>NW_026061775.1:4375000-5000000 GCF_023897955.1 Schistocerca gregaria | reverse complement strand
GTTGATGAAACACAGAAATTGCATCGGGATTGAATACAACAGTCACCTTGTGCACTTTCTTTCACGGAGTAATGTCTCAAACAGTCTACGCTATGATCGTTCAATGGAAGATCAGTAGTAGTTTCCGATGCACATCTGGTGGCATTCTGTAATTTGTTGACTATCAGAATGTTGATGAAACACAGAAATTGCATCGGGATTGAATACAATAGTCACCATGCGCACTTTCCTCCACGGGAGTAATGTCTCAAACAGTCCACACTTTTATCGTTCCCTGGAAAATCAGTAGTAGTTTTCGATGCACATCTGGTGGCATTCTGTAATCTGTGGACTATCAGAGTGTTGATGAAACACAGAGATTGCATCGGGAAAGGAAACAACACTCATCATGCGCACTTTCCTCCACGGGAGTAATGTCTCAAACAGTCTACGCTTTGATCGTTCCCTGGAAGACCAGTAGTAGTTTCCGATGCACATCTGGTGGCATTCTGTAATCTGTGGACTGTCAGAGTGTTGATGAAACACAGAAATTGCTTCGGGATTGAATACAACAGTCACCATCCGCACTTACCTCCATGGGAGTAATGTCTCAAACAGTCTACGCTATGATCGTTCCCTGGAAGACCAGCAGTAGTTTCCGATGCACATCTGGAGGCAATCTGTAATCTGTTGACCTTCAAAGTGTTGATGAAACACAGAAATTGCATCGGGATTGAATACAACAGTCACCATGCGCACTTTCCTCTAAGGGAGTAACGTCTCAAAGAGTTTACGCTTTGATCGTTCCCTGGAAGACCAGTAGTAGTTTCCGATGCACATCTGGAGACATTCTGTAATCTGTACACTATCAGAGTGTTAATGAAACACAGACATTCCATCGGCATTGAATACAACAGTCACCTTGTGCACTTTCTTCCACGGAGTAATGTCTCAAACAGTCTACGCTATGATCGTTCAATGGAAGATCAGTAGTAGTTTCCGATGCACATCTGGTGGCATTCTGTAATTTGTTGATTATCAGAATGTTGATGAAACACAGAAATTGCATCGGGATTGAATACAATAGTCACCATGCGCACTTTCCTCCACGGGAGTAATGTCTCAAACAGTCCACACTTTATCGTTCCCTGGAAAATCAGTAGTAGTTTTCGATGCACATTTGGTTTCATTCTGTAATCTGTGTACTATCAGAGTGTTGATGAAACACAGAGATTGCATCGGGAAAGGAAATGACACTCATCATGCTCACTTTCCTCCACGGGAGTAATGTCCGAAACAGTCTACGCTTTGATCGTTACCTGGAAGATCAGTAGTAGTTTGCTATGCACATCTGGTGGCATTCTGAAATCTGTGGACTATCAGAGTGTTGATGAAACACAGAAATATCATCGGGACTGAATACAACAGTCACCATGCGCACTTCCCTCCATGGGAGTAATATCTCTAACAGTCTACGCTTTGATCATTCAATGGACGACCAGTAGTAGTTTCCGATGCACATCTGGAGGCATTCTGTAATGTGTGGACTATCAGAGTGTTGATGAAACACAGAAAATGCATCGGGATTGAATACAATAGTCACCATGCGCACTTTCCTTCATGGGAGTAATGTCTCAAAGAGTTCACCGTTTGATCGTTCCCTGGAAGACCAGTAGTAGTATCCGATGCAAATCTGGAGGCATTCTGTAATCTGTGGACTATCAGAGTGTTGATGAAACGCAGAAATTGCATCAGGATTCAATACAGCAGTCACCATGCGAACTTTCCTCCATGGGAGTAATGTCTCAAACAGTCTACGCATTGATCGTTCCCTGGAAGACCAGTAGTAGTTTCCGATGCACATCTGGAGGCATTCTGTAATCTGTGGACTTTCAAAGTGTTGATGAAACACAGAAATTGCATCGGGATTGAATACAACAGTCACCATGCTCAGTTTCCTCCATGGGAGAAATGTCTAAACAGTCTACGCTTTGATCGTTGCCTGGAATACCAGTAGTAGCTTCCGATGCACATCTGGTGGCATTCCGTTATCTGTGGACTATCACAGTGTTGATGAACCACAGAAATTGCATCCGGATTGAATACAACAGTCACCATGCGCACTTTCCCCAACGGGAGGGATGTCTCAAACAGTCTACGTTTTGATCGTTCCCTGGAAGACCAGTAGTAGCTTCGGATGCACATCTGGTTGCATTCTGTAATCTGTGGACTATCAGAGTGTTGATGAAACACAGAAATTGCATCGGGATTGAATACAACAGTCACCATGCGCACTTTCCTCCATGCGAGTAATGTCTCTAACAGTCTACGCTTTGATCGTTCCCTGGAAGACCAGCAGTAGTTTCCGATGCACATCTGGAGGCAATCTGTAATCTGTTGACCTTCAAAGTGTTGATGATACACAGAAATTGCATCGGGATTGAATACAACACTCACCATGCGCACTTTCCTCTATGGGAGTAACATCTCAAAGAGTTTACGCTTTGATCGTTCCCTGGAAGACCAGTAGTAGTTTCCGATGCACATCTGGAGACATTCTGTAATCTGTACACTATCAGAGTGTTAATGAAACACAGACATTGCATCGGCATTGAATACAACAGTCACCATGTGCACATTCCTCCACGGGAGGTATGTCTCACACAGTCTACGCTTTGATCGTTCCCTGGAAAACCAGTAGTAGTTTCCTATGCACATCCGGAGGCATTCTGTAATCTGTTTACTATCAGAGTGCTGATAAAACACCGAAAATTCATCGGGATTGAATACAACAGTCACCATGCGCACTTTCCTCCATGGGAATAATGTCTCAAACAGTCTACGCTTTGATCATTCCCTGGAACACCAGTAGTAGTTTCCGATGCACATCTGGAGGCATTCTGTAATCTGTGGACTATCAGAGTGTTGATGAAACACTTAAATTGTATCGGGATTGAATACAACAGTCACCATGCACACTTTCCTCCATGAGAGTAATGTCTCACAGAGTTTACGCTTTGATCGTTCCCTGGAAGACCACTAGTAGTTTCCGATGCACATCTGGAGGCATTCTGTAATCTGTATACTATCAGAGTGTTAATGAAACACAGACATTGCATCGGCATTGAATACAACAGTCACCATGTGCATTTTCCTCCACGGGATTTATGTCTCACACAGTCTACGCTTTGATCGTTCCCTGGAAAACCAGTAGTAGTTTCCGATGCACATAAGGAGGCATTCTGTAATCTGTGGACCTTCAAAGTGTTGATGAAACACAGAAAATGCATCGGGATTGAATACAACAGTCACCATGCGCACTTTCCTCTATGGGAGTAATGTCTCAAAGAGTTTACGCTTTGACGGTTCCCTGGAAGACCACTAGTAGTTTCCGATGCACATCTGGAGGAATTCTGTATTCTGTGGACTATCAGAGTGTTGATGAAACAGAGAAATTGCATCGGGATTGAATGCAACAATCACTATGCGCACTTCCCTCCACGTTAGGTATGTCTCAAACAGTCTACGATTTGATCGTTCCATGGAAGACCAGTAGTAGTTTCCGATGCACATCTGGAGGCAATCTGCAATCTGTGGACTATCAGAGTGTTGATGAAACACAGAAATTGCTTCGGGATTGAATACAACAGTCACCATCCGCACTTACCTCCATGGGAGTAATGTCTCAAACAGTCTACGCTTTGATCGTTCCCTGGAAGACCTGTAGTAGTTTCCGATGCAAATCGGGAGGCACTCTGTAATCTGTGGACTATCAGAGTGTTGATGAAACACAGAAATTGCATTGGGATTGAATACAACAGTCACGATGGTTACCTTATTCCGTGGGAGTAATGTCTCAAACAGTCTACGCTTTGATCGTTCCCTGGACGACCAGTAGTAGTTTCCGATGCACATCTGCTGGCATTCTGTAATCTGTGGACTGTCAGAGTGTTGATGAAACACAGAAATTGCTTCGGGATTGAATACAACAGTCACCATCCGCACTTACCTCCATGGGAGTAATGTCTCAAACAGTCTACGCTTTGATCGTTCCCTGGAAGACCAGTAGTAGTTTCCGATGCACATCTGGAGGCAATCTGCAATCTGTGGACTATCAGAGTGTTGATGAAACACAGAAATTGCTTCGGGATTGAATACAATAGTCACCATCTACACTTTCCTCCATGGGTGTAATGTCTGCAACAGACTACGCACTGATCATTCCCTGGAAGACCAGTAGTAGTTTCCGATGCACATCTGGAGGCACTCTGTAATCCGTGGACTATAGAGTGTTGATGAAACACAGAAATTGCATTGGGATTGTATACAACAGTCACGATGCTTACCTTCCTCCATGGGAGTAATGTCTCAAACAGTCTACGCTTTGATCGTTCCCTGGAAGACCAGTTGTAGTTTCCGAAGCACATCTGGAGGCATTCTGTAATTTGTGGATTTTCAAAGTGTTGATGAAACACTGAAATTGCTTCGTGATTGAATACAACAGTATCATGCGCACTTTCCTTCATGAGAGTAATGCGTCAAACAGTCTACGCTTTCATAATTCCCTGGATGACCAGTAGTAGTTTACGATGCACATCTGGTTGCAATCTGTAATCTGTGGACTATCTGACTGTTGATGAAACACAGAAATTGCATCGGGATTGAATACAACAGTCACCATGCTCAGTTTCCTCCATGGGAGTAATGTCTAAACAGTCTATGCTTTGATCGTTGCCTGGAATACCAGTAGTAGCTTCCGATGCACATCTGGTGGCATTCCGTTATCTGTGGACTATCACAGTGTTGATGAAACACAGAAATTGCATCCGGATTGAATACAACAGTCACCATGCGCACTTTCCCCAACGGGAGGTATCTCGCAAACAGTCTACGTTTTGATCGTTCCCTGGAAGACCAGTAGTAGCTTCAGATGCACATCTGGAGAAATTCTGTATTCTGTGGACTATCAGAGTGTTGATGAAACACAGAAATTGCATCGGGATTGAATACAACAATCACTATGCGCACTTCCCTCCACGTTAGGTATGTCTCAAACAGTCTACGCTTTGATCGTTCCATGGAAGATCAGTAGTAGTTTCCGATGCACATCTGGTGGCATTCTGTAATCTGTTGACTATCAGAGTGTTGATGAAACATAGAAATTCATCAGGATTGAATACAACAGTCACCATGCGCAATTTCCTCCATGGGGGTAATGTCTGAAACAGTCTACGCTTTGATCGTTCCCTGGACGACCAGTAGTAGTTTCCGTAGCACAGCTGGTGGCATTCTGTAATCTGTGGACTATCAGAGAGTTGATGAAACACAGAGTTTGCATCGGGAAAGGAAACAACACTCATCATGCGCACTTTCCTCCACGTGAGTAATGTCTCAAACAATTATACGCTTTGATCGTTCCCTGGACGACCAGTAGTAGTTTTCGATGCACATCTGGTGGCATTCTGTAATCTGTTGACTATCAGAGTGTTGATGAAACACAGAAATTGCATCGTGATCGAATACAACAGTCACCTTGTGCACTTTCTTCCACGGAGTAATGTCTCAAACAGTCTACGCTATGATCGTTCAATGGAAGATCAGTAGTAGTTTCCGATGCACATCTGGTGGCATTCTGTAATTTGTTGACTATCAGAATGTTGATGAAACACAGAAATTGCATCGGGATTGAATACAATAGTCACCATGCGCACTTTCCTCCACGGGAGTAATGTCTCAAACAGTCCACACTTTTATCGTTCCCTGGAATATTAGTAGTAGTTTTCGATGCACAATTGGTGGCATTCTGTAATCTGTGGACTATCAGAGTGTTGATGAAACACAGAGATTGCATCGGGAAAGGAAACAACACTCATCATGCGCACTTTCCTCCACGGGAGTAATGTCTCAAACAGTCTACGCTTTGATCGTTCCCTGGAAGACCAGTAGTAGTTTCCGATGCACATCTGGTGGCATTCTGTAATCTGTGGACTGTCAGAGTGTTGATGAAACACAGAAATTGCTTCGGGATTGATTACAACAGTCACCATCCGCACTTACCTCCATGGGAGTAATGTCTCAAACAGTCTACGCTATGATCGTTCCCTGGAAGTCCTGTAGTAGTTTCCGATGCAAATCGGGAGGCACTCTGTAATCTGTGGACTATCAGACTGTTAGTGAAACACAGAAATTGCATCGGGATTGAATACTACAGTCACCATGCGCACTTTCCTCCACGGGAGTAATATCTCTAATAGTCTACGCTTTGATCAAATGCCTGAAGACCAGTAGTAGTTTCCGATGCACATCTGGAGGCACTCTGTAATCTGTGGACTATCAGAGTGTTGATGAAACACAGAAATTGCATTGGGATTGAATACAACAGTCACGATGGTTACCTTCCTCCATGGGAGTAATGTCTCAAACAGTCTACGCTTTGATCGTTGCCTGGAAGACCAGTAGTAGTTTCCGATGCACATCTGGAGGCATTCTGTATCTGTGGACTATGTGACTGTTGATGAAACACAGAAATTGCATCGGGATTGAATACATCAGTCACCATGCTCAGTTTCCTCCATGGGAGTAATGTCTAAACAGTCTACGCTTTGATCGTTGCCTGGAATACCAGTAGTAGATTCCGATGCACATCTGGTGGCATTCCGTTATCTGTGGACTATCACATTGTTGATGAAACTCAGATATTGCATCGGGATTGAATACAACAGTCACCATGCGCACTTTCCCCCACAGGAGGTATGTCTCACAGAGTCTACGCTTTGATCGTTCCCTGGACGACCAGTAGTAGTTTTCGATGCACATCTGGTGGCATTCTGTAAACTGTTGAATATCAGAGTGTTGATGAAACACAGAAATTGCATCGGGATTGAATACAACTGTCACCACGTGCCCGTTCCTCCACGGGAGTAATGTCTCAAACAGTCTAAGCTATGATTGTTCATGGAAGATCAGTAGTAGCTTCCGATGCACATCTGTTGGCATTCTGTAATCTGTGGACTATCAGAGTGTTGATAAAACACAGAAATTGCATCGGGACGTAATACAACAGCCACCATGCGCACTTTCCTCCATGGGAGTAATATCTCTAACAGTCAACGCTTTGATCATTCAATGGACGACCAGTAGCAGTTTCCGATGCACATCTGGATTCATTCTGTAATCTGTGGACTATCAGAGTGTTGATGAAACACAGAAAATGCATCGGGATTGAATACAACAGTCACCATGCGCACTTTCCTACATGGGAGTAATGTCTCAAAGAGTTCACGGATTGATCATTCCCTGTAAGACCAGTAGTAGTCTCCGATGCAAATCTGGAGGCAATCTGTAATGTGTGGACTATCAGAGTGTTGATGAAACGCAGAAATTGCATCGGGATTCGATACAGCAGTCACCATGCGAACTTTCCTACATCTGAGTAATGTCTCAAACAGTCTACGCATTGATCGATCCCTGGAAGGCCAGTACTAGTTTCCGATGAACATCTGGAGGCAATCTGTAATCTGTGGACTATCAGAGTGTTGATGAATTACAGATATTGCATCGGGATTGAATACAACAGTCACCATCTACACTTTCCTCCATGGGAGTAATGTCTGAAACAGACTACGCATTGATCGTTCCCTGGAGGACCAGTAGTAGTTACCGATGCACATCTGGAGGCACTCTGTAATCTGTGGACTATCAGAGTGTTGCTGAAACACAGAAATTGCATTGGGATTGTATACAACAGTCACGAAGCTTACCTTCCTCCATGGGATTAATGTCTCAAACAGTCTACGCTTTGATCGTTGCCTGAAGACCAGTAGTAGCTTCCGATGCACATCTGGTGGCATTCCGTTATCTGTGGACTATCACAGTGTTGATGAAACACTGAAATTGCTTCGTGATTGAATACAACAGTATCATGCGCACTTTCCTTCATGAGAGTAATGCGTCAAACAGTCTACGCTTTCATCATTCCCTGGATGACCAGTAGTAGTTTACGATGCACATCTGGTTGCAATCTGTAATCTGTGGACTATCTGACTGTTGATGAAACACAGAAATTGCATCGGGATTGAATACAACAGTCACCATGCTCAGTTTCCTCCATGGGAGTAATGTCTAAACAGTCTATGCTTTGATCGTTGCCTGGAATACCAGTAGTAGCTTCCGATGCACATCTGGTGGCATTCCGTTATCTGTGGACTATCACAGTGTTGATGAAACACAGAAATTGCATCCGGATTGAATACAACAGTCACCATGCGCACTTTCCCCAACGGGAGGTATCTCGCAAACAGTCTACGTTTCGATCGTTCCCTGGAAGACCAGTAGTAGCTTCAGATGCACATCTGGTGGCATTCTGTAATCTGTGGACTATCAGAGTGTTGATGAAACACAGAAATTGCATCGGGATTGAATACAACAGTCACCATGCGCACTTTCCTCCATTGGAGTAATGTCTCAAACACTCTACGCTTTGATCGTTCCCTGGAAGACCAGTAGTAGTTTCCGATGCACATCTGGAGAAATTCTGTATTCTGTGGACTATCAGAGTGTTGATGAAACACAGAAATTGCATCGGGATTGAATACAACAATCACTATGCGCACTTCCCTCCACGTTAGGTATGTCTCAAACAGTCTACGCTTTGATCGTTCCATGGAAGACCAGTAGTAGTTTCCGATGCACATCTGGTGGCATTCTGTAATCTGTTGACTATCAGAGTGTTGATGAAACATAGAAATTCATCAGGATTGAATACAACAGTCACCATGCGCAATTTCCTCCATGGGGGTAATGTCTGAAACAGTCTACGCTTTGATCGTTCCCTGGACGACCAGTAGTAGTTTCCGTAGCACAGCTGGTGGCATTCTGTAATCTGTGGACTATCAGAGAGTTGATGAAACACAGAGTTTGCATCGGGAAAGGAAACAACACTCATCATGCGCACTTTCCTCCACGGGAGTAATGTCTCAAACAATTATACGCTTTGATCGTTCCCTGGACGACCAGTAGTAGTTTTCGATGCACATCTGGTGGCATTCTGTAATCTGTTGACTATCAGAGTGTTGATGAAACACAGAAATTGCATCGTGATCGAATACAACAGTCACCTTGTGCACTTTCTTCCACGGAGTAATGTCTCAAACAGTCTACGCTATGATCGTTCAATGGAAGATCAGTAGTAGTTTCCGATGCACATCTGGTGGCATTCTGTAATTTGTTGACTATCAGAATGTTGATGAAACACAGAAATTGCATCGGGATTGAATACAATAGTCACCATGCGCACTTTCCTCCACGGGAGTAATGTCTCAAACAGTCCACACTTTTATCGTTCCCTGGAATATTAGTAGTAGTTTTCGATGCACATCTGGTGGCATTCTGTAATCTGTGGACTATCAGAGTGTTGATGAAACACAGAGATTGCATCGGGAAAGGAAACAACACTCATCATGCGCACTTTCCTCCACGGGAGTAATGTCTCAAACAGTCTACGCTTTGATCGTTCCCTGGAAGACCAGTAGTAGTTTCCGATGCACATCTGGTGGCATTCTGTAATCTGTGGACTGTCAGAGTGTTGATGAAACACAGAAATTGCTTCGGGATTGATTACAACAGTCACCATCCGCACTTACCTCCATGGGAGTAATGTCTCAAACAGTCTACGCTATGATCGTTCCCTGGAAGTCCTGTAGTAGTTTCCGATGCAAATCGGGAGGCACTCTGTAATCTGTGGACTATCAGACTGTTAGTGAAACACAGAAATTGCATCGGGATTGAATACTACAGTCACCATGCTCACTTTCCTCCACGGGAGTAATATCTCTAATAGTCTACGCTTTGATCATTCCCTGGAAGACCAGTAGTAGTTTCCGATGCACATCTGGAGGCACTCTGTAATCTGTGGACTATCAGAGTGTTGATGAAACACAGAAATTGCATTGGGATTGAATACAACAGTCACGATGGTTACCTTCCTCCATGGGAGTAATGTCTCAAACAGTCTACGCTTTGATCGTTGCCTGGAAGACCAGTAGTAGTTTCCGATGCACATCTGGAGGCATTCTGTATCTGTGGACTATGTGACTGTTGATGAAACACAGAAATTGCATCGGGATTGAATACATCAGTCACCATGCTCAGTTTCCTCCATGGGAGTAATGTCTAAACAGTCTACGCTTTGATCGTTGCCTGGAATACCAGTAGTAGATTCCGATGCACATCTGGTGGCATTCCGTTATCTGTGGACTATCACATTGTTGATGAAACTCAGAAATTGCATCGGGATTGAATACAACAGTCACCATGCGCACTTTCCCCCACAGGAGGTATGTCTCACAGAGTCTACGCTTTGATCGTTCCCTGGACGACCAGTAGTAGTTTTCGATGCACATCTGGTGGCATTCTGTAAACTGTTGAATATCAGAGTGTTGATGAAACACAGAAATTGCATCGGGATTGAATACAACTGTCACCACGTGCATGTTCCTCCACGGGAGTAATGTCTCAAACAGTCTACGCTATGATTGTTCATGGAAGATCAGTAGTAGCTTCCGATGCACATCTGTTGGCATTCTGTAATCTGTGGACTATCAGAGTGTTGATAAAACACAGAAATTGCATCGGGACGTAATACAACAGCCACCATGCGCACTTTCCTCCATGGGAGTAATATCTCTAACAGTCAACGCTTTGATCATTCAATGGACGACCAGTAGCAGTTTCCGATGCACATCTGGATTCATTCTGTAATCTGTGGACTATCAGAGTGTTGATGAAACACAGAAAATGCATCGGGATTGAATACAACAGTCACCATGCGCACTTTCCTACATGGGAGTAATGTCTCAAAGAGTTCACGGATTGATCATTCCCTGTAAGACCAGTAGTAGTCTCCGATGCAAATCTGGAGGCAATCTGTAATGTGTGGACTATCAGAGTGTTGATGAAACGCAGAAATTGCATCGGGATTCGATACAGCAGTCACCATGCGAACTTTCCTACATCTGAGTAATGTCTCAAACAGTCTACGCATTGATCGATCCCTGGAAGGCCAGTACTAGTTTCCGATGAACATCTGGAGGCAATCTGTAATCTGTGGACTATCAGAGTGTTGATGAATTACAGAAATTGCATCGGGATTGAATACAACAGTCACCATCTACACTTTCCTCCATGGGAGTAATGTCTGAAACAGACTACGCATTGATCGTTCCCTGGAGGACCAGTAGTAGTTACCGATGCACATCTGGAGGCACTCTGTAATCTGTGGACTATCAGAGTGTTGCTGAAACACAGAAATTGCATTGGGATTGTATACAACAGTCTCGAAGCTTACCTTCCTCCATGGGATTAATGTCTCAAACAGTCTACGCTTTGATCGTTGCCTGAAGACCAGTAGTAGCTTCCGATGCACATCTGGTGGCATTCCGTTATCTGTGGACTATCACAGTGTTGATGAAACACAGAAATTGCATCGGGATTGAATACAACAGTCACCATGCGTACATTCCTCCACGGGAGGTATGTCTCACACAGTCTACGCTTTGATCGTTCCCTGGAAAACCAGTAGTAGCTTCCGATGCACATCTTGTGGCATCCTGTAATCTGTGGACTATCAGAGTGTTGATTGAAACACAGAAATTGCATCGGGATTGAATACAACAGTCACCATGCCCACTTACCTCCACGGGAGTAATGTCTCAAACAGTCTACGCTTTGATCGTTCCCTGGAAGACCAGTAGTAGCTTCCGATGCACATCTGGTGGCATTCTGTAATCTGTGGACTATCAGAGTGTTGATGAAACACAGAAATAGCATCGGGATTGAATACAACATTCACCATGCGCACTTTCCTCCATGGGAGTAATGTCTGAAACAGTCTACGCTTTGACCGTTCCCTGGAAGACCAGTAGTAGCCTCCGATGGACATCTGGTGGCATTCTGTAATCTGTGGACTAACAGAGTGATGATGAAGCACCGAAATTGCATCGGGATTGAGTACATCAGTCACCATGAACACTTTCTTCCACGGGAGTAATGTCTCAAACAAGCTACGCTTTGATCATTCATTGGAAGAGCAGTATTAGTTCCGATGCACATCTGGTGGCATTCAGTAATCTGTTGACTATCAGAGTATTGATTAAACACAGAAATTGCATCGGGATTGAATACAACAGTTACCATGAGCACCTTCCTCCATGGGAGTAATGTCACAAAGTGTTTACGCTTTGATCGTTCCCTGGAAGACCATTAGTAGTGTCCAATGCACATCTGGTGACATTCTGCAATCTGTGGACTATCAGAGTGTTGATGAAACACAGAAATTGCATCAGGATTGAATACAACAGTCACCATGCGCACTTTGCTCCACGGGAGTAATGTCTCAAACAGTCTACGCTTTGATCGTTCCCTGGAAGACCAGTAGTAGTGTCCTATGCACATCTGGAGGCATTCTGTAATCTGTTTACTATCAGAGCGTTGATAAAACACCGAAAATGCATCAGGATTGAATACAACAGTCACCATGCGCACTTTCCTCCATGGGAGTAATGTCTCAAAGAGTTTACGGATTGATCGTTCCCTGGAAGACCAGTAGTAGTCTCCGATGCAAATCTGGAGGCAATCTATAATGTGTGGACTATCAGAGTGTTGATGAAACGCTGAAATTGCATCGGGATTCAATACAGCAGTCACCATGCGAACATTCCTACATGGGAGTAATGTCTCAAACAGTATACGCATTGATCGATCCCTGGAAGGCCAGTAGTAGTTTCCGATGCACATCTGGAGGCAATCTGTAATCTGTGGACTATCAGAGTGTTGATGAAACACAGAAATTGCATCGGGATTGAATACAACAGTCACCATCTACACTTTCCTCCATGGGAGTAATGTCGGAAACAGACTACGCATTGATCGTTCCCTGGAAGGCCAGTAGTAGTTTCCGATGCACATCTGGAGGCACTCTGTAATCTGTGGACTATCAGAGTGTTGATGAAACACAGAAATTGCATTGGGATTGTATACAACAGTCACGATGCTTACCTTCCTCCATGGGAGTAATGTCTCAAACAGTCTACGCTTTGATCGTTGCCTGAAGACCAGTAGTAGCTTCCGATGCACATCTGGTGGCATTCCGATATCTGTGGACTATCAGAGTGTTGATGAAACACAGAAAATGCATCGGGATTGAATACAACAGTCACCATGCGTACTTTCCTCCACGGGAGGTATGTCTCACACAGTCTACGCTTTGATCGTTCCCTGGCAAACCAGTAGTAGCTTCCGATGCACATCTTGTGGCATCCTGTAATCTGTGGACTATCAGAGTGTTGATTGAAACACAGAAATTGCATCGGGATTGAATACAACAGTCACCATGCCCACTTACCTCCACGGGAGTAATGTCTCAAACAGTCTACGCTTTGATCGTTCCCTTGAAGACCAGTAGTAGTTTCCGATGCACATATGGTGGCATTCTGTAATCTGTTGACTATCTGACTGTTGATGAAACACAGAAATTGCATCGGGATTGAATACATCAGTCGCCATGCTCAGTTTCCTACATGGGAGTAACGTCTAAACAGTGTACGCTTTGATCGTTGCCTGGAATACCAGTAGTAGCTTCCGATGCACATCTGGTGGCATTCCGTTATCTGTGGACTATCACTTTATTGATGAAACACAGAAATTGCATCGGGATTGAATACAACAGTCACCATGCGCACTTTCCCCCACGGGAGGTATGTCTCAAACAGTCTACGCTTTGATCGTTCCCTGGAAGACCAGTTGTAGCTTCCGATGCACATCTGGTGGCATTCTGTAATCTGTGGACTATCAGAGTGTTGATGAAACACAGAAATTGCATCTAGATTGAATACAACAGTTACCATGCGCACCTTCCTCCATGGGAGTAATGTCACAAAGAGTTTACGCTTTGATCGTTCCCTGGAAGACCATTAGTAGTGTCAAATGCACATCTGGTGGCATTCTGTAATCTGTGGACTATCAGAGTGTTAATGAAACACAGAAATTGCATCAGGATTGAATACAACAGTCACCATGCGCACTTTCCTCCACGGGAGTAATGTCTCAAACAGTCTACGCTTTGAACGTTCCCTGGAAGACCAGTAGTAGTTTCCTATGCACATCTGGAGGCATTCTGTAATCTGTTTACTATCAGAGTGTTGATAAAACCCCGAAAATGCATCAGGATTGAATACAAGAGTCACCATGCACACTTTCCTCCGTGGGAGTAATGTCTCAAACAGTCTACGCTTTGATGGTTCCCTGGAAGACCAGTAGTAGTTTCCGATGCACATCTTCAGGCAATCTGCAATCTGTTGACCTTCAAAGTGTTAATGAAACACAGAAACTGCATCGGGATTGTATACAACAGTCACGATGCTTACCTTCCTCCATGGGAGTAATGTCTCAAACAGTCTACCCTATAATCGTTCAATGGAAGATCAGTAGTAGTTTCCGATGCACATCTGGTGGCATTCTGTAATCTGTTGACTATCAGAGTGTTGATGAAACACAGAAATTGCATCGGGATTGAATACAATAGTCACCATGCGCACTTTCCTCCACGGGAGGATTGTCTCAAACAGTCTACACTTTTATCGTTCCCTGGAAGATCAGTAGTAGTTTTCGATGCACATCTGGTGGCATTCTGTAATCTGTGGACTATCAGAGTGGTGATGAAACTCAGAGATTGCATTGGGAAAGGAAACAACACTCATCATGCGCACTTTCCTTCACGGGAGTAATGTCTCAAACAGTCCACGCTTTGATCGTTCCCTGGACGACCAGTAGTAGTTTCCGATGCACATCTGGTGGCATTCTGTAATCTGTGGACTGTCAGAGTGTTGATGAAACACAGAAATTGCATCGGGATTGAATACAACAGTCACCATCCGCACTTACCTCCATGGGAGTAATGTCTCAAACAGTTTACGCTTTGATCGTTCCCTGGAAGACCTGTAGTAGGTTCCGATGCAAATCGGGAGGCACTCTGTAATCTGTGGACTATCAGAGTGTTGATGAAACACCGAAATTGCATTGGGATTGTATACAACAGTCACGATGCTTACCTTCCTCCATGGGAGTAATGTCTCAAACAGTGTACGCTTTGATCGTTCCCTGGAAGACCAGTAGTAGTTTCCGATGCACATCTGGAGGCAATCTGTAATCTGTTGACCTTCAAAGTGTTGATGAAACACAGAAATTGCATCGGGATTGTATACAACAGTCACGTTGCTTACCTTCCTCCATGGGAGTAGTGTCTAATACAGTCTACGTTTTCATCATTGCCTTGAAGACCAGTAGTAGTTTCCGATGCACATCTGCAGGCATTCTGTAATCTGTTGACTATCAGACTGTTGATGATACACAGAAATTGCATCGGGATTGATTACAACAGTCACCATGCGCACTTTCCTCCATGCGAGTAATGTCTCAAACAGTCTACGATTAGATCGTTGCCTGGAAGACCAGTAGTAGCTTCCGATACACATCTGGTGGCATTCTGTAATCTGTGGACTAACAGAGTGTTGATGAAACACAGAAATTGCGTCGGGATTGAATACAACAGTCACCATGCGCACTTTCCTCCACGGAGGGTATGTCTCAATTAGTCTACGCTTTGATCGTTTCTTGGAAGACCAGTAGTAACTTCCGATGAACATCTGGTGGCATTCTGTAATCTGTGGACTGTCAGGGTGTTGATGAAACACAGAAATTGCGTCGGGATTGAATACAACAGTCACCATCCGCACTTACCTCCATGGGAGTAATGTCTGAAACTGTCAACGCTTTGATCGTGCCCTGGATGAGTAGTAGTAGTTTCCGATGATCATCTGGTGGCATTCTGTAAACTGTGGACTATCAGAGTGTTGATGAAACACAGAAATTGCATCGGGATTGAGTACAACAGTCACCATGCGAACTTTCCTCCACGGGAGTAATGTCTCAAACAGTCTACGCTTTGATCGTTCTCTGGAAGACCTGTAGTAGTTTCCGATGCACATCGGGAGGCACTCTGTATTCTGTGGACTATCAGACTGTTGATGAAACACAGAAATTGCATCGGGATTGAATACAACAGTCACCGTGAGCACTTTCCTCCACGGGAGTAATATCCCTATCAGTCTACGGTTTGATCATTCCCTGGAAGACCAGTAGTAGTTTCCGATGCACATCTGGAGGCATTCTGTAATCTGTGGACCTTCAAAGTGTTGATGAAACACAGAAAATGCTTCGGGATTGAATGCAACAGTCACCATGCGCACTTTCCTCTGTGGGAGTAATGTCTCAAAGAGTTTACGCTTTGATCGTTCCCTGGAAGACCAGTAGTAGTTTCCGATGCTCATCTGGAGACATTCTGTATTCTGTGGACTATCAGAGTGTTGATGAAACACAGAAATTGCATCGGGATTGAATACAACAATCACTATGTGCACTTCCCTCCACGTTAGGTATGTCTCAAACAGTCTACGCTTTGATCGATCCATGGAAGACCAGTAGTAGTTTCCGATGCACATCTGGTGGCATTCTGTAATCTGTGGACTATCATAGTGTTGATGAAACACAGAAATTCATCAGGATTGAATACAACAGTCACCATGCGCACTTTCCTCCATGGGAGTAATATCTCTAACAGTCTACGCTTTGATCATTCCCTGGAAGACCAGTAGTAGTTTCCGATGCACATCAGCAGACGTTCTGTAATCTGTGGACTATCAGAGTGTTGATGAAACACAGAAAATGTATCGGGATTGAATACAACAGTCACCATGCGTACTTTCCTCCACGGGAGGTATGTCTCACACAGTCTACGCTTTGATCGTTCCCTGGAGAACCAGTAGTAGCTTCCTTTGCACATCTGGTGACATTCTCTAATCTGTGGACCACCAGAGTGTTGATGAAACACAGAAATAGCATCGGGATTGAATACAACAGTCACCATGCCCACTTACCTCCACGGGAGTAATGTCTCAAAGAGTCTACGTTTTGATCGTTCCCTTGAAGACCAGTAGTAGTTTCCGATGCACATCTGGTGGCATTCTGTAATCTGTTGACTATCAGAGTGTTGATGAAACACAGATATTGCATCGGGATTGATTACAACAGTCATCATGCGCACCTTCCTCCATGGGAGTAATGTCACGAAGAGTTTACGCTTTGATCATTCCCTGGAAGAGTAGTAGTAGTTTCCGATGCACATCTGGAGGCATTCTGGAATCTGTGGACCTTCAAAGTGTTCATGAAACACAGAAAATGCATCGGGATTGAATACAACCGTCACCATGCGCACTTTCCTCAATGGGAGTAATGTCTGAAACAGTCTACGCTTTGATCGTTCCCTGGAAGACCGGTAGTAGCCTCCGATGGACATCTGGTGGCATTCTGTAATCTGTGGACTAACAGAGTGATGGTAAAACACCGAAATTGCATCGGGATTGAGTACATCAGTCACCATGCGCACTTTCTTCCACGGGAGTAATGTCTCAAACAAGCTACGCTTTGATCATTCATTGGAAGACCAGTATTAGTTCCGATGCACATCTGGTGGCCTTCTGTAATCTGTTGACTATCAGAGTATTGATTAAACACAGAAATTGCATCGGGATTGAATACAACAGTTACCAAGCGCACCTTCCTCCATGGGAGTAATGTCACAAAGTGTTTACGCTTTGGTCGTTCCCTGGAAGACCATTAGTAGTGTCCGATGCACATCTGGTGGCATTCTGTAATCTGTGGACTATCAGAGTGTTGATGAAACACAGAAATTGCATCAGGATTGAATACAACAGTCACCATGCGCACTTTCCTCCCCGGGAGTCATGTCTCAAACAGTCTACGCTTTGATCGTTCCCTGGAAGACCAGTAGTAGTTTAATATGCACATCTGGAGGCATTCTGTAATCTGTTTACTATCAGAGTGTTGATAAAACACCGAAAATGCATCAGGATTGAATACAACAGTCACCATGCGCACTTTCCTCCATGGGAGTAATGTCTCAAACAGTCTACGCTTTGATCGTTCCCTGGAAGACCAGTAGTAGTTTCCGATGCACATCTGGAGGCAATTTGTAATCTGTTGACCTTCAAAGTGTTGATGAAACACAGAAATTGCATCGGAAGTGTATACAACAGTCACGATGCTTACCTTCCTCCATGGGAGTAATGTCTCATACAGTCTACGCTTTCATCGTTGCCTGGAACCCAGTAGTAGTTTCCGATGCACATCTGCAGGCATTCTGTAATCTGTTGACTATCAGACTGTTGATGATACACAGAAATTGCATCGGGATTGATTACAACAGTCACCATGCGCACTTTCCTCCATGGGAGTAATGTCTCAAACAGTCTACGCTTAGATCGTTGCCTGGAAGACCAGTAGTAGCTTCCGATACACATCTGGTGGCATTCTGTAACCTGTGGACTATCAGAGTGTTGATGAAACACAGAAATTGCGTCGGGATTGAATACAACAGTCACCATGCGCACTTTCCTCCACGGAGGGTATGTCTCAATTAGTCTACGCTTTGATCGTTTCTTGGAAGACCAGTAGTAACTTCCGATGAACATCTGGTAGCATTCTGTAATCTGTGGACTGTCAGGGTGTTGATGAAACACAGAAATTGCGTCGGGATTGAATACAACAGTCACCATCCGCACTTACCTCCATGGGAGTAATGTCTGAAACTGTCAACGCTTTGATCGTCCCCTGGATGACTAGTAGTAGTTTCCGATGATCATCTGGTGGCATTCTGTAAACTGTGGACTATCAGAGTGTTGATGAAACCCAGAAATTGCATCGGGATTGAGTACAACAGTCACCATGCGAACTTTCCTCCACGGGAGTAATGTCTCAAACAGTCTACGCTTTGATCGTTCTCTGGAAGACCTGTAGTAGTTTCCGATGCACATCGGGAGGCACTCTGTAATCTGTGGACTATCAGACTGTTGATGAAACACAGAAATTGCATCGGGATTGAATACAACAGTCACTGTGAGCACTTTCCTCCACGGGAGTAATATCTCTAACAGTCTACGGTTTGATCATTCCCTGGAAGACCAGTAGTAGTTTCCGATGCACATCTGGAGGCATTCTGTAATCTGTGGACTATCAGAGTGTTGATGAAACACAGAAAATGCATTAGGATTGATTACAACAGTCACCATGCGCACTTTCCTCCATGGGAGTAATGTCTCACAGAGTTTACGCTTTGATCGTTCCCTGGAAGATCACTAGTAGTTTCAGATGCACATCTGGAGGCATTCTGTAATCTGTATACTATCAGAGTGTTCATGAAACACAGACATTGCATCGGCATTGAATACAACAGTCACCATGTGCACATTCCTCCACGGGAGGTATGTCTCACACAGTCTACGCTTTGATTGTTCTCTGTAAAACCAGTAGTAGCTTCCGATGCACATCTGGAGGCATTCTGTATTCTGTGGACTATCAGAGTGTTGATGAAACACAGAAATTGCATCGGGATTGAATACAACATTCACTATGCGCACTTCCCTCCACGTTAGATATGTCTCAAACAGTCTACGCTTTGATCGACCCATGGAAGACCAGCAGTAGTTTCCGATGCACATCTGGTGGCATTCTGTAATATGTGGACTATCAGAGTGTTGATGAAACACAGGAATTCATCAGGATTGAATACAACAGTCACCATGCGCACTTTCCTCCATGGGAGTAATGTCTGAAACAGTCTACGCTTTCATCGTTCCCTGGACGACCAGTAGTAGTTTCCGAAGCACAGCTGGTGGCATTCTGTAATCTGTGGACTATCAGAGAGTTGATGAAACACAGAGTTTGCATCGGGAAAGGAAAGAACACTCATCATGCGCAATTTCCTCCACGGGATTAATGTCTCAAACAGTCTACGCTTTGATCGTTCCCTGGAAGACCCGTAGTAGTTTCCGATGCAAATCGGGAGGCACTCTGTAATCTGTGGACTATCAGACTGTTGATGAAACACAGAAATTGCATCGGGATTGAATACAACAGTCACCATGCGCACTTTCCTCCACGGGAGTAATATCTCTAACAGTCTACGCTTTGATCATTCCCTGGAAGACCAGTAGTAGTTTCCGATGCACATATGCAGACGTTCTGTAATCTGTGGACTATCAGAGCATTGATGAAACACAGAAATTGCATCGGGATTGAATACAACAGTCACCATGCCCACTTACCTCCACTGGAGTAATGTCTCAAACAGTCTACGCTTTGATCGTTCCCTTGAAGACCAGCAGTAGTTTCCGATGCACATCTGGTGGCATTCTGTAATCTGTTGACTATCAGAGTGTTGATGAAACACAGATATTGCATCGGGATTGATTACAACAGTCACCATGCGCACCTACCTCCATGGGAGTAATGTCACGAAGAGTTTACGCTTTGATCATTCCCTGGAAGACCAGTAGTAGTTTCCGGTGCACATCTGGAGGCATTCTGTAATCTGTGGACCTTCAAAGTGTTGATGAAACACAGAAAATGCATCGGGATTGAATACAACAGTCACCATGCGCACTTTACTCCATGGGAGTAATGTCTCAAACAGTCTACGCTTTGATCGTTCCCTGGACGAAGAGTAGTAGTTTTTGATGCACATCTGGTGGCATTCTGTAATCTGTTGACTATCAGAGTGTTGATGAAACACAGAAATTGCATCGGGATTGAATACAACAGTCACCTTGTGCACTTTCCTCCACAGGAGTAATGTCTCAAACAGTCTACGCTATGATCGATCAATGGAAGATCAGTAGTAGTTTCCGATGCACATCTGGTGGCATTCTGTAATCTGTGGACTATCAGAGTGTTGATGAAACACAGAGATTGCATCGGGAAAGGAAACAACACTCATCATGCACACTTTCCTCCACGGGAGTAATGTCTCAAACAGTTTACGCTTTGATCGTTCCCTGGAAGACCAGTAGTAGTTTTCGATGCACAGCTGGTGGCATTCTGTAATCTGTGGTCTATCAGAGTGTTAATGAAACACAGAGATTGCATCGGGAAAGGAAACAACACTCATCATGCGCACTTTCCTCCACGGGAGTAATGTCTGAAACAGTCTACGCTTTGATCGTTCCCTGGATGACCAGTAGTAGTTTCCGATGCACATCTGGTGGCATTCTGTAATCTGTGGACTATCAGAGTGTTGATGAAACACAGATATTGCATCGTGATTGAATACAACAGTCACCATGCGCACTTTCCTTCATGGGAGTAATGTCTCGAAGAGTTCACGGTTTGATCGTTCCCTGGAAGACCAGTAGTAGTCTCCGATGCAAATCTGGAGGCAATCTGTAATGTGTGGACTATCAGAGTGTTGATGAAACGCAGAAATTGCATCGGGATTCAATACAGCAGTCACCATGCGCACTTTCCTCCATGGGAGTAATATCTCTAACAGTCTACGCTTTGATCATTCCCTGGAAGACCAGTAGTAGTTTCCGATGCACATCAGCAGACGTTCTGTAATCTGTGGACTATCAGAGTGTTGATGAAACACAGAAAATGTATCGGGATTGAATACAACAGTCACCATGCGTACTTTCCTCCACGGGAGGTATGTCTCACACAGTCTACGCTTTGATCGTTCCCTGGAGAACCAGTAGTAGCTTCCTTTGCACATCTGGTGACATTCTCTAATCTGTGGACCACCAGAGTGTTGATGAAACACAGAAATAGCATCGGGATTGAATACAACAGTCACCATGCCCACTTACCTCCACGGGAGTAATGTCTCAAAGAGTCTACGCTTTGATCGTTCCCTTGAAGACCAGTAGTAGTTTCCGATGCACATCTGGTGGCATTCTGTAATCTGTTGACTATCAGAGTGTTGATGAAACACAGATATTGCATCGGGATTGATTACAACAGTCATCATGCGCACCTTCCTCCATGGGAGTAATGTCACGAAGAGTTTACGCTTTGATCATTCCCTGGAAGACCAGTAGTAGTTTCCGATGCACATCTGGAGGCATTCTGGAATCTGTGGACCTTCAAAGTGTTCATGAAACACAGAAAATGCATCGAGATTGAATACAACAGTCACCATGCGCACTTTCCTCCATGGGAGTAATGTCTGATACAGTCTACGCTTTTATCGTTCCCTGGAAGACCAGTAGTAGTTTCCGATGCACATCTGGAGGCAATCTGTAATCTGTTGACCTTCAAAGTGTTGATGAAACACAGAAATTGCATCGGAATTGTATACAACAGTCACGATGCTTACCATCCTCCATGGGAGTAGTGTCTCATACAGTCTACGCTTTCATCGTTGCCTGGAAGACCAGTAGTAGTTTCCGATGCACATCTGCAGGCATTCTGTAATCTGTTGACTATCAGACTGTTGATGATACACAGAAATTGCATCGGGATTGATTACAACAGTCACCATGCGCACTTTCCTCCATGGGAGTAATGTCTCAAACAGTCTACGCTTAGATCGTTGCCTGGAAGACCAGTAGTAGCTTCCGATACACATCTGGTGGCATTCTGTAACCTGTGGACCATCAGAGTGTTGATGAAACACAGAAATTGCGTCGGGATTGAATACAACAGTCACCATGCGCACTTTCCTCCACGGAGGGTATGTCTCAATTAGTCTACGCTTTGATCGTTTCTTGGAAGACCAGTAGTAACTTCCGATGAACATCTGGTGGCATTCTGTAATCTGAGGACTGTCAGGGTGTTGATGAAACACAGAAATTGCGTCGGGATTGAATACAACAGTCACCATCCGCACTTACCTCCATGGGAGTAATGTCTGAAACTTTCAACGCTTTGATCGTCCCCTGGATGACTAGTAGTAGTTTCCGATGATCATCTGGTGGCATTCTGTAAACTGTGGACTATCAGAGTGTTGATGAAACCCAGAAATTGCATCGGGATTGAGTACAACAGTCACCTTGCGAACTTTCCTCCACGGGAGTAATGTCTCAAACAGTCTACGCTTTGATCGTTCTCTGGAAGACCTGTAGTAGTTTCCGATGCACATCGGGAGGCACTCTGTAATCTGTGGACTATCAGACTGTTGATGAAACACAGAAATTGCATCGGGATTGAATACAACAGTCACTGTGAGCACTTTCCTCCACGGGAGTAATATCTCTAACAGTCTACGGTTTGATCATTCCCTGGAAGACCAGTAGTAGTTTCCGATGCACATCTGGAGGCATTCTGTAATCTGTGGACTATCAGAGTGTTGATGAAACACAGAAAATGCATTAGGATTGAATACAACAGTCACCATGCGCACTTTCCTCCATGGGAGTAATGTCTCACAGGGTTTACGCTTTGATTGTTCCCTGGAAGATCACTAGTAGTTTCAGATGCACATCTGGAGGCATTCTGTAATCTGTATACTATCAGAGTGTTCATGAAACACAGACACTGCATCGGCATTGAATACAACAGTCACCATGTGCACATTCCTCCACGGGAGGTATGTCTCACACAGTCTACGCTTTGATCGTTCTCTGGAAAACCAGTAGTAGCTTCCGATGCACATCTGGAGGCATTCTGTAATCTGTGGACTATCAGAGTGTTGATGAAACACAGAGATTGCATCGGGAAAGGAAACAACACTCATCATGCACACTTTCCTCCACGGGAGTAATGTCTCAAACAGTTTACGCTTTGATCGTTCCCTGGAAGACCAGTAGTAGTTTTCGATGCACAGCTGGTGGCATTCTGTAATCTGTGGTCTATCAGAGTGTTAATGAAACACAGAGATTGCATCGGGAAAGGAAACAACACTCATCATGCGCACTTTCCTCCACGGGAGTAATGTCTGAAACAGTCTACGCTTTGATCGTTCCCTGGATGACCAGTAGTAGTTTCCGATGCACATCTGGTGGCATTCTGTAATCTGTGGACTATCAGAGTGTTGATGAAACACAGAAATTGCATCGTGATTGAATACAACAGTCACCATGCGCACTTTCCTTCATGGGAGTAATGTCTCGAAGAGTTCACGGTTTGATCGTTCCCTGGAAGACCAGTAGTAGTCTCCGATGCAAATCTGGAGGCAATCTGTAATGTGTGGACTATCAGAGTGTTGATGAAACGCAGAAATTGCATCGGGATTCAATACAGCAGTCACCATGCGCACTTTCCTCCATGGGAGTAATATCTCTAACAGTCTACGCTTTGATCATTCCCTGGAAGACCAGTAGTAGTTTCCGATGCACATCAGCAGACGTTCTGTAATCTGTGGACTATCAGAGTGTTGATGAAACACAGAAAATGTATCGGGATTGAATACAACAGTCACCATGCGTACTTTCCTCCACGGGAGTAATGTCTCAAAGAGTCTACGCTTTGATCGTTCCCTTGAAGACCAGTAGTAGTTTCCGATGCACATCTGGTGGCATTCTGTAATCTGTTGACTATCAGAGTGTTGATGAAACACAGATATTGCATCGGGATTGATTACAACAGTCATCATGCGCACCTTCCTCCATGGGAGTAATGTCACGAAGAGTTTACGCTTTGATCATTCCCTGGAAGACCAGTAGTAGTTTCCGATGCACATCTGGAGGCATTCTGGAATCTGTGGACCTTCAAAGTGTTCATGAAACACAGAAAATGCATCGAGATTGAATACAACAGTCACCATGCGCACTTTCCTCCATGGGAGTAATGTCTGAAACAGTCTACGCTTTTATCGTTCCCTGGAAGACCAGTAGTAGCCTCCGATGGACATCTGGTGGCATTCTGTAATCTGTGGACTAACAGAGTGATGATGAAACACCGAAATTGCATCGGGATTGAGTACATCAGTCACCATGCGCACTTTCTTCCACGGGAGTAATGTCTCAAACAAGCTACGCTTTGATCATTCATTGGAAGACCAGTATTAGTTCCGATGCACATCTGGTGGCATTCTGTAATCTGTTGACTATCAGAGTATTGATTAAACACAGAAATTGCATCGGGATTGAATACAACAGTTACCATGCGCACCTTCCTCCATGGGAGTAATGTCACAAAGTGGTTACGCTTTGGTCGTTCCCTGGAAGACCATTAGTAGTGTCCGATGCACATCTGGTGGCATTCTGTAATCTGTGGACTATCAGAGTGTTGATGAAACACAGAAATTGCATCAGGATTGAATACAACAGTCACCATGCGCACTTTCCTCCCCGGGAGTAATGTCTCAAACAGTCTACGCTTTGATCGTTCCCTGGAAGACCAGTAGTAGTTTATTATGCACATCTGGAGGCATTCTGTAATCTGTTTACTATCAGAGCGTTGATAAAACACCGAAAATGCATCAGGATTGAATACAACAGTCACCATGCGCACTTTCCTCCATGGGAGTAATGTCTCAAACAGTCTACGCTTTGATCGTTCCCTGGAAGACCAGTAGTAGTTTCCGATGCACATCTGGAGACAATCTGTAATCTGTTGACCTTCAAAGTGTTGATGAAACACAGAAATTGCATCGGAATTGTATACAACAGTCACGATGCTTACCATCCTCCATGGGAGTAATGTCTCATACAGTCTACGCTTTCATCGTTGCCTGGAAGACCAGTAGTAGTTTCCGATGCACATCTGCAGGCATTCTGTAATCTGTTGACTATCAGACTGTTGATGATACACAGAAATTGCATCGGGATTGATTACAACAGTCACCATGCGCACTTTCCTCCATGGGAGTAATGTCTCAAACAGTCTACGCTTAGATCGTTGCCTGGAAGACCAGTAGTAGCTTCCGATACACATCTGGTGGCATTCTGTAACCTGTGGACTATCAGAGTGTTGATGAAACACAGAAATTGCGTCGGGATTGAATACAACAGTCACCATGCGCACTTTCCTCCACGGAGGGTATGTCTCAATTAGTCTACGCTTTGATCGTTTCTTGGAAGACCAGTAGTAACTTCCGATGAACATCTGGTAGCATTCTGTAATCTGTGGACTGTCAGGGTGTTGATGAAACACAGAAATTGCGTCGGGATTGAATACAACAGTCACCATCCGCACTTACCTCCATGGGAGTAATGTCTGAAACTGTCAACGCTTTGATCGTCCCCTGGATGACTAGTAGTAGTTTCCGATGATCATCTGGTGGCATTCTGTAAACTGTGGACTATCAGAGTGTTGATGAAACCCAGAAATTGCATCGGGATTGAGTACAACAGTCACCATGCGAACTTTCCTCCACGGGAGTAATGTCTCAAACAGTCTACGCTTTGATCGTTCTCTGGAAGACCTGTAGTAGTTTCCGATGCACATCGGGAGGCACTCTGTAATCTGTGGACTATCAGACTGTTGATGAAACACAGAAATTGCATCGGGATTGAATACAACAGTCACTGTGAGCACTTTCCTCCACGGGAGTAATATCTCTAACAGTCTACGGTTTGATCATTCCCTGCAAGACCAGTAGTAGTTTCCGATGCACATCTGGAGGCATTCTGTAATCTGTGGACTATCAGAGTGTTGATGAAACACAGAAAATGCATTAGGATTGAATACAACAGTCACCATGCGCACTTTCCTCCATGGGAGTAATGTCTCACAGAGTTTACGCTTTGATCGTTCCCTGGAAGATCACTAGTAGTTTCAGATGCACATCTGGAGGCATTCTGTAATCTGTATACTATCAGAGTGTTCATGAAACACAGACATTGCATCGGCATTGAATACAACAGTCACCATGTGCACATTCCTCCACGGGAGGTATGTCTCACACAGTCTACGCTTTGATTGTTCTCTGGAAAACCAGTAGTAGCTTCCGATGCACATCTGGAGGCATTCTGTAATCTGTGGACCTTCAAAGTGTTGATGAAACACAGAAAATGCATCGGGATTGAATACAACAGTCACCATGCGCACTTTCCTCTATGGGAGTAATGTCTCAAAGAGTTTACGCTTTGATCGTTCCCTGGAAGACCAGTAGTTGTTTCCGATGCACATCTGGAGACATTCTGTATTCTGTGGACTATCAGAGTGTTGATGAAACACAGAAATTGCATCGGGATTGAATACAACATTCACTATGCGCACTTCCCTCCACGTTAGGTATGTCTCAAACAGTCTACGCTTTGATCGCCCCATGGAAGACCAGCAGTAGTTTCCGATGCACATCTGGTGGCATTCTGTAATATGTGGACTATCAGAGTGTTGATGAAACACAGAAATTCATCAGGATTGAATACAACAGTCACCATGCGCACTTTCCTCCATGGGAGTAATGTCTGAAACAGTCTACGCTTTCATCGTTCCCTGGACGACCAGTAGTAGTTTCCGAAGCACAGCTGGTGGCATTCTGTAATCTGTGGACTATCAGAGAGTTGATGAAACACAGAGTTTGCATCGGGAAAGGAAAGAACACTCATCATGCGCAATTTCCTCCACGGGATTAATGTCTCAAACAGTCTACGCTTTGATCGTTCCCTGGAAGACCCGTAGTAGTTTCCGATGCAAATCGGGAGGCACTCTGTAATCTGTGGACTATCAGACTGTTGATGAAACACAGAAATTGCATCGGGATTGAATACAACAGTCACCATGCGCACTTTCCTCCACGGGAGTAATATCTCTAACAGTCTACGCTTTGATCATTCCCTGGAAGACCAGTAGTAGTTTCCGATGCACATATGCAGACGTTCTGTAATCTGTGGACTATCAGAGCATTGATGAAACACAGAAATTGCATCGGGATTGAATACAACAGTCACCATGCCCACTTACCTCCACGGGAGTAATGTCTCAAACAGTCTACGCTTTGATCGTTCCCTTGAAGACCAGCAGTAGTTTCCGATGCACATCTGGTGGCATTCTGTAATCTGTTGACTATCAGAGTGTTGATGAAACACAGATATTGCATCGGGATTGATTACAACAGTCACCATGCGCACCTACCTCCATGGGAGTAATGTCACGAAGAGTTTACGTTTTGATCATTCCCTGGAAGACCAGTAGTAGTTTCCGGTGCACATCTGGAGGCATTCTGTAATCTGTGGACCTTCAAAGTGTTGATGAAACACAGAAAATGCATCGGGATTGAATACAACAGTCACCATGCGCACTTTACTCCATGGGAGTAATGTCTCAAACAGTCTACGCTTTGATCGTTCCCTGGACGAAGAGTAGTAGTTTTCGATGCACATCTGGTGGCATTCTGTAATCTGTTGACTATCAGAGTGTTGATGAAACACAGAAATTGCATCGGGATTGAATACAACAGTCACCTTGTGCACTTTCCTCCACAGGAGTAATGTCTCAAACAGTCTACGCTATGATCGATCAATGGAAGATCAGTAGTAGTTTCCGATGCACATCTGGTGGCATTCTGTAATCTGTGGACTATCAGAGTGTTGATGAAACACAGAGATTGCATCGGGAAAGGAAACAACACTCATTATGCACACTTTCCTCCACGGGAGTAATGTCTCAAACAGTTTACGCTTTGATCGTTCCCTGGAAGACCAGTAGTAGTTTTCGATGCACAGCTGGTGGCATTCTGTAATCTGTGGTCTATCAGAGTGTTAATGAAACACAGAGATTGCATCGGGAAAGGAAACAACACTCATCATGCGCACTTTCCTCCACGGGAGTAATGTCTGAAACAGTCTACGCTTTGATCGTTCCCTGGATGACCAGTAGTAGTTTCCGATGCACATCTGGTGGCATTCTGTAATCTGTGGACTATCAGAGTGTTGATGAAACACAGATATTGCATCGTGATTGAATACAACAGTCACCATGCGCACTTTCCTTCATGGGAGTAATGTCTCGAAGAGTTCACGGTTTGATCGTTCCCTGGAAGACCAGTAGTAGTCTCCGATGCAAATCTGGAGGCAATCTGTAATGTGTGGACTATCAGAGTGTTGATGAAACGCAGAAATTGCATCGGGATTCAATACAGCAGTCACCATGCGCACTTTCCTCCATGGGAGTAATATCTCTAACAGTCTACGCTTTGATCATTCCCTGGAAGACCAGTAGTAGTTTCCGATGCACATCAGCAGACGTTCTGTAATCTGTGGACTATCAGAGTGTTGATGAAACACAGAAAATGTATCGGGATTGAATACAACAGTCACCATGCGTACTTTCCTCCACGGGAGGTATGTCTCACACAGTCTACGCTTTGATCGTTCCCTGGAGAACCAGTAGTAGCTTCCTTTGCACATCTGGTGACATTCTCTAATCTGTGGACCACCAGAGTGTTGATGAAACACAGATATAGCATCGGGATTGAATACAACAGTCACCATGCCCACTTACCTCCACGGGAGTAATGTCTCAAAGAGTCTACGCTTTGATCGTTCCCTTGAAGACCAGTAGTAGTTTCCGATGCACATCTGGTGGCATTCTGTAATCTGTTGACTATCAGAGTGTTGATGAAACACAGATATTGCATCGGGATTGATTACAACAGTCATCATGCGCACCTTCCTCCATGGGAGTAATGTCACGAAGAGTTTACGCTTTGATCATTCCCTGGAAGACCAGTAGTAGTTTCCGATGCACATCTGGAGGCATTCTGGAATCTGTGGACCTTCAAAGTGTTCATGAAACACAGAAAATGCATCGAGATTGAATACAACAGTCACCATGCGCACTTTCCTCCATGGGAGTAATGTCTGAAACAGTCTACGCTTTTATCGTTCCCTGGAAGACCAGTAGTAGCCTCCGATGGACATCTGGTGGCATTCTGTAATCTGTGGACTAACAGAGTGATGATGAAACACCGAAATTGCATCGGGTTTGAGTACATCAGTCACCATGCGCACTTTCTTCCACGGGAGTAATGTCTCAAACAAGCTACGCTTTGATCATTCATTGGAAGACCAGTATTAGTTCCGATGCACATCTGGTGGCATTCTGTAATCTGTTGACTATCAGAGTATTGATTAAACACAGAAATTGCATCGGGATTGAATACAACAGTTACCATGCGCACCTTCCTCCATGGGAGTAATGTCACAAAGTGGTTACGCTTTGGTCGTTCCCTGGAAGACCATTAGTAGTGTCCGATGCACATCTGGTGGCATTCTGTAATCTGTGGACTATCAGAGTGTTGATGAAACACAGAAATTGCATCAGGATTGAATACAACAGTCACCATGCGCACTTTCCTCCCCGGGAGTAATGTCTCAAACAGTCTACGCTTTGATCGTTCCCTGGCAGACCAGTAGTAGTTTATTATGCACATCTGGAGGCATTCTGTAATCTGTTTACTATCAGAGCGTTGATAAAACACCGAAAATGCATCAGGATTGAATACAACAGTCACCATGCGCACTTTCCTCCATGGGAGTAATGTCTCAAACAGTCTACGCTTTGATCGTTCCCTGGAAGACCAGTAGTAGTTTCCGATGCACATCTGGAGGCAATCTGTAATCTGTTGACCTTCAAAGTGTTGATGAAACACAGAAATTGCATCGGAATTGTATACAACAGTCACGATGCTTACCATCCTCCATGGGAGTAATGTCTCATACAGTCTACGCTTTCATCGTTGCCTGGAAGACCAGTAGTAGTTTCCGATGCACATCTGCAGGCATTCTGTAATCTGTTGACTATCAGACTGTTGATGATACACAGAAATTGCATCGGGATTGATTACAACAGTCACCATGCGCACTTTCCTCCATGGGAGTAATGTCTCAAACAGTCTACGCTTAGATCGTTGCCTGGAAGACCAGTAGTAGCTTCCGATACACATCTGGTGGCATTCTGTAACCTGTGGACCATCAGAGTGTTGATGAAACACAGAAATTGCGTCGGGATTGAATACAACAGTCACCATGCGCACTTTCCTCCACGGAGGGTATGTCTCAATTAGTCTACGCTTTGATCGTTTCTTGGAAGACCAGTAGTAACTTCCGATGAACATCTGGTGGCATTCTGTAATCTGAGGACTGTCAGGGTGTTGATGAAACACAGAAATTGCGTCGGGATTGAATACAACAGTCACCATCCGCACTTACCTCCATGGGAGTAATGTCTGAAACTGTCAACGCTTTGATCGTCCCCTGGATGACTAGTAGTAGTTTCCGATGATCATCTGGTGGCATTCTGTAAACTGTGGACTATCAGAGTGTTGATGAAACCCAGAAATTGCATCGGGATTGAGTACAACAGTCACCTTGCGAACTTTCCTCCACGGGAGTAATGTCTCAAACAGTCTACGCTTTGATCGTTCTCTGGAAGACCTGTAGTAGTTTCCGATGCACATCGGGAGGCACTCTGTAATCTGTGGACTATCAGACTGTTGATGAAACACAGAAATTGCATCGGGATTGAATACAACAGTCACTGTGAGCACTTTCCTCCACGGGAGTAATATCTCTAACAGTCTACGGTTTGATCATTCCCTGGAAGACCAGTAGTAGTTTCCGATGCACATCTGGAGGCATTCTGTAATCTGTGGACTATCAGAGTGTTGATGAAACACAGAAAATGCATTAGGATTGAATACAACAGTCACCATGCGCACTTTCCTCCATGGGAGTAATGTCTCACAGGGTTTACGCTTTGATTGTTCCCTGGAAGATCACTAGTAGTTTCAGATGCACATCTGGAGGCATTCTGTAATCTGTATACTATCAGAGTGTTCATGAAACACAGACACTGCATCGGCATTGAATACAACAGTCACCATGTGCACATTCCTCCACGGGAGGTATGTCTCACACAGTCTACGCTTTGATCGTTCTCTGGAAAACCAGTAGTAGCTTCCGATGCACATCTGGAGGCATTCTGTAATCTGTGGACTATCAGAGTGTTGATGAAACACAGAGATTGCATCGGGAAAGGAAACAACACTCATCATGCACACTTTCCTCCACGGGAGTAATGTCTCAAACAGTTTACGCTTTGATCGTTCCCTGGAAGACCAGTAGTAGTTTTCGATGCACAGCTGGTGGCATTCTGTAATCTGTGGTCTATCAGAGTGTTAATGAAACACAGAGATTGCATCGGGAAAGGAAACAACACTCATCATGCGCACTTTCCTCCACGGGAGTAATGTCTGAAACAGTCTACGCTTTGATCGTTCCCTGGATGACCAGTAGTAGTTTCCGATGCACATCTGGTGGCATTCTGTAATCTGTGGACTATCAGAGTGTTGATGAAACACAGAAATTGCATCGTGATTGAATACAACAGTCACCATGCGCACTTTCCTTCATGGGAGTAATGTCTCGAAGAGTTCACGGTTTGATCGTTCCCTGGAAGACCAGTAGTAGTCTCCGATGCAAATCTGGAGGCAATCTGTAATGTGTGGACTATCAGAGTGTTGATGAAACGCAGAAATTGCATCGGGATTCAATACAGCAGTCACCATGCGCACTTTCCTCCATGGGAGTAATATCTCTAACAGTCTACGCTTTGATCATTCCCTGGAAGACCAGTAGTAGTTTCCGATGCACATCAGCAGACGTTCTGTAATCTGTGGACTATCAGAGTGTTGATGAAACACAGAAAATGTATCGGGATTGAATACAACAGTCACCATGCGTACTTTCCTCCACGGGAGGTATGTCTCACACAGTCTACGCTTTGATCGTTCCCTGGAGAACCAGTAGTAGCTTCCTTTGCACATCTGGTGACATTCTCTAATCTGTGGACCACCAGAGTGTTGATGAAACACAGAAATAGCATCGGGATTGAATACAACAGTCACCATGCCCACTTACCTCCACGGGAGTAATGTCTCAAAGAGTCTACGCTTTGATCGTTCCCTTGAAGACCAGTAGTAGTTTCCGATGCACATCTGGTGGCATTCTGTAATCTGTTGACTATCAGAGTGTTGATGAAACACAGATATTGCATCGGGATTGATTACAACAGTCATCATGCGCACCTTCCTCCATGGGAGTAATGTCACGAAGAGTTTACGCTTTGATCATTCCCTGGAAGACCAGTAGTAGTTTCCGATGCACATCTGGAGGCATTCTGGAATCTGTGGACCTTCAAAGTGTTCATGAAACACAGAAAATGCATCGAGATTGAATACAACAGTCACCATGCGCACTTTCCTCCATGGGAGTAATGTCTGAAACAGTCTATGCTTTTATCGTTCCCTGGAAGACCAGTAGTAGCCTCCGATGGACATCTGGTGGCATTCTGTAATCTGTGGACTAACAGAGTGATGATGAAACACCGAAATTGCATCGGGATTGAGTACATCAGTCACCATGCGCACTTTCTTCCACGGGAGTAATGTCTCAAACAAGCTACGCTTTGATCATTCATTGGAAGACCAGTATTAGTTCCGATGCACATCTGGTGGCATTCTGTAATCTGTTGACTATCAGAGTATTGATTAAACACATAAATTGCATCGGGATTGAATACAACAGTTACCATGCGCACCTTCCTCCATGGGAGTAATGTCACAAAGTGGTTACGCTTTGGTCGTTCCCTGGAAGACCATTAGTAGTGTCCGATGCACATCTGGTGGCATTCTGTAATCTGTGGACTATCAGAGTGTTGATGAAACACAGAAATTGCATCAGGATTGAATACAACAGTCACCATGCGCACTTTCCTCCCCGGGAGTAATGTCTCAAACAGTCTACGCTTTGATCGTTCCCTGGAAGACCAGTAGTAGTTTATTATGCACATCTGGAGGCATTCTGTAATCTGTTTACTATCAGAGCGTTGATAAAACCCCGAAAATGCATCAGGATTGAATACAACAGTCACCATGCGCACTTTCCTCCATGGGAGTAATGTCTCAAACAGTCTACGCTTTGATCGTTCCCTGGAAGACCAGTAGTAGTTTCCGATGCACATCTGGAGGCAATCTGTAATCTGTTGACCTTCAAAGTGTTGATGAAACACAGAAATTGCATCGGAATTGTATACAACAGTCACGATGCTTACCATCCTCCATGGGAGTAATGTCTCATACAGTCTACGCTTTCATCGTTGCCTGGAAGACCAGTAGTAGTTTCCGATGCACATCTGCAGGCATTCTGTAATCTGTTGACTATCAGACTGTTGATGATACACAGAAATTGCATCGGGATTGATTACAACAGTCACCATGCGCACTTTCCTCCATGGGAGTAATGTCTCAAACAGTCTACGCTTAGATCGTTGCCTGGAAGACCAGTAGTAGCTTCCGATACACATCTGGTGGCATTCTGTAACCTGTGGACCATCAGAGTGTTGATGAAACACAGAAATTGCGTCGGGATTGAATACAACAGTCACCATGCGCACTTTCCTCCACGGAGGGTATGTCTCAATTAGTCTACGCTTTGATCGTTTCTTGGAAGACCAGTAGTAACTTCCGATGAACATCTGGTGGCATTCTGTAATCTGAGGACTGTCAGGGTGTTGATGAAACACAGAAATTGCGTCGGGATTGAATACAACAGTCACCATCCGCACTTACCTCCATGGGAGTAATGTCTGAAACTGTCAACGCTTTGATCGTCCCCTGGATGACTAGTATTAGTTTCCGATGATCATCTGGTGGCATTCTGTAAACTGAGGACTATCAGAGTGTTGATGAAACCCAGAAATTGCATCGGGATTGAGTACAACAGTCACCTTGCGAACTTTCCTCCACGGGAGTAATGTCTCAAACAGTCTACGCTTTGATCGTTCTCTGGAAGACCTGTAGTAGTTTCCGATGCACATCGGGAGGCACTCTGTAATCTGTGGACTATCAGACTGTTGATGAAACACAGAAATTGCATCGGGATTGAATACAACAGTCACTGTGAGCACTTTCCTCCACGGGAGTAATATCTCTAACAGTCTACGGTTTGATCATTCCCTGGAAGACCAGTAGTAGTTTCCGATGCACATCTGGAGGCATTCTGTAATCTGTGGACTATCAGAGTGTTGATGAAACACAGAAAATGCATTAGGATTGAATACAACAGTCACCATGCGCACTTTCCTCCATGGGAGTAATGTCTCACAGGGTTTACGCTTTGATTGTTCCCTGGAAGATCACTAGTAGTTTCAGATGCACATCTGGAGGCATTCTGTAATCTGTATACTATCAGAGTGTTCATGAAACACAGACATTGCATCGGCATTGAATACAACAGTCACCATGTGCACATTCCTCCACGGGAGGTATGTCTCACACAGTCTACGCTTTGATCGTTCTCTGGAAAACCAGTAGTAGCTCCCGATGCACATCTGGAGGCATTCTGTAATCTGTGGACCTTCAAAGTGTTGATGAAACACAGAAAATGCATTAGGATTGAATACAACAGTCACCATGCGCACTTTCCTCCATGGGAGTAATGTCTCACAGAGTTTACGCTTTGATCGTTCCCTGGAAGATCACTAGTAGTTTCAGATGCACATCTGGAGGCATTCTGTAATCTGTATACTATCAGAGTGTTGATGAAACACAGAAATTGCATCGGGATTGAATACAACAATCACTATGCGCACTTCCCTCCACGTTAGGTATGTCTCAAACAGTCTACGCTTTGATCGACCCATGGAAGACCAGCAGTAGTTTCCGATGCACATCTGGTGGCATTCTGTAATCTGTGGACTATCAGAGTGTTGATGAAACACAGAAATTCATCAGGATTGAATACAACAGTCACCATGCGCACTTTCCTCCATGGGAGTAATGTCTGAAACAGTCTACGCTTTCATCGTTCCCTGGACGACCAGTAGTAGTTTCCGAAGCACAGCTGGTGGCATTCTGTAATCTGTGGACTATCAGAGAGTTGATGAAACACAGAGTTTGCATCGGGAAAGGAAACAACACTCATCATGCGCAATTTCCTCCACGGGATTAATGTCTCAAACAGTCTACGCTTTGATCGTTCCCTGGAAGACCCGTAGTAGTTTCCGATGCAAATCGGGAGGCACTCTGTAATCTGTGGACTATCAGACTGTTGATGAAACACAGAAATTGCATCGGGATTGAATACAACAGTCACCATGCGCACTTTCCTCCACGGGAGTAATATCTCTAACAGTCCACGCTTTGATCATTCCCTGGAAGACCAGTAGTAGTTTCCGATGCACAAATGCAGACGTTCTGTAATCTGAGGACTATCAGAGTATTGATGAAACACAGTAATTGCATCGGGATTGAATACAACAGTCACCATGCCCACTTACCTCCACGGGAGTAATGTCTCAAACAGTCTACGCTTAGATCGTTCCCTTGAAGACCAGCAGTAGTTTCCGATGCACATCTGGTGGCATTCTGTAATCTGTGGACTATCAGAGTGTTGATGAAACACAGAGATTGCATCGGGAAAGGAAACAACACTCATCATGCACACTTTCCTCCACGGGAGTAATGTCTCAAACAGTCTACGCTTTGATCGTTCCCTGGAAGACCAGTTGTAGTTTCCGATGCACAGCTGGTGGCATTCTGTAATCTGTGGACTATCAGAGTGTTGATGAAACACAGAAATTGCATCGTGATTGAATACAACAGTCACCATGCGCATTTTCCTTCATGGGAGTAATGTCTCGAAGAGTTCACGGTTTGATCGTTCCCTGGAAGACCAGTAGTTGTCTCCGATGCAAATCTGGAGGCAATATGTAATGTGTGGACTATCAGAGTGTTGATGAAACGCAGAAATTGCATCGGGATTCAATACAGCAATCACCATGCGAACTTTCCTACAAGGGAGTAATGTCTCAAACAGTCTACGCATTGATCGTTCCCTGGAAGACCAGTAGTAGATTCCGATGCACATCTGGATGCAATCTGTAATTTGTGGACTATCAGAGTGTTGATGAAACACAGAAATTGCATCGGGATTGAATACAACAGTCACCATGCGCACTTTCCTCCATGGGAGTAATGTCTCAAACAGTCTACGCTTTGATCGTTCCCTGGAAGACCAGTAGTAGTTTCCGATGCACATCTGGAGGCAATCTGTAATCTGTTGACCTTCAAAGTGTTGATGAAACACAGAAATTGCATCGTGATTGTATACAACAGACACGATGCTTACCTTCCTCCATGGGAGTAATGTCTCATACAGTCTACGCTTTCATCGTTGCCTGGAAGACCAGTAGTAGTTTCCGATGCACATCTGCAGGCATTCTGTAATCTGTTGACTAACAGACTGTTGATGATACACAGAAATTGCATCGGGATTGATTACAACAGTCACCATGCGCACTTTCCTCCATGCGAGTAATGTCTCAAACAGTCTACGCTTTGATCGTTCTCTGGAAGACCTGTAGTGGTTTCCGATGCACATCGGGAGGCACTCTGTAATCTGTGGACTATCAGACTGTTGATGAAACACAGAAATTGCGTCATGATTGAGTACAACAGTCACCGTGAGCACTTTCCCCCACGGGAGTAATATCTCTAACAGTCTACGGTTTGATCATTCCCTGGAAGACCAGTAGTAGTTTCCGAAGCACATCTGGAGGCATTCTGTAATCTGTGGACTATCAGAGTGTTGATGAAACACAGAAAATGCATTGGGATTGAATACAACAGTCACCATGCGCACTTTCCTCCATGGGAGTAATGTCTCACAGAGTTTACGCATTGATCGTTCCCTGGAAGATCACTAGTAGTTTCAGATGCACATCTGGAGGCATTCTGTAATCTGTATACTATCAGAGTGTTCATAAAACACATACATTGCATCGGCATTGAATACAACAGTCACCATGTGCACATTCCTCCACGGGAGGTATGTCTCACACAGTCTACGCTTTGATCGTTCCCTGGAAAACCAGTAGTAGCTTCCGATGCACATCTGGAGGCATACTGTAATCTGTGGACCTTCAAAGTGTTGATGAAACACAGAAAATGCATCGGGATTGAATACAACAGTCACCATGCGCACTTTCCTCTATGAGAGTAATGTCTCAAAGAGTTTACGATTTGATCGTTCCCTGGAAGACCAGTAGTAGTTTCCGATGCACATCTGGAGACATTCTGTATTCTGTGGACTATCAGAGTGTTGATGAAACACAGAAATTGCATCGGGATTGAATACAACAATCACTATGCGCACTTCCCTCCACGTTAGGTATGTCTCAAACAGTCTACGCTTTGATCGATCCATGGAAGACCAGTAGTAGTTTCCGATGCACATCTGGTGGCATTCTGTATTCTGTGGACTATTAGAGTGTTGATGAAACACAGAAATTCATCAGGATTGAATACAACAGTCACCATGCGCACTTTCCTCCATGGGAGTAATGTCTCAAACAGTCTACGCTTAGATCGTTGCCTGGAAGACCAGTAGTGGCTTCCGATACACATCTGGTGGCATTCTGTAACCTGTGGACTATCAGAGTGTTGATGAAACACAGAAATTGCGTCGGGATTGAATACAACAGTCACCATGCGCACTTTCCTCCACGGGAGTAATATCTCTAACAGTCTACGCTTTGATCATTCCCTGGAAGACCAGTAGTAGTTTCCGATGCACATCTGGAGGCATTCTGTAAACTGTGGACCTTCAAAGTGTTGATGAAACACAGATACTGCATCGGGATTGAATACAACAGTCACCTTGTACACTTTCCTCCACGGGAGTAATGTCTCAAACAGTCTACGCTATGATGGTTCAATGGAAGATCAGTAGTAGTTTCCGATGCACATCTGGTTTCATTCTGTAATCTGTTGACTATCAGGGTGTTGATGAAACACAGAAATTGCATCGGGATTGAATACAATAGTCACCATGCGCACTTACCTCCACGGGAGTAATGTCTCAAACAGTCTACAATTTTATCGTTCCCTGGAAGATCAGTAGTAGTTTTCGATGCACATCTGTTGGCATTCTGTAATCTGTGGACTATCAGAGTGTTGATGAAATACAGAGATTGCATCGGGAAAGGAAACAACACTCTTCATGCGCACTTTCCTCCACGGGAGAAATGTCTCAAACAGTCTACGCTTTGATCGTTCCCTGGACGACCAGTAGTAGTTTCCGATGCACATCTGATGGCATTCTGTAATCTGTGGACTGTCAGAGTGTTGATGAAACACAGAAATTGCGTCGCGATTGAATACAACAGTCACCATCCGCACTTACCTCCATGGGAGTAATGTCTCAAACAGTCTACGCTTTGATCGTTGCCAGGGAGACCTGTAGTAGTTTCCGATGCAAATCGGGAGGCACTCTGTAATCTGTGGACTATCAGACTGTTGATGAATCACAGAAATTGCATCGGGATTGAATACAACAGTCAGCATGCGCACTTTCCTCCACGGGAGTAATATCTCTAACAGTCTACGCTTTGATCATTCCCTGGAAGACCAGTAGTAGTTTCCGATGCACATCTGCAGACGTTCTGTAATCTGTGGACTATCAGAGTGTTGATGAAACAGAGAAAATGTATCGGGATTGAATACAACAGTCACCATGCGTACTTTCCTCCACGGGAGGTATGTCTCACACAGTCTACGCTTTGATCGTTCCCTGGAGAACCAGTAGTAGCTTCCTTTGCACATCTGGTGACATTCTGTAATCTGTGGACCACCAGAGTGTTGATGAAACACAGAAATAGCATCGGGATTGAATACAACAGTCACCATGCCCACTTACCTCCACAGGAGTAATGTCTCAAACAGTCTACGCTTTGATCGTTCCCTTGAAGACCAGTAGTAGTTTCCGATGTACATCTGGTGGCATTCTGTAATCTGTTGACTATCAGAGTGTTGATGAAACACAGATATTGCATCGGGATTGATTACAACAGTCACCATGCGCACCTTCCTCCATGCGAGTAATGTCACGAAGAGTTTAAGCTTTGATCATTCCCTGGAAGACCAGTAGTAGTTTCCGATGCACATCTGGAGACATTCTGTAATCTGTGGACTATCAGAGTGTTGATGAAACACAGAAATTGCATCGGGATTGAATACAACAATCACTATGCGCACTTCCCTCCACGTTAGGTATGTCTCAAACAGTCTACGCTTTGATCGTTCCCTGGAACACCAGTAGTAGTTTCCGATGCACATCTGGTGGCATTCTGTAATCTGTGGACTATCAGAGTGTTGATGAAACAGAGAAATTGCATCAGGATTGAATACAACAGTCACCATGCGCACTTTCCTCCATGGGAGTAATGTCTGAAACAGTCTACGCTTTGATCGTTCCCTGGACGACCAGTAGTAGTTTCCGAAGCACAGCTGGTGGCATTCTGTAATCTGTGGACTATCAGAGAGTTGATGAAACACAGAGTTTGCATCGGGAAAGGAAACAACACTCATCATGCGCACTTTCCTCCACGGAGTAATGTCTCAAACAGTCTACGCTTTGATCGTTCCCTGAACGACCAGTAGTAGTTTTCGATGCACATCTGGTGGCATTCTGTAATCTGTTGAATATCAGAGTGTTGATGAAACACAGAAATTGTATCGGAATTGAATACAACAGTCACCTCGTGCACTTTCCTCCACAGGAGTAATGTCTCAAACAGTCTACGCTATGATTGTTCCCTGGAAGATCAGTAGTAGTTTCCGATGCACATCTGGTGGCATTCTGTAATCTGTGGACTATCAGAGTGTTGATGAAACACAGAGATTGCATCGGGAAAGGAAACAACACTCATCATGCACACTTTCCTCCACGGGAGTAATGTCTCAAACAGACTACGCTTTGATCGTTCCCTGGACGACCAGTAGTAGTTTCCGATGCACATCTGGTGGCATTCTGTAATCTGTGGACTATCAGAGTGTTGATGAAACACAGAGATTGCATCGGGAAAGGAAACAACACTCATCATGCACACTTTCCTCCACGGGAGTAATGTCTCACACAGTCTACGCTTTGATCGTTCCCTGGACGACCAGTAGTAGTTTCCGATGCACATCTGGTGGTATTCTGTAATCTGTTGACTATCAGAGTGTTGATGAAACACAGATATTGCATCGGGATTGATTACAACAGTCACCATGCGCACCTTCCTCCATGGGAGTAATGTCACGAAGAGTTTAAGCTTTGATCATTCCCTGGAAGACCAGTAGTAGTTTCCGATGCACATCTGGAGGCATTCTGCAATCTGTGGACCTTCAAAGTGTTGATGAAACACAGAAAATGCATTGGGATTGAATACAACAGTCACCATGCGCACTTTACTCCATGGGAGTAATGTCTCAAAGAGTTTACGCTTTGATCGTTCCCTGGAAGACCAGGAGTAGCTTCCGATGCACATCTGGAGACATTCTGTAATCTGTGGACTATCAGAGTGTTGATGAAACACAGTAATTGCATCGGGATTGAATACCACAATCACTATGCGCACTTCCCTCCACGTTAGGTATGTCTCAAACAGTCTACGCTTTGATCGTTCCCTGGAACACCAGTAGTAGTTTCCGATGCACATCTGGTGGCATTCTGTAATCTGTGGACTATCAGAGTGTTGATGAAACAGAGAAATTGCATCAGGATTGAATACAACAGTCACCATGCGCACTTTCCTCCATGGGAGTAATGTCTGAAACAGTCTACGCTTTGATCGTTCCCTGGACGACCAGTAGTAGTTTCCGAAGCACAGCTGGTGGCATTCTGTAATCTGTGGACTATCAGAGAGTTGATGAAACACAGAGTTTGCATCGGGAAAGGAAACAACACTCATCATGCGCACTTTCCTCCACGGAGTAATGTCTCAAACAGTCTACGCTTTGATCGTTCCCTGAACGACCAGTAGTAGTTTTCGATGCACATCTGGTGGCATTCTGTAATCTGTTGAATATCAGAGTGTTGATGAAACACAGAAATTGTATCGGGATTGAATACAACAGTCACCTCGTGCACTTTCCTCCACAGGAGTAATGTCTCAAACAGTCTACGCTATGATTGTTCCCTGGAAGATCAGTAGTAGTTTCCGATGCACATCTGGTGGCATTCTGTAATCTGTGGACTATCAGAGTGTTGATGAAACACAGAGATTGCATCGGGAAAGGAAACAACACTCATCATGCACACTTTCCTCCACGGGAGTAATGTCTCAAACAGTCTACGCTTTGATCGTTCCCTGGACGACCAGTAGTAGTTTCCGATGCACATCTGGTGGTATTCTGTAATCTGTTGACTATCAGAGTGTTGATGAAACACAGAGATTGCGTCGGGAAAGGAAACAACACTCATCATGCGCACTTTCCTCCACGGGAGTAATGTCTGAAACAGTCTACGCTTTGATCGTTCCCTGGAAGACCAGTAGTAGTTTCCGATGCACATCTGGTGGCATTCTGTAATCTGTGGACTATCAGAGTGTTGATGAAACACAGAAATTGCATCGTTAATGAATACAACAGTCACCATGCGCACTTTCCTTCATGGGAGTAATGTCTCGAAGAGTTCACGGTTTGATCGTTCCCTGGAAGACCAGTATTAGTCTCCGATGCAAATCTGGAGGCAATCTGTAATGTGTGGACTATCAGAGTGTTGATGAAACGCAGAAATTGCATCGGGATTCAATACAGCAGTCACCATGCGAACTTTCCTACATGGGAGTAATGTCTCAAACAGTCTACGCATTGATCGATCCCTGGAAGACCAGTAGTAGTTTCCGATGCACATCTGGAGGCAATCTGTAATTTGTGGACTATCAGAGTGTTGATGAAACACAGAAATTGCATCGGGAATGAATACAACAGTCACCATCTACACTTTCCTATATGGGAGTAATGTCTGAAACAGACTACGCATTGATCGTTCCCTGGAAGACCAGTAGTAGTTTCCGATGCACATCTGGTGGCATTCTGTAATCTGTGGACTATCAGAGTGTTGATGAAACACAGAAATTGCATCGTTAATGAATACAACAGTCACCATGCGCACTTTCCTTCATGGGAGTAATGTCTCGAAGAGTTCACGGTTTGATCGTTCCCTGGAAGACCAGTATTAGTCTCCGATGCAAATCTGGAGGCAATCTGTAATGTGTGGACTATCAGAGTGTTGATGAAACGCAGAAATTGCATCGGGATTCAATACAGCAGTCACCATGCGAACTTTCCTACATGGGAGTAATGTCTCAAACAGTCTACGCATTGATCGATCCCTGGAAGACCAGTAGTAGTTTCCGATGCACATCTGGAGGCAATCTGTAATTTGTGGACTATCAGAGTGTTGATGAAACACAGAAATTGCATCGAGAATGAATACAACAGTCACCATCTACACTTTCCTATATGGGAGTAATGTCTGAAACAGACTACGCATTGATCGTTCCCTGGAAGACCAGTAGTAGTTTCCGATGCACATCTTTAGGCATTCTGTAATCTGTGGACTATCTGACTGTGGATGAAACACAGAAATTGCATTGGGATTGAATACAACAGTCACCATGCTCAGTTTCCTCCATTGGAGTAATGTCTAAACAGTCTACGCTTTGATCGTTGCCTGGAATAAGAGTAGTAGCTTCCGATGCACATCTGGTGGCATTCCGTTATCTGTGGACTATCAGAGTGTTGATGAAACACAGAAATTGCATTGGGATTGAATACAACAGTCACCATGCGCAGTTTCCTCCATGGGAAGTATGTCTCAAACAGTCTACGCTTTGATCGTTCCCTGGAAGACCTGTAGTAGCTTCCGATGCACATCTGGTGGCATTCTGTAATCTGTGGACTATCAGAGTGTTGATGAAACAACAGAAATTGCATCGGGATTGAATACAACAGTCACCATCCGCACTTTCCTCCATGGGAGTAATGTCTGTAACAGTCTACGCTGTCATCGTTCCCTGGAAGACCAGTAGTAGCTTCCGATGGACATCTGGTGGCATTCTGTAATCTGTGGGCTAAAAGAGTGTTGATGAAACACCGAAATTGCATCGGGATTGAGTACAACAGTCACCATGCGCACTTTCTTTCACGGGAGTAATGTCTCAAACAAGCTACGTTTTGATCATTCCCTGGAAGACCAGTATTAGTTTCCGATGCACATCTGGTGGCATTCTGTAATCTGCTGACTATCTGAGTATTGATTACATACAGAAATTGCATCGGGATTGAATACAACAGTTACCATGCGCACCTTCCTCCATGAGAGTAATGTCACGAAGAGTTTACGATTTGATCGTTCCCTGGATGACCATTAGTAGTGTCCGATGCACATCTGGTGGCATTTTGTAATCTGTGGACTATCAGAGTGTTGATGAAACACAGAAATTGCATCAGGATTGAATACAACAGTCACCATGCGCACTTTCCTCCATGGGAGTAATGTCTGAAACAGTCTACGCTTTGATCGTTCCCTGGACGACCAGAAGTAGTTTCCTATGTACATCTGGTGGCATTCTCTAATCTTTTGACTATCAGAGTGTTGATGAAACACAGAAATTGCATCAGGATTGAATACAACAGTCACCATGCGCGCTTTCCTCCACGGAGGGTATGTCTCAATTTGTCTACGCTTTGATCGTTTCTTGGAAGACCAGTAGTAACTTCCGATGAACATCTGGTGGCATTCTGTAATCTGTGGACTGTCAGGGTGTTGATGAAACACAGAAATTGCTTCGGGATTGAATACAACAGTCACCATCCGCACTTACCTCCATGGGAGTAATGTCTGAAACTGTCAACGCTTTGATCGTCCCCTGGACGACTAGTAGTAGTTTCCGATGATCATCTGGTGGCATTCTGTAAACTGTGGACTATCAGAGCGTTGATGAAACACAGAAATTGCATCGGGATTGAGTACAACAGTCACCATGCGAACTTTCCTCCACGGGAGTAATGTCTCAAACAGTCTACGCTTTGATCTTTCTCTGGAAGACCTGTAGTAGTTTCCGATGCACATCGGGAGGCACTCTGTAATCTGTGGACTATCAGACTGTTGATGAAACACAGAAATTGCATCGGGATTGAATACAACAGTCACCGTGAGCACTTTCCTCCACGGGAGTAATAACTCTAACAGTCTACGGTTTGATCATTCCCTGGAAGACCAGTAGTAGTTTCCGATGCACATCTGGAGGCATTCTGTAATCTGTGGACTATCAGAGTGTTGATGAAACACAGAAAATGCATTGGGATTGAATACAACAGTCACCATGCGCACTTTCCTCCATGGGAGTAATGTCTCACAGGGTTTACGCTTTGATCGTTCCCTGGAAGATCACTAGTAGTTTCTGATGCACATCTGGAGGCATACTGTAATCTGTATACTATCAGAGTGTTCATGAAACACAGACATTGCATCGGCATTGAATACAACAGTCACCATGCGCACTTTCCTTCATGGGAGTAATGTCTGAAACAGTCTACGCTTTCATCGTTCCCTGGACGACCAGTAGTAGTTTCCGAAGCACAGCTGGTGGCATTCTGTAATCTGTGGACTATCAGACTGTTGATGAAACACAGAAATTGCATCGGGATTGAATACAACAGTCACCATGCCCACTTACCTCCACGGGAGTAATGTCTCAAACAGTCTACGCTTTGACCGTTCCCTTGAAGACCAGTAGTAGTTTCCGATGCACATATGGTGGCATTCTGTAATCTGTTGACTATCAGAGTGTTGATGAAGCCCAGATATTGCATCGGGATTGATTACAACAGTCACCATGCGCACCTCCCTTAATGGGAGTAATGTCACGAAGAGTTTACGCTTTGATCATTACCTGGAAGACCAGTAGTAGTTTCCGATGCACATCTGGAGGCATTCTGTAATCTGTTGACTATCAGAGTGTTGATGACACACAGAAATTTTATCGGGATTGAATACAACAGTCAACTTGTGCACTTTCCTCCACGGGAGTAATGTCTCAAACAGTCTACGCTATGATCGTTCAATGGAAGATCAGTAGTAGTTTCCGATGCACATCTGATGGCATTCTGTAATCTGTTGACTATCAGAGTGTTGATGACACACAGAAATTGCATCGGGATTGAATACAATAGTCACCATGCGCACTTACCTCCACGGGAGTAATGTCTCAAACAGTCTACACTTTTATCGTTCCCTGGAAGATCAGTAGTAGTTTCCGATGCACATCTGGAGGCATTCTGCAATCTGTGGACCTTCAAAGTGTTGATGAAACACAGAAAATGCATCGGGATTGAATACAACAGTCACCATGCGCACTTTACTCCATGGGACTAATGTCTCAAAGAGTTTACGCTTTGATCGTTCCCTGGAAGACCAGTAGTAGCTTCCGATGCACATCTGGAGACATTCTGTGATCTGTGGACTATCAGAGTGTTGATGAAACACAGAAATTGCATCGGGATTGAATACAACAATCACTATGCGCACTTCCCTCCACGTTAGGTATGTCTCAAACAGTCTACGCTTTGATCGTTCCTAGAACACCAGTAGTAGTTTACGATGCACATCTGGTGGCATTCTGTAATCTGCGGACTATCAGAGTGTTGATGAAACAGAGAAATTTCATCAGGATTGAAAACAACAGTCAGCATGCGCACTTTCCTCCATGGGAGTAATGTCTGAAACAGTCTACGCTTTGATCGTTCCCTGGACGACCAGTATTAGTTTCCGAAGCACAGCTGGTGGCATTCTGAATTCTGTGGACTATCAGAGAGTTGATGAAACACAGAGTTTGCATCGGGAAAGGAAACAACACTCATCATGCGCACTTTCCTCCAGGGAGTAATGTCTCAAACAGTCTACGCTTTGATCGTTCCCTGGACGACCAGTAGTAGTTTTCGATGCACATCTGGTGGCATTCTGTAATCTGTTGAATATCAGAGTGTTGATGAAACACAGAAATTGCATCGGGATTGAATACAACAGTCACCACGTGCACTTTCCTCCACGGGAGTAATGTCTCAAACAGTCTACGCTATGATTGTTCCCTGGAAGATCAGTAGTAGTTTCCGATGCACATCTGGTGGCATTCTGTAATCTGTGGAGTATCAGCGTGTTGATGAAACACAGAGATTGCATCGGGAAAGGAAACAACACTCATCATGCACACTTTCCTCCACGGGAGTAATGTCTCAAACAGTCTACGCTTTTATCGTTCCCTGGACGACCAGTAGTAGTTTCCGATGCACATCTGGTGGTATTCTGTAATCTGTTGACTATCAGAGTGTTGATGAAACACAGAGATTGCATCGGGAAAGGAAACAACACTCATCATGCGCACTTTCCTCCACGGGAGTAATGTCTGAAACCGTCTACGCTTTGATCGTTCCCTGGAAGACCAGTAGTAGTTTCCGATGCACATCTGGTAGCATTCTGTAATCTGCGGACTATCAGAGTGTTGATGAAACACAGAAATTGCATCGTTAATGAATACAACAGTCACCATGCGCAGTTTCCTTCATGGGAGTAATGTCTCGAAGAGTTCACGGTTTGATCGTTCCCTGGAAGACCAGTAGTAGTCTCCGATGCAAATCTGGACGCAATCTGTAATGTTTGGACTATCAGAGTGTTGATGAAACGCAGAAATTGCATCGGGATTCAATACAGCAGTCACCATGCGAACTTTCCTACATGGGAGTAATGTCTCAAACAGTCTACGCAATGATCGATCCCTGGAAGACCAGTAGTAGTTTCCGATGCAAATCTGGAGGCAATCTGTAATTTGTGGACTATCAGAGTGTTGATGAAACACAGAAATTGCATCGGGAATGAATACAACAGTCACCATCTACACTTTCCTCCATGGGAGTAATGTCTGAAACAGACTACGCATTGATCGTTCCCTGGAAGACCAGTAGTAGTTTCCGATGCACATCTTTAGGCATTCTGTAATCTGTGGACTATCTGACTGTGGATGAAACACAGAAATTGCATTGGGATTGAATACAACAGTCACCATGCTCAGTTTCCTCCATTGGAGTAATGTCTAAACAGTCTACGCTTTGATCGTTGCCTGGAATTCCAGTAGTAGCTTCCGATGCACATCTGGTGGCATTCCGTTATCTGTGGACTATCAGAGTGTTGATGAAACACAGAAATTGCATCGGGATTGAATACAACAGTCACCATGCGCACTTTCCTCCACGGGAGGTATGTCTCACACAGTCTACGCTTTGATCGTTCCCTGGAAGACCTGTAGTAGCTTCCGATGCACATCTGGCGGCATTCTGTAATCTGTGGACTATCAGAGTGTTGATGAAACACAGAAATTGCATCGGGATTGAATACAACAGTCACCATCCGCACTTTCCTCCATGGGAGTAATGTCTGTAACAGTCTACGCTGTCATCGTTCCCTGGAAGACCAGTAGTAGCTTCCAATGGACATCTGGTGGCATTCTGTAATCTGCTGACTATCTGAGTATTGATTACATACAGAAATTGCATCGGGATTGAATACAACAGTTACCATGCGCACCTTCCTCCATGAGAGTAATCTCACGAAGAGTTTACGATTTGATCGTTCCCTGGAAGACCATTAGTAGTGTCCGATGCACATCTGGTGGCATTTTGTAATCTGTGGACTATCAGAGTGTTGATGAAACACAGAAATTGCATCAGGATTGAATACAACAGTCACAATGCGCACTTTCCTCCATGGGAGTAATGTCTGAAACAGTCTACGCTTTGATCGTTTCCTGGACGACCAGAAGTAGTTTCCGATGTACATCTGGTGGCATTCTGTAATCTGTTGAATATCCGAGTGTTGATGAAACACAGAAATTGCATCAGGATTGAATACAACAGTCACCATGCGCACTTTCCTCCACGGAGGGTATGTCTCAATTTGTCTACGCTTTGATCGTTTCTTGGAAGACCAGTAGTAACTTCCGATGAACATCTGGTGGCATTCTGTAATCTTTGGACTGTCAGGGTGTTGATGAAACACAGAAATTGCGTCGGGATTGAATACAACAGTCACCATCCGCACTTACCTCCATGGGAGTAATGTCTGAAACTGTCAACGCTTTGATCGTCCCCTGGACGACTAGTAGTAGTTTCCGATGATCATCTGGTGGCATTCTGTAAACTATGGACTATCAGAGCGTTGATGAAACACAGAAATTGCATCGGGATTGAGTTCAACAGTCACCATGCGAACTTTCCTCCACGGGAGTAATGTCTCAAACAGTCTACGCTTTGATCTTTCTCTGGAAGACCTGTAGTAGTTTCCGATGCACATCGGGAGGCATTCTGTAATCTGTTGACTATCAGAGTGTTGATGACACACAGAAATTGCATCGGGATTGAATACAACAGTCAACTTGTGCACTTTCCTCCACGGGAGTAATGTCTCAAACAGTCTACGCTATGATCGTTCAATGGAAGATCAGTAGTAGTTTCCGATGCACATCTGATGGCATTCTGTAATCTGTTGACTATCAGAGTGTTGATGACACACAGAAATTGCATCGGGATTGAATACAATAGTCACCATGCGCACTTACCTCCACGGGAGTAATGTCTCAAACAGTCTACACTTTTATCGTTCCCTGGAAGATCAGTAGTAGTTTCCGATGCACATCTGGAGGCATTCTGCAATCTGTGGACCTTCAAAGTGTTGATGAAACACAGAAAATGCATCGGGATTGAATACAACAGTCACCATGCGCACTTTACTCCATGGGACTAATGTCTCAAAGAGTTTACGCTTTGATCGTTCCCTGGAAGACCAGTAGTAGCTTCCGATGCACATCTGGAGACATTCTGTAATCTGTGGACTATCAGAGTGTTGATGAAACACAGAAATTGCATCGGGATTGAATACAACAATCACTATGCGCACTTCCCTCCACGTTAGGTATGTCTCAAACAGTCTACGCTTTGATCGTTCCTAGAACACCAGTAGTAGTTTACGATGCACATCTGGTGGCATTCTGTAATCTGCGGACTATCAGAGTGTTGATGAAACAGAGAAATTTCATCAGGATTGAAAACAACAGTCAGCATGCGCACTTTCCTCCATGGGAGTAATGTCTGAAACAGTCTACGCTATGATCGTTCCCTGGACGACCAGTATTAGTTTCCGAAGCACAGCTGGTGGCATTCTGAATTCCGTGGACTATCAGAGAGTTGATGAAACACAGAGTTTGCATCGGGAAAGGAAACAACACTCATCATGCGCACTTTCCTCCAGGGAGTAATGTCTCAAACAGTCTACGCTTTGATCGTTCCCTGGACGACCAGTAGTAGTTTTCGATGCACATCTGGTGGCATTCTGTAATCTGTTGAATATCAGAGTGTTGATGAAACACAGAAATTGCATCGGGATTGAATACAACAGTCACCACGTGCACTTTCCTCCACTGGAGTAATGTCTCAAACAGTCTACGCTATGATTGTTCCCTGGAAGATCAGTAGTAGTTTCCGATGCACATCTGGTGGCATTCTGTAATCTGTGGAGTATCAGCGTGTTGATGAAACACAGAGATTGCATCGGGAAAGGAAACAACACTCATCATGCACACTTTCCTCCACGGGAGTAATATCTCAAACAGTCTACGCTTTTATCGTTCCCTGGACGACCAGTAGTAGCTTCCGATGCACATCTGGTGGTATTCTGTAATCTGTTGACTATCAGAGTGTTGATGAAACACAGAGATTGCATCGGGAAAGGAAACAACACTCATCATGCGCACTTTCCTCCACGGGAGTAATGTCTGAAACCGTCTACGCTTTGATCGTTCCCTGGAAGACCAGTAGTAGTTTCCGATGCACATCTGGTAGCATTCTGTAATCTGCGGACTATCAGAGTGTTGATGAAACACAGAAATTGCATCGTTAATGAATACAACAGTCACCATGCGCAGTTTCCTTCATGGGAGTAATGTCTCGAAGAGTTCACGGTTTGATCGTTCCCTGGAAGACCAGTAGTAGTCTCCGATGCAAATCTGGACGCAATCTGTAATGTTTGGACTATCAGAGTGTTGATGAAACGCAGAAATTGCATCGGGATTCAATACAGCAGTCACCATGCGAACTTTCCTACATGGGAGTAATGTCTCAAACAGTCTACGCATTGATCGATCCCTGGAAGACCGGTAGTAGTTTCCGATGCAAATCTGGAGGCAATCTGTAATTTGTGGACTATCAGAGTGTTGATGAAACACAGAAATTGCATCGGGAATGAATACAACAGTCACCATCTACACTTTCCTCCATGGGAGTAATGTCTGAAACAGACTACGCATTGATCGTTCCCTGGAAGACCAGTAGTAGTTTCCGATGCACATCTTTAGGCATTCTGTAATCTGTGGACTATCTGACTGTGGATGAAACACAGAAATTGCATTGGGATTGAATACAACAGTCACCATGCTCAGTTTCCTCCATTGGAGTAATGTCTAAACAGTCTACGCTTTGATCGTTGCCTGGAATTCCAGTAGTAGCTTCCGATGCACATCTGGTGGCATTCCGTTATCTGTGGACTATCAGAGTGTTGATGAAACACAGAAATTGCATCGGGATTGAATACAACAGTCACCATGCGCACTTTCCTCCACGGGAGGTATGTCTCACACAGTCTACGCTTTGATCGTTCCCTGGAAGACCTGTAGTAGCTTCCGATGCACATCTGGCGGCATTCTGTAATCTGTGGACTATCAGAGTGTTGATGAAACACAGAAATTGCATCGGGATTGAATACAACAGTCACCATCCGCACTTTCCTCCATGGGAGTAATGTCTGTAACAGTCTACGCTGTCATCGTTCCCTGGAAGACCAGTAGTAGCTTCCAATGGACATCTGGTGGCATTCTGTAATCTGCTGACTATCTGAGTATTGATTACATACAGAAATTGCATCGGGATTGAATACAACAGTTACCATGCGCACCTTCCTCCATGAGAGTAATCTCACGAAGAGTTTACGATTTGATCGTTCCCTGGATGACCATTAGTAGTGTCCGATGCACATCTGGTGGCATTTTGTAATCTGTGGACTATCAGAGTGTTGATGAAACACAGAAATTGCATCAGGATTGAATACAACAGTCACCATGCGCACTTTCCTCCATGGGAGTAATGTCTGAAACAGTCTACGCTTTGATCGTTCCCTGGACGACCAGAAGTAGTTTCCGATGTACATCTGGTGGCATTCTGTAATCTGTTGAATATCCGAGTGTTGATGAAACACAGAAATTGCATCAGGATTGAATACAACAGTCACCATGCGCACTTTCCTCCACGGAGGGTATGTCTCAATTTGTCTACGCTTTGATCGTTTCTTGGAAGACCAGTAGTAACTTCCGATGAACATCTGGTGGCATTCTGTAATCTGTGGACTGTCAGGGTGTTGATGAAACACAGAAATTGCGTCGGGATTGAATACAACAGTCACCATCCGCACTTACCTCCATGGGAGTAATGTCTGAAACTGTCAACGCTTTGATCGTCCCCTGGACGACTAGTAGTAGTTTCCGATGATCATCTGGTGGCATTCTGTAAACTGTGGACTATCAGAGCGTTGATGAAACACAGAAATTGCATCGGGATTGAGTTCAACAGTCACCATGCGAACTTTCCTCCACGGGAGTAATGTCTCAAACAGTCTACGCTTTGATCTTTCTCTGGAAGACCTGTAGTAGTTTCCGATGCACATCGGGAGGCACTCTGTAATCTGTGGACTATCAGACTGTTGATGAAACACAGAAATTGCATCGGGATTGAATACAACAGTCACCATGCCCACTTACCTCCACGGGAGTAATGTCTCAAACAGTCTACGCTTTGATCGTTCCCTTGAAGACCAGTAGTAGTTCCCGATGCACATCTGGTGGCATTCTGTAATCTGTGGACTATCAGAGTGTTGATGAAGCACAGATATTGCATCGGGACTGATTACAACAGTCACCATGCGCACCTTCCTTAATGGGAGTAATGTCACGAAGAGTTTACACTTTGATCATTCCCTGGAAGACCAGTAGTAGTTTCCGATGCAAATCGGGAGGCACTCTGTAATCTGTGGACTATCAGACTGTTGATGAAACACAGAAATTGCATCGGGATTGAATACAACAGTCACCATGCGCACTTTCCTCCACGGGAGTAATATCTCTAACAGTCTACGCTTTTATCATTCCCTGGAAGACTAGTAGTAGTTTCCGATGCACATCTGCAGACGTTCTGTAATCTGTGGACTATCAGAGTGTTGATGAAACACAGAATATGTATCGGGATTGAATACAACAGTCACCATGCGTACTTTCCTCCACGGGAGGTATGTCTCACACAGTCTACGCTTTGATCGTTCCCTGGAGAACCAGTAGTAGCTTCCTTTGCACATCTGGTGACATTCTGTAATCTGTGGACCACCAGAGTGTTGATGAAACACAGAAAATGTATCGGGATTGAATACAACAGTCACCATGCCCACTTACCTCCACAGGAGTAATGTCTCAAACAGTCTACGCTTTGATCGTTCCCTTGAAGACCAGTAGTAGTTTCCGATGCACATCTGGTGGCATTCTGTAATCTGTTGACTATCAGAGTGTTGATGAAACACAGATATTGCATCGGGATTGATTACTACAGTCACCATGCGCACCTTCCACCATGGGAGTAATGTGACGAAGAGTTTACGCTTTGATCATTCCCTGGAAGACCAGTAGTAGTTTCCGATGCACATCTGGAGGCATTCTGCAATCTGTGGACCTTCAAAGTGTTGATGATACACAGAAAATGCATCGGGATTGAATACAACAGTCACCATGCGCACTTTACTCCATGGGAGTAATGTCTCAAAGAGTTTACGCTTTGATCGTTCCCTGGAAGACCAGTAGTAGCTTCCGATGCACATCTGGAGACATTCTGTAATCTGTGGACTATCAGAGTGTAGATGAAACACAGAAATTGCATCGGGATTGAATACAACAATCACTATGCGCAATTCCCTCCACGTTAGGTATGTCTCAAACAGTCTACGCTTTGATCGTTCCCTGGAACACCAGTAGTAGTTTCCGATGCACATCTGGTGGCATTCTGTAATCTGTGGACTATCAGAGTGTTGATGAAACAGAGAAATTTCATCAGGATTGAATACAACAGTCACCATGCGCGCTTTCCTCCATGGGAGTAATGTCTGAAACAGTCTACGCTTTGATCGTTCCCTGGACGACCAGTAGTAGTTTTCGATGCACATCTGGTGGCATTCTGTAATCTGTTGAATATCCGAGTGTTGATGAAACACAGAAATTGCATCGGGATTGAATACAACAGTCACCACGTGCACTTTCCTCCACGGGAGTAATGTCTCAAACAGTCTACGCTATGATTGTTCCCTGGAAGATCAGTAGTAGTTTCCGATGCACATCTGGTGGCATTCTGTAATCTGTGGATTATCAGAGTGTTGATGAAACACAGAGATTGCATCGGGAAAGGAAGCAACACTCATCATGCACACTTTCCTCAACGGGAGTAATGTCTCAAACAGTCTACGCTTTTATCGTTCCCCGGACGACCAGTAGTAGTTTCCGATGCACATCTGGTGGTATTCTGTAATCTGGTGACTATCAGAGTGTTGATGAAACACAGAGATTGCATCGGGAAAGGAAACAACACTCATCATGCGCACTTTCCTCATCGGGAGTAATGTCTGAAACAGTCTACGCTTTGATCGTTCCCTGGAAGACCAGTAGTAGCTTCCGATGCACATCTGGTGGCATTCTGTAATCTGCTGACTATCTGAGTATTGATTACATACAGAAATTGCATCGGGATTGAATACAACAGTTACCATGCGCACCTTCCTCCATGAGAGTAATGTCACGAAGAGTTTACGATTTGATCGTTCCCTGGAAGACCATTAGTAGTGTCCGATGCACATCTGGTGGCATTTTGTAATCTGTGGACTATCAGAGTGTTGATGAAACACAGAAATTGCATCAGGATTGAATACAACAGTCACCATGCGCACTTTCCTCCATGGGAGTAATGTCTGAAACAGTCTACGCATTGATCGTTCCCTGGACGACCAGAAGTAGTTTCCGATGTACATCTGGTGGCATTCTCTAATCTTTTGACTATCAGAGTGTTGATGAAACACAGAAATTGCATCAGGATTGAATACAACAGTCACCATGCGCACTTTCCTCCACGGAGGGTATGTCTCAATTTGTCTACGCTTTGATCGTTTCTTGGAAGACCAGTAGTAACTTCCGATGAACATCTGGTGGCATTCTGTAATCTGTGGACTGTCAGGGTGTTGATGAAACACAGAAATTGCGTCGGGATTGAATACAACAGTCACCATCCGCACTTACCTCCATGCGAGTAATGTCTGAAACTGTCAACGCTTTGATCGTCCCCTGGACGACTAGTAGTAGTTTCCGATGATCATCTGGTGGCATTCTGTAAACTGTGGGCTATCAGAGTGTTGATGAAACACAGAAATTGCATCGGGATTGAGTACAACAGTCACCATGCGAACTTTCCTCCACGGGAGTAATGTCTCAAACAGTCTACGCTTTGATCTTTCTCTGGAAGACCTGTAGTAGTTTCCGATGCACATCGGGAGGCACTCTGTAATCTGTGGACTATCAGACTGTTGATGAAACACAGAAATTGCATCGGGATTGAATACAACAGTCACCGTGAGCACTTTCCTCCACGGGAGTAATATCTCTAACAGTCTACGGTTTGATCATTCCCTGGAAGACCAGTAGTAGTTTCCGATGCACATCTGGAGGCATTCTGTAATCTGTGGACTATCAGACTATTGATGAAACACAGAAATTGCATCGGGATTGAATACAACAGTCACCATGCGCACTTTCCTCCACGGGAGTAATATCTCTAACGGTCTACGCTTTGATTATTCCCTAGAGGACCAGTAGTAGTTTCCGATGCACATCTGCAGACGTTCTGTAATCTGTGGACTATCAGAGTGTTGATGAAACACAGAAATTGCATCGGGATTGAATACAACAGTCACCATGCCCACTTACCTCCACGGGAGTAATGTCTCAAACAGTCTACGCTTTGATCGTTCCCTTGAAGACCAGTAGTAGTTCCCGATGCACATCTGGTGGCATTCTGTAATCTGTGGACTATCAGAGTGTTGATGAAGCACAGATATTGCATCGGGACTGATTACAACAGTCACCATGCGCACCTTCCTTAATGGGAGTAATGTCACGAAGAGTTTACGCTTTGATCATTCCCTGGAAGACCAGTAGTAGTTTCCGATGCAAATCGGGAGGCACTCTGTAATCTGTGGACTATCAGACTGTTGATGAAACACAGAAATTGCATCGGGATTGAATACAACAGTCACCATGCGCACTTTCCTCCACGGGAGTAATACCTCTAACAGTCTACGCTTTTATCATTCCCTGGAAGACTAGTAGTAGTTTCCGATGCACATCTGCAGACGTTCTGTAATCTGTGGACTATCAGAGTGTTGATGAAACACAGAAAATGTATCGGGATTGAATACAACAGTCACCATGCGTACTTTCCTCCACGGGAGGTATGTCTCACACAGTCTACGCTTTGATCGTTCCCTGGAGAACCAGTAGTAGCTTCCTTTGCACATCTGGTGACATTCTGTAATCTGTGGACCACCAGAGTGTTGATGAAACACAGAAAATGTATCGGGATTGAATACAACAGTCACCATGCCCACTTACCTCCACAGGAGTAATGTCTCAAACAGTCTACGCTTTGATCGTTCCCTTGAAGACCAGTAGTAGTTTTCGATGCACATCTGGTGGCATTCTGTAATCTGTTGACTATCAGAGTGTTGATGAAACACAGATATTGCATCGGGATTGATTACAACAGTCACCATGCGCACCTTCCTCCATGGGAGTAATGTGACGAAGAGTTTACGCTTTGATCATTCCCTGGAAGACCAGTAGTAGTTTCCGATGCACATCTGGAGGCATTCTGCAATCTGTGGACCTTCAAAGTGTTGATGAAACACAGAAAATGCATCGGGATTGAATACAACAGTCACCATGCGCACTTTACTCCATGGGAGTAATGTCTCAAAGAGTTTACGCTTTGATCGTTCCCTGGAAGACCAGTAGTAGCTTCCGATGCACATCTGGAGACATTCTGTAATCTGTGGACTATCAGAGTGTTGATGAAACACAGAAATTGCATCGGGATTGAATACAACAATCACTATGCGCAATTCCCTCCACGTTAGGTATGTCTCAAACAGTCTACGCTTTGATCGTTCCCTGGAACACCAGTAGTAGTTTCCGATGCACATCTGGTGGCATTCTGTAATCTGTGGACTATCAGAGTGTTGATGAAACAGAGAAATTTCATCAGGATTGAATACAACAGTCACCATGCGCGCTTTCCTCCATGGGAGTAATGTCTGAAACAGTCTACGCTTTGATCGTTCCCTGGACGACCAGTAGTAGTTTTCGATGCACATCTGGTGGCATTCTGTAATCTGTTGAATATCCGAGTGTTGATGAAACACAGAAATTGCATCGGGATTGAATACAACAGTCACCACGTGCACTTTCCTCCACGGGAGTAATGTCTCAAACAGTCTACGCTATGATTGTTCCCTGGAAGATCAGTAGTAGTTTCCGATGCACATCTGGTGGCATTCTGTAATCTGTGGATTATCAGAGTGTTGATGAAACACAGAGATTGCATCGGGAAAGGAAGCAACACTCATCATGCACACTTTCCTCAACGGGAGTAATGTCTCAAACAGTCTACGCTTTTATCGTTCCCTGGACGACCAGTAGTAGTTTCCGATGCACATCTGGTGGTATTCTGTAATCTGTGGACTATCAGAGTGTTGATGAAACGCAGAAATTGCATCGGGATTCAATACAGCAGTCACCATGCGAACTTTCCTACATGGGAGTAATGTCTCAAACAGTCTACGCATTGATCGATCCCTGGAAGACCAGTAGTAGTTTCCGATGCACATCTGGAGGCAATCTGTAATTTGAGGACTATCAGAGTGTTGATGAAACACAGAAATTGCATCGGGAATGAATACAACAGTCACCATCTACACTTTCCTCCATGGGAGTAATGTCTGAAACAGACTACGCATTGATCGTTCCCTGGAAGACCAGTAGTAGTTTCCGATGCACATCTTTAGGCATTCTGTAATCTGTGGACTATCTGACTGTGGATGAAACACAGAAAATGCATTGGGATTGAATACAACAGTCACCATGCTCAGTCTCCTTCATTGGAGTAATGTCTAAACAGACTACGCTTTGATCGTTGCCTGGAATACCAGTAGTAGCTTCCGATGCACATCTGGTGGCATTCCGTTATCTGTGGACTATCAGAGTGTTGATGAAACACAGAGATTGTATCGGGATTGAATACAACAGTCACCATGCGCACTTTCCTGAACGGGAGGTATGTCTCAAACAGTCTACGCTTTGATCGTTCCCTGGAAGACCTGTAGTAGCTTCCGATGCACATCTGGTGGCATTCTGTAATCTGTGGACTATCAGAGTGTTGATGAAACACAGAAATTGCATCGGGATTGAATACAACAGTCACCATCCGCACTTTCCTCCATGGGAGTAATGTCTGTAACAGTCTACGCTGTCATTGTTCCCTGGAAGACCAGTAGTAGCTTCCGATGGACATCTGGTGGCATTCTGTAATCTGTGGGCTAACAGAGTGTTGATGAAACACCGAAATTGCATCGGGATTGAGTACAACAGTCACCATGCGCACTTTCGTCCACGGGAGTAATGTCTCAAACAAGCTACGTTTTGATCATTCCCTGGAAGACCAGTATTAGTTTCCGATGCACATCTGGTGGCATTCTGTAATCTGCTGACTATCTGAGTATTGATTACATACAGAAATTGCATCGGGATTAAATACAACAGTTACCATGCGCACCTTCCTCCATGAGAGTAATGTCACGAAGAGTTTACGATTTGATCTTTCCCTGGAAGATCATTAGTAGTGTCCGATGCACATCTGGTGGCATTTTGTAATCTGTGGACTATCAGAGAGTTGATGAAACACAGAAATTGCATCAGGATTGAATACAACAGTCACCATGAGCACTTTCCTCCATGGGAGTAATGTCTGAAACAGTCTACGCTTTGATCGTTCCCTGGACGACCAGAAGTAGATTCCGATGTACATCTGGTGGCATTCTCTAATCTTTTGACTATCAGAGTGTTGATGAAACACAGAAATTGCATCAGGATTGAATACAACAGTCACCATGCGCACTTTCCTCCACGGAGGGTATGTCTCAATTTGTCTACGCTTTGATCGTTTCTTGGAAGACCAGTAGTAACTTCCGATGAACATCTGGTGGCATTCTGTAATCTGTGGACTGTCAGGGTGTTGATGAAACACAGAAATTGCGTCGGGATTGAATACAACAGTCACCATCCGCACTTACCTTCATGCGAGTAATGTCTGAAACTGTCAACGCTTTGATCGTCCCCTGGACGACTAGTAGTAGTTTCCGATGATCATCTGGTGGCATTCTGTAAATTGTGGACTATCAGAGTGTTGATGAAACACAGAAATTGCATCGGGATTGAGTACAACAGTCACCATGCGAACTTTCCTCCACGGGAGTAATGTCTCAAACAGTCTACGCTTTGATCTTTCTCTGGAAGACCTGTAGTAGTTTCCGATGCACATCGGGAGGCACTCTGTAATCTGTGGACTATCAGACTGTTGATGAAACACAGAAATTGCATCGGGATTGAATACAACAGTCACCGTGAGCACTTTCCTCCACGGGAGTAATATCTATAACAGTCTACGGTTTAATCATTCCCTGGAAGACCAGTAGTAGTTTCCGATGCACATCTGGAGGCATTCTGTAATCTGTGGACTATCAGAGTGTTGGTGAAACACAGAAAATGCATTGGGATTGAATACAACAGTCACCATGCGCACTTTCCTCCATGGGAGTAATGTCACACAGAGTTTACGCTTTGATCGTTCCCTGGAAGATCACTAGTAGTTTCTGATGCACATCTGGAGGCATTCTGTAATCTGTATACTATCAGAGTGTTCATGAAACACAGACATTGCATCGGCATTGAATACAACAGTCACCATGTGCACATTCCTCCACGGGAGGTATGTCTCACACAATCTACGCTTTGATCGTTCCCTGGAAAACCAGTAGTAGCTTCCGAAGCACATCTGGAGGCATTCTGTAATCTGTGGACCTTCAAAGTGTTGATGAAACACAGAAAATGCATCGGGATTGAATACAACAGTCACCATGCGCACTTTCCTCTATGGGAGTAATGTCTCAAACAGTCTACACTTTGATCGTTCCCTGGAAGACCCGTAGTAGTTTCCGATGCAAATCGGGAGGCACTCTGTAATCTGTGGACTATCAGACTGTTGATGAAACACAGAAATTGCATCGGGATTGAATACAACAGTCACCATGCGCACTTTCCTCCACGGGAGTAATATCTCTAACAGTCTACGCTTTGATCATTCCCTGGAATACCAATAGTAGTTTCCGATGCACATCTGCAGACGTTCTGTAATCTGTGGACTATCAGAGTGTTGATGAAACACAGAAAATGTATCGGGATTGAATACAACAGTCACCATGCGTACTTTCCTCCACGGGAGGTATGTCTCACACAGTCTACGCTTTGATCGTTCCCTGGAGAACCAGTAGTAGCTTCCTTTGCACATCTGGTGACATTCTGTAATCTGTGGACCACCAGAGTGTTGATGAAACACAGAAATAGCATCGGGATTGAATACAACAGTCACCATGCCCACTTACCTCCACAGGAGTAATGTCTCAAACAGTCTACGCTTTGATCGTTCCCTTGAAGACCAGTAGTAGTTTCCGATGCACATCTGGTGGCATTCTGTAATCTGTTGACTATCAGAGTGTTGATGAAACACAGATACTGCATCGGGATTGATTACAACAGTCACCATGCGCACCTTCCTCCATGGGAGTAATGTGACGAAGGGTTTACGCTTTGATCATTCCCTGGAAGACCAGTAGTAGTTTCCGATGCACATCTGGAGGCATTCTGCAATCTGTGGACCTTCAAAGTGTTGATGAAACACAGAAAATGCATCGGGATTGAATACAACAGTCACCATGAGCACTTTACTCCATGGGAGTAATGTCTCAAAGAGTTTACGCTTTGATCGTTCCCTGGAAGACCAGTAGTAGCTTCCGATGCACATCTGGAGACATTCTGTAATCTGTGGACTATCAGAGTGTTGATGAAACACAGAAATTGCATCGGGATTGAATACAACAATCACTATGCGCACTTCCCTCCACGTTAGGTATGTCTCAAACAGTCTACGCTTTGATCGTTCCCTGGAACACCAGTAGTAGTTTCCGATGCACATCTGGTGGCATTCTGTAATCTGTGGACTATCAGAGTGTTGATGAAACAGAGAAATTTCATCAGGATTGAATACAACAGTCACCATGCGCACTTTCCTCCATGGGAGTAATGTCTGAAACAGTCTACGCTTTGATCGTTCCCTGGACGACCAGTAGTAGTTTCCGAAGCACAGCTGGTGGCATTCTGTAATCTGTTGACTATCAGAGGGTTGATGAAACACAGAGTTTGCATCGGGAAAGGAAACAACACTCATCATGCGCACTTTCCTCCACGGAGTAATGTCTCAAACAGTCTACGCTTTGATCGTTCCCTGGACGACCAGTAGTAGTTTTCGATGCACATCTGGTGGCATTCTGTAATCTGTTGAATATCAGAGTGTTGATGAAACACAGAGATTGCATCGGGATTGAATACAACAGTCACCACGTGCACTTTCCTCCACGGGAGTAATGTCTCAAACAGTCTATGCTATGATTGTTCCCTGGAAGATCAGTAGTAGTTTCCGATGCACATCTGGTGGCATTCTGTAATCTGTGGACTATCAGAGTGTTGATGAAACACAGAGATAGCATCGGGAAAGGAAACAACACTCATCATGCACACTTTCCTCCACGGGAGTAATGTCTCAAACAGTCTACGCTTTGATCGTTCCCTGGAAGACCAGTAGTAGTTTCCGATGCACAGCTGGTGGCATTCTGTAATCTGTGGACTATCAGAGTGTTAATGAAACACCGAGATTGCATAGGGAAAGGAAACAACACTCATCATGCGCAATTTCCTCCACGGGAGTAATGTCTCAAACAGTCTAAGTTTTGATCGTTCCCTGGACGACCAGTAGTAGTTTTCGATGCACATCTGGTGGCATTCTGTAATCTGTTGACTATCAGAATGTTGATGAAACACAGAAATTGCATCGGGATTGAATACAACAGTCACCTTGTGCACTTTCCTCCACTGGAGTAATGTCTCAAACAGTCTACGCTATGATCGTTCAATGGAAGATCAGTAGTAGCTTCCGATGCACATCTGGTGGCATTCTGTAATCTGTTGACTATCAGAGTGTTGATGAAACACAGAAATTGCATCGGGATTGATTACAATAGTCACCATGCGCACTTACCTCCACGGGAGTAATGTCTCAAACAGTCTACGCTTTGATCGTTCCCTGGACGACCAGTAGTAGTTTCCAATGCACATCTGGTGGCATTATGTAATCTGTGGACTGTCAGAGAGTTGATGAAACACAGAAATTGCGTCGCGATTGAATACAACAGTCACCATCCGCACTTACCTCCATGGGAGTAATGTCTCAAACAGTCTACGCTTTGATCGTTCCCTGGAACACCTGTAGTAGTTTCCGATGCAAATCGGGAGGCACTCTGTAATCTGTGGACTATCAGACTGTTGATGAAACACAGAAATTGCATCGGGATTGAATACAACAGTCACCATGCTCTCTTTCCTCCACGGGAGTAATATCTCTAACAGTCTACGCTTTGATCATTCCCTGGAAGACCAGTAGTAGTTTCCGATGCACATCTGCAGACGTTCTGTAATCTGTGGACTATCAGAGTGTTGATGAAACACAGAAAATGTATCGGGATTGAATACAACAGTCACCATGCGCACTTTACTCCATGGGAGTAATGTCTCAAAGAGTTTACGCTTTCATCGTTCCCTGGAAGACCAGTAGTAGCTTCCGATGCACATCTGGAGACATTCTGTAATCTGTGGACTATCAGAGTGTTGATGAAACACAGAAATTGCATCGGGACGGAATACAACAATCACTATGCGCACTTCCCTCCACGTTAGGTATGTCTCAAACAGTGTACGCTTTGATCGTTCCCTGGAACACCAGTAGTAGTTTCCGATGCATATCTGGTGGCATTCTGTAATCTGTAGACTATCAGAGTGTTGATGAAACACAGAAATTGCATCGGGATTGAATACAACAGTCACCATGCGCACTTTCCTGCATGGGAGTAATGTCTGAAAAAGTCTACGCTTTGATCGTTCCCTGGACGACCTGTAGTAGTTTCCGATGCACAGCTGGTGTCATTCTGTAATATGTGGACTATCAGAGAGTTGATGAAACACAGAGTTTGCATCGGGAAAGGAAACAACACTCATCATGCGCACTTTCCTCCACGGAGTAATGTGTCAAACAGTCTACGCTTTGATCGTTCCCTGGACGACCAGTAGTAGTTACCGATGCACATTTGGTGGCATTCTGTAATCTGTTGAATACCAGAGTGTTGATGAAACACAGAAATTGCATCGGGATTGAATACAACAGTCACCACGTGCACTTTCCTCCACGGGAGTAATGTCTCAAACAGTCTACGCTATGATTGTTCCCTGGAAGATCAGTAGTAGTTTCCGATGCACATCTGGTGGCATTCTGTAATCTGTGGACTATCAGAGTGTTGATGAAACACAGAGATTGCATCGGGAAAGGAAACAACACTCATCATGCACACTTTCCTCCACGGGAGTAATGTCTCAAACAGTCTACGCTTTGATCGTTCCCTGGAAGACTAGTAGTAGTTTCCGATGCACGGCTGGTGGCATTCTGTAATCTGTGGACTATCAGAGTGTTAATGAAACACAGAGGTTGCATCGGGAAAGGAAACAACACTCATTATGCGCAATTTCCTCCACGGGACTAATGTCTCAAACAGTCTACGCTTTGATCGTTCCCTGGACGACCAGTAGTAGTTTCCGATGCACATCTGGTGGTATTCTGTAATCTGTTGACTATCAGAGTGTTGATGAAACACAGAGATTCCATCGGGAAAGGAAACAACACTCATCATGCGCACTTTCCTCCACGGGAGTAATGTCTGAAACAGTCTACGCTTTGATCGTTCCCTTGAAGACCAGTAGTAGTTTCCGATGCACATCTGGTGGCATTCTGTAATCTGTGGACTATCAGAGTGTTGATGAAACACAGAAATTGCATCGGGATCGAATACAACAGTCACCATCTACACTTTCCTCCATGGGAGTAATGTCTCAAACAGTCTACGCTTTGATCGTTGCCTGGAAGACCTGTACTAGCTTCCGATGGACATCTGGTGGCATTCTGTAATCTGTGGACTATCAGAGTGTTGATGAAACACAGAAATTGCATCGGGATTGAATACAACAGTCACCATGCGCACTTTCCCTCATGGGAGTTATGTCTCAAAGAGTTCACGGTTTGATCGTTAACTGGAAGACCAGTAGTAGTCTCCGATGCAAATCTGGAGGCATTCTGTAATCTGTGGACTATCAGAGTGTTGATGAAACGCAGAAATTGCATCGGGATTGAATACAACAGTCACCATCTACACTTTCCTCCATGGGAGTAATGTCTCAAACAGTCTACGCATTGAACGATACCTGGAAGACCCGTAGTAGTTTCCGATGCACATCTGGAGGCAGTCAGTAATCTGTGGACTATCAGAGTGTTGATGAAACACAGAAATTGCAACGGGATTGAATACAACAGTCACCATCTACACTTTCCTCCATGGGCGTAATGTCTGAAACAGACTACGCATTGATCCTTCCCTGGAAGACCAGTAGTAGTTTCCGATTCACATCTGGAGGCACTCTGTAATCTGTGGACTATCAGAGTGTTGATGAAACACAGAAATTGCATTGGGATTGTATACAACAGTCACGATGCTTACCTTCCTCAATGGGAGTAATGTCTCAAACAGTCTATGCTTTGATCGTTCCCTGGAAGACCAGTACTAGTTTCCGATGCACATGTGGTGGCATTCAGTTATCTGTGGACTAACAGAGTGTTGATGAAACACAGAAATTGCATCGGGATTGAATACAACAATCACCATGCGCACTTTCCTCCACGGGAGGTGTGTCTCAAACAGTCTACGCTTTGATCGTTCCCTGGAAGACCAGTAGTAGCTTCCGATGCATATCTGGTGGCATTCTGTAATCTGTGGACTATCAGAGTGTTGATGAAACACAGAAATTGCATCGGGATTGAATACAACAGTCACCATCCGCACATTCCTCCATGGGAGTAATGTCTGAAACTGTCTACGCTTTGATCGTTCCCTGTAAGACCAGTGGTAGCTTCCGATGGACATCTGGTGGCATTCTGTAATCTGTGGACTAACAGAGTGTTGATGAAACACCGAAATTGCATCGGGATTGAGTACAACAGTCACCATGCGCACTTTCTTCCACGGGAGTAATGTCTCAAACAAGCTACGCTTTGATCATTCCCTGGAACACCAGTATTAGTTTCCGATGCACATCTGGTGGCATTCTGTAAACTGTTGACTATCAGAGTGTTGATTAAACACAGAAATTGCATCGGGATTGAATACAACAGTAACCATGCGCACCTTCCTCCATGGGAGTAATGTCACAAGGAGTTTACGCTTTGATCGTTCCCTGGAAGACCATTAGTAGTGTCCGATGCACATCTGGTGGCATTCTGTAATCTGTGGACTATCAGAGTGCTGATGAAACATAGAAATTGCATCAGGATTGAATACAACGGACACCATGCGCACTTTCCTCCATAGTAGTAATGTCTGAAGCAGTCTACGCTTTGATCGTTCCCTGACGACCAGAAGTAGTTTCCTATGTACATCTGTTGGCATTCTGTAATCTTTTGAGTATCAGAGTGTTGATGAAACACAGAAATTGCATCGGGATTGAATACAACAGCCACCATGCGCACTTTCCTCCACGGGAGGTATGTCTCAATTAGTCTACGCTTTGATCGTTCATTGGAAGACCTGTAGTAGCATCCGATGCACATCTGGTGGCATTCTGTAATCTGTGGACTGTCAGAGTGTTGATGAAAGACAGAATTACCGTCGAAATTGGATACAACAGCCACCATCCCCACTTTCCTCCATGGGAGTAATGTCTGAAACAGACTACGCTTTAATCGTTCCCTGTAAGACCAGTGGTAGCTTCCGATGGAAATCTGGTGGCATTCTGTAATCTGTGGACTAACAGAGTGTTGATGAAACACCGAAATTGCATCGGGATTGAGTACAACAGTCACCATGCGCACTTTCTTCCACGGGAGTAATGTCTCAAACAAGCTACGCTTTGATCATTCCCTGGAAGACCAGTATTAGTTTCCGATGCACATCTGGTGGCATTCTGTAATCTGTTGACTATCAGAGTGTTGATTAAACACAGAAATTGCATCGGGATTGAATACAACAGTTACCATGCGCACCTTCCTCCATGGGAGTAATGTCACAAGGAGTTTACGCTTTGATCTTTCCCTGGAAGACCATTAGTAGTGTCCGATGCACATCTGGTGGCATTCTGTAATCTGTGGACTATCAGAGTGTTGATGAAACATAGAAATTGCATCAGGATTGAATACAACGGACACCATGCGCACTTTCCTCCACGGTAGTAATGTCTGAAGCAGTCTACGCTTTGATCGTTCCCTGACGACCAGAAGTAGTTTCCTATGTACATCTGGTGGCATTCTGTAATCTGTGGACTATCAGAGTGTTGATGAAACACAGAAATTGCATCGGGATTGAATACAACAGCCACTATGCGCACTTTTTTCCACGGGAGGTATGTCTCAATTAGTCTACGCTTTGATCGTTCATTGGAAGACCTGTAGTAGCTTCCGATGCACATCTGGTGGCATTCTGTAATCTGTGGATTGTCAGAGTGTTGATGAAACACAGAATTACCGTCGAAATTGGATACAACAGCCACCATCCCCACTTTCCTCCATGGGAGTAATGTCTGAAACAGACTACGCTTTAATCGTCCCCTGGCAGACCAGTAATAGTTTTCGATGCACATCTGGTGGCATTCTCTAATCTGTGGATTATCAGAGTGTCGATGAAACACAGAAATTACATCGGGATTGAATACAACAGTCACCATGCGCACTTTCCTCCACGGGAGTAATGTCTCAAACAGTCTACGCTTTGATCGTTCCCTGGAAGACCAGTAGTAGTTTCCTATGCACATCTGGAGGCATTCTGTAATCTGTTTACTATCAGAGTGTTGATAAAACACCGAAAATGCATCGGGATTGAATACAACAGTCACCATGCGCACTTTCCTCCACGGGAGTAATATCTCTAACAGTCTACGCTTTGATCATTCCCTGGAAGACCAGTAGTAGTTTCCGATGCACATCTGGCGACATTCTGCAATCTGTGGACTATCAGAGTGTTGATGAAACACAGAAAATGCATCGGGATTGAATACAACAGTCACCATGCGCACTTTCCTCCATGGGAGTAATGTCTCACAGAGTTTACACTTTGATCGTTCCCTGGAAGACCACTAGTAGTTTCCGATGCACATCTGGAGGCATTCTGTAATCTGTATACTATCAAAGTGTTGATGAAACACAGACATTGCATCTGCATTGAATACAACAGTCACAATGTGCACTTTCCTCCACGGGAGGTATTTCTCACACAGTCTGAACCTCGATCGTGGCCTGGAAAACCAGTAGTAGCTTCCGATGCACATCCGGAGGCATTCTGTAATCTGTGGACCTTCACAGTGTTGATGAAACACAGAAAATGCATCGGGATTCAATACAACAGTCACCATGCGCACTTTCCTCCATGGGAGTAATGTCTCAAAGAGTTTACGCTTTGATCGTTACCTGGAAGACCAGTAGTAGTTTCCGATGCACATCTGGAGACATTCTGTATTCTGTGGACTATCAGAGTGTTGATGAAACACAGAAATTGCATCAGGATTGAATACAACAGTCACCACGTGCACTTTCCCCCACGGGAGTAATGTCTCACACAGTCTACGCTATGATCGTTCCCTGGAAGATCAGTAGTAGTTTCCGATGCACATCTGGTGGCATTCTGTAATCTGTGGACTATCAGAGTGTTGATGAAACACAGAGATTGCATCGGGAAAGGAAACGACACTCATCATGCACATTTTCCTCCACGGGAGTAATGTCTTAAAGAGTCTACGCTTTGATCGTTCCCTAGTAGACCAGTATTAGTTTCCGATGCACAGCTGGTGGAATTCTGTAATCTGTGTACTATCAGAGTGTTGATGAAACACAGAGATTGCATCGGGAAAGGATACAACACTCATCATGCGCACTTTCCTCCACCGGTGTAATGTCTCAAACAGTCTACAATTTGATCGTTCCCTGGACGACCAGTAGTACTTTCCGATGCACATCTGGTGGCATTCTGTAATCTGTGGACTATCAAAGTGCTGATGAAACACAGAGATTGCATCGGGAAAGGAAACAACAGTCATCATGCGCACTTTCCTCCACGGGATTAATGTCTGAAACAGGCTACGCTTTGATCGTTCCCTGGAAGACCTGTAGTAGTTTCCGATGCACATCTGGTGGCATTCTGTAATCTGTGGACTATCAGAGTGTTGATGAAACACAGAAAATGCATCGGGATTGAATACAACAGTCACCATGAGCACTTTCCTTTATGGGAGTAATGTCTCAAAGAGTTCACGGTTTGATCGTTAACTGGAAGACCAGTAGTAGTCTCCGATGCAAATCTGGATTCATTCTGTAATCTGTGGACTATCAGAGTGTTGATGAAACGCAGAAATTGCATCGGGGTTGAATACAACAGTCACCATCCACACTTTCCTCCATGGGAGTAATGTCTCAAACAGTCTACGCATTGAACGATAACTGGAAGACCAGTAGTAGTTTCCGATGCACATCTGGAGGCAGTCTGTAATCTGTGGACTATCAGAGTGTTGATGAAACACAGAAATTGCATCGGGATTGAATACAACAGTCACCATCTACACTTTCCTCCATTGGAGTAATGTCTGAAACAGACTACGCATTGATCCTTCCCTGGAAGACCAGTAGTAATTTCCGATTCACATCTGGAGGCACTCTGTAATCTGTGGACAATCAGAGTGTTGATGAAACACAGAAATTGCATTGGGATTGTATACATCAGTCACGATGCTTACCTTCCTCAATGGGAGTAATGTCTCAAACAGTCTACGGTTTGATCGTCCCCTGGAAGACCAGTAGTAGTTTCCGATGCACATCTGGTGGCATTCTGTAAACTGTGGACTATCAGAGTGTTGATGAAACACAGAAATTGCATCGGGATTGAATACAACAGTCACCATGCGAACTTTCCTCCACGGGAGTAATGTCTCAAACAGTCTACGCTTTGATCGTTCCCTGGAAGACCAGTAGTAGTTTCCGAGGCACATCTGGAGGCATTCTGTAATCTGTTTACTATCAGAGTGCTGATGAAACCCCGAAATTGCATCGGTATTGAATACAACAGTCACCATGCGCACTTTCCTCCATGGGAGTAATGTCTCAAACAGTCTACGCTTTGATCGTTCCCTGGAAGACGTGTAGTAGTTTCCGATGCACATCGGGAGGCACTCTGTAATCTGTGGACTATCAGACTGTTGAAGAAACACAGAAATTGCATCGGGACTGAATACAACAGTCACCATGCGCACATTCCTCCATGGGAGTAATATCTCTAACATTCTAAGCTTTGATCATTCCCTGTAAGACCAGTAGTAGTTTCCGATGCACATCTGGAGACATTCTGTAATCTGTGGACTATCAGAGTGTTGATGAAACACAGATATTGCATCGGGATTGAATACAACAATCACTATGCGCACTTCCCTCCACGTTAGGTATATCTCAAACAGTCTACGCTTTGATCGTTAACTGGAAGACCAATAGTAGTTTCCGATGCACATCTGGTGGCATTCTGTAATCTGTGGACTATCAGAGTGTTGATGAAACACAGAAATAGCATCGGGATTGAATACAACAGTCACCATGCGAACTTTCCTCCACGGGAGTAATGTCTCAAAGAGTCTACGGTTTGATCGTTCCCTGGAAGACCAGTAGTAGCTTCCGAGGCACATCTGGAGGCATTCTGTAATCTGTTTACTATCAGAGTGTTGATAAAACACCGAAAATGCATCGGTATTGAATACAACAGTCACCATGCCCACTTTCCTCCACGGAGTAATGTCTCAAACAGTCTACGTTTTGATCGTTCCCTGGAAGACCAGTAGTAGTTTCCGATGCACATCTGGTGGCATTGTGTAATCATTTGACTATCAGAGTGTTGATGAAACACAGATATTTCATCGGGATTGATTACAACAGTCACCATGCGCACCTTCCTCCATGGGAGTAATGTCACAAAGAGTTTACGCTCTGATCGTTCCCTGGAAGGCCAGTAGTAGTTTTCGATGCCCATCTGGAGGCATTCTGTAATCTGTGGCCCTTCAAAGTGTTGATGAAACACAGAAAATGCATCGGGATTGAATACAACAGTCACCATGCGCACTTTACTCCATGGGAGTAATGTCTCAAAGGGTTTACGCTTTCATCGTTCCCTGGAAGACCAGTAGTAGTTTCCGATGCACATCTGGTGGCATTCTGTAATCATTTGACTGTCTCAAAGGGTTTACGGTTTGATCGTTCCCTGGAAGACCAGTAGTAGTTTCCGATGCACATCTGGCGGCATTCTGTAATCATTTGACTATCAGAGTGTTGATGAAACACAGAAATTGCGTCGGGATTAAATACAACAGTCACCATCCGCACTTACCTCCATGGGAGTAATGTCTGAAACAGTCTACGCTTTGATCGTCCCCTGGAAGACCAGTAGTAGTTTCCGATGCACATCTGCTGGCATTCTGTAAACTGTGGACTATCAGAGTTTTGATGAAACACAGAAATTGCATCGGGATTGAATACAACAGTCTCCATGCGAAATTTCCTCCACGGGAGTAATGTCTCAAACCGTCTAAACTATGATCGTTCCCTGGAAGACCAGTAGTAGTTTCCGATGCACATCTGCAGACGTTCTGTAATCTGTGGACTATCAGAGTGTTGATGAAACACAGAAAATGTATCGGGATTGAATACAACAGTCACCATGCGCACTTTACTCCATGGGAGTAATGTCTCAAAGAGTTTACGCTTTCATCGTTCCCTGGAAGACCAGTAGTAGCTTCCGATGCACATCTGGAGACATTCTGTAATCTGTGGACTATCAGAGTGTTGATGAAACACAGAAATTGCATCGGGACGGAATACAACAATCACTATGCGCACTTCCCTCCACGTTAGGTATGTCTCAAACAGTGTACGCTTTGATCGTTCCCTGGAACACCAGTAGTAGTTTCCGATGCACATCTGGTGGCATTCTGTAATCTGTAGACTATCAGAGTGTTGATGAAACACAGAAATTGCATCGGGATTGAATACAACAGTCACCATGCGCACTTTCCTGCATGGGAGTAATGTCTGAAAAGGTCTACGCTTTGATCGTTCCCTGGACGACCTGTAGTAGTTTCCGATGCACAGCTGGTGTCATTCTGTAATATGTGGACTATCAGAGAGTTGATGAAACACAGAGTTTGCATCGGGAAAGGAAACAACACTCATCATGCGCACTTTCCTCCACGGAGTAATGTGTCAAACAGTCTACGCTTTGATCGTTCCCTGGACGACCAGTAGTAGTTACCGATGCACATTTGGTGGCATTCTGTAATCTGTTGAATATCAAAGTGTTGATGAAACACAGAAATTGCATCGGGATTGAATACAACAGTCACCACGTGCACTTTCCTCCACGGGAGTAATGTCTCAAACAGTCTACGCTATGATTGTTCCCTGGAAGATCAGTAGTAGTTTCCGATGCACATCTGGTGGCATTCTGTAATCTGTGGACTATCAGAGTGTTGATGAAACACAGAGATTGCATCGGGAAAGGAAACAACACTCATCATGCACACTTTCCTCCACGGGAGTAATGTCTCAAACAGTCTACGCTTTGATCGTTCCCTGGAAGACTAGTAGTAGTTTCCGATGCACGGCTGGTGGCATTCTGTAATCTGTGGACTATCAGAGTGTTAATGAAACACAGAGGTTGCATCGGGAAAGGAAACAACACTCATTATGCGCAATTTCCTCCACGGGACTAATGTCTCAAACAGTCTACGCTTTGATCGTTCCCTGGACGACCAGTAGTAGTTTCCGATGCACATCTGGTGGTATTCTGTAATCTGTTGACTATCAGAGTGTTGATGAAACACAGAGATTCCATCGGGAAAGGAAACAACACTCATCATGCGCACTTTCCTCCACGGGAGTAATGTCTGAAACAGTCTACGCTTTGATCGTTCCTTTGAAGACCAGTAGTAGTTTCCGATGCACATCTGGTGGCATTCTGTAATCTGTGGACTATCAGAGTGTTGATGAAACACAGAAATTGCATCGGGATCGAATACAACAGTCACCATCTACACTTTCCTCCATGGGAGTAATGTCTCAAACAGACTACGCATTGATCGTTCCCTGGAAGACCAGTAGTAGTTTCCGATGCACATCTTTAGGCATTCTGTAATCTGTGGACTATCTGACTGTGGATGAAACACAGAAATTGCATTGGGATTGGATACAACAGTCACCATGCTCAGTTTCCTCCATTGGAGTAATGTCTAAACAGTCTACGCTTTGATCGTTGCCTGGAAGACCTGTACTAGCTTCCGATGGACATCTGGTGGCATTCTGTAATCTGTGGACTATCAGAGTGTTGATGAAACACAGAAATTGCATCGGGATTGAATACAACAGTCACCATGCGCACTTTCCTTCATGGGAGTTATGTCTCAAAGAGTTCACGGTTTGATCGTTAACTGGAAGACCAGTAGTAGTCTCCGATGCAAATCTGGAGGCATTCTGTAATCTGTGGACTATCAGAGTGTTGATGAAACGCAGAAATTGCATCGGGATTGAATACAACAGTCACCATCTACACTTTCCTCCATGGGAGTAATGTCTCAAACAGTCTACGCATTGAACGATACCTGGAAGACCCGTAGTAGTTTCCGATGCACATCTGGAGGCAGTCAGTAATCTGTGGACTATCAGAGTGTTGATGAAACACAGAAATTGCAACGGGATTGAATACAACAGTCACCATCTACACTTTCCTCCATGGGCGTAATGTCTGAAACAGACTACGCATTGATCCTTCCCTGGAAGACCAGTAGTAGTTTCCGATTCACATCTGGAGGCACTCTGTAATCTGTGGACTATCAGAGTGTTGATGAAACACAGAAATTGCATTGGGATTGTATACAACAGTCACGATGCTTACCTTCCTCAATGGGAGTAATGTCTCAAACAGTCTATGCTTTGATCGTTCCCTGGAAGACCAGTACTAGTTTCCGATGCACATGTGGTGGCATTCAGTTATCTGTGGACTAACAGAGTGTTGATGAAACACAGAAATTGCATCGGGATTGAATACAACAATCACCATGCGCACTTTCCTCCACGGGAGGTGTGTCTCAAACAGTCTACGCTTTGATCGTTCCCTGGAAGACCAGTAGTAGCTTCCGATGCATATCTGGTGGCATTCTGTAATCTGTGGACTATCAGAGTGTTGATGAAACACAGAAATTGCATCGGGATTGAATACAACAGTCACCATCCGCACATTCCTCCATGGGAGTAATGTCTGAAACTGTCTACGCTTTGATCGTTCCCTGTAAGACCAGTGGTAGCTTCCGATGGACATCTGGTGGCATTCTGTAATCTGTGGACTAACAGAGTGTTGATGAAACACCGAAATTGCATCGGGATTGAGTACAACAGTCACCATGCGCACTTTCTTCCACGGGAGTAATGTCTCAAACAAGCTACGCTTTGATCATTCCCTGGAACACCAGTATTAGTTTCCGATGCACATCTGGTGGCATTCTGTAATCTGTTGACTATCAGAGTGTTGATTAAACACAGAAATTGCATCGGGATTGAATACAACAGTAACCATGCGCACCTTCCTCCATGGGAGTAATGTCACAAGGAGTTTACGCTTTGATCGTTCCCTGGAAGACCATTAGTAGTGTCCGATGCACATCTGGTGGCATTCTGTAATCTGTGGACTATCAGAGTGCTGATGAAACATAGAAATTGCATCAGGATTGAATACAACGGACACCATGCGCACTTTCCTCCATAGTAGTAATGTCTGAAGCAGTCTACGCTTTGATCGTTCCCTGACGACCAGAAGTAGTTTCCTATGTACATCTGTTGGCATTCTGTAATCTTTTGAGTATCAGAGTGTTGATGAAACACAGAAATTGCATCGGGATTGAATACAACAGCCACCATGCGCACTTTCCTCCACGGGAGGTATGTCTCAATTAGTCTACGCTTTGATCGTTCATTGGAAGACCTGTAGTAGCTTCCGATGCACATCTGGTGGCATTCTGTAATCTGTGGACTGTCAGAGTGTTGATGAAAGACAGAATTACCGTCGAAATTGGATACAACAGCCACCATCCCCACTTTCCTCCATGGGAGTAATGTCTGAAACAGACTACGCTTTAATCGTTCCCTGTAAGACCAGTGGTAGCTTCCGATGGAAATCTGGTGGCATTCTGTAATCTGTGGACTAACAGAGTGTTGATGAAACACCGAAATTGCATCGGGATTGAGTACAACAGTCACCATGCGCACTTTCTTCCACGGGAGTAATGTCTCAAACAAGCTACGCTTTGATCATTCCCTGGAAGACCAGTATTAGTTTCCGATGCACATCTGGTGGCATTCTGTAATCTGTTGACTATCAGAGTGTTGATTAAACACAGAAATTGCATCGGGATTGAATACAACAGTTACCATGCGCACCTTCCTCCATGGGAGTAATGTCACAAGGAGTTTACGCTTTGATCTTTCCCTGGAAGACCATTAGTAGTGTCCGATGCACATCTGGTGGCATTCTGTAATCTGTGGACTATCAGAGTGTTGATGAAACATAGAAATTGCATCAGGATTGAATACAACGGACACCATGCGCACTTTCCTCCATGGTAGTAATGTCTGAAGCAGTCTACGCTTTGATCGTTCCCTGACGACCAGAAGTAGTTTCCTATGTACATCTGGTGGCATTCTGTAATCTGTGGACTATCAGAGTGTTGATGAAACACAGAAATTGCATCGGGATTGAATACAACAGCCACTATGCGCACTTTCCTCCACGGGAGGTATGTCTCAATTAGTCTACGCTTTGATCGTTCATTGGAAGACCTGTAGTAGCTTCCGATGCACATCTGGTGGCATTCTGTAATCTGTTGACTGTCAGAGTGTTGATGAAACACAGAATTACCGTCGAAATTGGATACAACAGCCACCATCCCCACTTTCCTCCATGGGAGTAATGTCTGAAACAGACTACGCTTTAATCGTCCCCTGGCAGACCAGTAATAGTTTTCGATGCACATCTGGTGGCATTCTCTAATCTGTGGATTATCAGAGTGTCGATGAAACACAGAAATTACATCGGGATTGAATACAACAGTCACCATGCGCACTTTCCTCCACGGGAGTAATGTCTCAAACAGTCTACGCTTTGATCGTTCCCTGGAAGACCAGTAGTAGTTTCCTATGCACATCTGGAGGCATTCTGTAATCTGTTTACTATCAGAGTGTTGATAAAACACCGAAAATGCATCGGGATTGAATACAACAGTCACCATGCGCACTTTCCTCCACGGGAGTAATATCTCTAACAGTCTACGCTTTGATCATTCCCTGGAAGACCAGTAGTAGTTTCCGATGCACATCTGGCGACATTCTGCAATCTGTGGACTATCAGAGTGTTGATGAAACACAGAAAATGCATCGGGATTGAATACAACAGTCACCATGCGCACTTTCCTCCATGGGAGTAATGTCTCACAGAGTTTACACTTTGATCGTTCCCTGGAACACCACTAGTAGTTTCCGATGCACATCTGGAGGCATTCTGTAATCTGTATACTATCAAAGTGTTGATGAAACACAGACATTGCATCTGCATTGAATACAACAGTCACAATGTGCACTTTCCTCCACGGGAGGTATTTCTCACACAGTCTGAACCTCGATCGTGGCCTGGAAAACCAGTAGTAGCTTCCGATGCACATCCGGAGGCATTCTGTAATCTGTGGACCTTCACAGTGTTGATGAAACACAGAAAATGCATCGGGATTCAATACAACAGTCACCATGCGCACTTTCCTCCATGGGAGTAATGTCTCAAAGAGTTTACGCTTTGATCGTTACCTGGAAGACCAGTAGTAGTTTCCGATGCACATCTGGAGACATTCTGTATTCTGTGGACTATCAGAGTGTTGATGAAACACAGAAATTGCATCAGGATTGAATACAACAGTCACCACGTGCACTTTCCCCCACGGGAGTAATGTCTCACACAGTCTACGCTATGATCGTTCCCTGGAAGATCAGTAGTAGTTTCCGATGCAAATCTGGTGGCATTCTGTAATCTGTGGACTATCAGAGTGTTGATGAAACACAGAGATTGCATCGGGAAAGGAAACGACACTCATCATGCACATTTTCCTCCACGGGAGTAATGTCTTAAAGAGTCTACGCTTTGATCGTTCCCTAGTAGACCAGTATTAGTTTCCGATGCACAGCTGGTGGAATTCTGTAATCTGTGTACTATCAGAGTGTTGATGAAACACAGAGATTGCATCGGGAAAGGATACAACACTCATCATGCGCACTTTCCTCCACCGGTGTAATGTCTCAAACAGTCTACGATTTGATCGTTCCCTGGACGACCAGTAGTAGTTTCCGATGCACATCTGGTGGCATTCTGTAATCTGTGGACTATCAAAGTGCTGATGAAACACAGAGATTGCATCGGGAAAGGAAACAACAGTCATCATGCGCACTTTCCTCCACGGGATTAATGTCTGAAACAGGCTACGCTTTGATCGTTCCCTGGAAGACCTGTAGTAGTTTCCGATGCACATCTGGTGGCATTCTGTAATCTGTGGACTATCAGAGTGTTGATGAAACACAGAAAATGCATCGGGATTGAATACAACAGTCACCATGAGCACTTTCCTTTATGGGAGTAATGTCTCAAAGAGTTCACGGTTTGATCGTTAACTGGAAGACCAGTAGTAGTCTCCGATGCAAATCTGGATTCATTCTGTAATCTGTGGACTATCAGAGTGTTGATGAAACGCAGAAATTGCATCGGGGTTGAATACAACAGTCACCATCTACACTTTCCTCCATGGGAGTAATGTCTCAAACAGTCTACGCATTGAACGATAACTGGAAGACCAGTAGTAGTTTCCGATGCACATCTGGAGGCAGTCTGTAATCTGTGGACTATCAGAGTGTTGATGAAACACAGAAATTGCATCGGGATTGAATACAACAGTCACCATCTACACTTTCCTCCATTGGAGTAATGTCTGAAACAGACTACGCATTGATCCTTCCCTGGAAGACCAGTAGTAATTTCCGATTCACATCTGGAGGCACTCTGTAATCTGTGGACAATCAGAGTGTTGATGAAACACAGAAATTGCATTGGGATTGTATACATCAGTCACGATGCTTACCTTCCTCAATGGGAGTAATGTCTCAAACAGTCTACGGTTTGATCGTCCCCTGGAAGACCAGTAGTAGTTTCCGATGCACATCTGGTGGCATTCTGTAAACTGTGGACTATCAGAGTGTTGATGAAACACAGAAATTGCATCGGGATTGAATACAACAGTCACCATGCGAACTTTCCTCCACGGGAGTAATGTCTCAAACAGTCTACGCTTTGATCGTTCCCTGGAAGACCAGTAGTAGTTTCCGAGGCACATCTGGAGGCATTCTGTAATCTGTTTACTATCAGAGTGCTGATGAAACCCCGAAATTGCATCGGTATTGAATACAACAGTCACCATGCGCACTTTCCTCCATGGGAGTAATGTCTCAAACAGTCTACGCTTTGATCGTTCCCTGGAAGACGTGTAGTAGTTTCCGATGCACATCGGGAGGCACTCTGTAATCTGTGGACTATCAGACTGTTGAAGAAACACAGAAATTGCATCGGGACTGAATACAACAGTCACCATGCGCACATTCCTCCATGGGAGTAATATCTCTAACATTCTAAGCTTTGATCATTCCCTGTAAGACCAGTAGTAGTTTCCGATGCACATCTGGAGACATTCTGTAATCTGTGGACTATCAGAGTGTTGATGAAACACAGATATTGCATCGGGATTGAATACAACAATCACTATGCGCACTTCCCTCCACGTTAGGTATATCTCAAACAGTCTACGCTTTGATCGTTAACTGGAAGACCAATAGTAGTTTCCGATGCACATCTGGTGGCATTCTGTAATCTGTGGACTATCAGAGTGTTGATGAAACACAGAAATAGCATCGGGATTGAATACAACAGTCACCATGCGAACTTTCCTCCACGGGAGTAATGTCTCAAAGAGTCTACGGTTTGATCGTTCCCTGGAAGACCAGTAGTAGCTTCCGAGGCACATCTGGAGGCATTCTGTAATCTGTTTACTATCAGAGTGTTGATAAAACACCGAAAATGCATCGGTATTGAATACAACAGTCACCATGCCCACTTTCCTCCACGGAGTAATGTCTCAAACAGTCTACGTTTTGATCGTTCCCTGGAAGACCAGTAGTAGTTTCCGATGCACATCTGGTGGCATTGTGTAATCATTTGACTATCAGAGTGTTGATGAAACACAGATATTTCATCGGGATTGATTACAACAGTCACCATGCGCACCTTCCTCCATGGGAGTAATGTCACAAAGAGTTTACGCTCTGATCGTTCCCTGGAAGGCCAGTAGTAGTTTTCGATGCCCATCTGGAGGCATTCTGTAATCTGTGGCCCTTCAAAGTGTTGATGAAACACAGAAAATGCATCGGGATTGAATACAACAGTCACCATCCGCACTTACCTCCATGGGAGTAATGTCTGAAACAGTCTACGCTTTGATCGTCCCCTGGAAGACCAGTAGTAGTTTCCGATGCACATCTGCTGGCATTCTGTAAACTGTGGACTATCAGAGTTTTGATGAAACACAGAAATTGCATCGGGATTGAATACAACAGTCTCCATGCGAAATTTCCTCCACGGGAGTAATGTCTCAAACCGTCTAAACTATGATCGTTCCCTGGAAGACCAGTAGTAGTTTCCGAGGCACATCTGGAGGCATTCTGTAATCTGTTTACTATCAGAGTGTTGATAAAACACCGAAAATGCATCGGTATTGAATACAACAGTCACCATGCGCACTTTCCTCCATGGGAGTAATGTCTCAAACAGTCTACGCTTTGATCGTTCCCTGGAAGACCTGTAGTAGTTTCCGATGCACATCGGGAGGCACTCTGTAATCTGTGGACTATCAGACTGTTGATGAAACACAGAAATTGCATCGTAATTGAATACAACAGTCACCATGCGCACTTTCCTCCATGAGAGTAATATCTCTAACAGTCTACGCTTTGATCATTCCCTGGAAGACCAGTAGTAGTTTCCGATGCACATCTGGAGACATTCTGTAATCTGTGGACTATCAGAGTGTTGATGAAACTCAGAAAATGCATCGGGATTGAATACAACAGTCACCATGCGCACTTTACTCCATGGGAGTAATGTCTCAAAGGGTTTACGCTTTCATCGTTCCCTGGAAGACCAGTAGTAGTTTCCGATGCACATCTGGTGGCATTCTGTAATCATTTGACTGTCTCAAAGGGTTTACGGTTTGATCGTTCCCTGGAAGACCAGTAGTAGTTTCCGATGCACATCTGGCGGCATTCTGTAATCATTTGACTATCAGAGTGTTGATGAAACACAGTAATTGCGTCGGGATTAAATACAACAGTCACCATCCGCACTTACCTGAATGGGAGTAATGTCTGAAACAGTCTACGCTTTGATCGTCCCCTGGAAGACCAGTAGTAGTTTCCGATGCACATCCGGTGGCATTCTGTAATCTGTGGACTATCAGAGTGTTGATGAAACACAGAAATTGCATCGGGATTGAATACAACAGTCACCATGCGAAATTTCCTCCACGGGAGTAATGTCTCAAACCGTCTAAACTATGATCGTTCCCTGGAAGACCAGTAGTAGTTTCCGAGGCACATCTGGAGGCATTCTGTAATCTGTTTACTATCAGAGTGTTGATAAAACACCGAAAATGCATCGGTATTGAATACAACAGTCACCATGCGCACTTTCCTCCATGGGAGTAATGTCTCAAACAGTCTACGCTTTGATCGTTCCCTGGAAGACCTGTAGTAGTTTCCGATGCACATCGGGAGGCACTCTGTAATCTGTGGACTATCAGACTGTTGATGAAACACAGAAATTGCATCGTAATTGAATACAACAGTCACCATGCGCACTTTCCTCCATGGGAGTAATATCTCTAACAGTCTACGCTTTGATCATTCCCTGGAAGACCAGTAGTAGTTTCCGATGCACATCTGGAGACATTCTGTAATCTGTGGACTATCAGAGTGTTGATGAGACACAGAAATTGCATCGGGATTGAATACAACAATCACTATGCGCACTTCCCTCCAGGTTAGGTATGTCTCAAACAGTCTACGCTTTGATCGTTAACTGGAAGACCAATAGTAGTTTCCGATGCACATCTGGTGGCATTCTGTAATCTGTGGACTATCAGAGTGTTGATGAAACACAGAAATTGCATCAGGATTGAATACAACAGTCACCATGCGCACTTCCCTACATGCGAGTAATGTCTGAAACAGTCTACACTTTGATCGTTCCCTGGACGACAAGTTGTAGTTTTCAATGCACATCTGGTGGCATTCTGTAATCTGTTGACTATCAGAGTGTTGATGAAACACAGAAAGTGCATCGGGATTGAATACAACAGTCACCACATGTACTTTATTCCACGGGAGTAATGTCTCAAACAGTCTACGCTATGATCGTTCCCTGGTAGATAAGTAGTAGTTTCCGATACACATCTGGTGGTATTCTGTAATCTGTGGACTATCAGAGTGTTGATGAAACACAGAAATTGCATCGGGATTGAATACAACAGTCACCATGCGCACTTTCCTCCATGGGAGTAATGTCTCAAACAGTCAACGCTTTGATCGTTCCCTGGAAGACCAGTAGTAGTTTCCGAGGCACATCTGGAGGTATTCTGTAATCTGTTTACTATCAGAGTGTTGATAAAACATCGAAAATGCTTCGGGATTCAATACAACAGTCACCATGCGCACTTTCCTCCATGGGAGTAATGTCTCAAACAGTCTACGCTTTGATCGTTCCCAGGAAGACCTGTAGTAGTTTCCGATGCACATCGGGAGGCACTCTGTAATCTGTGGACTATCAGAGTGTTGATGAAACACAGAAATTGCATCGGGATTGAATACAACAGTCACCATGCGCACTTTCCTCCATGGGAGTAATGTCTCAAACAGTCAACGCTTTGATCGTTCCCTGGAAGACCAGTAGTAGTTTCCGAGGCACATCTGGAGGTATTCTGTAATCTGTTTACTATCAGAGTGTTGATAAAACATCGAAAATGCTTCGGGATTCAATACAACAGTCACCATGCGCACTTTCCTCCATGGGAGTAATGTCTCAAACAGTCTACGCTTTGATCGTTCCCTGGAAGACCTGAAGTAGTTTCCGATGCACATCGGGAGGCACTCTGTAATATGTGGACTATCAGACTGTTGATGAAACACAGAAATTGCATCGGGATTGAATACAACAGTCACCATGCACACTTTCCTATACGGGAGTAATATCTCTAAGAGGCTACGCTTTAATCATTCCCTGGAAGACCAGTAGTAGTTTCCGATGCACATCGGGAGGCACTCTGTAATCTGTGGACTATCAGAGTGATGATGAAACACAGAAATTGCATCGGGATTGAATACAACAATCACTATGCGCACTTCCCTCCACGTTAGGTATGTTTCAAACAGTCTACGCTTTGATCGTTAACTGGAAGACCAATAGTAGTTTCCGATACACATCTGGTGGCATTCTGTAATCTGTGGACTATAAAAGTGTTGATGAAACACAGAAATTGCATAAGGATTGAATACAACAGTCACCATGCGCACTTTCCTCCATGGGAGTAATGTCTGAAACAGTCTACGCTTTGATCGTTCCCTGTACGACCAGTAGTAGTTTCTGAAGCACAGCTGGTGGCATTCTGTAATCTGTGGACTATCAGAGAGTTGATGAAACACAGAGTTTGCATCGGGAAAGGAAACAACACTCATCATGCGCACATTCCTCCACGGGAGCAATGTCTCAAACAGTCTAAGCTTTGATCGTTCCCTGGAAGACCTGTAGTAGTTTCCGACGCACATCGGGAGGCACTCTGTAATCTGTGGACTATCAGACTGTCGATGAAACACAGAAATTGCATCGGGATTGAATACAACAGTCACCATGCGCACTTTCCTCCATGGGAGTAATGTCTCAAACAGTCTAAGCTTTGATCGTTCCCCAGAAGACCTGTAGTAGTTTCCGATGCACATCGGGAGGCACTCTGTAATCTGTGGACTATCAGACTGTCGATGAGACACAGAAATTGCATCGGGATTGAATACAACAGTCACCATGCGCACTTTCCTCCATGGGAGTAATGTCTCAAACAGTCTAAGCTTTGATCGTTCCCTGGAAGACCTGTAGTAGTTTCCGATGCACATCGGGAGGCACTCTGTAATCTGTGGACTATCAGTGTGTTGATGAAACACAGAAAATGCATCGGGCTTGAATACAACAGTCACCATGCGCACTTTCCTCCATGGGAGTAATGTCTCACAAAGTTTACGCTTTGATCGTTCCCTGGAAGACCACTAGTAGTTTCCGATGCACATCTGCAGGCATTCTGTAATCTGTATACTATCAGAGTGTTGATGAAACACAGACATTGCATCGGCATTGAATACAACAGTCACCATGTGCACTTTCCTCCACGTGAGGTATGTCTCACACAGTCTACGTTTTGACCGTTCCCTGGAAGACCAGTAGTAGTTTCCGATGCACATCTGGTGTCATTCTGTAATCATTTGACTATCAGAGTGTTGATGAAACACAGATATTTCATCGGGATTGATTACAACAGTCACCATGCGAACTTTCCTCCACGGGAGTAATGTCTCAAAGAGTCTACGGTTTGATCGTTCCCTGGAAGACCAGTAGTGGTTTCCGAGGCACATCTGGAGGCATTCTGTAATCTGTTTACTATCAGAGTGTTGATAAAACACCGAAAATGCATCGGTATTGAATACAACAGTCACCATGCCCACTTTCCTCCACGGAGTAATGTCTCAAACAGTCTACGTTTTGATCGTTCCCTGGAAGACCAGTAGTAGTTTCCGATGCACATCTGGTGGCATTGTGTAATCATTTGACTATCAGAGTGTTGATGAAACACAGATATTTCATCGGGATTGATTACAACAGTCACCATGCGCACCTTCCTCCATGGGAGTAATGTCACAAAGAGTTTACGCTCTGATCGTTCCCTGGAAGGCCAGTAGTAGTTTTCGATTCCCATCTGGAGGCATTCTGTAATCTGTGGCCCTTCAAAGTGTTGATGAAACACAGAAAATGCATCGGGATTGAATACAACAGTCACCATGCGCACTTTACTCCATGGGAGTAATGTCTCAAAGGGTTTACGCTTTCATCGTTCCCTGGAAGACCAGTAGTAGTTTCCGATGCACATCTGGTGGCATTCTGTAATCATTTGACTGTCTCAAAGGGTTTACGGTTTGATCGTTCCCTGGAAGACCAGTAGTAGTTTCCGATGCACATCTGGCGGCATTCTGTAATCATTTGACTATCAGAGTGTTGATGAAACACAGAAATTGCGTCGGGATTAAATACAACAGTCACCATCCGCACTTACCTCCATGGGAGTAATGTCTGAAACAGTCTACGCTTTGATCGTCCCCTGGAAGACCAGTAGTAGTTTCCGATGCACATCTGGTGGCATTCTGTAAACTGTGGACTATCAGAGTTTTGATGAAACACAGAAATTGCATCGGGATTGAATACAACAGTCTCCATGCGAAATTTCCTCCACGGGAGTAATGTCTCAAACCGTCTAAACTATGATCGTTCCCTGGAAGACCAGTAGTAGTTTCCGAGGCACATCTGGAGGCATTCTGTAATCTGTTTACTATCAGAGTGTTGATAAAACACCGAAAATGCATCGGTATTGAATACAACAGTCACCATGCGCACTTTCCTCCATGGGAGTAATGTCTCAAACAGTCTACGCTTTGATCGTTCCCTGGAAGACCTGTAGTAGTTTCCGATGCACATCGGGAGGCACTCTGTAATCTGTGGACTATCAGACTGTTGATGAAACACAGAAATTGCATCGTAATTGAATACAACAGTCACCATGCGCACTTTCCTCCATGGGAGTAATATCTCTAACAGTCTACGCTTTGATCATTCCCTGGAAGACCAGTAGTAGTTTCCGATGCACATCTGGAGACATTCTGTAATCTGTGGACTATCAGAGTGTTGATGAAACACAGAAAATGCATCGGGATTGAATACAACAGTCACCATGCGCACTTTACTCCATGGGAGTAATGTCTCAAAGGGTTTACGCTTTCATCGTTCCCTGGAAGACCAGTAGTAGTTTCCGATGCACATCTGATGGCATTCTGTAATCATTTGACTGTCTCAAAGGGTTTACGGTTTGATCGTTCCCTGGAAGACCAGTAGTAGTTTCCGATGCACATCTGGCGGCAGTCTGTAATCATTTGACTATCAGAGTGTTGATGAAACACAGTAATTGCGTCGGGATTAAATACAACAGTCACCATCCGCACTTACCTGAATGGGAGTAATGTCTGAAACAGTCTACGCTTTGATCGTCCCCTGGAAGACCAGTAGTAGTTTCAGATGCACATCTGGTGGCATTCTGTAATCTGTGGACTATCAGAGTGTTGATGAAACACAGAAATTGCATCGGGATTGAATACAACAGTCACCATGCGAAATTTCCTCCACGGGAGTAATGTCTCAAACCGTCTAAACTATGATCGTTCCCTGGAAGACCAGTAGTAGTTTCCGAGGCACATCTGGAGGCATTCTGTAATCTGTTTACTATCAGAGTGTTGATAAAACACCGAAAATGCATCGGTATTGAATACAACAGTCACCATGCGCACTTTCCTCCATGGGAGTAATGTCTCAAACAGTCTACGCTTTGATCGTTCCCTGGAAGACCTGTAGTAGTTTCCGATCCACATCGGGAGGCACTCTGTAATCTGTGGACTATCAGACTGTTGATGAAACACAGAAATTGCATCGTAATTGAATACAACAGTCACCATGCGCACTTTCCTCCATGGGAGTAATATCTCTAACAGTCTACGCTTTGATCATTCCCTGGAAGACCAGTAGTAGTTTCCGATGCACATCTGGAGACATTCTGTAATCTGTGGACTATCAGAGTGTTGATGAGACACAGAAATTGCATCGGGATTGAATACAACAATCACTATGCGCACTTCCCTCCAGGTTAGGTATGTCTCAAACAGTCTACGCTTTGATCGTTAACTGGAAGACCAATAGTAGTTTCCGATGCACATCTGGTGGCATTCTGTAATCTGTGGACTATCAGAGTGTTGATGAAACACAGAAATTGCATCAGGATTGAATACAACCGTCACCATGCGCACTTCCCTCCATGGAGTAATGTCTGAAACAGTCTACACTTTGATCGTTCCCTGGACGACAAGTTGTAGTTTTCAATGCACATCTGGTGGCATTCTGTAATCTGTTGACTATCAGAGTGTTGATGAAACACAGAAAGTGCATCGGGATTGAATACAACAGTCACCACATGTACTTTATTCCACGGGAGTAATGTCTCAAACAGTCTACGCTATGATCGTTCCCTGGTAGATAAGTAGTAGTTTCCGATGCACATCTGGTGGTATTCTGTAATCTGTGGACTATCAGAGTGTTGATGAAACACAGAAATTGCATCGGGATTGAATACAACAGTCACCATGCGCACTTTCCTCCATGGGAGTAATGTCTCAAACAGTCCACGCTTTGATCGTTGCCTGGAAGACCAGTAGTAGCATCCGATACACATCTGGTGGCATTCTGTAATCTGTGGACTATCAGAGTGTTGACGAAACACAGAAATTGCATCGGGATTGAATACAACAGTCACCATGCGCACTTTCCTCCATGGGAGTAATATCTCTAACAGTCTACGCTTTGATCATTCCCTGGAAGACCAGTAGTAGTTTCCGATGCACATCTGGAGACATTCTGTAATCTGTGGACTATCAGAGTGTTGATGAAACACAGAAATTGCATCAGGATTGAATACAACAGTCACCATGCGCACTTCCCTCCATGGGAGTAATGTCTGAAACAGTCTACACTTTGATCGTTCCCTGGACGACAAGTAGTAGTTTTCAATGCACATCTGGTGGCATTCTGTAATCTGTGGACTATCAGAGTGTTGATGAAACACAGAAATTGCATCGGGATTGAATACAACAGTCACCATGCGCACTTTCCTCCATGGGAGTAATGTCTCAAACAGTCCACGCTTTGATCGTGGCCTGGAAGACCAGTAGTAGCATCCGATACACATCTGGTGGCATTCTGTAATCTGTGGACTATCAGAGTGTTGCCGAAACACAGAAATTGCATCGGGATTGAATACAACAGTCACCATGCGCACTTTCCTCCATGGGAGTAATATCTCTAACAGTCTACGCTTTGATCATTCCCTGGAAGACCAGTAGTAGTTTCCGATGCACATCTGGAGACATTCTGTAATCTGTGGACCATCAGAGTGTTGATGAAATACAGAAATTGAATCGGGATTTAATACAACAGTCACCATGTTCACTTCCCTCCATGGAAGTAATTCTCAGACAGTATACGCTTTGATCGTTCCCTGGAAGACCAGTAGTAGTTTCCGAGGCACATCTGGAGGCATTCTGTAATCTGTTTACTATCAGAGTGTTGATAAAACACCGAAAATGCATCGGTATTGAATACAACAGTCACCATGCGCACTTTCCTCCATGGGAGTAATGTCTCAAACAGTCTACGCTTTGATCGTTCCCTGGAAGACCTGTAGTAGTTTCCGATGCACATCGGGAGGCACTCTGTAATCTGTGGACTATCAGACTGTTGATGAAACACAGAAATTGCATCGTAATTGAATACAACAGTCACCATGCGCACTTTCCTCCATGGGAGTAATATCTCTAACAGTCTACGCTTTGATCATTCCCTGGAAGACCAGTAGTAGTTTCCGATGCACATCTGGAGACATTCTGTAATCTGTGGACTATCAGAGTGTTGATGAAACACAGAAAATGCATCGGGATTGAATACAACAGTCACCATGCGCACTTTACTCCATGGGAGTAAAGTCTCAAAGGGTTTACGCTTTCATCGTTCCCTGGAAGACCAGTAGTAGTTTCCGATGCACATCTGGTGGCATTCTGTAATCATTTGACTGTCTCAAAGGGTTTACGGTTTGATCGTTCCCTGGAAGACCAGTAGTAGTTTCCGATGCACATCTGGAGACATTCTGTAATCTGTGGACTATCAGAGTGTTGATGAAACACAGAAAATGCATCGGGATTGAATACAACAGTCACCATGCGCACTTTACTCCATGGGAGTAAAGTCTCAAAGGGTTTACGCTTTCATCGTTCCCTGGAAGACCAGTAGTAGTTTCCGATGCACATCTGGTGGCATTCTGTAATCTGTGGACTATCAGAGTGTTGATGAAACACAGAAATTGCATCGGGATTGAATACAACAGTCACCATGCGAAATTTCCTCCACAGGAGTAATGTCTCAAACCGTCTAAACTATGATCGTTCCCCGGAAGACCAGTAGTAGTTTCCGAGGCACATCTGGAGGCATTCTGTAATCTGTTTACTATCAGAGTGTTGATAAAACACCGAAAATGCATCGGTATTGAATACAACAGTCACCATGCGCACTTTCCTCCATGGGAGTAATGTCTCAAACAGTCTACGCTTTGATCGTTCCCTGGAAGACCTGTAGTAGTTTCCGATGCACATCGGGAGGCACTCTGTTATCTGTGGACTATCAGACTGTTGATGAAACACAGAAATTGCATCGTAATTGAATACAACAGTCACCATGCGCACTTTCCTCCATGGGAGTAACATCTCTAACAGTCTACGCTTTGATCATTCCCTGGAAGACCAGTAGTAGTTTCCGATGCACATCTGGAGACATTCTGTAATCTGTGGACTATCAGAGTGTTGATGAGACACAGAAATTGCACCGGGATTGAATACAACAATCACTATGCGCACTTCCCTCCAGGTTAGGTATGTCTTAAACAGTCTACGCTTTGATCGTTAACTGGAAGACCAATAGTAGTTTCCGATGCACATCTGGTGGCATTCTGTAATCTGTGGACTATCAGAGTGTTGATGAAACACAGAAATTGCATCAGGATTGAATACAACAGTCACCATGCGCACTTCCCTCCATGGGAGTAATGTCTGAAACAGTCTACACTTTGATCGTTCCCTGGACGACAAGTAGTAGTTTTCAATGCACATCTGGTGGCATTCTGTAATCTGTTGACTATCAGAGTGTTGATGAAACACAGAAAGTGCATCGGGATTGAATACAACAGTCACCACATGTCCTTTATTCCACGGGAGTAATGTCTCAAACAGTCTACGCTATGATCGTTCCCTGGTAGATAAGTAGTAGTTTCCGATGCACATCTGGTGGCATTCTGTAATCTGTGGACTATCAGAGTGTTGATGAAACACAGAAATTGCATCGGGATTGACTACAACAGTCACCATGCGCACTTTCCTCCATGGGAGTAATGTCTCAAACAGTCCACGCTTTGATCGTTGCCTGGAAGACCAGTAGTAGCATCCGATACACATCTGGTGGAATTCTGTAATCTGTGGACTATCAGAGTGTTGACGAAACACAGAAATTGCATCGGGATTGAATACAACAGTCACCATGCGCACTTTCCTATACAGAAGGTATGTCTCAATTAGTCTACGCTTTGATCGTTTCTTGGAAGACCAGTAGTAGCCTCCGATGCACATCTGGTGGCATTATGTAATCTGTGGACTGTCAGAGTGTTGATGAAACACAGAAATTGCGTCGGGATTGAATACAACAGTCACCATCCGCACTTACCTCCATGGGAGTAATGTCTGAAACAGTCTATGCTTATGATCGTCCCCTGGAAGACCAATAGTAGTTTCCGATGCACATCTGGTGGCATTCTGTAATCTGTGGACTATCAGAGTGTTGATGAAACACAGAAATTGCATCAGGATTGAATACAACAGTCACCATGCGCACTTTCCTCCATGGGAGTAATGTCTCACAAAGTTTACGCTTTGATCGTTCCCTGGAAGACCACTAGTAGTTTCCGATGCACATCTGCAGGCATTCTGTAATCTGTATACTATCAGAGTGTTGATGAAACACAGACATTGCATCGGCATTGAATACAACAGTCACCATGTGCACTTTCCTCCACGTGAGGTATGTCTCACACAGTCTACGCTTTGACCGTTCCCTGGAAGACCAGTAGTAGTTTCCGATGCACATCTGGTGTCATTCTGTAATCATTTGACTATCAGAGTGTTGATGAAACACAGATATTTCATCGGGATTGATTACAACAGTCACCATGCGCACCTTCCTCCATGGGAGTAATGTCACAAAGAGTTTACGCTTTGATCGTTCCCTGGAAGGCCAGTAGTAGTTTCCGATGCACATCTGGAGGCATTCTGTAATCTGTGGACCTTCAAAGTGTTGATGAAACACAGAAAATGCATCGGGATTGAATACAACAATCACTATGCGCACTTACCTCCACGTTAGGTATATCTCAAACATTCTACGCTTTGATCGTTAACTGGAAGACCAATAGTAGTTTCCGATGCACATCTGGTGGCATTCTGTAATCTGTGGACTATCAGAGTGTTGATGAAACACAGAAATAGCATCGGGATTGAATACAACAGTCACCATGCGAACTTTACTCCACCGGAGTAATGTCTCAAAGAGTCTACGGTTTGATCGTTCCCTGGAAGACCAGTAGTAGTTTCCGAGGCACATCTGGAGGCATTCTGTAATCTGTTTACTATCAGAGTGTTGATAAAACACCGAAAATGCATCGGTATTGAATACAACAGTCACCATGCCCACTTTCCTCCACGGAGTAATGTCTCAAACAGTCTACGTTTTGATCGTTCCCTGGAAGACCAGTAGTAGTTTCCGATGCACATCTGGTGGCATTGTGTAATCATTTGACTATCAGAGTGTTGATGAAACACAGATATTTCATCGGGATTGATTACAACAGTCACCATGCGCACCTTCCTCCATGAGAGTAATGTCACAAAGAGTTTACGCTCTGATCGTTCCCTGGAAGGGCAGTAGTAGTTTTCGATGCCCATCTGGAGGTATTCTGTAATCTGTGGCCCTTCAAAGTGTTGATGAAACACAGAAAATGCATCGGGATTGAATACAACAGTCACCATGCGCACTTTACTCCATGGGAGTAATGTCTCAAAGGGTTTACGCTTGCATCGTTCCCTGGAAGACCAGTAGTAGTTTCCGATGCACATCTGGTGGCATTCTGTAATCATTTGACTGTCTCAAAGGGTTTACGGTTTGATCGTTCCCTGGAAGACCAGTAGTAGTTTCCGATGCACATCTGGCGGCATTCTGTAATCATTTGACTATCAGAGTGTTGATGAAACACAGTAATTGCGTCGGGATTAAATACAACAGTCACCATCCGCACTTACCTCCATGGGAGTAATGTCTGAAACAGTCTACGCTTTGATCGTCCCCTGGAAGACCAGTAGTAGTTTCCGATGCACATCTGGAGACATTCTGTAATCTGTGGACTATCAGAGTGTTGATGAGACACAGAAATTGCATCGGGATTGAATACAACAATCACTATGCGCACTTCCCTCCAGGTTAGGTATGTCTCAAACAGTCTACGCTTTGATCGTTAACTGGAAGACCAATAGTAGTTTCCGATGCACATCTGGTGGCATTCTGTAATCTGTTTACTATCACAGTGTTGATAAAACACCGAAAATGCATCGGTATTGAATACAACAGTCACCATGCGCACTTTCCTCCATGGGAGTAATGTCTCAAACAGTCTACGCTTTGATCGTTCCCTGGAAGACCTGTAGTAGTTTCCGATGCACATCGGGAGGCACTCTGTAATCTGTGGACTATCAGACTGTTGATGAAACACAGAAATTGCATCGTAATTGAATACAACAGTCACCATGCGCACTTTCCTCCATGGGAGTAATATCTCTAACAGTCTACGCTTTGATCATTCCCTGGAAGACCAGTAGTAGTTTCCGATGCACATCTGGAGACATTCTGTAATCTGTGGACTATCTGAGTGTTGATGAGACACAGAAATTGCATCGGGATTGAATACAACAATCACTATGCGCACTTCCCTCCAGATTAGGTATGTCTCAAACAGTCTACGCTTTGATCGTTAACTGGAAGACCAATAGTAGTTTCCGATGCACATCTGGTGGCATTCTGTAATCTGTGGACTATCAGAGTGTTGATGAAACACAGAAATTGCATCAGGATTGAATACAACAGTCACCATGCGCACTTCCCTCCATGGGAGTAATGTCTGAAACAGTCTACACTTTGATCGTTCCCTGGACGACAAGTAGTAGTTTTCAATGCACATCTGGTGGCATTCTGTAATCTGTTGACTATCAGAGTGTTGATGAAACACAGAAAGTGCATCGGGATTGAATACAACAGTCACCACATGTACTTTATTCCACGGGAGTAATGTCTCAAACAGTCTACGCTATGATCGTTCCCTGGTAGATAAGTAGTAGTTTCCGATGCACATGTGGTGGCCTTCTGTAATCTGTGGACTATCAGAGTGTTGATAAAACACAGAAATTGCATCGGGATTGAATACAACAGTCACCATGCGCACTTCCCTCCATGGGAGTAATGTCTCAAACAGTCCACGCTTTGATAGTTGCCTGGAAGACCAGTAGTAGCATCCGATACACATCTGGTGGCATTCTGTAATCTGTGGACTATCAGAGTGTTGACGAAACACAGAAATTGCATCGGGATTGAATACAACAGTCACCATGCGCACTTTCCTCCACGGAAGGTATGTCTCAATTAGTCTACGCTTTGATCGTTTCATGGAAGACCAGTAGTAGCCTCCGATGCACATCTGGTTGCATTATGTAATCTGTGGACTGTCAGAGTGTTGATGAAACACAGAAATTGCGTCGGGATTGAATACAACAGTCACCATCCGCACTTACCTCCATGGGAGTAATGTCTGAAACAGTCTATGCTTATGATCGTCCCCTGGAAGACCAATAGTAGTTTCCGATGCACATCTGGTGGCATTCTGTAATCTGTGGACTATCAGAGTGTTGATGAAGCACAGAAATTGCATAAGGATTGAATACAACAGTCACCATGCGCACTTTCCTCCATGGGAGTAATGTCTCACAATGTTTACGCTTTGATCGTTCCCTGGAAGACCACTAGTAGTTTCCGATGCACATCTGCAGGCATTCTGTAATCTGTATACTATCAGAGTGTTGATGAAACACAGACATTGCATCGGCATTGAATACAACAGTCACCATGTGCACTTTCCTCCACGTGAGGTATGTCTCACACAGTCTACACTTTGATCGTTCCCTGGAAAACCAGTAGTAGCTTCCGATGCACATCTGGTGGCATTCTGTAGTCTGTGGACTATCAGAGTGATGATGAAACACAGAAATTGCATCAGGATTGAATACAACAGTCACCACGCGCACTTTCCTCCATGGGAGTAATGTCTGAAACAGTCTACGCTTTGATCGTTCCCTGGACGACCAGTAGTAGTTTCCGAAGCACAGCTGGTGGAATTCTGTAATCTGTGGACTATCAGAGAGTTGATGAAACACAGAGTTTGCATCGGGAAAGGAAACAACACGCATCATGCGCACTTTCCTCCACGGGAGTAATGTCTCAAACAGGCTACGCTTTGATCGTTCCCTGGACGACCAGTAGTAGTTTTCGATGCACATCTGGTGGCATTCTGGAATCTGTTGACTATCAGAGTGTTGATGAAACACAGAAATTGCATCGGGATTGATTACAACAGTCACCACGTGCACTTTCCTCCACGGGAGTAATGTCTCAAACAGTCTACGCAATGATCGTTCCCTGGAACATAAGTAGTAGTTTCCGATGCACATCTGGCGGCATTCTGTAATCTGTGGACTATCAGAGTGTTGATGAAACACAGAGATTGCATCGGGAAAGGAAACAACACTCATCATGCACACTTTCCTCCAAGGGAGTAATTTCTCTAACAGTCTACGTTTGATCGTTCCCTGGAAGACACGTAGTAGTTTCCGATGCACAGCTGGTGGCATTCTGTAATCTGTGGACTATCAGAGTGTTGATGAAACACAGAAATTGCATCGGGATTCAATACAACAGTCACCATGCGAACTTTCCTCCATGGGAGTAATGTCTCAAACTGTCTACGCATTGATCGATCCCTGGAAGACCAGTAGTAGTTTCCGATCCACATCTGGAGAAAATCTGTAATGTCTTGACCTTCAAAGTGTTGATGAAGCACAGAAATTGCATCGGGATTGTATACCACAGTCACGATGCTTACCTTCCTCCATGGGAGTAATGTCTCAAACAGTCTACGCTTTGACCGTTGCCTGGAAGACCAGTAGTAGTTTCCGATGCACATCTGGTGGCATTCTGTAATCTGTGGACCATCAGAATGTGGATTAAACACAGAGATTGCATCGGGAAAGGAAACAACACTCATCATGCGCACTTTCCTCCATGGGAGTAATGTCTCAAACAGTCTACGCTTTGATCGTTCCCTGGAAGACCTGTAGTAGTTTCCGATGCACATCGGGAGGCACTCTGTAATCTGTGGACTATCAGACTGTTGATGAAACACAGAAATTGCATCGGGATTGAATACAACAGTCACCATGCGCACTTTCCTCCACGGGAGTAATATCTCTAACAGTCTACGCTTTGATCATTCCCTGGAAGACCAGTAGTAGTTTCCGATGCACATCTGGAGACACTCTGTAATCTTTGGATTATCAGAGTGTTGATGAAACACAGAAAATGCATCGGGATTGAATACAACAGTCACCAAGCGCACTTTCCACCATGGGAGTAATGTCTCACGAAGATTACGCTTTTATCGTTCCCTGGAAGACCACTAGTAGTTTCCGATTCAAATCTGGAGGCATTCTGTAATCTGTATACTCTCAGAGTGTTAATGAAACACAGACATTGCATCGGCATTGAATACAACAGTCATAATGTGCTATTTCCTCCACGTGACGTATGTCTCACACAGTCTAGGCTTTGATCGTTCCCTTTAAAACAAGTAGTAGCTTCCGATGCACATCTGGTGGCATTCGGTAATCTGTGGACTATCAGAGTGTTGATGAAACACAGAAATTGCATTGGGATTGAATACAACAGTCACCATGCCCACTTTCCTCCACGGGAGTAATGTCTCAAACAGTCTACGTTTTGATTGTTCCCTGGAAGACCAGTTGTAGTTTCCGATGCACATCTGGTGGCATTCTGTAATCTGTTGACTATCAGAGTGTTGATGAAACACAGATATTGCATCGGGATTAATTACAACAGTCACCATGCGCACCTTCCTCCATGGGAGTAATGTCACAAATAGTTTACGCTTTGATCGTTCCCTGGAAGACCAGTAGTAGTTTCCGATGCACATCTGGAGGCATTCTGTAATCTGTTGACTATCAGAGTGTTGATGAAACGCAGAAATTGCATCGGGATTCAATACAGCAGTCACCATGCGAACATTCCTCCATGGGAGTAATATCTCAAACAGTCTACGCATTGATCGATCCCTGGACGACCAGCAGTAGTTTCCGATGCACATCTGGAGGCAATCCGTAATCTGTGAACTATTAGAGTGTTGATGAAACACAGAAATTGCATTGGGATTGTATACAACAGTCACGATGCTTACCATCCTCCATGGGAGTAATGTCTCAAACAGTCTACGCTTTGATCGTTGCCTGGAAGACGAGTAGTAGTTTCCGATGCACATCTGGTGGCATTCTGTAATCTGTGGACTATCAGAGTGTTGATGAAACACAGAAATTGCATCGGGATTGATTACAATAGTCACCATGCGCACTTTCCTCCACGGGAGTAATGTCTCAAACAGTCTACGCTTTGATCGTTCCCTGGAAGACCAGTAGTAGTTTCCGATGCACAGTTGGTGGCATTCCGTAATCTGTGGACTATCAGAGTGTTGATGAAACACAGAGATTGCATCGGGAAAGGAAACAACACTCATCATGCGCACTTTCCTCCACGGGAGTAATGTCTCAAACAGTCTACGCTTTGATCGTTCCCTGGACGACCAGTAGTAGTTTCCGATGCACATCTGGTGGCATTCTGTAATCTGTTGACTATCAGAGTGTTGATGAAACACAGAAATTGCATCGGGATTGATTACAATAGTCACCATGCGCACTTTCCTCCACGGGAGTAATGTCTCAAACAGTCTACACTTTTATCGTTCCCTGGAAGATCAGTAGTAGTTTTCGGTGCACATCTGGTGGCATTCTGTAATCTGTGGACTATCAGAGTGTGATGAAAGACAGAGATTGCATCGGCAAAGGAAACAACACTCATTATGCGCACTTTTATCCACGGGAGTAATGTCTGAAACAGTCTACGCTTTGATCGTTCCCTGGAAGACCAGTATTAGTTTCCGATGCACATGTGGTGGCATTCTGTAATCTGTGGACTATCAGAGTGTTGATGAAACACAGAAATTGCATCGGGATTGAATAAAACAGTCACCATGCGCACTTTCCTCCATGGGAGTAATCTCAAAGAGTTCACGGTTTGATCGTTCCCTGGAACACCAGTAGTAGTCTCCGATGCAAATCTGGTGGCATTCTGTAATCTGTTGACTATCAGAGTGTTGATGAAACGCAGAAATTGCATCGGGATTCAATACAGCAGTCACCATGCGAACATTCCTCCAGGGGAGTAATATCTCAAACAGTCTACGCATTGATCGATCCCTGGACGACCAGCAGTAGTTTCCGATGCACATCTGGAGGCAATCCGTAATCTGTGAACTATTAGAGTGTTGATGAAACACAGAAATTGCATTGGGATTGTATACAACAGTCACGATGCTTACCATCCTCCATGGGAGTAATGTCTCAAACAGTCTACGCTTTGATCGTTGCCTGGAAGACGAGTAGTAGTTTCCGATGCACATCTGGTGGCAATCTGTAATCTGTTTACTATCTGACTGTTGATGAAACACAGAAATTGCATCGGGATTGAATACAACAGTCACAATGCTCAGTTTCCACCATGGGAGTAATGTCTAAACAGTCTACGCTTTGATCGTTGCCTGGAAGACCAGTAGTAGCTTCCGAAGCACATCTGGTGGCATTCCGTTATCTGTGGACTATCAGAGTGTTGATGAAACACAGAAATTGCATCGGGATTGAATACAACAGTCACCATGCGCACTTTCCTCCACGGGAGGTATGTCTCAAACAGTCTACGCTTTGATCGTTCCCTGGAAGACCAGTAGTAGCATCCGATGCACACTGGTGGCATTCTGTAATCTGTGGACTATCAGAGTGTTGATGAAACACAGAAATTGCATCGGGATTGAATACAACAGTCACCACCCGCACTTTCCTCCATGGGAGTAATGTCTGAAATAGTCTACGCTTTGATCGTTCCTTGGAAGACCAGTAGTAGCTTCCAATGGACATCTGGTGGCATTCTGTAATCTGTGGACTAACAGAGTGTAGATGAATAACCGTAATTGCATCGGGATTGAGTACAACAGTCACCATGCGCACTTTCTTCCACGGGAGTAATGTCTCAAATAAGCTACGCTTTGATCATTACCTGGAAGACCAGTAACAGTTTCCGATGCACATCTGGTGGCATTCTGTAATCTGTTGACTATCAGAGTATTGATTAAACACAGAAGTTGCATCGGGGTTGAATACAACAGTCACCATGGGCACCTTCCCCCATGGGAGTAATGTCACAAAGAGTTTAACCTTTGATCGTTCCCTGGAAGACCAGTTGTAGTTTTCGATGCACATCTGGAGGCATTCTGTAATCTGTGGACCTTCAAAGTGTTGACGAAACACAGAAAGTGCATCGGGATTGAATACAACAGTCACCAAACGCACTTTCCTCCATGGGAGTAATGTCTCAAAGAGTTCACGCTTTGATCGTTCCCTGGAAGACCAGTAGTAGTTTCCGATGCACATCCTTAGACATTCTGTAATCTGTGGACTATCAGAGTGTTGATGAAACACAGAAATTGCATCGGGATTGAATACAACAATCACTATGCGAACTTACCTCCACAGGAGGTACGTCTCAAACAGTCTACGTTTTGATCGTTCCCTGGAAGACCAGTAGTAGTTTCCGATGCACATCTGGAGGCATTCTGTAATATATGGACTATCAGAGTGTTGATGAAACACAGAAATTGCATCGGGACTCAATACAACAGTCACCATGCGAACTTTCCTCCATGGGAGTAATGTCTCAAAAAGTCTACGCATTGATCGATCCCAGGAAGACCTGTAGTAGTTTCCGATCCACATCTGGAGGCAATCTGTAATGTCTTACCTTCAAAGTGTTGATGAAACACAGAAATTGCATCGGGGTTGTATACAACAGTCACGATGCTTACCTTCCTCCATGGGAGTAATGCCCCAAACAGTCTACGCTTTGATCGTTGCCTGGAAGACCTGTAGTAGTTTCCGATGAACATCTGGTGGCATTCTGTAATCTGAGAACTATCAGGGTGTTGGTGAAACACAGAGATTGCATCGGGAAAGGAAAGAACACTCAACATGCTCACTTTCCTCCACGGGAGTAATGTCTCAAACAGTCTATGTTTTGATCGTTCCCTGGAAACCAGTAGTAGTTTCCGATGCACATCTGGTGGCATTCTGTAATCTGTGGACTATCAGAGTTTTGATGAAACACAGAGATTGCATCGGGAAAGGAAACAACACTCATCATGCGCACTTTCCTTAACGGGAGTAATGTCTCAAACAGTCTACGCTTTGATCGTTCCCTGGACAACCAGTAGTAGCTTCCGATGCTCATCTGGTGGCATTCTGTAATCTGTGGACTATCAGATTGTTGATGAAATACAGAAATTGCATCGGGATTGAATACAACAGTCACCATGCGCACTTTCGTCCATGGGAGTACTATCTCTAACAGTCTACGCTTTGATCGATACCTGGAAGCCGAGTAGTAGTTTCCGTTGCACATCTGGAGGCAATCTGTAATCTGTGGACTATCAGAGTGTTGATGAAACACAGAAATTGCATCGGGATTGAATACAACAGTCACCATGCGCACTTTCCTCCATGGGACTAATATTTCTAACAGTCTACGCTTTGATGATTCAATGGACGACCAGTAGTAGTTTCCGATGCACATCTTGAGGCATTCTGTAATCTGTGGACTATCAGAGTGTTGATGAAACACAGAAATTGCATCGGGATTGAGTACAACAGTCACCATGCGCACTTTCTTTCACGGGAGTAATGTCTCAAACAAGCTACGCTTTGATCATTACCTGGAAGACCAGTAACGGTTTCCGATGCACATCTGGTGGCATTCTGTAATCTGTTGACCATCAGAGTATTGATTAAACACAGAACTTGCATCGGGATTTAATACAACAGTCACCATGCGCACCTTCCCCCATGGGAGTAATGTCACAAAGAGTTTACCCTTTGATCGTTCCCTGGAAGACCAGTAGTAGTTTCCGATGCACATCTGGAGGCATTCTGTAATCTGTGGACCTTCAAAGTGTTGACGAAACACAGAAAATGCATCGGGATTGAAAACAACAGTCACCAAACGCACTTTCCTCCATGGGAGTAATGTCTCAAAAAGTTCACGGTTTGATCGTTCCCAGGAAGACCAGTAGTAGTCTCCGATGCAAATCTGGAGGCATTCTGTAATCTCTGGACTATCAGAGTGTTGATGAAACGCAGAAATTGCATCGGGAATCAATACAACAGTCACCAAACGCACTTTCCTCCATGGGAGTAATGTCTCAAAGAGTTTACGCTTTGATCGTTCCCTGGAAGACCAGTAGTAGTTTCCGATGCACATCCGAAGACATACTGTAATCTGTGGACTATCAGAGTGTTGATGAAACACAGAAATTGCATTCGGGATTGAATACAACAATCACTATTCGAACATACCTCCACGGGAGATATGTCTCAAACAGTCTACGTTTTGGTCGTTCCCTGGAAGACCAGTAGTAGTTTCCGATGCACATCTAAAGGCATTCTGTAATCTGAGGACATTCAGAGTGTTGATGAAACACAGAAATTGCATCGGGATTCAATACAACAGTCACCATGCAAAATTTCCTCCATGGGAGTAATGTCTCAAACAGTCTACGCAATGATCGATCTCTGGAAGACCAGTAGTAGTTTCCGATCCACATCTGGAGGCAATCTGTAATGTCTTGACCTTCAAAGTTTTGATGAAACACAGAAATTGCATCGGGATTGTATACAACAGTCACGATGCTTACCTTCCTCCATGGGAGTAGTGTCTCAAACAGTCTACGCTTCGATCGTTGCCTGGAAGACCTGTAGTAGTTTCCAATGCACATCTGGTGGCATTCTGTAATCTGTGGACTATCAGGGTGTTGGTGAAACACAGAGATTGCATCGGCAAAGGAAACAACACTCATCATGCGCACTTTCTCCACGGGAGTAATATCTGAAACAGTCTACGCTTTGATCGTTATCTCGAAGACCAGTAGTAGTTTCCGATGCACATCTGGTGGCATTCTGTAATCTGTGGACTATCAGAGTGTTGATGAAATACAGAAATTGCATCGGGATTGAATACAACAGTCACCATCCACACTTTTATCCATGAGAGTAATGTCTGAAACTGTCTACGCTTTGATCGTTCCCTGGAAGACCAGTAGTAGTTTCCGATGCTCATCTGGTGGCATTCTGTAATCTGTGGACTATTGGAATGTTGATTAAACACAGAGATTGCATCGGGAAAGGAAACAACACTCATCATGCGTACTTTCCTCCACGGGAGTAATGTATGAAACAGTCTACGATTTGATCGTTCCCTGGAAGACCAGTAGTAGTTTCCGATGCACATCTGGTGGCATTCTGTAATCTGTGGACTATCAGAGTGTTGATGAAATACAGAAAATGCATCGGGATTGAATACAACAGTCACCATCCACACTTTTATCCATGAGAGTAATGTCTGAAACTGTCTACGCTTTGATCGTTCCCTGGAAGACCAGTAGTAGTTTCCGATGCTCATCTGGTGGCATTCTGTAATCTGTGGACTATTGGAATGTTGATTAAACACAGAGATTGCATCGGGAAAGGAAACAACACTCATCATGCGTACTTTCCTCCACGGGAGTAATGTATGAAACAGTCTACGATTTGATCGTTCCCTGGAAGACCAGTAGTAGTTTCCGATGCACATCTGGAGGCAATCTGTAATCTGTGGACTATCAGAGTGTTGATGAAACACAGAAATTGCATCGGGATTGAATACAACAGTCACCATCCACAATTTTATCCATGGGAGTAATGTCTGAAACTGTCTACGCTCTGATCATTCCCAGGAAGACCAGTAGTAGTTTCCGATGCACATCTGGTGGCATTCTGCAATCTGTGAACTATCAAAATGTTGATTAAACACAGAGATTGCATCCGGAAAGGAAACAACACTCATCATGCGCACTTTCCTCCACGGGAGTAATGTCTCAAGCAGTCTACGCTTTGGTCGTTCCCTGGAAGACCAGTAGTAGTTTCCGATGCACATCTGGTGGCATTCTGTAATCTGTGGACTATCAGAGTGTTGATGAAACACAGAAATTGCATCGGGATTGAATACAACAGTCACCATGCGCACTTTCCTCCATGGGAGTAATATCTCTAACAGTCTACGCTGTGATCATTCCCTGGAAGACCAGTAGTAGTTTCCGATGCACATCTGGAGGCATTCTGTAATCAGTGGACTATCAGAGTGTTGACGAAACACAGAAAATGCATCGGGATTGAATACAACAGTCAGCATGAGCACTTTCCTCCACGGGAGTAATGTCACAAACAGTCTACACTTTGATTGTTGCCTGGAAGACCAGTGGTAGTTTCCGATGCACATCTGGAGGCATTCTGTAATCAGTGGACTATCAGAGTGTTGACGAAACACAGAAATTGCATCAGGATTTAATACAACAGTCACCATCCGCACTTTCTTCCATGGGAGAAGTCTGAAACAGACTACGCTTTGATCGTTCCCTGGAAGACCAGTAGTAGTTTCCGATGCACATCTGGAGGCATTCTGTAATCTGTGGACGATCAGAGTGTTGATAAAACACAGAAATTAAATCGGGATTCAATGCAAGAGTCACGATGCGAACTTTCCTCCATGGGAGTTATGTCTCAAAGAGTCTACGCATTGATCGGTCCCTGGAAGACCAGTAGTAATTTCCGATGCACATCTGGAGAAAATCTGTAATCTATGGACTATCAGAGTGTTGATGAAACACAGAAATTGCATCGGGATTGAATACAACAGTCACCATCCACACTTCCCTACATGGGAGTAATGTCTGAAACAGACTACGATTTGATCGTTCCCTGGAAGACCAGTAGTAGTTTCCGATGCACATGTGGAGGCATTCTGTAATCTGTGGACTATCACAGTGTTGATGAAATACAGAAATTGCATCGGCTTGCATACAACAGTCATGATTCTTACCTTCCTCCATTGGGAGTATTGTCTCAAAGAGTCTACGCTTTGATCGTTGCCTGGAAGACCAGTAGTAGTTTCCGATGCACATCTGGAGGCATCCTGTAATCTGTGGACTATCAGACTGTTGATGAAACACAGAAATTGCATAGGGATTGAATACAACAGTCACCATGCGCACCTTCCTCCATGGGAGTAATGGCACAAAGAGTTTACGCTTTGATCGTTTCCTGGAATACCAGTAGTAGTTTCCGATGCACATCTGGAGGCATTCTGTAATCTGTGGACCTTCAAAGTGTTGATGAAACACAGAAAATGCATCGGGATTGAATACAACAGTCACCATGCGCACTTTCGTCCATGGGAGTAATGTCTCAAATAGTTTACGCTTTGATCGTTCCCTGGAAGACCAGTAGTAGTTTCCGATGCACATCTGGAGACATTCTGTAATCTTTGGACTATCAGACTGTTGATGAAACACAGAAATTGCATAGGGATTGAATACAACAGTCACCATGCTCACTTTCCTCCATGGGAGTAATGTCTGAAACAGTCTACGCTTTGATCGTTCCCTGGAAGACCAATAGTAGTTTCCGACGGACATCTGGAGGCATTCTGTAATCTGTGGACTATCAGAGTTTTCTTGAAACACAGACATGGAATCGGGATTAAATACAACAATCACCAGGCGCACATTCCTCCACTGGAGTAATGTCTCAAAGAGTCTACGCTTTGATCGTTCCCTGGATGACCAGTAGTAGTTTCCGATGGACATCTGGTGGCATTCTGTAATCTGTGGACTATCAGAGTGTTGATGAAACACAGAAATTACATCGGGATTGAATACAACAGTCAGAATGTGCACTTTCCTCCATGGGAGTAATGTCTCTAACAGTCTACGCTTTGATCGTTCCCTGCTAGACCAGTAGTAGTTGCCGATGTACATCTGGAGGCTATCTGAAATCTGTGGACTATCAGAGTGTTGATGGAACACAGAAATTGCATCGGGATTGAATACAACAGTCACCATCCGCACTTTCCTACATGGGAGTCATGTCTCAAAGAGTTTACGCTTTGATCGTTCCCTGGAATACCAGTAGTAGTTTCCGATGCACATCTGTAGGCATTCTGTAATCTGTGGACTATCAGAGTGTTGACGAAACACAGAAATTGCATCGGGATTGAATACAACAATCACAAGGCGCACATTCCTCAATAAAAGTATTGTCTCAAACAGTCTACGCTTTGTTCGTTCCCTAGAAGACCAGTAGTAGTTTCCGATGAACATGTGGAGGCATTATGTAATCTGTGGACTATCAGAGTGTTGACGAAGCACAGAAATTGAATTGCGATTGAATACAACAGTCACCATGAGCATTTTCCTCCATCTGAGTTATGTCTCAAACAGTCTACGCTTTGATCGTCCACCGGAATACCAGTAATAGTTTCCGATGCACATCTGGAGATATTCTGTAATCTGTGGACTATCAGACTGTTGATGAAACACAGAAATTGCACCGGGATTGAATACAACAGTCACCAAAAACACTTTCCTTAATGGGAGTAATTCTCAAACAGTCTACGCTTTGATCGTGCCCTGGAAGACCAGTAGTAGTTTCCGATGCACTTCTGGAGGCATTCTGTAATCTGTGGACTATCAGAGTGTTGATGAAAGACAGAAATTGCGTCGGGATTGAACACAACAGTCACCATGCGCACTTTCCTCCACGGGAGGTATGTCTCAAACAGTCTACGCTTTGATCGTTCCCTGGAAGACCAGTAGTAGTTTCCGATGCACATCTGGAGGCATTCTGTAACCTCTGGACTTTCAGAGTGTTGATGAAACACAGAAATTGAATCGGGATTAAATACAACAGTCACCATGCGCATTTTCCTCCATGGGAGTAATATCTCAAACAGTCTACGCTTTGATCGTTCCCAGGAAGACCAGTAGTAGTTTCCGATGCACATCTGGAGGCATTCTGTAATCTGTGGAGTATCAGAGTGTTGATGAAACACAGAAATTGCATCGGGATTGAATACAACAGTCACCATGCGCACTTTCCTCCATGGGAGCGATGTCTCAAGGAGTTTACGCTTTGATCGTTCCCTGAAATACCAGTAGTAGTTTCTGATGCACATCTGGAGGCATTCTGTAATGCTTGGACTATCAGACTGTTGATGAAACACAGAAATTGCATCGGGATTGAATACAACAGTCACCATGCGCACTTTCCTCCATCGGAGTAATGTCTCAAAGAGTCTACGCTTTGACCGTTCCCTGGAAGACCAGTAGTAGTTTCCGATGCAGATCTGGTGGCATTCTGTAATCTGTGGAGTATCAGAGTGTTGATGAAACACAGAAATTGCATTGGGATTGAATACAACAGTCATAACGCGCACTTTCCTCCACGGGAGTAATGTCTCAAACTGTCTACCCTTTGACCGTTCCCTGGAAAACCAGTAGTAGTTTCCGATGCACATATGGTGGCATTCTGTAATCTGTGGTCTATCAGAGTGTTGATGAAACACAGAAATTGCATCGGGATTGAATACAACAGTCACCATGCGCACTTCCCTCCATGCGAGTAATGTCTCTAACAGTCTACGCTTTGATCGTTCCCTGGAAGACCAGTAGTAGTTTCCGATGCACATCTGGAGGCATTCTGTAATCTGTGGACTATCAGAGTGTAGATGAAACACATAAATTGCATCGGGATTGAATACAACAGTCATCATGCGCACTTTCCTCCATTGGAGTTATGTCTCATACAGTCTACGCTTTGATCGTTCCCAGGAAGACCAGTAGTAGTTACCGATGTACATCTGGAGGTATTCTGTAATCGGTGGAGTATCAGAGTGTTGATGAAACACAGAAATTGCATCGGGATTGAATACAACAGTCACCATGCACACTTTCCTCCATGGGAGTGATGTCTCAAAGAGTTTACGCTTTGATCGTTCCCTGGAATACCAGTAGTAATTTCTGATGCACATCTGGAGGCATTCTGTAATGTGTGGACTATCAGAGTGTTGATGGAACACAGAAATTGCATTGGGATTGAATACAAAAGTCATCATGCGCACTTTCCTCCATAAGAGTAATGTCTCAAACAGCCTACGACTTGATCGTTCCCTGGAAGACCAGTAGTAGTTTCCGATGCACATCTGGTGGCATTCTGTAATCTGCGGAGTATCAGAGTGTTGATGAAACACAGAAATTGCATCGGGATTGAATACAACAGTCACCATGCGCACATTCCTACATGGGAGTAATGTCTCAAACAGTCTACGCTTTGATCGTTCTCTGGAAGACCAGTAGTAGTTTCCGATGGACATCTGGTGGCATTCTGCAATCTGTGGACTATCAGAGTGTTGATGAAACACAGAAATTACATCGGGATTGAATACAACAGTCAGCATGTGCACTTTCCTCCATAGGAGTAATGTCTCTAACAGTCTACGCTTTGATCGTTCCCTGCTAGACCAGTAGTAGTTTCCGATGCAGATCTGGTGGCATTCTGTAATCTGTGGAGTATCAGAGTGTTGATGAAATACAGAAATTGCATCGGGATTGAATACAACAGTCACCATCCACACTTTTATCCATGAGAGTAACGTCTGAAACTGTCTACGCTTTGATCGTTCCCTGGAAGACCAGTAGTAGTTTCCGATGCTCATCTGGTGGCATTCTGTAATCTGTGGACTATTGGAATGTTGATTAAACACAGAGATTGCATCGGGAAAGGAAACAACACTCATCATGCGTACTTTCCTCCACGGGAGTAATGTATGAAACAGTCTACGATTTGATCGTTCCCTGGAAGACCAGTAGTAGTTTCCGATGCACATCTGGTGGCATTCTGTAATCTGTGGACTATCAGAGTGTTGATGAAATACAGAAAATGCATCGGGATTGAATACAACAGTCACCATCCACACTTTTATCCATGAGAGTAATGTCTGAAATTGTCTACGCTTTGATCGTTCCCTGGAAGACCAGTAGTAGTTTCCGATGCTCATCTGGTGGCATTCTGTAATCTGTGGACTATTGGAATGTTGATTAAACACAGAGACTGCATCGGGAAAGGAAACAACACTCATCATGCGTACTTTCCTCCACGGGAGTAATGTATGAGACAGTCTACGATTTGATCGTTCCCTGGAAGACCAGTAGTAGTTTCCGATGCACATCTGGTGGCATTCAGTAATCTATGGACTAACAGAGTGTTGATGAAACACCGAAATTGCATCGGGATTGAGTACAACAGTCACCATGCGCACCTTCCCCCATGGGAGTAATGTCACGAAGAGTTTACTCTTTGATCGTTCCCTGGAACACCAGTAGTAGTTTCCGAAGCACATCTGGAGTCATTCTGTAATCTGTGGACCTTCAAAATGTTGACGAAACACAGAAAATGCATCGGGATTGAATACAACAGTCACCATGCGAACTTTCCTCCATGGGAGTAATGTCTCAAACAGTCTACGCATTGATCGATCCCTGGAAGACCAGTAGTAGTTTCCGATCCACATCTGGAGGCAATCTGTAATGTCTTGACCTTCATATTGTTGATGAAACACACAAATTGCATCGGGATTTTATACAACAGTCACGCTGCTTACCTTTCTCCATGGGAGTAATGTCTCAAACATCTCTACGCTTTGATCGTTGCCTGGAAGACCTGTAGTAGTTTCCGATGCACATCTGGTGACATTCTGTAATCTGTGGACTATCAGAGTTTTGATGAAACACAGAGATTGCATCGGGAAAGGAAACAACACTCATCATGCGCACTTTCCTCCACGGGAGTAATATCTCAAACAGTCTACGCTTTGATCGTTCCCTGGAAGACCAGTAGTAGTTTACGATGCTCATCTGGTGGCATTCAGTAATCTGTGGACTATCAGGGTGTTGATGAAACACAGAAATTGCATCGGGATTCCATACAACAGTCACCATGCGAACATTCCTCCATGGGAGTAATGTCTCAAACAGTCTACCCATTGGTCGATCCCTGGAAGACCAGTAGTAGTTTCCGATGCACATCTGGAGGCAATCTGTAATCTGTGGACTATCAGAGTGTTGATGAAACACAGAAATTGCATCGGGATTGAATACAACAGTCACCATCCACAATTTTATCCATGGGAGTAATGTCTGAAACTGTCTACGCTCTGATCATTCCCAGGAAGACCAGTAGTAGTTTCCGATGCACATCTGGTGGCATTCTGTAATCTGTGAACTATCAAAATGTTGATTAAACACAGAGATTGCATCCGGAAAGGAAACAACACTCATCATGCGCACTTTCCTCCACGGGAGTAATGTCTCAAGCAGTCTACGCTTTGATCGTTCCCTGGAAGACCAGTAGTAGTTTCCGATGCACATCTGGTGGCATTCTGTAATCTGTGGACTATCAGAGTGTTGATGAAACACAGAAATTGCATCGGGATTGAATACAACAGTCACCATGCGCACTTTCCTCCATGGGAGTAATATCTCTAACAGTCTACGCTGTGATCATTCCCTGGAAGACCAGTAGTAGTTTCCGATGCACATCTGGAGGCATTCTGTAATCAGTGGACTATCAGAGTGTTGACGAAACACAGAAAATGCATCGGGATTGAATACAACAGTCAGCATGAGCACTTTCCTCCACGGGAGTAATGTCACAAACAGTCTACACTTTGATCGTTGCCTGGAAGACCAGTGGTAGTTTCCGATGCACATCTGGAGGCATTCTGTAATCAGTGGACTATCAGAGTGTTGACGAAACACAGAAATTGCATCAGGATTGAATGCAACAGTCACCATCCGCACTTTCTTCCATGGGAGAAGTCTGAAACAGACTACGCTTTGATCGTTCCCTGGAAGACCAGTAGTAGTTTCCGATGCACATCTGGAGGCATTCTGTAATCTGTGGACGATCAGAGTGTTGATAAAACACAGAAATTAAATCGGGATTCAATGCAAGAGTCACGATGCGAACTTTCCTCCATGGGAGTTATGTCTCAGAGAGTCTACGCATTGATCGATCCCTGGAAGACCAGTAGTAATTTCCGATGCACATCTGGAGAAAATCTGTAATCTATGGACTATCAGAGTGTTGATGAAACACAGAAATTGCATCGGGATTGAATACAACAGTCACCATCCACACTTTCCTCCATGGGAGTAATGTCTGAAACAGACTACGATTTGATCGTTCCCTGGAAGACCAGTAGTAGTTTCCGATGCACATGTGGAGGTATTCTGTAATCTGTGGACTATCACAGTGTTGATAAAATACAGAAATTGCATCGGCTTGCATACAACAGTCATGATTCTTACCTTCCTCCATTGGGAGTATTGTCTCAAAGAGTCTACGCTTTGATCGTTGCCTGGAAGACCAGTAGTAGTTTCCGATGCACATCTGGAGGCATTCTGTAATCTGTGGACTATCAGACTGTTGATGAAACACAGAAATTGCATAGGGATTGAATACAACAGTCACCATGCGCACCTTCCTCCATGGGAGTAATGGCACAAAGAGTTTACGCTTTGATCGTTTCCTGGAATACCAGTAGTAGTTTCCGATGCACATCTGGAGGCATTCTGTAATCTGTGGACCTTCAAAGTGTTGATGAAACACAGAAAATGCATCGGGATTGAATACAACAGTCACCATGCGCACTTTCGTCCATGGGAGTAATGTCTCAAATAGTTTACGCTTTGATCGTTCCCTGGAAGACCAGTAGTAGTTTCCGATGCACATCTGGAGACATTCTGTAATCTTTGGACTATCAGACTGTTGATGAAACACAGAAATTGCATAGGGATTGAATACAACAGTCACCATGCTCACTTTCCTCCATGGGAGTAATGTCTGAAACAGTCTACGCTTTGATCGTTCCCTGGAAGACCAGTAGTAGTTTCCGATGGACATCTGGAGGCATTCTGTAATCTGTGGACTATCAGAGTTTTCTTGAAACACAGACATGGAATCGGGATTAAATACAACAGTCACCAGGCGCACATTCCTCCACTGGAGTAATGTCTCAAAGAGTCTACGCTTTGATCGTTCCCTGGATGACCAGTAGTAGTTTCCGATGGACATCTGGTGGCATTCTGTAATCTGTGGACTATCAGAGTGTTGATGAAACACAGAAATTACATCGGGATTGAATACAACAGTCAGCATGTGCACTTTCCTCCATGGGAGTAATGTCTCTAACAGTCTACGCTTTGATCGTTCCCTGCTAGACCAGAAGTAGTTGCCGATGTACATCTGGAGGCTATCTGAAATCTGTGGACTATCAGAGTGTTGATGGAACACAGAAATTGCATCGGGATTGAATACAACAGTCACCATCCACACTTTCCTCCATGGGAGTAATGTCTGAAACAGACTACGATTTGATCGTTCCCTGGAAGACCAGTAGTAGTTTCCGATGCACATGTGGAGGTATTCTGTAATCTGTGGACTATCACAGTGTTGATAAAATACAGAAATTGCATCGGCTTGCATACAACAGTCATGATTCTTACCTTCCTCCATTGGGAGTATTGTCTCAAAGAGTCTACGCTTTGATCGTTCCCTGGAATACCAGTAGTAGTTTCCGATGCACATCTGTAGGCATTCTGTAATCTGTGGACTATCAGAGTGTTGACGAAACACAGAAATTGCATCGGGATTGAATACAACAATCACAAGGCGCACATTCCTCAATAAAAGTATTGTCTCAAACAGTCTACGCTTTGTTCGTTCCCTAGAAGACCAGTAGTAGTTTCCGATGAACATGTGGAGGCATTATGTAATCTGTGGACTATCAGAGTGTTGACGAAGCACAGAAATTGAATTGCGATTGAATACAACAGTCACCATGAGCATTTTCCTCCATCTGAGTTATGTCTCAAACAGTCTACGCTTTGATCGTCCACCGGAAAACCAGTAATAGTTTCCGATGCACATCTGGAGATATTCTGTAATCTGTGGACTATCAGACTGTTGATGAAACACAGAAATTGCACCGGGATTGAATACAACAGTCACCAAAAGCACTTTCCTTAATGGGAGTAATTCTCAAACAGTCTACGCTTTGATCGTGCCCTGGAAGACCAGTAGTAGTTTCCGATGCACTTCTGGAGGCATTCTGTAATCTGTGGACTATCAGAGTGTTGATGAAAGACAGAAATTGCGTCGGGATTGAACACAACAGTCACCATGCGCACTTTCCTCCATGGGAGCGATGTCTCAAGGAGTTTACGCTTTGATCGTTCCCTGAAATACCAGTAGTAGTTTCTGATGCACATCTGGAGGCATTCTGTAATGCTTGGACTATCAGACTGTTGATGAAACACAGAAATTGCATCGGGATTGAATACAACAGTCACCATGCGCACTTTCCTCCATCGGAGTAATGTCTCAAAGAGTCTACGCTTTGACCGTTCCCTGGAAGACCAGTAGTAGTTTCCGATGCAGATCTGGTGGCATTCTGTAATCTGTGGAGTATCAGAGTGTTGATGAAACACAGAAATTGCATTGGGATTGAATACAACAGTCATAACGCGCACTTTCCTCCACGGGAGTAATGTCTCAAACTGTCTACCCTTTGACCGTTCCCTGGAAAACCAGTAGTAGTTTCCGATGCACATATGGTGGCATTCTGTAATCTGTCGTCTATCAGAGTGTTGATGAAACACAGAAATTGCATCGGGATTGAATACAACAGTCACCATGCGCACTTCCCTCCATGCGAGTAATGTCTCTAACAGTCTACGCTTTGATCGTTCCCTGGAAGACCAGTAGTAGTTTCCGATGCACATCTGGAGGCATTCTGTAATCTGTGGACTATCAGAGTGTAGATGAAACACATAAATTGCATCGGGATTGAATACAACAGTCATCATGCGCACTTTCCTCCATTGGAGTTATGTCTCATACAGTCTACGCTTTGATCGTTCCCAGGAAGACCAGTAGTAGTTACCGATGTACATCTGGAGGTATTCTGTAATCGGTGGAGTATCAGAGTGTTGATGAAACACAGAAATTGCATCGGGATTGAATACAACAGTCACCATGCACACTTTCCTCCATGGGAGTGATGTCTCAAAGAGTTTACGCTTTGATCGTTCCCTGGAATACCAGTAGTAATTTCTGATGCACATCTGGAGGCATTCTGTAATGTGTGGACTATCAGAGTGTTGATGGAACACAGAAATTGCATTGGGATTGAATACAAAAGTCATCATGCACACTTTCCTCCATAAGAGTAATGTCTCAAACAGCCTACGACTTGATCGTTCCCTGGAAGACCAGTAGTAGTTTCCGATGCACATCTGGTGGCATTCTGTAATCTGCGGAGTATCAGAGTGTTGATGAAACACAGAAATTGCATCGGGATTGAATACAACAGTCACCATGCGCACATTCCTACATGGGAGTAATGTCTCAAACAGTCTACGCTTTGATCGTTCCCTGGAAGACCAGTAGTAGTTTCCGATGGACATCTGGTGGCATTCTGTAATCTGTGGACTATCAGAGTGTTGATGAAACACAGAAATTACATCGGGATTGAATACAACAGTCAGCATGTGCACTTTCCTCCATGGGAGTAATGTCTCTAACAGTCTACGCTTTGATCGTTCCCTGCTAGACCAGTAGTAGTTTCCGATGCAGATCTGGTGGCATTCTGTAATCTGTGGAGTATCAGAGTGTTGATGAAACACAGAAATTGCATTGGGATTGAATACAACAGTCATAACGCGCACTTTCCTCCACGGGAGTAATGTCTCAAACTGTCTACCCTTTGAACGTTCCCTGGAAAACCAGTAGCAGTTTCCGATGCACATATGGTGGCATTCTGTAATCTGTGGTCTATCAGAGTGTTGATGAAACACAGAAATTGCATCGGGATTGAACACAACAGTCACCATGCGCACTTCCCTCCATGCGAGTAATGTCTCTAACAGTTTACGCTTCGATCGTTCCCTGGAAGACCAGTAGTAGTTTCCGATGCACATCTGGAGGCATTCTGTAATCTGTGGACTATCAGAGTGTAGATGAAACACATAAATTGCATCGGGATTGAATACAAAAGTCATCATGCGCACTTTCCTCCATAAGAATAATGTCTCAAACTGCCTACGACTTGATCGTTCCCTGGAAGACCAGTAGTAGTTTTCGATGCACATCTGGTGGCATTCTGTAATCTGTGGAATATCAGAGTGTTGATAAAACACAGAAATTGCATCGGGATTGAATACAACAGTCACCATGCGCATTTTCCTCCACAGGTGGTACGTCTCAAACAGTCTACGCTTTGATCGTTCCCTGGAGGACCAGTAGTAGCTTCCGATGCACATCAGGTGGCATTGTGTAATCTGTGGACTATAAAAGTGTTCACGAAACACAGAAATTGCATCGGGATTGAATACAACAGTCACCAGGCGCACATTCCTCAATAAAAGTATTGTCTCAAACATTCTACGCTTTGATCGTTCCCTGGAAGACCAATAGTAGTTTCCGATGTACATCTGGAGGCATTCTGTAATCTGTGGACTATCAGAGTGTTCTTGAAACACAGACATGGAATCTTGATTAAATACAAAAGTCACCATGCGCACATTCCTCCACTGGAGTAATGTCTCAAAGAGTCTACGCTTTGATCGTTCCCTGGATGACCAGTAGTAGTTTCCGATGGACATCTGGTGGCATTCTGTAATCTGTGGACTATCAGAGTGTTGATGAAACACAGAAATTACATCGGGATTGAATACAACAGTCAGCATGTGCACTTTCCTCCATGGGAGTAATGTCTCTAACAGTCTACGCTTTGATCGTTCCCTGCTAGACCAGTAGTAGTTGCCGATGTACATCTGGAGGTATTCTGTAATCGGTGGAGTATCAGAGTGTTGATGAAACACAGAAATTGTATCGGGATTGAATACAACAGTCACCATGCGCACCTTCCTCCATGGGAGTGATGTCTCAAAGAGTTTACGCTTTGATCGTTCCCTGGAATACCAGTAGTAGTTTCCGATGAACATGTGGAGGCATTATGTAATCTGTGGACTATCAGAGTGTTGACGAAGCACATAAATTGAATCGCGATTGAATACAACAGTCACCATGCGCATTTTCCTCCATCTGAGTTATGTCTCAAACAGTCTACGCTTTGATCGTCCACCGGAAAACCAATAATAGTTTCCGGTGCACATCTGGAGATATTCTGTAATCTGTGGACTATCAGACTGTTGATGAAACACAGAAATTGCACCGGGATTGAATACAACAGTCACCAAAAGCACTTTCCTTAATGGGAGTAATTCTCATACAGTCTACGCTTTGATCGTGCCCTGGAAGACCAGTAGTAGTTTCCGATGCACTTCTGGAGGCATTCTGTAATCTGTGGACTATCAGAGTGTTGATGAAACACAGAAATTGCGTCGGGATTGAACACAACAGTCACCATGCGCACTTTCCTCCACGGGAGGTATGTCTCAAACAGTCTACGCTCTTATCGTTCCCTGGAAGACCAGTAGTAGTTTCCGATGCACATCTGGAGGCATTCTGTAACCTCTGGACTATCAGAGTGTTGATGAAACACAGAAATTGAATCGGGATTAAATACAACAGCCACCATGCGCATTTTCCTCCATGGTAGTAATATCTCAAACAGTCTACGCTTTGATCGTTCCCTGGAAGACCAGTAGTAGTTTCCGATGCACATCTGGAGGCATTCTGTAATCTGTGGAGTATCAGAGTGTTGATGAAACACAGAAATTGCATCGGGATTGAATACAACAGTCACCATGCGCACTTTCCTCCATGGGAGCGATGTCTCAAGGAGTTTACGCTTTGATCGTTCCCTGAAATACCAGTAGTAGTTTCTGATGCACATCTGGAGTCATTCTGTAATGTTTGGACTATCAGACTGTTGATGAAACACAGAAATTGCATCGGGATTGAATACAACAGTCACCATGCGCACTTTCCTCCATCGGAGTAATGTCTCAAAGAGTCTACGCTTTGACCGTTCCCTGGAAGACCAGTAGTAGTTTCCGATGCAGATCTGGTGGCATTCTGTAATCTGTGGAGTATCAGAGTGTTGATGAAACACAGAAATTGCATTGGGATTGAATACAACAGTCTTAACGCGCACTTTCCTCCACGGGAGTAATGTCTCAAATTGTCTACCCTTTGACCGTTCCCTGGAAAACCAGTAGTAGTTTCCGATGCACATATGGTGGCATTCTGTAATCTGTGGTCTATCAGAGTGTTGATGAAACACAGAAATTGCATCGGGATTGAATACAACAGTCACCATGCGCACTTCCCTCCTTGCGAGTAATGTCTCATACAGTCTACGCTTTGATCGTTCCCAGGAAGACCAGTAGTAGTTACCGATGTACATCTGGAGGTATTCTGTAATCGGTGGAGTATCAGAGTGTTGATGAAACACAGAAATTGCATCGGGATTGAATACAACAGTCACCATGCACACTTTCCTCCATGGGAGTGATGTCTCAAAGAGTTTACGCTTTGATCGTTCCCTGGAATACCAGTAGTAATTTCTGATGCACATCTGGAGGCATTCTGTAATGTGTGGACTATCAGAGTGTTGATGGAACACAGAAATTGCATTGGGATTGAATACAAAAGTCATCATGCACACTTTCCTCCATAAGAGTAATGTCTCAAACAGCCTACGACTTGATCGTTCCCTGGAAGACCAGTAGTAGTTTCCGATGCACATCTGGTGGCATTCTGTAATCTGCGGAGTATCAGAGTGTTGATGAAACACAGAAATTGCATCGGGATTGAATACAACAGTCACCATGCGCACATTCCTACATGGGAGTAATGTCTCAAACAGTCTACGCTTTGATCGTTCCCTGGAAGACCAGTAGTAGTTTCCGATGGACATCTGGTGGCATTCTGTAATCTGTGGACTATCAGAGTGTTGATGAAACACAGAAATTACATCGGGATTGAATACAACAGTCAGCATGTGCACTTTCCTCCATGGGAGTAATGTCTCTAACAGTCTACGCTTTGATCGTCCCCTGCTAGACCAGTAGTAGTTTCCGATGCAGATCTGGTGGCATTCTGTAATCTGTGGAGTATCAGAGTGTTGATGAAACACAGAAATTGCATTGGGATTGAATACAACAGTCATAACGCGCACTTTCCTCCACGGGAGTAATGTCTCAAACTGTCTACCCTTTGAACGTTCCCTGGAAAACCAGTAGTAGTTTCCGATGCACATATGGTGGCATTCTGTAATCTGTGGTCTATCAGAGTGTTGATGAAACACAGAAATTGCATCGGGATTGAACACAACAGTCACCATGCGCACTACCCTCCATGCGAGTAATGTCTCTAACAGTTTACGCTTCGATCGTTCCCTGGAAGACCAGTAGTAGTTTCCGATGCACATCTGGAGGCATTCTGTAATCTGTGGACTATCAGAGTGTAGATGAAACACATAAATTGCATCGGGATTGAATACAAAAGTCATCATGCGCACTTTCCTCCATAAGAGTAATGTCTCAAACAGCCTACGACTTGATCGTTCCCTGGAAGACCAGTAGTAGTTTTCGATGCACATCTGGTGGCATTCTGTAATCTGTGGAATATCAGAGTGTTGATAAAATACAGAAATTGCATCGGGATTGAATACAACAGTCACCATGCGCATTTTCCTCCACAGGTGGTACGTCTCAAACAGTCTACGCTTTGATCGTTCCCTGGAGGACCAGTAGTAGCTTCCGATGCACATCAGGTGGCATTGTGTAATCTGTGGACTATAAAAGTGTTCACGAAACACAGAAATTGCATCGGGATTGAATACAACAGTCACCAGGCGCACATTCCTCAATAAAAGTATTGTCTCAAACATTCTACGCTTTGATCGTTCCCTGGAAGACCAATAGTAGTTTCCGATGTACATCTGGAGGCATTCTGTAATCTGTGGACTATCAGAGTGTTCTTGAAACACAGACATGGAATCTTGATTAAATACAAAAGTCACCATGCGCACATTCCTCCACTGGAGTAATGTCTCAAAGAGTCTACGCTTTGATCGTTCCCTGGATGACCAGTAGTAGTTTCCGATGGACATCTGGTGGCATTCTGTAATCTGTGGACTATCAGAGTGTTGATGAAACACAGAAATTACATCGGGATTGAATACAACAGTCAGCATGTGCACTTTCCTAAATGGGAGTAATGTCTCTAACAGTCTACGCTTTGATCGTTCCCTGCTAGACCAGTAGTAGTTGCCGATGTACATCTGGAGGTATTCTGTAATCGGTGGAGTATCAGAGTGTTGATGAAACACAGAAATTGTATCGGGATTGAATACAACAGTCACCATGCGCACCTTCCTCCATGGGAGTGATGTCTCAAAGAGTTTACGCTTTGATCGTTCCCTGGAATACCAGTAGTAGTTTCCGATGAACATGTGGAGGCATTATGTAATCTGTGGACTATCAGAGTGTTGACGAAGCACATAAATTGAATCGCGATTGAATACAACAGTCACCATGCGCATTTTCCTCCATCTGAGTTATGTCTCAAACAGTCTACGCTTTGATCGTCCACCGGAAAACCAATAATAGTTTCCGGTGCACATCTGGAGATATTCTGTAATCTGTGGACTATCAGACTGTTGATGAAACACAGAAATTGCACCGGGATTGAATACAACAGTCACCAAAAGCACTTTCCTTAATGGGAGTAATTCTCATACAGTCTACGCTTTGATCGTGCCCTGGAAGACCAGTAGTAGTTTCCGATGCACTTCTGGAGGCATTCTGTAATCTGTGGACTATCAGAGTGTTGATGAAACACAGAAATTGCGTCGGGATTGAACACAACAGTCACCATGCGCACTTTCCTCCACGGGAGGTATGTCTCAAACAGTCTACGCTCTTATCGTTCCCTGGAAGACCAGTAGTAGTTTCCGATGCACATCTGGAGGCATTCTGTAACCTCTGGACTATCAGAGTGTTGATGAAACACAGAAATTGAATCGGGATTAAATACAACAGCCACCATGCGCATTTTCCTCCATGGTAGTCATATCTCAAACAGTCTACGCTTTGATCGTTCCCTGGAAGACCAGTAGTAGTTTCCGATGCACATCTGGAGGCATTCTGTAATCTGTGGAGTATCAGAGTGTTGATGAAACACAGAAATTGCATCGGGATTGAATACAACAGTCACCATGCGCACTTTCCTCCATGGGAGCGATGTCTCAAGGAGTTTACGCTTTGATCGTTCCCTGAAATACCAGTAGTAGTTTCTGATGCACATCTGGATTCATTCTGTAATGTTTGGACTATCAGACTGTTGATGAAACACAGAAATTGCATCGGGATTGAATACAACAGTCACCATGCGCACTTTCCTCCATCGGAGTAATGTCTCAAAGAGTCTACGCTTTGACCGTTCCCTGGAAGACCAGTAGTAGTTTCCGATGCAGATCTGGTGGCATTCTGTAATCTGTGGAGTATCAGAGTGTTGATGAAACACAGAAATTGCATTGGGATTGAATACAACAGTCTTAACGCGCACTTTCCTCCACGGGAGTAATGTCTCAAATTGTCTACCCTTTGACCGTTCCCTGGAAAACCAGTAGTAGTTTCCGATGCACATATGGTGGCATTCTGTAATCTGTGGTCTATCAGAGTGTTGATGAAACACAGAAATTGCATCGGGATTGAATACAACAGTCACCATGCGCACTTCCCTCCATGCGAGTAATGTCTCTAACAGTCTACGCTTTGATCGTTCCCTGGAAGACCAGTAGTAGTTTCCGATGCACATCTGGTGGCATTCTGTAATCTGCGGAGTATCAGAGTGTTGATGAAACACAGAAATTGCATCGGGATTGAATACAACAGTCACCATGCGCACATTCCTACATGGGAGTAATGTCTCAAACAGTCTACGCTTTGATCGTTCCCTGGAAGACCAGTAGTAGTTTCCGATGGACATCTGGTGGCATTCTGTAATCTGTGGACTATCAGAGTGTTGATGAAACACAGAAATTACATCGGGATCGAATACAACAGTCAGCATGTGCACTTTCCTCCATGGGAGTAATGTCTCTAACAGTCTACGCTTTGATCGTTCCCTGCTAGTCCAGTAGTAGTTTCCGATGCAGATCTGGTGGCATTCTGTAATCTATGGAGTATCAGAGTGTTGATGAAACACAGAAATTGCATTGGTATTGAATACAACAGTCATAACGCGCACTTTCCTCCACGGGAGTAATGTCTCAAACTGTCTACCCTTTGACCGTTCCCTGGAAAACCAGTAGTAGTTTCCGATGCACATATGGTGGCATTCTGTAATCTGTGGTCTATCAGAGTGTTGATGAAACACAGAAATTGCATCGGGATTGAATACAACAGTCAGCATGTGCACTTTCCTCCATGGGAGTAATGTCTCTAACAGTCTACGATTTGATCGTTCCCTGCTAGTCCAGTAGTAGTTTCCGATGCAGATCTGGTGGCATTCTGTAATCTGTGGAGTATCAGAGTGTTGATGAAACACAGAAATTGCATCGGGATTGAATACAACAGTCACCATGCGCACTTTCCTCCATGGGAGTGATGTCTCAAAGAGTTTACGCTTTGATCGTTCCCTGGAATACCAGTAGTAGTTTCTGATGCACATCTGGAGGCATTCTGTAATGTGTGGACTATCTGAGTGTTGATGGAACACAGAAATTGCATTGGGATTGAATACAAAAGTCATCATGCGCACTTTCCTCCATAAGAGTAATGTCTCAAACAGCCTACGACTTGATCGTTCCCTGGAAGACCAGTAGTAGTTTCCGATGCACATCTGGTGGCATTCTGTAATCTGCGGAGTATCAGAGTGTTGATGAAACACAGAAATTGCATCGGGATTCAATACAACAGTCACCATGCGCACATTCCTACATGGGAGTAATGTCTCAAACAGTCCACGCTTTGATCGTTCCCTGGAAGACCAGTAGTAGTTTCCGATGGACATCTGGTGGCATTCTGTAATCTGTGGACTATCAGAGTGTTGATGAAACACAGAAATTACATCGGGATTGAATACAACAGTCAGCATGTGCACTTTCCTCCATGGGAGTAATGTCTCTAACAGTCTACGATTTGATCGTTCCCTGCTAGTCCAGTAGTAGTTTCCGATGCAGATCTGGTGGCATTCTGTAATCTGTGGAGTATCAGAGTGTTGATGAAACACAGAAATTGCATTGGTATTGAATACAACAGTCATAACGCGCACTTTCCTCCACGGGAGTAATGTCTCAAACTGTCTACCCTTTGACCGTTCCCTGGAAAACCAGTAGTAGTTTCCGATGCACATATGGTGGCATTCTGTAATCTGTGGTCTATCAGAGTGTTGATGAAACACAGAAATTGCATCGGGATTGAATACAACAGTCACCATGCGCACTTCCCTCCATGCGAGTAATGTCTCTAACAGTCTACGCTTTGATCGTTCCCTGGAAGACCAGTAGTAGTTTCCGATGCACATCTGGAGGCATTCTGTAATCTGTGGACTATCAGAGTGTAGATGAAACACATAAATTGCATCGGGATTGAATACAAAAGTCATCATGCGCACTTTCCTCCATAAGAGTAATGTCTCAAACAGCCTACGACTTGATCGTTCCCTGGATGACCAGTAGTAGTTTCCGATGCACATCTGGTGGCATTCTGTAATCTGTGGAATATCAGAGTGTTGATGAAACACAGAAATTGCATCTGGATTGAATACAACAGTCACCATGCGCATTTTCCTCCACAGGTGGTACGTCTCAAACAGTCTACGCTTTGCTCGTTCCCTGGAAGACCAGTAGTAGCTTCCGATGCACATCAGGTGGCATTGTGTAATCTGTGGACTATAAAAGTGTTCACGAAACACAGAAATTGCATCGGGATTGAATACAACAGTCACCAGGCGCACATTCCTCAATAAAAGTATTGTCTCAAACAGTCTACGCTTTGATCGTTCCCTGGAAGACCAATAGTAGTTTCCGATGGACATGTGGAGGCATTCTGTAATCTGTGGACTATCAGAGTGTTCCTGAAACACAGACATGGAATCGGGATTAAATACAACAGTCACCATGCGCACATTCCTCCACTGGAGTAATGTCTCAAAGAGTCCACGCTTTGATCGTTCCCTGGATGACCAGTAGTAGTTTCCGATGGACATCTGGTGGCATTCTGTAATCTGTGGACTATCAGAGTGTTGATGAAACATAGAAATTGCATCGGGATTGAATACAACAGTCACCATCCGCACTTTCCTCCATGGGAGTCATGTCTCAAAGAGTTTACGCTTTGATCGTACCCTGGAATACCAGTAGTAGTTTCCGATGCACATCTGTAGGCATTCTGTAATCTGTGGACTATCAGAGTGTTGATGAAACACAGAAATTACATCGGGATTGAATACAACAGTCAGCATGTGCACTTTCCTCCATGGGAGTAATGTCTCTAACAGTCTACGCTTTGATCGTTCCCCGCTAGACCAGTAGTAGTTGCCGATGTACATCTGGAGGCTATCTGTAATCTGTGGACTATCAGAGTGTTGATGAAACATAGAAATTGCATCGGGATTGAATACAACAGTCACCATCCGCACTTTCCTCTATGGGAGTCATGTCTCAAAGAGTTTACGCTTTGATCGTTCCCTGGAATACCAGTAGTAGTTTCCGATGCACATCTGTAGGCATTCTGTAATCTGTGGACTATCAGAGTGTTGACGAAACACAGAAATTGCATCGGGATTGAATACAACAGTCACAAGGCGCACATTCCTCAATAAAAGTATTGTCTCAAACAGTCTACGCTTTGTTCGTTTCCTAGAAGACCAGTAGTAGTTTCCGATGCAGATCTGGTGGCATTCTGTAATCTGTGGAGTATCAGAGTGTTGATGAAACACAGAAATTGCATTGGGATTGAATACAACAGTCATAACGCGCACTTTCCTCCACGGGAGTAATGTCTCAAACTGTCTACCCTTTGACCGTTCCCTGGAAAACCAGTAGTAGTTTCCGATGCACATATGGTGGCGTTCTGTAATCTGTGGTCTATCAGAGTGTTGATGAAACACAGAAATTGCATCGGGATTGAATACAACAGTCACCATGCGCACTTCCCTCCATGCGAGTAATGTCTCTAACAGTCTACGCTTTGATCGTTCCCTGGAAGACCAGTAGTAGTTTCCGATGCACATCTGGAGGCATTCTGTAATCTGTGGACTATCAGAGTGTAGATGAAACACATAAATTGCATCGGGATTGAATACAACAATCATCATGCGCACTTTCCTCCATGCGAGTAATGTCTCTAACAGTCTACGCTTTGATCGTTCCCTGGAAGACCAGTAGTAGTTTCCGATGCACATCTGGAGGCATTCTGTAATCTGTGGACTATCAGAGTGTAGATGAAACACATAAATTGCATCGGGATTGAATACAACAATCATCATGCGCACTTTCCTCCATGGGAGTTATGTCTCATACAGTCTACGCTTTGATCGTTCCCAGGAAGACCAGTAGTAGTTACCTATGTACATCTGGAGGTATTCTGTAATCGGTGGAGTATCAGAGTGTTGATGAAACACAGAAATTGCATCGGGATTGAATACAACAGTCACCATGCGCACTTTCCTCCATGGGAGTGATGTCTCAAAGAGTTTACGCTTTGATCGTTCCCTGGAATACCAGTAGTAGTTTCTGATGCACATCTGGAGGCATTCTGTAATGTGTGGACTATCAGAGTGTTGATGGAACACAGAAATTGCATTGGGATTGAATACAAAAGTCATCATGCGCACTTTCCTCCATAAGAGTAATGTCTCAAACAGCCTACGACTTGATCGTTCCCTGGAAGACCAGTAGTAGTTTCCGATGCACATCTGGTGGCATTCTGTAATCTGCGGAGTATCAGAGTGTTGATGAAACACAGAAATTGCATCGGGATTGAATACAAAAGTCACCATGCGCACATTCCTACATGGGAGTAATGTCTCAAACAGTCTACGCCTTGATCGTTGCCTGGAAGACCAGTAGTAGTTTCCGATGGACATCTGGTGGCATTCTGTAATCTGTGGACTATCAGAGTGTTGATGAAACACAGAAATTACATCGGGATTGAATACAACAGTCAGCATGTGCACTTTCCTCCATCGGAGTAATGTCCCTAACAGTCTACGCTTTGATCGTTCCCTGCTAGACCAGTAGTAGTTGCCGATGCACATCTAGAGGCTATCTGTAATCTGTGGACTATCAGAGTGTTGATGAATCACAGAAATTGCATCGGGAATGAATACAACAGTAACAACGCACACTTTCCTCCACGGGAGTAATGTCTCAAACAGTCTACACTTTGATCGTTTCCTGGAAGACCAGTAGTAGTTTCCGATGCACATCTCGTGGCATTCTGTAATCTGTGGTCTACCAGAGCATTGATGAAACACAGAATTTGCATCGGGATTTAATACAACAGTCCCCATGCGCACTTTCCTCCATGTGAGTAATGTCTCTAACAGTCTACGCTTTGATCGTTCCCTGGAAGACCAGCAGTAGTTTCAGAAGCACATCTGGAGGCATTCTGTAATCTGTGGACTATCAGAGTGTTGATGAAACACAGAAATTCCATCGGGATTGAATACAACAGTCACCATGCGCACCTTCCTCCAAGGGAGTAATTTCTCAAAGAGTTTACGCTTTGATCGTTCCCTGGAAGACCTTTAGTAATTTCCGATGGACATCTGGAGGCATTCTGTAATCTGTGGAATATCAGAGTGTTGATGAAACACAGAAATTGCATCGGGATTGTATACAACAGTCACCATGCGCACTTTCCTCCTTTGGAGTAATGTCTCAAACCGTCTACGCTTTGATCGTTCCCAGGAGGACCAGTAGTAGTTTCCGATGAACATATGGAGGCATTCTATAATCTGTGGACTATCAGAGTGTTGATAAATCACAGAAACTGCATCGGGATTGAATACAACAGTCACCATCCACACTTTCCTCGATGGGAGTAATGTCTGAAACAGACTACGATTTGATCGTTCCGTGGAAGATCAGTAGTAGTTTCCGATGCACATCTGGAGGCATTCTGTAATCTGTGGACTATCACAGTGTTGATGAAATACAGAAATTGCATCGGGTTGCATACAACAGTCACGATGCTTACCTTCCTCCATTGGGAGTAATGTCTCAAAGAGTCTACGCTTTGATCGTTGTCTGGAACACCAGTAGTAGTTTCCGATACACATCTGGAGGCATTCTGTAATCTGTGGACTATCAGACTGTTGATGAAACACAGAAATTGCATATTGATTGAATACAACAGTCACCATGCGCACCTTCCTCCGTGGGAGTAATGGCACAAAGAGTTTACGCTTTGATCGTTCCCTGGAAGACCAGTAGTAGTTTCCGATGCACATCTGGTGGCATTCTGTAATCTGTGGACTATCAGAGTGTTGATAAATCACAGAAACTGCATCGGGATTGAATACAACAGTCACCATGCGTACTTTCCTCCACGGGAGGTATGTCTCAAAGAGTCTACGTTTTGATCGTTGCCTGGAAGACCAGTAGTAGCTTCCGATGCACGTCTGGTGGCATTCTGTAATCTGTGGACTATCAGAGTGTTGATGAAACACAGAAATTGCATCGGGATTGAATACAACAGTCACCATCCGCACTTTCCTCCATGGGAGTAATGTCTGAAACAGACTACGCTTTGATCGTTCCCTGGAAGACCAGTAGTAGTGTCCGATGCACATCTGGAGGCATTCTGTAATCTGTGGACTATCAGAGTGTTGATAAACCACAGAAATTAATTCGGGATTCAATGCAACAGTCACGATGCGAACTTTCCTCCATGGGAGTAATGTCTCAGAGAGTCTACGCATTGATCGATCCCTGGAAGACCAGTAGTAATTTCCGATGCACATCTGGAGGCAATCTGTAATCTATGGACTATCAGAGTGTTGATGAAACACAGAAATTGCATCGGGATTGAATACAACAGTCACCATCCACACTTCCCTCCATGGGAGTAATGTCTGAAACTCTCTACGCTTTGATCGTTCCCGGGAAGACCAGTAGTAGTTTCCGATGCACATCTGGAGGTATTCTGTAATCTGTGGACTGTCAGATTGTTAATGAAACACCGAAATTGCAACGGGATTGAGTACAACAGTCACCATGCGCACTTTCTTCCACGGGAGTAATGTCTCAAACAGTCTACGCATTGATCGATCCCTGGAAGACCTGTAGTAGTTTCCGATCCACATCTGGAGGCAATCTGTAATGTCTTGACCGTCAAAGTGTTGATGAAACACAGAAATTGCATCGGGATTGTATACAACAGTCACGATGCTTACCTTTCTCCAAGGAAGCAATGTCTCAAACATTCTACGCTTTGATCGTTGCCTGGAAGACCAGTAGTAGTTTCCGATGCATGTCTGGAGGCATTCTGTAATCTGTGGACTATCAGAGTGTAGATAAAACACAGAAATTAAATCGGGATTCAATGCAACAGTCACGATGCGAACTTTCCTCCATGGGAGTAATGTCTCAAAGAGTCTACGCATTGATCGATCCCTGGAAGACCAGTAGTAATTTCCGATGCACATCTGGAGGCAATCTGTCATCTATGGACTAACAGAGTGTTGATGAAACACAGAAATTGCATCGGGATTGAATACAACAGTCACCATCCACACTTTCCTCCATGGGAGTAATGTCTGACACAGACTACGATTTGATCGCTCCCTGGAAGACCAGTAGTAGTTGCCGATGCACATCTGGAGGCATTCTGTAATCTGTGGACTATCACAGTGTTGATGAAATACAGAAATTGCATCGGGATTGAATACAACAGTCACCATCCACACTTTCCTCCTTGGGAGTAATGTCTGAAACTGTGTACGCTTTGATCGTTCCCTGGAAGACCAGTAGTAGTTTCCGATGCACATCTGGAGGTATTCTGTAATCTGTGGACTGTCAGATTGTTAATGAAACACAGCAATTGCATCGGGATTCAATACAACAGTCACCATGCGAACTTTCCTCCATGGGAGTAATGTCTCAAGCAGTCTACGCATTGATCGATCCCTGGAACACCAGTAGTAGTTTCCAATCCACATCTGGAGGCAATCTGTAATGTCTTGACCGTCAAAGTGTTGATGAAACACAGAAATTGCATCGGGATTGTATACAACAGTCACGATGCTAACCTTCCTCCAAGGAAGCAATGTCTCAAACAGTCTACGCTTTGATCGTTGCCTGGAAGACCAGTAGTAGTTTCCGATGCACATCTGGTGGCATTCTGTAATCCGTGGACTATCAGAGTGTTGATAAAAGACAGAAATTGCATCGGGATTGAATACAACAGACACCATCCTCACTTTCCTAGATGGGAGTAATGACTAAAACTGTCTACGATTTGATCGTTCCCTGGAAGACCAGTAGTAGTTTCCGATGCACATCTGGTGGCATTCTGTAATCTGTGGACCTTCAAACTGTTGAAGAAACACATAAAGTGCATCGGGATTGAATACAACAGTCACTATGCGCACTTTCCTCCACGGGAGTAATGTCTCAAACAGTCTACGCTTTGATCGTTCCCTGGATGACCAGTAGTAGTTTCCGATGCACATCTGGTGGCATTCTGTAATCCGTGGACTATCAGAGTGTTGATAAAAGACAGAAATTGCATCGGGATTGAATACAAAAGTCTACATGCGCACTTTCCTCCATGAGAGTAATATCTCTAACAGTCTACGCTTTGATCATTCCCTGGAAGACCAGTAGTAGTTTCCGATGCACATCTGGAGGCATTCTGTAAACTGTGGACTATCAGAGTGTTGATGAAACACGTAAATGCATCGGGATTGATTACAACAGTCACCATGCGCACTTTCCTCCATGGGAGTAACGTCTCAAAGAGTTTACGCTTTGATAGTTCCCTGAAAGATTAGTAGTAGTTTTCGATGCACATCTGGAAGAACTCTGTAATCTGTGGACTATTAGATTGTTGATGAAACACAGAAATTGTATTGGGATTCAATACAACAGTCACCATCCACGCTTTCCTCCATGGGAGGAGTGTCTGAAACAGACTACGCTTTGATCGTTCCCTGGAAGACCAGTAGTAGTTTCCGATGCACATCTGGAGGCATTCTGTAATCTGTGGACTATCAGACTGTTGATGAAACATAGAAATTGCATCGGGATTGAATACAACAGTCACCATGCGCACCTTCCTCCATGGGAGTAATGGCACAAAGAGTTTACGCTTTGGTTGTTCCCTGGAAGACCAGTAGTAGTTTCCGATGCACATCTGGAGGCATTCTGTAATCTGTGGACCTTCAAAGTGCTGATGAAACACATAAAGTGCATCGGGATTGAATACAACAGTCACCATGCGCATTTTCCTAGATGGGAGTAATGTCTCAAAGAGTTTACGCTTTGATCGTTCCCTGGAAGACCAGTAGTAGTTTCCGATGCACATCTGGAGACACTCTGTAATCTGTGGACTATCAGAGTGTTGATGAAACACAGAAATTGCATCGGGATTTAATACAACAATCGCTATGCGCACTTACCTCCACGCGAGGTATGTCTCAAACAGTCTACGCTTTGATCGTTCCCTGGAAGCCAGTAGTGGTCTCCGATGCACATCTGGTGGCATTCTGTAATCTGTTGACTATCAGAGTGTTGATGAAACACAGTAAGTGCATCGGGATTGAATACAACAGTCACCATGCGCACTTTCCTCCATGAGAGTAATGTTTCAAAGAGTTTACGCTTTGATCGTTCCCTGGAAGACCAGTAGTAGTTTCCGATGCACATCTGGAGACATTCTGTAATCTGTGGACTATCAGATTGTTGATGAAACACAGAAGTTGCATCGGGATTCAATACAACAGTCACCATGCGTACTTTCCTCCATGGGAGTAATGTCTCAAACAGTCGACGCATTGATCGATCAGTGGAAGACCAGTAGTAGTTTCCGATCAACATCTGGAGGCAATCTGTAATGTCTTGACCGTCAAAGTGTTGATGAAAAACAGAAATTGCATCGGGATTGTATACAACAGTCACGATGCTTACCTTCCTCCATGGGAGTAATGTCTCAAACAGTCCACGCTTTGATCGTTGCCTGGAAGACCAGTAGTAGTTTCCGATGCACATCTTGTGGCATTCTGTAAACTGTGGACTATCAGAGTGTTGATAAAACACAGAAATTGCATCGGGATTGAATACAAAAGGCACCATGCGAACTTTCTTCCATGGGAGTAATGTCTCAAACAGTCTACGCATTGATCGATCACTGGAAGAGCAGTAGTAGTTTCCGATGCACATCTGGAGGCCATCTGTAATCTGTGGGCTATCAGAGTGTTGATGAAACACAGAAATTGCATCGGGATTGAATACAACAGTCACCATCCACACTTTCCTCCATGGGAGTAATGTCTGAAACAGACTACGCTTTGATCGTTCCCTGGAAGACCGGTAGTTGTTTCCGATGCACATCTGGAGGCATTCTGTAATCTCTCTACTATCAGAGTGTCGATGAAACACAGAAATTGCATCGGGATTCAATACAACAGTCACCACGCGAACTTTCCTCCATGGGCGTAATGTCTCAAACAGTCTACGCATTGATCGATCCCTGGAAGACTAGTAGTAGTTTCCGATGCACATCTGGAGGCAATCTGTAATCTGTGGACTATCAGAGTGTTGATGAAACACAGAAATTGCATCGGGATTGTATACAACGGTCACGATGCTTACCTTCCTCCATGGGAGTAATGTCTCAAAGAGTCTACGCTTTGATCGTTGAATGGAAGACCAGTAGTAGTTTCCGATGCACATCTGTAGGCTATCTGTAATCTTTGGACTATCAGAGTGGTGATGAAACACAGAAATAGCATCGGGATTCAATACAACAGTCACCATGCGCACTTTCCTCCATTACAGTAATGTCTCAAACAGTCTACGCTTTGATCGTTCCCTGGAAGCCAGTAGTGGTTTCCGATGCACATCTGGTGGCATTCTGTAATCTGTGGCCTATCAGAGTGTTGATGAAAAACAGAAATTGCATCGGTATTCGATACAACAGTCACCATGCGAACTTTCCTCCATGGGAGTAATGTTCAAACAGTCTACGCATTGATCGATCCCTGGAAGACCAGTAGTAGTTTCCGATCCACATCTGGAGGCAATCTGTAATCTCTTGACCTTCAAAGAGTTGATAAAACACAGAAATTGCATCGGGATTGTATACAACAGTCACGATGCTGACCTTCCTCCATGGGAGTAATGTCTCAAACAGTCTACGGTTTGATCGTTGCCTGGAAGACCAGTAGTAGTTTCCGATGCACATCTGGACTCATTCTGTATTCTGTGGACTTTCAGACTGTTGATGAAACACAGAAATTGCATCGGGATCTAATACAACATTCACCATGCTCACTTTCCTCCATGGGAGTAATGTCTCAAACAGTCTACGCTTTGATCGTTCCCTGGAAGACCAGTAGTAGCTTCCGATGCACATCTGGTGGCATTCTGTAATCTGTGGAGTATCAGAGTGTTGATGAAACACAGAAATTGCATCGGGATTGAATACAACAGTCACCATGCGCACTTTCCTAAATGGGAGTAATTTCTCAAAGAGTTTACGCTTTGATCGTTCCCTGGAAGACCAGTAGTAGTTTCCGAAGCACATCTGGTGGCATTCTGTAATCTGTGGACTATCAGAGTGTTGATAAAACACAGAAATGGCATTGGGGATTGAATACAACAGTCACCATCCACACTTTCCTCCATGGGAGTAATGTCTGAAACTGTCTACGCTTTGATCGTTCCCTGGAAGACCAGTAGTAGTTTCCGATGCACATCTGGAGGCATTCTGTGATCTGTGGACTATCAGAGTGGTGATGAAACACGGAAATAGCATCGGGATCCAATACAACAGTCACCATGCGCACTTTCCTCCACTACAGTTATGTCTCAAACAGTCTACGAATTGATCGATCCCTGGAAGAGCAGTAGTAGTTTCCGATCCACATCTGGAGGCAATCTGTAATCTCTTGACCTTCAAAGAGTTGATAAAACACAGAAATTGCATCGGGATTGTATACAACAGTCACGATGCTGACCTTCCTCCATGGGAGTAATGTCTCAAACAGTCTACGGTTTGATCGTTGCCTGGAAGACCAGTAATATTTTCGATGCACATCTGGACTCATTCTGTATTCTGTGGACTATCAGACTGTTGATGAAACACAGAAATTGCATCGGGATCTAATACAACATTCACCATGCTCACTTTCCTCCATGGGAGTAATGTCTCAAACAGTCTACGCTTTGATCGTTCTCTGGAAGACCAGTAGTAGCTTCCGATGCACATCTGGTGGCATTCTGTAATCTGTGGACTATCAGAGTGTTGATGAAACACAGAAATTGCATCGGGATTGAATAAAACAGTCACCATGCGCACTTTCCTCCGCAGGAGGTATGTATCAAACAGTCTACGCTTTGATCGTTCCCTGGAAGAATAGTGGTAGCTTCCGATGCACATCTGGTGGCATTCTGTAATCTGTGGACTATCAGAGTGTTGATGAAACACAGAAATTGCATCGGGATTGAATACAAATGTCACCATGCGAACTTTCTTCCATGGGAGTAATGTCTCAAACAGTCTACGCATTTATCGATCACTGGAAGACCAGTAGTAGTTTCCGATGCACATCTGGAGGCAATCTGTAATCTGTGGGCTATCAGAGTGTTATTGAAACACAGAAATTGCATCGGGATTGAATACAACAGTCACCATCCACACTTTCCTCCATGGGAGTAATGTCTGAAACAGACTACGCTTTGATCGTTCTCTGGAAGACCGGTAGTTGTTTCCGATGCACATCTGGAGGCATTCTGTAATCTCTCTACTATCAGAGTGTCGATGAAACACAGAAATTGCACCGGGATTCAATACAACAGTCACCATGCGAACTTTCCTCCATGGGCGTAATGTCTCAAACAGTCTACGCATTGATCGATCCCTGGAAGACTAGTAGTAGTTTCCGATGCACATCTGGAGGCAATCTGTAATCTGTGGACTATCAGAGTGTTGATGAAACACAGAAATTGCATCGGGATTGTATACAACAGTCACGATGCTTACCTTCCTCCATGGGAGTAATGTCTCAAAGAGTCTACGCTTTGATCGTTGCCTGGAAGGCCAGTAGTAGTTTCCGATGCACATCTGTAGGCAATCTGTAATCTTTGGACTATCAGAGTGTTGATGAAACACAGAAATTGCATCGGGGATTGAATACAACAGTTACCATGCGCACTTTCCTCCATGTTAGTAATTCTCAAAAAGTCTACGCTTTGATCGTTCCCTGGAAGACCAGTAGTAGCTTCCGATGCACATCTGGTGGCATTCTGTAATCTGTGGACTATCAGAGTGTTGATGAAACACAGGAATTGCATCGGGATTGAATACAACAGTCACCATCCGCACTTTCCTCCATGGGAGTAATGTCTGAAACAGTCTACGTTCTGATCGTTCCCTGAAAGACCAGTAGTAGCTTCCGATGCACATCTGGTGGCATTCTGTAATCTGTGGACTATCAGAGTGTTGATGAAACACAGAAATTGCATCGGGATTGAATACAACAGTCACCATGCGCACCTTCCTCCATGGGAGTAATGTCACAAAGAGTTTACGCTTTGATCGTTCCCTGGAAAACCAGTAGTACTTTCCGATGCACATCTGGAGTCAGTCTGTAATCTGTGGACATTCAAAGTGTTGATGAAACACAGAAAATGCATAGGGATTGAATACAACAGTCACCATGCGCACTTTCCTCCATGGGAGTAATGTCTCAAAGAGTTTACGCTTTGATCGTTCCCTGGAAGACCAGTAGTAGTTTCCGATGCACATCTGGATACATTCTGTAGTCTGTAGACTATCAGAGTGTTGATGAAACACAGAAATTGCATCGGGATTGAATACAACAATCACTATGCGCACTTACCTCCACTTGAGGTATGTCTCAAACAGTCTACGCTTTGATCGTTCCCTGGAAGACCAGTAGTAGTTTCCGATGCACATCTGGTGGCATTATGTAATCTTTTGACTATCAGAGTGTTGATGAAACACAGATATTGCATCGGGATTGAATACAACAGTCACCATGCGCACTTTCCTCCATGGGAGTAAAGTCTCAAAGAGTCTACGCTTTGATCGTTCCCTGGAAGACCAGTAGTAGCTTCCGATGCACATCTGGTGGCATTCTGTAATCTGTGGACTATCAGAGTGTTGATGAAACACAGAAATTGCATCGGGATTGAATAAAACAGTCACCATGCGCACTTTCCTATACGGGAGGTATGTCTCAAACAGTCTACGCTTTGATCGTTACCTGGAAGACCAGTAGTAGTTTCCGATGCACATCTGGTAGCATTATGTAATCTGTTGACTATCAGAGTGTTGATGAAGCACAGAAATTGCATCGGGATTGAATACAACAGTCACCATGCGCACTTTCCTCCACGGGAGTAACGTCTCAAAGAGTCTACGCTTTGATCGTTCCATATAAGACCAGTAGTAGTTTCAGATGCACATCTGGTTTCATTCTGTAATCTGTGGACTATCAGAGTGTTGATGAAACACAGAGATTGCATCAGGAAAGGAAACAACACTCATCATGCGCACTTTCCTCCACAGGAGTAATGTCTAAAACAGCCTTCGCTTTGATTTGTTCCCTGGAAGACCAGTAGTAGTTTCCGATGCACATCTGGTGGCATTCTGTAATCTGTGGACTATCAGAGTGTTGATAAAACACAGAAATTGCATTGGGGATTGAATACAACAGTCACCATCCACACTTTCCTTCATGGGAGTAATGTTGAAACTGTCTACGCTTTGATCGTTCCCTGGAAGACCAGTAGTAGTTTCCGATGCACATCTGGAGGCATTCTGTGATCTGTGGAAAATCAGAGGGGTGATGAAACACAGAAATTGTATCGGGATTCAATACAACAGTCACCATGCGGACATCCCTCCATGGGAGTAATGTCTCAAACAGTCTACGCATTGATCGTTTCCTGGAAGACCAGTAGTAGTTTCCGATGCACATCTGGTGGCATTCTGTAATCTGTGGACTAGCAGAGTGTTGATGAAACACAGAAATTGCATCGGGATTGAATACAACAGTCACCTGGCGCACTTTCCTCCATGGGAGTAATGTCACAAAGAGTTTACGCTTTGATCGTTCCCTGGAAAACCAGTAGTAGTTTCCGATGCATATCTGGAGTCAGTCTGTAATCTGTGGACATTCAAAGTGTTGATGAAACACAGAAAATGCACAGGGATTGAATACAATAGTCACCATGCGCACTTTCCTCCATGGGAGTAATGTCTGAAACTGTCTACGCTTTGACGTTCCCTGGAAGACCAGTAGTAGTTCCCGATCCACATCTGGAGGCAATCTGTAATCTCTTGACCTTCAAAGTGTTGATAAAACACAGAAATTGCATCGGGATTGTATACAACAGTCACGATGCTGACCTTCCTCCATGGGAGTAATGTCTCAAACAGTCTACGCTTTGATCGTTTCGTGGAAGACCAGTAGTAGTTTCCGATGCACATCTGGAGGCATTCTGTAATCTGTAGACTATAAGAGTGTTGATGAAACACAGGAATTGCATCGGGATTGAATACAACAGTCACCATCCGCACTTTCCTCCATGGGAGTAATGTCTGAAACAGTCTACGTTCTGATCGTTCCCTGAAAGACCAGTAGTAGCTTCCGATGCACATCTGATGGCATTCCGTAATCTGTGGACTATCAGAGTGTTGATGATACACAGAAATTGCATCGGGATTGAATACAACAGTCACCATGCGCACCTTCCTCCATGGGAGTAATGTCACAAAGAGTTTACGCTTTGATCGTTCCCTGGAAAACCAGTAGTAGTTTCCGATGCACATCTGGAGTCAGTCTGTAATCTGTGGACATTCAAAGTGTTGATGAAACACAGAAAATGCATAGGGATTGAATACAACAGTCACCATGCGCACTTTCCTAACTGGGAGTAATGTCTCAAAGAGTTTACGCTCTGATCGTTCCCTGGAAGACCAGTAGTAGTTTCCGATGCACCTCTGGATACATTCTGTAATCTGTGGACTATCAGAGTGTTGATGAAACACAGAAATTGCATCGGGATTGAATACAACAATCACTATGCGCACATACCTACCCTTGAGGTATGTCTCAAACAGTCTACGCTTTGATCGTTCCCTGGAAGACCAGTAGTAGTTTCCGATGCACATCTGGAGGCATTCTGTGATCTGTGGAAAATCAGAGGGGTGATGAAACACAGAAATTGCATCGGGATTCAATACAACAGTCACCATGCGGACATCCCTCCATGTGAGTAATGTCTCAAACAGTCTACGCATTGATCGTTTCCTGGAAGACCAGTAGTAGTTTCCGATGCACATCTGGTGGCATTCTGTAATCTGTGGACTAGCAGAGTGTTGATGAAACACAGAAATTGCATCGGGATTGAATACAACAGTCACCTTGCGCATTTTCCTCCATGGGAGTAATGTCACAAAGAGTTAAAGCTTTGATCGTTCCCTGGAAAACCAGTAGTAGTTTCCGATGCACATCTGGAGTCAGTCTGTAATCTGTGGACATTCAAAGTGTTGATGAAACACAGAAAATGCATAGGGATTGAATACAACAGTCACCATGCGCACTTTCCTAACTGGGAGTAATGTCTCAAAGAGTTTACGCTTTGATCGTTCCCTGGAAGACCAGTACTAGTTTCCGATGCACATCTGGATACATTCTGTAATCTGTGGACTATCAGAGTGTTGATGAAACACAGAAATTGCATCGGGATTGAATACAACAATCACTATGCGCACTTACCTACCCTTGAGGTATGTCTCAAACAGTCTACGCTTTGATCGTTCCCTGGAAGACCAGTAGTAGTTTCCGATGCACATCTGGAGGCATTCTGTGATCTGTGGAAAATCAGAGGGGTGATGAAACACAGAAATTGCATCGGGATTCAATACAACAGTCACCATGCGGACATCCCCCCATGGGAGTAATGTCTCAAACAGTCTACGCCTTGATCGTTTCCTGGAAGACCAGTAGTAGTTTCCGATGCACATCTAGTGGCATTCTGTAATCTGTGGACTAGCAGAGTGTTGATGAAACACAGAAATTGCATCGGGATTGAATACAACAGTCACCTTGCGCACCTTCCTCCATGGGAGTAATGTCACAAAGAGTTAAAGCTTTGATCGTTCCCTGGAAAACCAGTAGTAGTTTCCGATGCACATCTGGAGTCAGTCTGTAATCTGTGGACATTCAAAGTGTTGATGAAACACAGAAAATGCATAGGGATTGAATACAACAGTCACCATGCGCACTTTCCAAAATGGGAGTAATGTCTCAAAGAGTTTACGCTTTGATCGTTCCCTGGAAGACCAGTAGTAGCTTCCGATGCACATCTGGTGGCATTGTGTAATCTGTGGACTAACAGAGTGTTCATGAAACACAGAAATTGCATCGGGATTGAATACAACAGTCACCATGCGCACTTACCTCCATGGGAGTAATGTCTCAAACAGTCTACGATTTGATCGTTTCCTGGAAGACCAGTAGTAGTTTCCGATGCACATCTGTTGGCATTCTGTAATCTGTGGACTATCAGAGTGTTGATGAAACACAGGAATTGCATCGGGATTGAATACAACAGTCACCATCCGCACTTTCCTCCATGGGAGTAATGTCTGAATCAGTCTGCGTTTTGATTTTTCCCTGGAAGACCAGTTTAGCTTCCGATGCACATCTGGTGGCATTGTGTAATCTGTGGACTAACAGAGTGTTGAAGAAACACAGAAATTGCATCGGGATTGAATACAACAGTCACCATTCGCACTTTCTTCCACAGGAGTAATGCCTCAAACAAGCTACGCTTTGATCGTTCCCTGGCAGGACAGTATTAGTTTCCGATGCACATCTAGTGGCATTCTGTAATCTGTTGATTATCAGAATGTTGATGAAACACAAAAATTGCATCGGGATTGAATACAACAGTCACCATGCACACCTTCCTCCATGGGAGTAATGTCACAAAGAGTGTACGCTTTGATCGTTCCCTGGAAGACCAGTAGTGGTTTCCGATGCACATCTGGAGTCATTCTAAAATCTGTGGACATTCAAAGTGTTGATGAAGCACAGAAATTGCATCGGGATTGAATACAACAGTCACCATGCGCACTTTCCTCCACGGGAGTAATGTCTCAAAGAGTCTACGCTTTGATCGTTACCTGGAAGACCAGTAGTAGTTTCCGATGCACATCTGGTGGCATTCTGTAATCTGTGGACTATCAGAGTGTTGATGAAACACAGAAATTGCATCGGGATTGAATACAACAATCACTATGCGCACATACCTACCCTTGAGGTATGTCTCAAACAGTCTACGCTTTGATCGTTCCCTGGAAGACCAGTAGTAGTTTCCGATGCACATCTGGAGGCATTCTGTGATCTGTGGAAAATCAGAGGGGTGATGAAACACAGAAATTGCATCGGGATTCAATACAACAGTCACCATGCGGACATCCCTCCATGTGAGTAATGTCTCAAACAGTCTACGCATTGATCGTTTCCTGGAAGACCAGTAGTAGTTTCCGATGCACATCTGGTGGCATTCTGTAATCTGTGGACTAGCAGAGTGTTGATGAAACACAGAAATTGCATCGGGATTGAATACAACAGTCACCTTGCGCATTTTCCTCCATGGGAGTAATGTCACAAAGAGTTAAAGCTTTGATCGTTCCCTGGAAAACCAGTAGTAGTTTCCGATGCACATCTGGAGTCAGTCTGTAATCTGTGGACATTCAAAGTGTTGATGAAACACAGAAAATGCATAGGGATTGAATACAACAGTCACCATGCGCACTTTCCTAACTGGGAGTAATGTCTCAAAGAGTTTACGCTTTGATCGTTCCCTGGAAGACCAGTACTAGTTTCCGATGCACATCTGGATACATTCTGTAATCTGTGGACTATCAGAGTGTTGATGAAACACAGAAATTGCATCGGGATTGAATACAACAATCACTATGCGCACTTACCTACCCTTGAGGTATGTCTCAAACAGTCTACGCTTTGATCGTTCCCTGGAAGACCAGTAGTAGTTTCCGATGCACATCTGGAGGCATTCTGTGATCTGTGGAAAATCAGAGGGGTGATGAAACACAGAAATTGCATCGGGATTCAATACAACAGTCACCATGCGGACATCCCCCCATGGGAGTAATGTCTCAAACAGTCTACGCCTTGATCGTTTCCTGGAAGACCAGTAGTAGTTTCCGATGCACATCTAGTGGCATTCTGTAATCTGTGGACTAGCAGAGTGTTGATGAAACACAGAAATTGCATCGGGATTGAATACAACAGTCACCTTGCGCACCTTCCTCCATGGGAGTAATGTCACAAAGAGTTAAAGCTTTGATCGTTCCCTGGAAAACCAGTAGTAGTTTCCGATGCACATCTGGAGTCAGTCTGTAATCTGTGGACATTCAAAGTGTTGATGAAACACAGAAAATGCATAGGGATTGAATACAACAGTCACCATGCGCACTTTCCAAAATGGGAGTAATGTCTCAAAGAGTTTACGCTTTGATCGTTCCCTGGAAGACCAGTAGTAGCTTCCGATGCACATCTGGTGGCATTGTGTAATCTGTGGACTAACAGAGTGTTCATGAAACACAGAAATTGCATCGGGATTGAATACAACAGTCACCATGCGCACTTACCTCCATGGGAGTAATGTCTCAAACAGTCTACGATTTGATCGTTTCCTGGAAGACCAGTAGTAGTTTCCGATGCACATCTGTTGGCATTCTGTAATCTGTGGACTATCAGAGTGTTGATGAAACACAGGAATTGCATCGGGATTGAATACAACAGTCACCATCCGCACTTTCCTCCATGGGAGTAATGTCTGAATCAGTCTGCGTTTTGATTTTTCCCTGGAAGACCAGTTTAGCTTCCGATGCACATCTGGTGGCATTGTGTAATCTGTGGACTAACAGAGTGTTGAAGAAACACAGAAATTGCATCGGGATTGAATACAACAGTCACCATTCGCACTTTCTTCCACAGGAGTAATGCCTCAAACAAGCTACGCTTTGATCGTTCCCTGGCAGGACAGTATTAGTTTCCGATGCACATCTAGTGGCATTCTGTAATCTGTTGATTATCAGAATGTTGATGAAACACAAAAATTGCATCGGGATTGAATACAACAGTCACCATGCACACCTTCCTCCATGGGAGTAATGTCACAAAGAGTGTACGCTTTGATCGTTCCCTGGAAGACCAGTAGTGGTTTCCGATGCACATCTGGAGTCATTCTAAAATCTGTGGACATTCAAAGTGTTGATGAAGCACAGAAATTGCATCGGGATTGAATACAACAGTCACCATGCGCACTTTCCTCCACGGGAGTAATGTCTCAAAGAGTCTACGCTTTGATCGTTACCTGGAAGACCAGTAGTAGTTTCCGATGCACATCTGGTGGCATTCTGTAATCTGTGGACTATCAGAGTGTTGATGAAACACAGAAATTGCATCGGGATTGAATACAACAGTCACCTTGCGCATTTTCCTCCATGGGAGTAATGTCACAAAGTGTTAAAGCTTTGATCGTTGCCTGGAAAACCAGTAGTAGTTTCCGATGCACATCTGGAGTCAGTCTGCAATCTGTGGACATTCAAAGTGTTGATGAAACACAGAAAATGCATAGGGATTGAATACAACAGTCACCATGCGCACTTTCCTAACTGGGAGTAATGTCTCAAAGAGTTTACGCTTTGATCGTTCCCTGGAAGACCAGTAGTAGTTTCCGATGCACATCTGGATACATTCTGTAATCTGTGGACTATCAGAGTGTTGATGAAACACAGAAATTGCATCGGGATTGAATACAACAATCACTATGCGCACTTACCTACCCTTGAGGTATGTCTCAAACAGTCTACGCTTTGATCGTTCCCTGGAAGACCAGTAGTAGTTTCCGATGCACATCTGGAGGCATTCTGTGATCTGTGGAAAGTCAGAGGGGTGATGAAACACAGAAATTGCATCGGGATTCAATACAACAGTCACCATGCGGACATCCCTCCATGGGAGTAATGTCTCAAACAGTCTACGCGTTGATCGTTTCCTGGAAGACCAGTAGTAGTTTCCGATGCACATCTGGTGGCATTCTGTAATCTGTGGACTAGCAGAGTGTTGATGAAACACAGAAATTGCATCGGGATTGAATACAACAGTCACCTTGCGCACTTTCCTCCATGGGAGTAATGTCACAAAGAGTTAAAGCTTTGATCGTTCCCTGGAAAACCAGTAGTAGTTTCCGATGCACATCTGGAGTCAGTCTGTAATCTGTGGACATTCAAAGTGTTGATGAAACACAGAAAATGCATAGGGATTGAATACAACAGTCACCATGCGCACTTTCCAAAATGGGAGTAATGTCTCAAAGAGTTTACGCTTTGATCGTTCCCTGGAAGACCAGTAGTAGCTTCCGATGCACATCTGGTGGCATTGTGTAATCTGTGGACTAACAGAGTGTTCATGAAACACAGAAATTGCATCGGGATTGAATACAACAGTCACCATGCGCACTTACCTCCATGGGAGTAATGTCTCAAACAGTCTACGATTTGATCGTTTCCTGGAATACCAGTAGTAGTTTCCGATGCACATCTGTTGGCATTCTGTAATCTGTGGACTATCAGAGTGTTGATGAAACACAGGAATTGCATCGGGATTGAATACAACAGTCACCATCCGCACTTTCCTCCATGGGAGTAATGTCTGAAACAGTCTACGTTTTGATCGTTCCCTGGAAGACCAGTTTAGCTTCCGATGCACATCTGGTGGCATTGTGTAATCTGTGGACTAACAGAGTGTTGAAGAAACACAGAAATTGCATCGGGATTGAATACAACAGTCACCATTCGCACTTTCTTCCACAGGAGTAATGCCTCAAACAAGCTACGCTTTGATCGTTCCCTGGCAGGACAGTATTAGTTTCCGATGCACATCTAGTGGCATTCTGTAATCTGTTGATTATCAGAATGTTGATGAAACACAAAAATTGCATCGGGATTGAATACAACAGTCACCATGCACACCTTCCTCCATGGGAGTAATGTCACAAAGAGTGTACGCTTTGATCGTTCCCTGGAAGACCAGTAGTGGTTTCCGATGCACATCTGGAGTCATTCTAAAATCTGTGGACATTCAAAGTGTTGATGAAGCACAGAAATTGCATCGGGATTGAATACAACAGTCACCATGCGCACTTTCCTCCACGGGAGTAATGTCTCAAAGAGTCTACGCTTTGATCGTTACCTGGAAGACCAGTAGTAGCTTCCGATGCACATCTGGAGGCATTCTGTAATCCGTGGACCATCAGAGTGTTGATGAAACACAAAAATTGCATCGGGATTGAATACAACAATCACTATGCGCACTTACCTACCCTTGAGGTATGTCTCAAACAGTCTACGCTTTGATCGTTCCCTCGAAGACCAGTAGTAGTTTCCGATGCACATCTGGTGGCATTATGTAATCTTTTGACTATCAGAGTGTTGATGAAACACAGATATTGCATCGGGATTGAATGCAACAGTCAGCATGCGCACTTTCCTCCACGGGAGTAATGTCTCAAACAGTCTACGCTTTGATCGTTCCCTGGAAGACCAGTAGTAGCTTCCGATGCACATCTGGTGGCATTCTGTAATCTGTGGACTATCAGAGTGTTGATGAAACACAGAAATTGCATCGGGATTGAATAAAACAGTCACCATGCGCACTTTCCTATACGGGAGGTTTGTCTCAATCAGTCTACGCTTTGATCTTTCCCTGGAAGACCAGTAGTAGTTTCCGATGCACATCTGGTGGCATTATATAATCTGTTGACTATCAGGGTGTTGATGAAGCACAGAAATTGCATCGGGATTGAATACAACAGTCACCATGCGGACTTTCCTCCTTGGGAGTAATGTCTCAAACAGTCTACGCATTGATCGATCCCTGGAAGACCGGTAGTAGTTTCCGATGCACATCTGGAGGCATTTTGTAATCTGTAGACAATCAGACTGTTGATGAAACACAGAAATTGCATCGGGATTGAATACAACAGTCACCATGCGCACTTTCCTCCATGGGAATAATGTCTCAAACAGTCTACGCTTTGATCGTTCCCTGGAAAACCAGTAGTAGTTTCCGATGCACATCTGGTGGCATTCTGTAATCTGTGGACTATCAGAGTGTTGATGAAACACAGGAATTGCATCGGGATTGAATAGAACAGTCACCATCCGCACTTTCCTCCATGGGAGTAATGTCTGAAACAGTCTACGTTTTGATCGTTCCCTGGAAGACCAGTAGTAGCTTCCGATGCACATCTGGTGGCATTGTGTAATCTGTGGACTAACAGAGTGTTGAAGAAACACAGAAATTGCATCGGGATTGAATACAACAGTCACCATTCGCACTTTCTTCCACAGGAGTAATGTCTCAAACAAGCTACGCTTTGATCGTTCCCTGGCAGGACAGTATTAGTTTCCGATGCACATCTAGTGGCATTCTGTAATCTGTTGATTATCAGAATGTTGATGAAACACAAAAATTGCATCGGGATTGAATACAACAGTCACCATGCACACCTTCCTCCATGGGAGTAATGTCACAAAGAGTGTACGCTTTGATCGTTCCCTGCAAGACCAGTAGTGGTTTCCGATGCACATCTGGAGTCATTCTAAAATCTGTGGATATTCAAAGTGTTGATGAAGCACAGAAATTGCATCGGGATTGAATACAACAGTCACCATGCGCACTTTCCTCCACAGGAGTAATGTCTCAAAGAGTCTACGCTTTGATCGTTACCTGGAAGTCCAGTAGTAGCTTCCGATGCACATCTGGTGGCATTCTGTAATCCGTGGACTATCAGAGTGTTGATGAAACACAGTAATTGCATCGGGATTGAATAAAACAGTCACCATGCGCACTTTCCTCCACGGGAGGTATGTCTCAAACAGTCTACGCTTTGATCATTCCCTGGAAGACCAGTAGTAGTTTCCGATGCACATCTGGTGGCATTCTGTAATCTGTGGAGTATCAGAGTGTTGATAAAACACAGAAATTGCATTGGGGATTGAATACAACAGTCACCATCCGCACTTTACTCCATGGGAGTAATGTCTGAAACTGTCTACGCTTTGACGTTCCCTGGAAGACCAGTAGTAGTTCCCGATCCACATCTGGAGGCAATCTGTAATCTCTTGACCTTCAAAGTGTTGATAAAACACAGAAATTGCATCGGGATTGTATACAACAGTCACGATGCTGACCTTCCTCCATGGGAGTAATGTCTCAAACAGTCTACGCATTGATCGATCCCTGGAAGACCAGTAGTAGTTTCCGATGCACATCTGGAGGCATTCTGTAATCTGTAGACAATCAGACTGTTGATGAAACACAGAAATTGCATCGGGATTGAATACAACAGTCACCATGCGCACTTTCCTCCACGGGAGTAATGTCTCAAAGAGTCTACGCTTTGATCGTTACCTGGAAGACCAGTAGTAGCTTCCGATGCACATCTGGAGGCAATCTGTAATCCGTGGACCATCAGAGTGTTGATGAAACACAGAAATTGCATCGGGATTGAATACAACAATCACTATGCGCACTTACCTATCCTTGAGGTATGTCTCAAACAGTCTACGCTTTGATCGTTCCCTGGAAGACCAGTAGTAGTTTCCGATGCACATCTGGTGGCATTATGTAATCTTTTGACTATCAGAGTGTTAACGAAACACAGATATTGCATCGGGATTGAATGCAACAGTCAGCATGCGCACTTTCCTCCACGGGAGTAATGTCTCAAAGAGTCTACGCTTTGATCGTTCCCTGGAAGACCAGTAGTAGCTTCCGATGCACATCTGGTGGCATTCTGTAATCTGTGGACTATCAGAGTGTTGATGAAACACAGGAATTGCATCGGGATTGAATACAACAGTCACCATCCGCACTTTCCCCCATGGGAGTAATGTCTGAAACAGTCTACGTTCTGATCGTTCCCTGAAAGACCAGTAGTAGCTTCCGATGCACATCTGGTGGCATTCTGTAATCTGTGGACTATCAGAGTGTTGATGAAACACAGTAATTGCATCGGGATTGAATACAACAGTCACCATGCGCACCTTCCTCCATGGGAGTAATGTCACAAAGAGTTTAGGCTTTGATCGTTCCCTGGAAAACCAGTAGTAGTTTCCGATGCACATCTGGAGTCAGTCTGTAATCTGTGGACACTCAAAGTGTCGATGAAACACAGAAAATGCATAGGGATTGAATACAACAGTCACCATGCGCACTTTCCTAAATGGGAGTAATGTCTCAAAGAGTTTACGCTTTGATCGTTCCCTGGAAGACCAGTAGTAGTTTCCTATGCACATCTGGATACATTCTGTAATCTGTGGACTATCAGAGTGTTGATGAAACACAGAAATTGCATCGGGATTGAATACAACAATCACTATGCGCACTTACCTACCCTTGAGGTATGTCTCAAACAGTCTACGCTTTGATCGTTCCCTGGAAGACCAGTAGTAGTTTCCGATGCACATCTGGTGGCATTATGTATTCTTTTGACTATCAGAGTGTTGATGAAACACAGATATTGCATCGGGATTGTATGCAACAGTCAGCATGCCCACTTTCCTCCACGGGAGTAATGTCTCAAAGAGTCTACGCTTTGATCCTTCCCTGGAAGACCAGTAGTAGCTTCCGATGCACATCTGGTGGCATTCTATAATCTGTGGACTATCAGAGTGTTGATGAAACACAGAAATTGCATCGGGATTGAATAAAACAGTCACCATGCGCACTTTCCTATACGGGAGGTTTGTCTCAAACAGTCTACGCTTTGATCTTTCCCTGGAAGACCAGTAGTAGTTTCCGATGCACATCTGGTGGCATTATGTAATCTGTTGACTATCAGAGTGTTGATGAAGCACAGAAATTGCATCGGGATTGAATACAACAGTCACCATGTGGACTTTCCTCCATGGGAGTAATGTCTCAAACAGTCTACGCATTGATCGATCCCTGGAAGACCAGTAGTAGTTTCCGATGCACATCTGGAGGCATTCTGTAATCTGTAGACAATCAGACTGTTGATGAAACACAGAAATTGCATCGGGATTGAATACAACAGTCACCATGCGCACTTTCCTCCATGGGAATAATGTCTCAAACAGTCTACGCTTTGATCGTTCCCTGAAAGACCAGTAGTAGTTTCCGATGCACATCTGGTGGCATTCTGTAATCTGTGGACTATCAGAGTGTTGATAAAACACAGAAATGGCATTGGGGATTGAATACAACAGTCACCATCCACACTTTCCTCCATGGGAGTAATGTCTGAAACTGTCTACGCTTTGATCGTTCCCTGGAAGACCAGTAGTAGCTTCCGATGCACATCTGGTGGCATTCTGTAATCTGTGGACTATCAGAGTGTTGATAACACACATAAATTGCATCGGGATCGAATAAAACAGTCACCATGCGCACTTTCCTCCGCGGGAGGTATGTATCAAACAGTCTACGCTTTGATCGTTCCCTGGAAGAATAGTAGTAGCTTCCGATGCACATCTGGTGGCATTCTGTAATCTGTGGACTATCAGAGTGTTGATGAAACACAGGAATTGCATCGGGATTGAATACAACAGTCACCATCCGCACTTTCCTCCATGGGAGTAATGTCTGAAACAGTCTACGTTCTGATCGTTCCCTGAAAGACCAGTAGTAGCTTCCGATGCACATCTGGAGGCATTCTGTAATCTGTGGACTATCAGAGTGTTGATGAAACACAGAAATTGCATCCGGATTGAATACAACAGTCACCATGCGCACCTTCCTCCTTGGGAGTAATGTCACAAAGAGTTTACGCTTTGATCGTTCCCTGGAAAACCAGTAGTAGTTTCCGATGCACATCTGGAGTCAGTCTGTAATCTGTGGACATTCAAAGGGTTGATGAAACACAGAAAATGCATAGGGATTGAATACAACCGTCACCATGCGCACTTTCCTCCGTGGGAGTAATGTCTCAAAGAGTTTACGCTTTGATCGTTCCCTGGAAGACCAGTAGTAGTTTCCGATGCACATCTGGATACATTCTGTAATCTGTGGACTATCAGAGTGTTGATGAAACACAGATATTGCATCGGGATTGAATACAACAGTCACCATCCACACTTTCCTCCACCGGAGTAATGTCTCAAAGAGTCTACGCTTTGATCGTTCCCTGGAAGACCAGTAGTAGCTTCCGATGCACATCTGGTGGCATTCTGTAATCTGTGGACTATCAGAGTGTTGATGAAACACAGAAATTGCATCGGGATTGAATAAAACAGTCACCATGCGCACTTTCCTATACGGGAGGTATGTCTCAGACAGTCTACGCTTTGATCGTTACCTGGAAGACCAGTAGTAGTTTCCGATGCACATCTGGTAGCATTATGTAATCTGTTGACTATAAGAGTGTTGATGAAGCACAGAAATTGCATCGGGATTGAATACAACAGTCACCATGCGCACTTTCCTCCACGGGAGTAACGTCTCAAAGAGTCTACGCTTTGATCGTTCCCTATAAGACCAGTAGTAGTTTCCGATGCACATCTGGTGGCATTCTGTAATCTGTGGACTATCTGAGTGTTGATAAAACACAAAAATTGCATTGGGGATTGAATACAACAGTCACCATTCACACTTTCCTCCATGGAAGTAATGTTGAAACTGTCTACGCTTTGATCGTTCCCTGGAAGACCAGTAGTAGTTTCCGATGCACATCTGGAGGCATTCTGTGATCTGTGGAAAATCAGAGGGGTGATGAAACACAGAAATTGCATCGGGATTCAATACAACAGTCACCATGCGGACTTTCCTCCATGGGAGTAATGTCTCAAACAGTCTACGCATTGATCGTTTCCTGGAAGACCAGTAGTAGTTTCCGATGCACATCTGGTGGCATTCTGTAATCTGTGGACTAGCAGAGTGTTGATGAAACACAGAAATTGCATCGGGATTGAATACAACAGTCACCTTGCGCACTTTCCTCCACGGGAGGTACGTCTCAAACAGTCTACGCTTTCATCGTTCCCTGGAAGACCAGTAGTAGCTTCCGATGCACATCTGGTGGCATTGTGTATTCTGTCGACTAACAGAGTGTTCATGAAACAGAGAAATTGCATCGGGATTGAATACAACAGTCACCATGCGCAGTTACCTCCATGGGAGTAATGTCTCAAACAGTCTACGATTTGATCGTTTCCTGGAAGACCAGTAGTAGTTTCCGATGCACATCTGATGGCATTCTGTAATCTGTGGAATATCAGAGTGTTGATGAAACACAGGAATTGCATCGGGATTGAATACAACAGTCACCATCCGCACTTTCCTCCATGGGAGTTATGTCTGAAACAGTCTACGTTTTGATCGTTCCCTGGAAGACCAGTAGTAGCTTCCGATGCACATCTGGTGGAATTGTGTAATCTGTGGACTAACAGAGTGTTGATGAAACACAGAAATTGCATCGCGATTGAATACAACAGTCACCATTCGCACTTTCTTCCACGGGAGTAATGTCTCAAACAAGCTACGCTTTGATCGTTCCCTGGCAGGACAGTATTAGTTTCCGATGCACATCTAGTGGCATTCTGTAATCTGTTGATTATCAGAATGTTGATGAAACACAAAAATTGCATCGGGATTGAATACAACAGTCACCATGCACACCTTCCTCCATGGGAGTAATGTCACAAAGAGTGTACGGTTTGATCGTTCCCTGGAAGACCAGTAGTGGTTTCCGATGCACATCTGGAGTCATTCTAGAATCTGTGGACATTCAAAGTGTTGATGAAGCACAGAAATTGCATCGGGATTGAATACAACAGTCACCATGCGCACTTTCCTCCACGGGAGTAATGTCTCAATGAGTCTACGATTTGATCGTTACCTGGAAGACCAGTAGTAGCTTCCGATGCACATCTGGTGGCATTCTGTAATCCGTGGACTATCAGAGTGTTGATGAAACACAGAAATTGCATCGGGATTGAATAAAACAGTCACCATGCGCACTTTCCTCCACGGGAGGTATGTCTCAAACAGTCTACGCTTTGATCGTTCCCTGGAAGACCAGTAGTAGTTTCCGATGCACATCTGGTGGCATTCTGTAATCTGTGGAGTATCAGAGTGTTGATAAAACACAGAAATTGCATTGGGGATTGAATACAACAGTCACCATCCACACTTTCCTCCATGGGAGTAATGTCTGAAACTGTCTACGCTTTGATCGTTCCCTGGAGGACCAGTAGTAGTTACCGATCCTCAACTGGTGGCAATCTGTAATCTCTTGACCTTCAAAGTGTTGATAAAACACAGAAATTGCATCGGGATTGTATACAACAGTCACGATGCTGACCTTCCTCCATGGGAGTAATGTCTCAAACAGTCTACGCATTGATCGTTTCCTGGAAGACCAGTAGTAGTTTCCGATGCACATCTGGAGGCATTCTGTAATCTGTAGACTATCAGAGTGTTGATGAAACACAGGAATTGCATCGGGATTGAATACACCAGTCACCATCCGCACTTTCCTCCATGGGAGTAATGTCTGAAACAGTCTACGTTCTGATCGTTCCCTGAAAGTCCAGTAGTAGCTTCCGATGCACATCTGGTGGCATTCTGTAATCTGTGGACTATCAGAGTGTTGATGAAACACAGAAATTGCATCGGGATTGAATACAACAGTCACCATGCGCACCTTCCTCCATGGGAGTAATGTCACAAAGAGTTTACGCTTTGATCGTTCCCTGGAAAACCAGTAGTAGTTTCCGATGCACATCTGGAGTCAGTCCGTAATCTGTGGACATTCAAAGCGTTGATGAAACACAGAAAATGCATAGGGATTGAATACAACAGTCACCATGCGCACTTTCCTAAATGGGAGTAATGTCTCAAAGAGTTTACGCTTTGATCGTTCCCTGGAAGACCAGTAGTAGTTTCCGATGCACATCTGGATACATTCTGTAATCTGTGGACTATCAGAGTGTTGATGAAACACAGAAATTGCATCGGGATTGAATACAACAATCACTATGCGCACTTACCTACCCTTGAGATATGTCTCAAACAGTCTACGCTTTGATCGTTCCCTGGAAGACCAGTAGTAGTTTCCGATGCACATCTGGTGGCATTATGTAATCTTTTGACTATCAGAGTGTTGATGAAACACAGATATTGCATCGGGATTGAATGCAACAGTCAGCATGCGCACTTTCCTCCACGGGAGTAATGTCTCAAAGAGTCTACGCTTTGATCGTTCCCTGGAACACCAGTAGTAGCTTCCGATGCACATCTGGTGGCATTCTGTAATCTGTGGACTATCAGAGTGTTGATGAAACACCGAAATTGCATCGGGATTGAATAAAACAGTCACCATGCGCACTTTCCTTGTCTCAAACAGTCTACGCTTTGATCTTTCCCTGGAAGACCAGTAGTAGTTTCCGATGCACATCTGGAGGCATTCTGTGATCTGTGGAAAATCAGAGTGGTGATGAAACACAGAAATAGCATCGGGATTCAATACAACAGTCACCATGCGCACTTTCCTCCACTACAGTAATGTCTCAAACAGTCTACGCATTGATCGATCCCTGGAAGACCAGTAGTAGTTTCCGATCCACATCTGGAGGCAATCTGTAATCTCTTGACCTTCAAAGAGTTGATAAAACACAGAAATTGCATCGGGATTGTATACAACAGTCACGATGCTGACCTTCCTCCATGGGAGTAATGTCTCAAACTGTCTACGGTTTGATCGTTGCCTGGAAGACCAGTAGTAGTTTCCGATGCACATCTGGACTCATTCTGTATTCTGTGGACTATCAGACTGTTGATGAAACACAGAAATTGCATCGGGATCTAATACAACATTCACCATGCTCACTTTCCTCCATGGGAGTAATGTCTCAAACAGTCTACGCTTTGATCGTTCCCTGGAAGACCAGTAGTAGCTTCCGATGCACATCTGGTGGCATTCTGTAATCTGTGGACTATCAGAGTGTTGATGAAACACAGAAATTGCATCGGGATTGAATAAAACAGTCACCATGCGCACTTTCCTCCGCGGGAGGTATGTATCAAACAGTCTACGCTTTGATCGTTCCCTGGAAGAATAGTAGTAGCTTCCGATGCACATCTGGTGGCATTCTGTAATCTGTGGACTATCAGAGTGTTGATGAAACACAGGAATTGCATGGGATTGAATACAACAGTCACCATCCGCACTTTCCTCCATGGGAGTAATGTCTGAAACAGTCTACGTTCTGATCGTTCCCTGAAAGACCAGTAGTAGCTTCCGATGCACATCTGGTGGCATTCTGTAATCTGTGGACTATCAGAGTGTTGATGAAACACAGAAATTGCATCGGGATTGAATACAACAGTCACCATGCGCACCTTCCTCCATGGGAGTAATGTCACAAAGAGTTTACGCTTTGATCGTTCCCTGGAAAACCAGTAGTAGTTTCCGATGCACATCTGGAGTCAGTCTGTAATCTGTGGACATTCAAAGTGTTGATGAAACACAGAAAATGCATAGGGATTGAATACAACAGTCACCATGCGCACTTTCCTCCATGGGAGTAATGTCTCAAAGAGTTTACGCTTTGATCGTTCCCTGGAGGACCAGTAGTAGTTTCCGATGCACATCTGGATGCATTCTGTAATCTGTGGACTATCAGAGTGTTGATGAAACACAGAAATTGCATCGGGATTGAATACAACAATCACTATGCGCTCTTACCTCCACTTGAGGTATGTCTCAAACAGTCTACGCTTTGATCGTTCCCTGGAAGGCCAGTAGTAGTTTCCGATGCACATCTGGTGGCATTATGTAATCATTTGACTATCAGAGTGTTGATGAAACACAGATATTTCATCGGGATTGAATACAACAGTCACCATGCGCACTTTCTTCCACGGGAGTAATGTCTCAAAGAGTCTACGCTTTGATCGTTCCCTGGAAGACCAGTAGTAGCTTCCGATGCACATCTGGTGGCAATATGTAATCTGTGGACTATCAGAGTGTTGATAAAACACAGAGATTGCATCAGGAAAGGAAACAACACTCATCGTGCGCACTTTCCTCCACAGGAGTAATGTCTCAAACAGCCTACGCTTTGATTTGTTCCCTGGAAGACCAGTAGTAGTTTCCGATGCACATCTGGTGGCATTCTGTAATCTGTGGACCATCAGAGTGTTGATAAAACACAGAAATTGCATTGGGGATTGAATACAACAGTCACCATTCACACTTTCCTCCATGGAAGTAATGTTGAAACTTTCTACGCTTTGATCGTTCCCTGGAAGACCAGTAGTAGTTCCCGATGCACATCTGGAGGCATTCTGTGATCTGAGGAAAATCAGAGGGCTGATGAAACACAGAATTTGCGTCGGGATTCAATACAACAGTCACCATGCGGACTTTCCTCCATGGGAGTAATGTCTCAAACAGTCTACGCATTGATCGTTTCCTGGAAGACCAGTAGTAGTTTCCGATGCACATCTGGTGGCATTCTGTAATCTGTGGACTAGCAGAGTGTTGATGAAACACAGAAATTGCATCGGGATTGAATACAACAGTCACCTTGCGCACTTTCCTCAACGGGAGGTATGTCTCAAACAGTCTACGCTTTCATCGTTCCCTGGAAGACCAGTAGTAGCTTCCGATGCACATCTGGTGGCATTCTGTAATATGTGGACTATCAGAGTGTTGATGAAACACAGAAATTGCATCGGGATTGAATACAAGAGTCACCATGCGCACTTACCCCCATGGGAGTAATGTCTCAAACAGTCTACGTTTTGATCGTTCTCTGGAAGACCAGTAGTAGCTTCCGATGCACATCTGGTGGCATTGTGTAATCTGTGGACTAACAGAGTGTTCATGAAACACAGAAATTGCATCGGGATTGAATACAACAGGCACCATGCGCACTTACCTCCATGGGAGTTATGTCTCAAACAGTCTACGCTTTGATCGTTTCCTGGAAGACCAGTAGTAGTTTCCGATGCACATCTGATGGCATTCTGTAATCTGTGGACTATCAGAGTGTTGATGAAACACAGGAATTGCATCGGGATTGAATACAACAGTCACCATCCGCACTTTCCTCCATGGGAGTAATGTCTGAAACAGTCTACGTTTTGATCGTTCCCTGGAAGACCAGTAGTAGCTTCCGATGCACATCTGGTGGCATTGTGTAATCTGTGGACTAACAGAGTGTTGATGTAACACAGAAATTGCATCGGGATTGAATACAACAGTCACCATTCGCACTTTCTTCCACGGGAGTAATGTCTCAAACAAGCTACGCTTAGATCGTTCCCTGGCAGGACAGTATTAGTTTCCGATGCACATCTAGTGGCATTCTGTAACCTGTTGATTATCAGAATGTTGATGAAACACAAAAATTGCATCGGGATTGAATACAACAGTCACCATGCACACCTTCCTCCATGGGAGTAATGTCACAAAGAGTGTACGCTTTGATCGTTCCCTGGAAGACCAGTAGTGGTTTCCGATGCACATCTGGAGTCAATCTAAAATCTGTGGACATTCAATGTGTTGATGAAGCACAGAAATTGCATCGGGATTGAATACAACAGTCACCATGCGCACTTTCCTCCACGGGAGTAATGTCTCAAAGAGTCTACGCTTTGATCGTTACCTGGAAGACCAGTAGTAGCTTCCGATGCACATCTGGTGGCATTCTGTAATCCGTGGACTATCAGAGTGTTGATGAAACACAGAAATTGCATCGGGATTGAATAAAACAGCCACCATGCGCACTTTCCTCCACGGGAGGTATGTCTCAAACAGTCTACGCTTTGATCGTTCCCTGGAAGACCAGTTGTAGTTTCCGATGCACATCTGGTGGCATTCTGTAATCTGTGGAGTATCAGAGTGTTGATGAAACACAGGAATTGCATCGGGATTGAATACAACAGTCACCATCCACACTTTCCTCCATGGGAGTAATGTCTGAAACAGTCTACGTTTTGATCGTTCCCTGGAAGACCAGTAGTAGCTTCCGATGCACATCTGGTGGCATTGTGTAATCTGTGGACTAACAGAGTGTTGATAAAACACAGAAATTGCATCGGGATTGTATACAACAGTCACGATGCTGACCTTCCTCCATGGGAGTAATGTCTCAAACAGTTTACGCTTTGATCGTTTCCTGGAAGACCAGTAGTAGTTTCCGATGCACATCTGGAGGCATTCTGTAATCTGTAGACTATCAGACTGATGATGAAACACAGAACTTGCATCGGGATTGAATACAACAGTAACCATGCGCACTTTCCTCCACAGGAGGTATGTCTCAAAGAGTCTACGCTTTGATCGTTCCCTGGAAGACCAGTAGTAGCTTTCGATGCACATCTGGTGGCATTCTGTAATCTGTGGACTATCAGAGTGTTGATGAAACACAGAAATTGCATCGGGATTGAATACAACAGTCACCATGCGCACTTACCTCCATGGGAGTAATGTCTCAAACAGTCTACGCTTTGATCGATTCCTGGAAGACCAGTAGTAGTTTCCGATGCACATCTGATGGCATTCTGTAATCTGTGGACTATCAGAGTGTTGATGAAACACAGGAATTGCATCGGGATTGAATGCAACAGTCACCATGCGCAACTTTCCTCCATGGGAGTAATGTCTGAAACTGTCTACGCTTTGATCGTCCCCTGGAAGACCAGTAGTAGTTTCCGATGCACATCTGGAGGCATTCTGTGATCTGTGGACTAGCAGAGTGTTGATGAAACACAGAAATTACATCGGGATTGAATACAACAGTCACCATGCGCACTTACCTCCATGGGAGTAATGTCTCAAACAGTCTACGCTTTGATCGTTTCCTGGAAGACCAGTAGTAGTTTCCGATGCACATCTAATGGCATTCTGTAATGTGTGGACTATTAGAGTGTTGATGAAACACGGAAATTGCATCGGGATTGAATAAAACAGTCACCATGCGCACTTTCCTATACGGGAGTAATGCCTCAAACAGTTGAGGCTTTGATCGTTCCCTGGACGACCTGTAGTAGTTTCCGATGCACATCTGGAGGCATTCTGTAATCTGTTTACTATCAGAGTGTTGATAAAACCCCGAAAATGCATCGGGATTGGATACAACAGTCACCATGCGAACTTTCCTCCATGGGAGTAATGTCTCAAACAGTCTACGCTTTGATCGTTCCCTGGAAGACCAGTAGTAGTTTCCGATGCACATCGGGAGGCACTCTGTAATCTGTGGACTATCAGACTGTTGACGAAACACAGAAATTGCATCGTAATTGAATACAACAGTCACCATGCGCACTTTCCTCCATGGGAGTAATGTCTCAAACAGTCTACGCTTTGATCGTTCCCTGGAAGACCTGTAGTAGTTTCCGATGCACATCTGGAGGCATTCGGTAATCTGTGGACTATCAGAGTCTTGATGAAACACAGAAATTGCATCGGGATTGAATACAACTGTCACAATGCGCACTTTCCTCCACGGGAGGTTTGTCTCAAACAGTCTACGCTTTGATCGTTCGATGGAAGACCAGTAGTGGCTTCCGATGCACATCTGGTGGCATTCTGTAATCTGTGGACTATCTGAGTATTGATGAAACACAGAAATGGCATCGGGATTGAATACAACTGTCACCACGCGCACCTTCCTCTATGGGAGTAATGTCTCAAACAGTCTACGCTTTGATCGTTTCCTGGAAGACCAGTAGTAGTTTCCGATGCACATCTGATGGCATTCTGTAATCTGTGGACTATCAGAGTGTTGATGAAACACAGGAATTGCATCGGGATTGAATACAACAGTCACCATGCGCAACTTTCCTCCATGGGAGTAATGTCTGAAACTGTCTACGCTTTGATCGTCCCCTGGAAGACCAGTAGTAGTTTCCGATGCACATCTGGAGGCATTCTGTGATCTGTGGACTAGCAGAGTGTTGATGAAACACAGAAATTGCATCGGGATTGAATACAACAGTCACCATGCGCACTTACCTCCATGGGAGTAATGTCTCAAACAGTCTACGCTTTGATCGTTTCCTGGAAGACCAGTAGTAGTTTCCGATGCACATCTAATGGCATTCTGTAATCTGTGGACTATTAGAGTGTTGATGAAACACGGAAATTGCATCGGGATTGAATAAAACAGTCACCATGCGCACTTTCCTATACGGGAGTAATGCCTCAAACAGTTGAGGCTTTGATCGTTCCCTGGACGACCTGTAGTAGTTTCCGATGCACATCTGGAGGCATTCTGTAATCTGTTTACTATCAGAGTGTTGATAAAACCCCGAAAATGCATCGGGATTGGATACAACAGTCACCATGCGAACTTTCCTCCATGGGAGTAATGTCTCAAACAGTCTACGCTTTGATCGTTCCCTGGAAGACCAGTAGTAGTTTCCGATGCACATCGGGAGGCACTCTGTAATCTGTGGACTATCAGACTGTTGACGAAACACAGAAATTGCATCGTAATTGAATACAACAGTCACCATGCGCACTTTCCTCCATGGGAGTAATGTCTCAAACAGTCTACGCTTTGATCGTTCCCTGGAAGACCTGTAGTAGTTTCCGATGCACATCTGGAGGCATTCGGTAATCTGTGGACTATCAGAGTCTTGATGAAACACAGAAATTGCATCGGGATTGAATACAACTGTCACAATGCGCACTTTCCTCCACGGGAGGTTTGTCTCAAACAGTCTACGCTTTGATCGTTCGATGGAAGACCAGTAGTGGCTTCCGATGCACATCTGGTGGCATTCTGTAATCTGTGGACTATCTGAGTATTGATGAAACACAGAAATGGCATCGGGATTGAATACAACTGTCACCACGCGCACCTTCCTCTATGGGAGTAATGTCTCAAACAGTCTACGCTTTGATCGTTTCCTGGAAGACCAGTAGTAGTTTCCGATGCACATCTGATGGCATTCTGTAATCTGTGGACTATCAGAGTGTTGATGAAACACAGGAATTGCATCGGGATTGAATACAACAGTCACCATGCGCAACTTTCCTCCATGGGAGTAATGTCTGAAACTGTCTACGCTTTGATCGTCCCCTGGAAGACCAGTAGTAGTTTCCGATGCACATCTAATGGCATTCTGTAATCTGTGGACTATTAGAGTGTTGATGAAACACGGAAATTGCATCGGGATTGAATACAACAGTCACCATGCGCACTTTCCTATACGGGAGTAATGCCTCAAACAGGTTAGGCTTTGATCGTTCCCTGGACGACCTGTAGTAGTTTTCGATGCACATCTGGAGGCATTCTGTAATCTGTTTACTATCAGAGTGTTGATAAAATCCCGAAAATGCATCGGGATTGGATACAACAGTCACCATGCGAACTTTCCTCCATGGGAGTAATGTCTCAAACAGTCTACGCTTTGATCGTTCGATGGAAGACCAGTAGTGGCTTCCGATGCACATCTGGGCGCATTCTGTAATCTGTGGACAATCAGAGTATTGATGAAACACAGAAATGGCATCGGGATTGAATACAACTGTCACCACGCGCTCCTTCCTCTATGGGAGTAATGTCACAAAGAGTTTACGCTTTGATCGTTCTCTGGAAGACCAGTAGTAGTTTTTGATGCACATCTGGAGGCATTCTGTAATCTGTGGACCTTCAAAGTGTTGATGAAACACAGAAAATGCATCGGGATTGAATACAACAGTCACCATGCGCACTTACCTCCATGCGAGTAATGTCTCAAAGAGTTTACGCTTTGATCGTTCCCTGGAAGACCAGTAGTAGTTTCCGATGCACATCTGGAGACATTCTGTAATCTGTGGACTATCAGAGTGTTGATGAAACACAGAAATTGCATCGGGATTGAATACAACAATCACTATGCGCACTTACCTCCACGGCAGGTATGTCTCAAACAGACTACGCTTTGATCGATCCCTGGAAGACCAGTAGTAGTTTCCGATGCACATCTGGTGGCATTCTGTAATCTGTTGACTATCAGAGTGTTGATAAAACATAGAAATTGAATCGGGATTGAATACAACAGTCACCATGCGCACTTTCCTCCACGGGAGTAATGTCTCAAACAGTCTACGATTTGATCGTTCCCTGGAAGACCAGTAGTATTTTCCGATGCACATCTGGTGGCATTCTGTAATCTGTGGACTATCTGAGTGTTGATATAACACAGAAATTGCATTGGGGATTGAATACAACAGTCACCAACCACACTTTCCCCCATGGGATTAATGTCTGAAACTGTCTACGCTTTGATCGTTCCCTGGAAGACCAGTTGTAGTTTCCGATGCACATCTGGAGGCAATCTGTAATCTGTGGACTACCAGAGTGTTGATGAAACACAGAACTGCATTTGGATTCAATACAACAGTCACCATGCGAACTTTCCTCCATGGGAGTAATGTCTCAAACAGACTACGCATTGATCGATCCCTGGAAGACCAGCTGAAGTTTCCGATCCACATCTGGAGGCAATCTGTAATCTCTTGACCTTCAAAGTGTTGATGAAACACAGCAATTGCATCGGGATTGTATACAACAGTCACGATGCTTATCTTCCTCCATAGGAGTAATGTCTCAAACAGTCTACGCTTTGATCGTTGCCTGAAAGACCAGTAGTAGTTTCCGATGCACATCTGGAGGCATTCTGTAATCTGTGGACTATCAGACAGTTCATGAAACACGGAAATTGCATCGGGATTGAATACAAAAGTCACCATGCGCACTTTCCTCCATGGGAGTAATGTCTCAAACAGTCTACGCTTTGATCGTTCCCTGGACGACCAGTAGTAGTTACCGATGCACATCTGGAGTCATTCTGTAATCTGTTTACTATCAGAGTGTTGATAAAACACCGAAAATGCATCGGGATTGAATACAACAGTCACCATGCGCACTTTCCTCCATGGGAGTAATGTCTCAAACAGTCTACGCTTTGATCGTTCCCTGGAAGACCAGTAGTAGTTTCCGATGCACATCGGGAGGCACTCTGTAATCTGTGGACTATAAGACTGTTGATGAAACAAAGAAATTGCTTCGGGATTGAATACAACAGTCACCATGCGCACTTTCCTCCATGTGAGTAATGTCTCAAAGAGTCTACGCTTTGATCGTTCCCTGGATGACCAGTAGTAGTTTCCGATGCACATCTGGAGGCATTCGGTAATCTGTGGACTATCAGACTGTTGATGAAACACGGAAATTGCATCGGGATTGAATACAAAAGTCACCATGCGCACTTTCCTCCATGGGAGTAATGTCTCAAACAGTCTACGCTTTGATCGTTCCCTGGACGACCAGTAGTAGTTACCGATGCACATCTGGAGTCATTCTGTAATCTGTTTACTATCAGAGTGTTGATAAAACACCGAAAATGCATCGGGATTGAATACAACAGTCACCATGCGCACTTTCCTCCATGGGAGTAATGTCTCAAACAGTCTACGCTTTGATCGTTCCCTGGAAGACCAGTAGTAGTTTCCGATGCACATCGGGAGGCACTCTGTAATCTGTGGACTATAAGACTGTTGATGAAACAAAGAAATTGCTTCGGGATTGAATACAACAGTCACCATGCGCACTTTCCTCCATGTGAGTAACGTCTCAAAGAGTCTACGCTTTGATCGTTCCCTGGAAGACCAGTAGTAGTTTCCGATGCACATCTGGAGACATTCTGTAATCTGTGGACTATCAGAGTGTTGATGAAACACAGAAATTGCATCGGGATTGAATACAACAATCACTATGCGCACTTACCTCCACGGCAGGTATGTCTCAAACAGACTACGCTTTGATCGATCCCTGGAAGACCAGTAGTAGTTTCCGATGCACATCTGGTGGCATTCTGTAATCTGTTGACTATCAGAGTGTTGATAAAACACAGAAATTGAATCGGGATTGAATACAACAGTCACCATGCGCACTTTCCTCCACGGGAGTAATGTCTCAAACAGTCTACGATTTGATCGTTCCCTGGAAGACCAGTAGTAGTTTCCGATGCACATCTGGTGGCATTCTGTAATCTGTGGACTATCTGAGTGTTGATATAACACAGAAATTGCATTGGGGATTGAATACAACAGTCACCAACCACACTTTCCCCCATGGGATTAATGTCTGAAACTGTCTACGCTTTGATCGTTCCCTGGAAGACCAGTTGTAGTTTCCGATGCACATCTGGAGGCAATCTGTAATCTGTGGACTACCAGAGTGTTGATCAAACACAGAACTGCATTTGGATTCAATACAACAGTCACCATGCGAACTTTCCTCCATGGGAGTAATGTCTCAAACAGACTACGCATTGATCGATCCCTGGAAGACCAGCTGAAGTTTCCGATCCACATCTGGAGGCAATCTGTAATCTCTTGACCTTCAAAGTGTTGATGAAACACAGCAATTGCATCGGGATTGTATACAACAGTCACGATGCTTATCTTCCTCCATAGGAGTAATGTCTCAAACAGTCTACGCTTTGATCGTTGCCTGAAAGACCAGTAGTAGTTTCCGATGCACATCTGGAGGCATTCTGTAATCTGTGGACTATCAGACAGTTCATGAAACACGGAAATTGCATCGGGATTGAATACAAAAGTCACCATGCGCACTTTCCTCCATGGGAGTAATGTCTCAAACAGTCTACGCTTTGATCGTTCCCTGGACGACCAGTAGTAGTTACCGATGCACATCTGGAGTCATTCTGTAATCTGTTTACTATCAGAGTGTTGATAAAACACCGAAAATGCATCGGGATTGAATACAACAGTCACCATGCGCACTTTCCTCCATGGGAGTAATGTCTCAAACAGTCTACGCTTTGATCGTTCCCTGGAAGACCAGTAGTAGTTTCCGATGCACATCGGGAGGCACTCTGTAATCTGTGGACTATAAGACTGTTGATGAAACAAAGAAATTGCTTCGGGATTGAATACAACAGTCACCATGCGCACTTTCCTCCATGTGAGTAATGTCTCAAACAGTCTACGCTTTGATCGTTCCCTGGATGACCAGTAGTAGTTTCCGATGCACATCTGGAGGCATTCGGTAATCTGTGGACTATCAGACTGTTGATGAAACACAGAAATTGCATCGGGATTGAATACAAAAGTCACCATGCGCACTTTCCTCCATAGGAGTAATGTCTCAAACAGTCTACGTTTTGATAGTTGCCTGGAAGACCAGTAGTAGTTTCCGATGCACATCTGGAGGCATTCTGTAATCTGTGGACTATCAGAGTGTTGATGAACCACAGAAATTGCATCGGGATTGAATACAACAGTCACCATGCGCACTTTCCTCCATGGGAGTAATGTCTCAAAGAGTCTACGATTTGATCGTTCCCTGGAAGACCAGTAGTAGTTTCCGATGCACATCTGGAGGCATTCTGTAATCAGTGGACTATCAGAGTGTTGATGAACCACAGAAATGGCATCGGGATTGTATACAACAGTCACCATGCGCACCTTCCTCCATGGGATTAATGTCTCGAACAGTCTACGCTTTGATCGTTCCCTGGAAGACCAGTAGTAGTTTCCGATGCACATCTGGATGCATTCTGTAATCTGTGGACTATCAGAGTGTTGATGATACACAGAAATTGCATCGGGATTGAATACAACAGTCACCATGCCCACTTTCCTCCATGGGAGTAATGTCTCACAGAGTTTACGCTTTGATCAATCCCTGGAAGACCAGTAGTAGTTTCCGATGCACATCTGGAGGCATTCTGTAATCTGTATACTATCAGAGTGTTGATGAAACAAAGAAATAGCATCGGGATTGAATACAACAGTCACCATTCGCACTTTACTCCACGGGAGGTATGTCTCAAACAGTCTACGCATTGATCGTTCCCTGGAAGACCAGTAATAGTTTCCGATGCACATCTGGAGGCATTCTGTAAACTGTGGACTATCAGAGTGTTTATAAAACACAGAAAATGCATCGGGATTGAATACAACAGTCACCATGCGCACTTTCGTCCATGGGAGTAATGCCTCAAACAGTTTACGTTTTGATCGTTCCCTGGAAGACCAGTAGTAGTTACCCATGCACATCTGGAGGCACTCGGTAATCTGTGGACTATCAGACTGTTGATGAAACACAGAAATTGCATCGGGATTGAATACAACAGTCACCATGCGCACTTTCTTCCATGCGAGTAATGTCTCAAATATTCTACGATTTGATCATTCCCTGGAAGAACAGTAGTAGTTTCCGTTGCACATCTGGATGCATTCTGTAATCTGTGGACTATCAAAGTGTTGATGAAACACAGAAAATGCATCGGGATTGAATACAACAGTACCATGCGCACTTTCCTCCATGGGAGTAATGTCTAAAGCAGTTTACACTTTGATCGTTCCCTGGAAGACCAGCAGTAGGTTCCGATGCACATCTGGAAGCATTCTGTAATCTGTGGACTATGAGAGTGTTGATGAAACACAGAAATTGTATCGGGCTTGAATACAACAGTCACCATCCACACTTTCCTCCATGGGAGGAATGTCTGAAACAGTCTACACTTTCATCGCTCCCTGGAAGACCAGTAGTAGTCTCCGATGCACATCTGGAGGTATTTTGTAATCTGTGGACTATCAGAGTGTTGATGAAAAACAGAAATTGCATCGGGTTTCTATACAACAGTCACTATGTGAACTTTCCTCCATGGGAGTAATGTCTCAAACAGTCTACGTTTTGATCGATCTCTGGAAGACCTGTAGTAGTTTCCGATGCACAAGTGGAGGCAATCTGTAATCTGTTGACCTTCAAAGTGTTGATGAAACACAGATATTGCATCGGGATTGTATACAACATTCACGATGCTTACCTTCCTCCAAGGGAGTAATGTCTCAAACAGTCTACGCATTGATCGTTGCCTGGAAGACCTTTAGTAGTTACCGATGCACATCTGGAGGCATTCTGTAATCTGTGGCCTATCAGATTGTTGATGAAACACAGAAATTGCATCGGGATGGAATACAACAGTCACCATGCGCACTTACCTCCATGGGAGTAATGTCTTAAACAATCTACGCTTTGATCGTGGCCTGGAAGACCTGTAGTAGCTTCCGATGCACATCTGGTGGCATTCTGTAATCTGTGGACTATCAGAGTGTTGATGAAACACAGAAATAGCATCGGGATTGGATACAACAGTCACCATGGGCACTTTCCTCAACGGGAGGAATGTCTCAAACAGTCTACGTTTTGATCGTTCCCTGGAAGACCAGTAGTAGCTTCCGATGCACAACTGGAGGCATTCTGTAATCTGTGGACTATCAGAGTGTTGATAATACACCGAAAATGCATCGGGATTGAATACAACAGTCACCATGCGCACTTATCTCCATGTGAGTAATGTCTCAAACAGTTTACGCTTTGATCGTTCCCTGGACGACCAGTAGTAGTTTCCGATGCACATCTGGAGGCATTCTGTAATCTGTGGACTATCAGAGTGTGGATGAAACACACAAATTACTTCTGGATTGAATACAACAGTTACCATGCGCACTTTCCTCCATGGGAGTAATGTCTCAAAGAGTCTACGATTTGATCGTTCCCTAGAAGACCAGTAGTAGTTTCCGATGCAGATCTGGGAGCATTCTGTAATCTGTGGCCTATCAGACTGTTGATGAAACACAGAAATTTCTTCGGGATTGAATACAACATTCACCATGCGCACTTTCCACCAGGGGAGTATTATCTCTAACAGTCTACGCTTTGATCATTCCCTGGAAGACCAGTAGTAGTTTCCGATGCACATCTGGAGGCATTCTGTAATCTGTGGACTATCAGATAGTTGATGAAACACAGAAAATGCATCGGGATTGAATACAACAGTCACCATGCGCACTTTCCTCCATGGGAGTAATGTCTCACAGAGTTTACGCTTTGAACGTTCCCTGGAAGACCACTACTAGTTTCCGATGCACATCTGGAGGCATTCTCTAATCTGTGGACTATCAGAGTGTTGATGAAACACAGAAATTGCGTCGGGATTGAATACAACAGTCACCATGCGCACTTTCCTCCATGTGAGTAACGTCTCAAACAGTCTACGCTTTGATCGTTCCCTGGACGACCAGTAGTAGTTTCCGATGCACATCTGGAGGCATTCTGTAATCTGTTGTCTATCAGAGTGTTGATGAAACTCAGAAATTGCATCGGGATTGAATACAACAGTCACCATGCGCACTTTCCTCCATGTGAGTAATGTCACAAACAGTCTACGCTTTGATCGTTCCCTGGACGAACAGTAGTAAATTCCGATGCACATCTGGAGGCATTCAGTAATCTGTGGACTATCAGACTGTTGATGAAGCACACAAATTACATCGGGATTGAATACAACAGTTACCATGATCACTTTCCTCCATGCGAGTAATGTCTCAAAGAGTCTACGATTTGATCGTTACCTAGAAGACCAGTAGTAGTTTCCGATGCAGATCTGGGAGCATTCTGTAATCTGTGGCCTATCAGATTGTTGATGAAACACAGAAATTGCATCGGGATTCAATACAACAGTCACCATTTGAACTTTCCTCCATGGGAGTAATGTTTCAAACAGTCTACGCATTGTTCGATCCCTGGAAGACCAGTAGATGTTTCCGATGAACATCTAGAGGCATTCTGTAATCTGTGGACTACCAGAATGTTGATAAAACACAGAAAATGCATTGGGATTGAATACAACAGTCACCATGCGCACTTTCCTCCATGGGAGTAATATCTCAAAGAGTTTACTCTTTGATCGTTCCCTGGAAGACCAGTAGTAGTTTCCGATGCACATCTGGAGGCATTAGGTAATCTGTGGACTATCAGACTGTTGATGAAACACAGAAATCGCATCAGGATTGAATACAAAAGTCACCATGCGCACTTTTCTCCATAGGAGTAATGTCTCAAAGAGTCTACGCTTTGAACGTTGCCTAGAAGACCAGTAGTAGTTTCCAATGCACATCTGGAGGCATTCTGTAATCTGTGGACTATCAGAGTGTTTATGAACCACAGAAATTGCATCGGGATTGAATACAACAGTCACCATGCGCACTTTCCTCCATGGGAGTAATGTCTTAAAGTGTCTACGGTTTGATCGTTCCCTGGAAGACCAGTAGTAGTTTCCGATGCACATCTGGAGGCATTTTGTAATCTGTGGACTTTCAGAGTTTTGATGAAACACAGAAATTGCATCGGGATTCAATACAACAGTCACCATGCGCACTTTCCTCCACAGGAGGTATGTCTCAAACAGTCTACGCTTTGATCGTTCCCTGGAAGACCAGTAGTAGCTTCCGATGCTCATCTGGTGGCATTCTGTAATCTGTGGACTATCAGAGTGTTGATGAAACACATACATTTCATCGGGATTGAATACAACATTCACCATGCGCACTTTCCTCCACGGTCGTAACGTCTGATACAGTCTACGCTTTGATCGTTCCCTGGAAGACTAGTAGTAGTCTCCGATGCACATCTGGTGGCATTCTGTAATCTGTGGATTATCAGAGTATTGATGAAACACAGAAATTGCATCGGGATTGAATACAACAGTCAACATGCGCACATTCCTCCATGGGAGTAATGTCTCAAACAGTCTACGCTTTGATCGTTCCCTGGAAGACCAGTAGTAGTTTCCGATGCACATCTGGAGGCATTCTGCAAGCTTTGGGCTATCAGAGTGTTGATGAAACACAGAAATTGCATCGGGATTAAATGGAACAGTCACCATGCGCACTTTCCTCCATGGGAGTAATGTCTCAAACAGTCTACGTTTTGATCGATCCCTGGAAGACCAGTAGTAGTTTCCGATGCACACCTGGAGGCAATCTGTAATCTGTTGACCTTCAAAGTGTTGATGAAACACAGAAATTGCATCGGGATTGTATACAACATTCACGATGCTTACCTTCCTCCATGGGAGTAATGTCTCAAACAGTCTACGCATTGATCGTTGCCTGGAAGACCAGTAGTAGTTTCCGATGCGCATCTGGAGGCATTCTGTAATCTGTGGACTATCAGACTGTTGATGAAACACATAAATTGCTTCGGGATTGAATACAACAGTCACCATGCGCACTTTCCTCCATGGGAGTAATGTCTTAAACAGTCTACGCTTTGATCGTTGCCTGAAAGACCTGTAGTAGCTTCCGATGCACATCTGCTGGCATTCTGTAATCTGTGGACTATCAGAGTGTTGATGAAACACAGAAATAGCATCGGGATTGAATACAACAGTCACCATGCGCACATTCCTCCACGGGAGGTATGTCTCAAACAGTCTACGTTTTGATCGTTCCTTGGAAGACCAGTAGTAGCTTCCGATGCACAACTGGAGGCATTCTGTAATCTGTGGACTATCAGAGTGTTGATAAAACACCGACAATGCATCGGAATTGAATACAACAGTCACCATGCGCACTTTCCTGCATGGGAGTAATATCTCAAACTGTCTACGCTTTGATCGTTCCCTGGAAGACCAGAAGTAGTTTCCGATGCACATTTGGGGGCATACTGTAATCTGTGGACATTCAGAGTGTTGATAAAACAAGGAAAATGCATCGGGATTGAATACAACAGTCACCATGCGCACTTTCCTCCATGGGAGTAATGTCTCAAACAGTCTACGCTTTGATCGTTCCCTGGAAGACCAGTAGTAGTTTCCGATGCACATTGGGAGGCACTCTGTAATCTGTGGACTATCAGACTGTTGATGAAACGCAGAAATTGCATCGGGATTGAATACAACATTCACCATGCGCACTTTCCTCCAGGGGAGTATTATCTCTAACAGTCCACGCTCTGATCATTACCTGTAAGACCAGTAGAAGTTTCCGATGCACATCTTGAGGCATTCTGTAATCTGTGGACTATCAGATAGTTGATGAAACACAGAAAATGCATCGGGATTGAATACAACAGTCACCATGCGCACTTTCCTCCATGGGAGTAATGTCTCACAGAGTTTACGCTTTGATCGTTCCCTGGAAGACCACTACTAGTTTCCGATGCACATCTGGAGGCATTCTCTAATCTGTGGACTATCAGAGTGTTGATGAAACACAGAAATTGCATCGCGATTGAATACAACAGTCACCATGTGCACTTTCCTCCATGTGAGTAACGTCTCAAACAGTCTACGCTTTGATCGTTCCCTGGACGACCAGTAGTAGTTTCCGATGCTCATCTGGAGGCATTCTGTAATCTGTGGACTATGAGAGTGTTGACGAAACTCAGAAATTGCATCGGGATTGAATACAACAGTCACCATGCGCACTTTGCTCCACGGGAGTAATGTCTCAAATGGTCTAAACTTTGATCGTTCCCTCGAAGACCAGTAGTAGTTTCCGATGCACATCTAGAGGCTTTCTGTAATCCGTGGACCATCAGAGTGTTGATGAAACACAGAAATTGCATCGGGATTGAATACAACAGTCACCAAACGCACTTTCCTCCATGTGAGTAATGTCTGTAACAGTTTACGCTTTGATCGTTCCATGGACGACCAGTAGTAGTTTCCGATGCACATCTGGAGGCATTCTGTAATCTGTGGACTATCAGAGTGTTGATGAAACACACAAATTACATCGGGATTGAATACAACAGTTACCATACGCACTTTCCTCCATGGGAGTAATGTCTCAAACTGTCTACGATTTGATCGTTCCCTGGAAAACCAGTAGTAGTTTCCGATGCACATCTGGAGGCATTCGGTAATCTGTGGACTATCAGACTGTTGATGAAACACAGAAATTTCATCAGGATTGAATACAAAAGTCACCATGCGCACTTTCCTCCATAGGAGTAATGTCTCAAACAGTCTATGCTTTGATCGTTGCCTAGAAGACCAGTAGTAGTTTCCGATGCACATCTGGATGCATTCTGTAATCTGTAGACTATCAGGGTGTTGATGAACCACAGAAATTGCATCGGGATTGAATACAACAGTCACCATGCGCACTTTGCTCCACGGGAGGTATGTCTCAAACAGTCTACGCTTTGATCGTTCCCTGGAAGACCAGTAGTAGCTTCCGATGCACATATGGTGTCATTCTGTAATCTGTGGACTATCAGAGTGTTGATGAAACACAGATATTTCATCGGGATTGAATACAACATTCACCATGCGCACTTTCCTCCACGGGAGTAATGTCTGTAACAGTCTACGCTTTGATCGTTCCCTGGAAGACCAGTAGTAGTCTCAGATGCACATCTGGTGGCATTCTGTAATCTGTGGACTATCAGAGTGTTGATGGAACACAGAAATTGCATCGGGATTGAATACAACAGTCACCATCGGCACTCTCCTCCATGGGAGTAGTGTCTGAAACAGCCTACGCTTTGATCGTTCCTGGAAGACCAGTAGTAGGTTCCGATGCACATCTGGTGGCATTCTGTAATCTGTGGACTATCAGAGTGTTGATGAAACTCAGAAATTGTATCGGGATTGAATACAACAGTCACCATGCGCATTTTCCTCCATGGGAGTAATGTCTCTAACAGTCTACGCTTTGATCGTTCCCTGGAAGACCAGTAGTAGTTTCCGATGCACATCTGGAGGCTATCTGTAATCTGTGGACCATCAGAGTGTTGATGAAACACAGAAATTGCATCGGGAATATAACAGTCACCACGCGCACTTTCCTCCATGTGAGAAATGTCTTAAAGGGTCTACGCTTTGATCGTTCCCTGGAAGACCAGTAGTAGTTTCCGATGCACATCTGGAGGCATTCTGTAATCCGTGGACTATCAGACTGTTGATGAAACACAGAAATTGCATCGGGATTGAATACAACAGTCACCATGCGCACTTTCCTCCATGGGAGTAATGTCTTAAACAGTCTACGCTTTGATCGTTGCCTGAAAGACCTGTAGTAGCTTCCGATGCACATCTGCTGGCATTCTGTAATCTGTGGACTATCAGAGTGTTGATGAAACACAGAAATAGCATCGGGATTGAATACAACAGTCACCATGCGCACATTCCTCCACGGGAGGTATGTCTCAAACAGTCTACGTTTTGATCGTTCCTTGGAAGACCAGTAGTAGCTTCCGATGCACAACTGGAGGCATTCTGTAATCTGTGGACTATCAGAGTGTTGATAAAACACCGACAATGCATCGGAATTGAATACAACAGTCACCATGCGCACTTTCCTGCATGGGAGTAATATCTCAAACTGTCTACGCTTTGATCGTTCCCTGGAAGACCAGAAGTAGTTTCCGATGCACATTTGGGGGCATACTGTAATCTGTGGACATTCAGAGTGTTGATAAAACAAGGAAAATGCATCGGGATTGAATACAACAGTCACCATGCGCACTTTCCTCCATGGGAGTAATGTCTCAAACAGTCTACGCTTTGATCGTTCCCTGGAAGACCAGTAGTAGTTTCCGATGCACATTGGGAGGCACTCTGTAATCTGTGGACTATCAGACTGTTGATGAAACGCAGAAATTGCATCGGGATTGAATACAACATTCACCATGCGCACTTTCCTCCAGGGGAGTATTATCTCTAACAGTCCACGCTCTGATCATTACCTGTAAGGCCAGTAGAAGTTTCCGATGCACATCTTGAGGCATTCTGTAATCTGTGGACTATCAGATAGTTGATGAAACACAGAAAATGCATCGGGATTGAATACAACAGTCACCATGCGCACTTTCCTCCATGGGAGTAATGTCTCACAGAGTTTACGCTTTGATCGTTCCCTGGAAGACCACTACTAGTTTCCGATGCACATCTGGAGGCATTCTCTAATCTGTGGACTATCAGAGTGTTGATGAAACACAGAAATTGCATCGCGATTGAATACAACAGTCACCATGTGCACTTTCCTCCATGTGAGTAACGTCTCAAACAGTCTACGCTTTGATCGTTCCCTGGACGACCAGTAGTAGTTTCCGATGCTCATCTGGAGGCATTCTGTAATCTGTGGACTATGAGAGTGTTGACGAAACTCAGAAATTGCATCGGGATTGAATACAACAGTCACCATGCGCACTTTGCTCCACGGGAGTAATGTCTCAAATGGTCTAAACTTTGATCGTTCCCTCGAAGACCAGTAGTAGTTTCCGATGCACATCTAGAGGCTTTCTGTAATCCGTGGACCATCAGAGTGTTGATGAAACACAGAAATTGCATCGGGATTGAATACAACATTCACCATGCGCACTTTCCTCCAGGGGAGTATTATCTCTAACAGTCCACGCTCTGATCATTACCTGTAAGACCAGTAGAAGTTTCCGATGCACATCTTGAGGCATTCTGTAATCTGTGGACTATCAGATAGTTGATGAAACACAGAAAATGCATCGGGATTGAATACAACAGTCACCATGCGCACTTTCCTCCATGGGAGTAATGTCTCACAGAGTTTACGCTTTGATCGTTCCCTGGAAGACCACTACTAGTTTCCGATGCACATCTGGAGGCATTCTCTAATCTGTGGACTATCAGAGTGTTGATGAAACACAGAAATTGCATCGCGATTGAATACAACAGTCACCATGTGCACTTTCCTCCATGTGAGTAACGTCTCAAACAGTCTACGCTTTGATCGTTCCCTGGACGACCAGTAGTAGTTTCCGATGCTCATCTGGAGGCATTCTGTAATCTGTGGACTATGAGAGTGTTGACGAAACTCAGAAATTGCATCGGGATTGAATACAACAGTCACCATGCGCACTTTGCTCCACGGGAGTAATGTCTCAAATGGTCTAAACTTTGATCGTTCCCTCGAAGACCAGTAGTAGTTTCCGATGCACATCTAGAGGCTTTCTGTAATCCGTGGACCATCAGAGTGTTGATGAAACACAGAAATTGCATCGGGATTGAATACAACAGTCACCAAACGCACTTTCCTCCATGTGAGTAATGTCTGTAACAGTTTACGCTTTGATCGTTCCATGGACGACCAGTAGTAGTTTCCGATGCACATCTGGAGGCATTCTGTAATCTGTGGACTATCAGAGTGTTGATGAAACACACAAATTACATCGGGATTGAATACAACAGTTACCATACGCACTTTCCTCCATGGGAGTAATGTCTCAAACTGTCTACGATTTGATCGTTCCCTGGAAAACCAGTAGTAGTTTCCGATGCACATCTGGAGGCATTCGGTAATCTGTGGACTATCAGACTGTTGATGAAACACAGAAATTTCATCAGGATTGAATACAAAAGTCACCATGCGCACTTTCCTCCATAGGAGTAATGTCTCAAACAGTCTATGCTTTGATCGTTGCCTAGAAGACCAGTAGTAGTTTCCGATGCACATCTGGATGCATTCTGTAATCTGTAGACTATCAGGGTGTTGATGAACCACAGAAATTGCATCGGGATTGAATACAACAGTCACCATGCGCACTTTGCTCCACGGGAGGTATGTCTCAAACAGTCTACGCTTTGATCGTTCCCTGGAAGACCAGTAGTAGCTTCCGATGCACATATGGTGTCATTCTGTAATCTGTGGACTATCAGAGTGTTGATGAAACACAGATATTTCATCGGGATTGAATACAACATTCACCATGCGCACTTTCCTCCACGGGAGTAATGTCTGTAACAGTCTACGCTTTGATCGTTCCCTGGAAGACCAGTAGTAGTCTCAGATGCACATCTGGTGGCATTCTGTAATCTGTGGACTATCAGAGTGTTGATGGAACACAGAAATTGCATCGGGATTGAATACAACAGTCACCATCGGCACTCTCCTCCATGGGAGTAGTGTCTGAAACAGCCTACGCTTTGATCGTTCCTGGAAGACCAGTAGTAGGTTCCGATGCGCATCTGGTGGCATTCTGTAATCTGTGGACTATCAGAGTGTTGATGAAACTCAGAAATTGTATCGGGATTGAATACAACAGTCACCATGCGCATTTTCCTCCATGGGAGTAATGTCTCTAACAGTCTACGCTTTGATCGTTCCCTGGAAGACCAGTAGTAGTTTCCGATGCACATCTGGAGGCTATCTGTAATCTGTGGACCATCAGAGTGTTGATGAAACACAGAAATTGCATCGGGAATATAACAGTCACCACGCGCACTTTCCTCCATGTGAGAAATGTCTTAAAGGGTCTACGCTTTGATCGTTCCCTGGAAGACCAGTAGTAGTTTCCGATGCACATCTGGAGGCATTCTGTAATCCGTGGACTATCAGACTGTTGATGAAACACAGAAATTGCATCGGGATTGAATACAACAGTCACCATGCGCACTTTCCTCCATGGGAGTAATGTCTTAAACAGTCTACGCTTTGATCGTTGCCTGAAAGACCTGTAGTAGCTTCCGATGCACATCTGCTGGCATTCTGTAATCTGTGGACTATCAGAGTGTTGATGAAACACAGAAATAGCATCGGGATTGAATACAACAGTCACCATGCGCACATTCCTCCACGGGAGGTATGTCTCAAACAGTCTACGTTTTGATCGTTCCTTGGAAGACCAGTAGTAGCTTCCGATGCACAACTGGAGGCATTCTGTAATCTGTGGACTATCAGAGTGTTGATAAAACACCGACAATGCATCGGAATTGAATACAACAGTCACCATGCGCACTTTCCTGCATGGGAGTAATATCTCAAACTGTCTACGCTTTGATCGTTCCCTGGAAGACCAGAAGTAGTTTCCGATGCACATTTGGGGGCATACTGTAATCTGTGGACATTCAGAGTGTTGATAAAACAAGGAAAATGCATCGGGATTGAATACAACAGTCACCATGCGCACTTTCCTCCATGGGAGTAATGTCTCAAACAGTCTACGCTTTGATCGTTCCCTGGAAGACCAGTAGTAGTTTCCGATGCACATTGGGAGGCACTCTGTAATCTGTGGACTATCAGACTGTTGATGAAACGCAGAAATTGCATCGGGATTGAATACAACATTCACCATGCGCACTTTCCTCCAGGGGAGTATTATCTCTAACAGTCCACGCTCTGATCATTACCTGTAAGACCAGTAGAAGTTTCCGATGCACATCTTGAGGCATTCTGTAATCTGTGGACTATCAGATAGTTGATGAAACACAGAAAATGCATCGGGATTGAATACAACAGTCACCATGCGCACTTTCCTCCATGGGAGTAATGTCTCACAGAGTTTACGCTTTGATCGTTCCCTGGAAGACCACTACTAGTTTCCGATGCACATCTGGAGGCATTCTCTAATCTGTGGACTATCAGAGTGTTGATGAAACACAGAAATTGCATCGCGATTGAATACAACAGTCACCATGTGCACTTTCCTCCATGTGAGTAACGTCTCAAACAGTCTACGCTTTGATCGTTCCCTGGACGACCAGTAGTAGTTTCCGATGCTCATCTGGAGGCATTCTGTAATCTGTGGACTATGAGAGTGTTGACGAAACTCAGAAATTGCATCGGGATTGAATACAACAGTCACCATGCGCACTTTGCTCCACGGGAGTAATGTCTCAAATGGTCTAAACTTTGATCGTTCCCTCGAAGACCAGTAGTAGTTTCCGATGCACATCTAGAGGCTTTCTGTAATCCGTGGACCATCAGAGTGTTGATGAAACACAGAAATTGCATCGGGATTGAATACAACAGTCACCAAACGCACTTTCCTCCATGTGAGTAATGTCTGTAACAGTTTACGCTTTGATCGTTCCATGGACGACCAGTAGTAGTTTCCGATGCACATCTGGAGGCATTCTGTAATCTGTGGACTATCAGAGTGTTGATGAAACACACAAATTACATCGGGATTGAATACAACAGTTACCATGCGCACTTTCCTCCATGGGAGTAATGTCTCAAACTGTCTACGATTTGATCGTTCCCTGGAAAACCAGTAGTAGTTTCCGATGCACATCTGGAGGCATTCGGTAATCTGTGGACTATCAGACTGTTGATGAAACACAGAAATTTCATCAGGATTGAATACAAAAGTCACCATGCGCACTTTCCTCCATAGGAGTAATGTCTCAAACAGTCTATGCTTTGATCGTTGCCTAGAAGACCAGTAGTAGTTTCCGATGCACATCTGGATGCATTCTGTAATCTGTGGACTATCAGGGTGTTGATGAACCACAGAAATTGCATCGGGATTGAATACAACAGTCACCATGCGCACTTTGCTCCACGGGAGGTATGTCTCAAACAGTCTACGCTTTGATCGTTCCCTGGAAGACCAGTAGTAGCTTCCGAAGCACATATGGTGTCATTCTGTAATCTGTGGACTATCAGAGTGTTGATGAAACACAGATATTTCATCGGGATTGAATACAACATTCACCATGCGCACTTTCCTCCACGGGAGTAATGTCTGTAACAGTCTACGCTTTGATCGTTCCCTGGAAGACCAGTAGTAGTCTCAGATGCACATCTGGTGGCATTCCGTAATCTGTGGATTATCAGAGTGTTGATGGAACACAGAAATTGCATCGGGATTGAATACAACAGTCACCATCGGCACTCTCCTCCATGGGAGTAGTGTCTGAAACAGCCTACGCTTTGATCGTTCCTGGAAGACCAGTAGTAGGTTCCGATGCACATCTGGTGGCATTCTGTAATCTGTGGACTATCAGAGTGTTGATGAAACTCAGAAATTGTATCGGGATTGAATACAACAGTCACCATGCGCATTTTCCTCCATGGGAGTAATGTCTCTAACAGTCTACGCTTTGATCGTTCACTGGAAGACCAGTAGTAGTTTCCGATGCACATCTGGAGGCTATCTGTAATCTGTGGACCATCAGAGTGTTGATGAAACACAGAAATTGCATCGGGAATATATCAGTCACCACGCGCACTTTCCTCCATGTGAGAAATGTCTTAAAGGGTCTACGCTTTGATCGTTCCCTGGAAGACCAGTAGTAGTTTCCGATGCACATCTGGAGGCATTCTGTAATCCGTGGACTATCAGACTGTTGATGAAACACAGAAATTGCATCGGGATTGAATACAACAGTCAACATGCGCACTTTCCTCCATGGGAGTAATGTCTCAAACAGTCTACGCTTTGATCGTTCCCTGGAAGACCAGTAGTAGTTTCCGATGCACATCTGGAGGCATTCTGTAAGCTTTGGACTATCAGAGTGTTGATGAAACACAGAAATTGCATCGGGATTGAATGCAACAGTCACCATGCGCACTTTCCTCCATGGGAGTAATGTCTCAAACAGTCTACGTTTTGATCGATCCCTGGAAGACCAGTAGTAGTTTCCGATGCAAACCCGGAGGCAATCTGTAATCTATTGACATTCGAAGTGTTGATGAAACACAGAAATTGCATCGGGACTGTACACAACATTCACGATGCTTAGCTTCCTCCATGGGAGTAAAGTCTCAAACAGTCTACGTTTTGATCGTTGCCTGGGAGACCAGTAGTAGTTTCCGATGCACATCTGGAGGTATTCTGTAATCTGTGGACTATCAGACTGTTGATGAAACATAGAAATTGCATCGGGATTGAGTACAACAGTCACCATGCGCACTTTCCTCCACGGGAGGTATGTCTCAAACAGTCTACGTTTTGATCGTTCCCTGGAAGACCAGTAGTAGCTTCCGATGCACAACTGGAGGCATTCTGTAATCTGTGGACTATCAGAGTGTTGATAAAACACCGAAAATGCATCGCGATTGTATACAACAGTCACCATGCGCACTTTCCTCCATGGGAGTAATATCTCAAACTGTCTACGCTTTGATCGTTCCCTGGAAGACCAGAAGTAGTTTCCGATGCACAACTGGAGGCATACTGTAATCTGTGGACATTCAGTGTTGATAAAACACCGAAAATGCATCGGGATTGGATACGACAGTCACCATGCGCACTTTCCTCCATTAGAGTAATGTCTCAAACAGTCTACGCTTTGATCGTTCCTGGAAGACCAGTAGTAGTTTCCGATGCACATCGGGAGGCACTCTGTAATCTGTGGACTATCAGACTGTTGATGAAACACAGAAATTGCATCGGGATTGAATACAACATTCACCATGCGCACTTTCCTCCAGTTGAGTATTATCTCTAAGAGTCTACGCTTTGATCATTCCCTGGAAGACCAGTAGTAGTTTCCGATGCACATCTTGAGGCATTCTTTAATCTGTGGACTATCAGATAGTTGATGAAACACAGAAAATGCATCGGGATTGAATACAACAGTCACCATGCGCAGTTTCCTCCATGGGAGTAATGTTCCCAGGAAGACCACTAGTAGTTTCCGATGCACATCTGGTGGCATTCTCTATTCTGTGGACTATCAGTTAGTTGATGAAACACAGAAAATGCATCGGGATTGAATACAACAGTCACCAAGCGCACTTTCCTCCATATGAGTAATGTCTCAAACAGTCAACGCTTTGATCGTTCCCTGGACGACCAGTAGCAGTTTCCGATGCACATCTGGAGGCATTCTGTAATATGTGGACTATCAGAGTGTTGATCAAACACACAAATTACATCGGGATTGAAGACAACAGTTACTATGCGCATTTTCCTGCATGGGAGTAATGTCTGAAAGAGTCTACGATTTGATCGTTCCCTAGAAGACCAGTAGTAGTTATCGATTCAGATCTGGGAGCATTCTGTAATCTGTGGCCTATCAGAATGTTGAAGAAACACAGAAATTGCATCGGGATTCAATACAACAGTCACCATTAGAACTTTCCTCCATGGGAGTAATGTTTCAAACAGTCTACGCATTGATCGATCCCTGGAAGACCAGTAGATGTTTCCGATGAACATCTGGAGGCATTCTGTAATCTGTTGACCTTCAAAGTGTTGATGTAACACAGAATTTGCATCGGGATTGTATACAACAGTCACTATGCTTACCTTCCTCCATGGGAGTAATGTGTCAAACAGTCTATGCATTGATCGATCCTGGAAGACCAGTAGTAGTTTCCGATGCAGATCTGGAGGTATTCTGTAATATGTGGACTATCAGAGTGTTGCTCAAACACACAAATTACATCGGGATTGAATACAACAGTTACTATGCGCACTTTCCTCCATGGGAGTAATGTCTCAAAGAGTCTACGATTTGATCGTTCCCTAGAAGACCAGTAGTAGTTTCCGATTCAGATCTGGGAGCATTCGGTAATCTGTGGACTATCAGACTGTTGATGAAACACAGAATTTGCATCAGGATTGAATACAAAAGTCACCATGCGCACTTTCCTATATAGGAGTAATGACTCAAACTGTCTACGATTTGATCGTTGCCTAGAAGACCAGTAGTAGTTTCCGATGCACATCTGGAGGCATTATGTAATCTGTGGACTATCAGAGTGTTGATGAACCACAGAAATAGCATCGGGATTGAATACAACAGTCACCAGGCGCACTTTCCTCCACGGGAGGTATGTCTCTAACAGTCTACGCTTTGATCGTTCCCTAGAAGACCAGTAGTAGCTTCCGATGCACATATGGTGGCACTCTTTAATCTGTCGATTACCAGAGTGTTGATGAAACACAGAAATTTCATCGGGATTGAATAAAACATTCACCATGCGCACTTTCCTCCACGGGAGTAATGTCTGAAACAGTCTACGCTTTGATCGTTCCCTGGCAGACCAGTAGTAGTCTCCGATGCACATCTGGTGGCATTCTGTAATCTGTGGACTATCAGAGTGTTGATGAAACACAGAAATTGCATCGGGATTGAATACAACAGTCACCATCGGAACTCTCCTCCCTGGGAGTAATGTCTGCAACAGCCTACGCTTTGATCGTTCCCTGGAAGACCAGTAGTAGGTTCCGATGCACATCTGGTGGCATTCTGTAATCTGTGGACTATCAGAGTGTTGATGAAACACATTAATTGCATCGGGATTGAATACAACAGTCACCATGCGCACTTTCCTCCACGGGAGTAATGTCTCAAACAGTCTACGCTTTGATGTTCCCTGGAAGATCAGTAGTAGTTTCCGATGCACGTCTGTTGGCATTCTGTAATCTGTGGACTATCAGAGTGTTGATGAAACACAGATATTGCATCGGGATTGAATGCAACAGTCACCATGTGCACTTTCCTCCATGGGAGTAATGTCTCAAACAGTCTACGCTTTGATCGTTCCCAGGAAGACCAGTAGCAGTTTCCGATGCACATCTGGAGGCATTCTGTTATCTGTCGACTATCAGACTGTTGATGAAACACAGAAATTGCATCGGGATAGAATGCAACAGTCACCATACGCACTTTCCTAAATGGAAGTAATGTCTCAAACAGTCTACGCTTTGATCGTTCCCTGGAAGACCAGTAGTCCTTTTCGATGCACATCTGGAGGCATTCTGTAATCTGTGGACTATCAGAGTGTTGATGTACACAGAAATTGCATCGGGATTCAATAAAACAGTCACCATGCGAACTTTCCTCCATGGGGGTAATGTCTCAAACAGTCTACGCATTGATCGATCCCTGGAAGACCAGTAGTAGTTTCTGATGCACATCTGGAGGCATTCTGTAATCTGTCGAGTATCAGAGTGTTGATGAAACACAGAAATTGCATCGGGATTGAATACAACAGTCACTATGCGCACTTTCCTCCATGGGAGTAGTGTCTCATACAGTCTACGTTTTGATCGTTCCCTGGAAGACCAGAAGTAGTTTCCGATGCACATCTGGAGGCATTCAGAACTCTGTGGGCTAACAGAGTGTTGATGAAACACAGAAATTGCATCGGGACTGAATACAACAGTCACCATGCGCACTTTCCTCCACGGGAGGAATGTCTCAAACAGTCCACGCTTTGATCGTTCTCTGGAAGACCAGTAGTAGTTTCCGATGCACAACTGGTGGCATTCTGTAATCTGTGGACTATCAGAGTGTTGATGAAACACAGAAATTGCATCGGGACTGAATACAACAGTCACCAGGCGCACTTGTCTCCATGGGAGTAATGTCTCAAACTGTCTACGCTTTGATCGTTTCCTAGAAGACCAGTAGTAGTTACCGATGCACATCTGGTGCTATTCTGTAATCTGTGGACTATCAGAGTGTTGATAAAACACAGAAATTGCATCGGGATTGAATACAACAGTCACCATGCGCACTTTCCTCCACGGGAGTAATGTCTCAAACAGTCTACGCTTTGATCGTTCCCTGGAAGACCAGTAGTAGTTTCCGATGCACATATGGTGGCATTCTGTAACCTGTGGACTATCAGAGTGTTGATGAAACACATTAATTGCATCGGGATTGAATACAACAGTCACCATGCGCACTTTCCTCCACGGGAGTAATGTCTCAAACAGTCTACGCTTTGATGTTCCCTGGAAGATCAGTAGTAGTTTCCGATGCACGTCTGTTGGCATTCTGTAATCTGTGGACTATCAGAGTGTTGATGAAACACAGATATTGCATAGGGATTGAATGCAACAGTCACCATGTGCACTTTCCTCCATGGGAGTAATGTCTCAAACAGTCTACGCTTTGATCGCTCCCAGGAAGACCAGTAGTAGTTTCCGATGCACATCGTGAGGCATTCTTTAATCTGTGGACTATCAGATAGTTGATGAAACACAGAAAATGCATCGGGATTGAATACAACAGTCACCATGCGCACTTTCCTCCATGGGAGTAATGTTCCCAGGAAGACCACTAGTAGTTTCCGATGCACATCTGGTGGCATTCTCTAATCTGTGGACTATCAGTTAGTTGATGAAACACAGAAAATGAATCGGGATTGAATACAACAGTCACCAAGCGCACTTTCCTCCATGTGAGTAATGTCTCAAACAGTCTACTCATTGATCGATCCCTGGAAGACCAGTAGATGTTTCCGATGAACATCTGGAGGCATTCTGTAATCTGTTGACCTTCAAAGTGTTGATGTAACACAGAATTTGCATCGGGATTGTATACAACAGTCACTATGCTTACCTTCCTCCATGGGAGTAATGTCTCAAACAGTCTACGCATTGATCGATCCCTGGAAGACCAGTAGTAGTTTCCGATGCAGATCTGGAGGCATTCTGTAATATGTGGACTATCAGAGTGTTGATCAAACACACAAATTACATCGGGATTGAATACAACAGTTACTATGCGCGCTTTCCTCCATGGGAGTAATGTCTCAAAGAGTCTACGATTTGATCGTTCCCTAGAAGACCAGTAGTAGTTTCCGATTCAGATCTGGGAGCATTCGGTAATCTGTGGACTATCAGACTGTTGATGAAACACAGAATTTGCATCAGGATTGAATACAAAAGTCACCATGCGCACTTTCCTATATAGGAGTCATGACTCAAACTGTCTACGATTTGATCGTTGCCTAGAAGACCAGTAGTAGTTTCCGATGCACATCTGGAGGCATTATGTAATCTGTGGACTATCAGAGTGTTGATGAACCACAGAAATTGCATCGGGATTGAATACAATAGTCATAATGCGCACTTTCCTCCATGGGAGTAATGTCTCAAAGAGTCTACGATTTGATCGTTCCCTGGAAGACCAGTAGTAGTTTCCGATGCACATCTGGAGGCATTCTGTAATCTGTGGACTATCAGAGGGTTGATGAAACACAGAAATTGCATCGAGATTAAATACAACAGTCACCATGCGAACTTTCCTCCATGGGAGTAATGTCTCAAACAGTCTACGCATTGATCGATCCCTGGAAGACCAGTAGTAGTTTCCGATGCACATCTATAGGCATTCTGTAATCTGTTGACCTTCAAAGTGTTGATGAAACACAGATATTGCCTCGGGATTGAATACAACACTCAACATATGCCCTTTCCTCCATGGGAGTAAAGTCTCAAAGACTCGACGCTTTGATCGTTCCCTGGAAGACCAAAAGTAGTTTCCGATGCACATCTGGAGGCACTCTGTAATCTGTGGACTATCAGAGAGTAGATGAAACACAGAAATTGCATCGGGATTGAATACAACAGTCACCATGCGCACTTTCCTCCACGGGAGGTATGTCTCTAACAGTCTACGCTTTGATCGTTCCCTGGAAGACCAGTAGTAGCTTCCGATGCACATATGGTGGCATTCTTTAATCTGTCGATTACCAGAGTGTTGATGAAACACAGAAATTTCATCGGGATTGAATAAAACATAAACCAAGTGCACTTTCCTCCACGGGAGTAATGTCTGAAACAGTCTACGCTTTGATCATTCCCTGGAAGACCAGTAGTAGTCTCCGATGCACATCTGGTGGCATTCTGTAATCTGTGGACTATCAGAGTGTTGATGAAACTCAGAAATTGCATTCTGTAACCTGTGGACTATCAGAGTGTTGATGAAACACATTAATTGCATCGGGATTGAATACAACATTCACCGTGCGCACTTTCCTCCACGGGAGTAATGTCTAAAACAGTCTACGCTTTGAGCGTTCCCTGGAAGACCAGTAGTAGTTTCCGATGCACATCTGGAGGCTATCTGTAATCTGTGGACTATCAGAGTGTTGATGAAACACAGAAATTGCATCGGGATTGAATATAACAGTCACCAAGCGCACTTTCCTCCATGTGAGAAATGTCTCAAAGAGTCTACGATTTTGATCGATCCCTGGAAGACCAGTAGTAGTTTCCGATGCACATCTGGAGGCATTCTGTAATCTGTGGACTATCAGAGTGTTGATGTACACAGAAATTGTATCGGGATTCAATACAACAGGCACCATGCGAACTTTCCTCCATGGGAGTAATGTCTCAAACAGTCTACGCATTGATCGATCCCTGGAAGACCAGTAGTAGTTTCCGATGCACATCTGGTGTCATTCTGTAATCTGTGGACAATCAGAGAGTTGATGAAACACAGAAATTGCATCGGGATTGAATACAACTGTCACCATGCGCACTTTCCTCCACGGGAGTAATGTCTCAAACAGTCTACGCTTTGATCGTTCCCTGGAAGACCAGTAGTAGTTTCCGATGCACATATGGTGGCATTCTGTAACCTGTGGACTATCAGAGTGTTGATGAAACACATTAATTGCATCGGGATTGAATACAACAGTCACCATGCGCACTTTCCTCCACGGGAGTAATGTCTCAAACAGTCTACGCTTTGATGTTCCCTGGAAGATCAGTAGTAGTTTCCGATGCACGTCTGTTGGCATTCTGTAATCTGTGGACTATCAGAGTGTTGATGAAACACAGATATTGCATAGGGATTGAATGCAACAGTCACCATGTGCACTTTCCTCCATGGGAGTAATGTCTCAAACAGTCTACGCTTTGATCGCTCCCAGGAAGACCAGTAGTAGTTTCCGATGCACATCGTGAGGCATTCTTTAATCTGTGGACTATCAGATAGTTGATGAAACACAGAAAATGCATCGGGATTGAATACAACAGTCACCATGCGCACTTTCCTCCATGGGAGTAATGTTCCCAGGAAGACCACTAGTAGTTTCCGATGCACATCTGGTGGCATTCTCTAATCTGTGGACTATCAGTTAGTTGATGAAACACAGAAAATGAATCGGGATTGAATACAACAGTCACCAAGCGCACTTTCCTCCATGTGAGTAATGTCTCAAACAGTCTACTCATTGATCGATCCCTGGAAGACCAGTAGATGTTTCCGATGAACATCTGGAGGCATTCTGTAATCTGTTGACCTTCAAAGTGTTGATGTAACACAGAATTTGCATCGGGATTGTATACAACAGTCACTATGCTTACCTTCCTCCATGGGAGTAATGTCTCAAACAGTCTACGCATTGATCGATCCCTGGAAGACCAGTAGTAGTTTCCGATGCAGATCTGGAGGCATTCTGTAATATGTGGACTATCAGAGTGTTGATCAAACACACAAATTACATCGGGATTGAATACAACAGTTACTATGCGCGCTTTCCTCCATGGGAGTAATGTCTCAAAGAGTCTACGATTTGATCGTTCCCTAGAAGACCAGTAGTAGTTTCCGATTCAGATCTGGGAGCATTCGGTAATCTGTGGACTATCAGACTGTTGATGAAACACAGAATTTGCATCAGGATTGAATACAAAAGTCACCATGCGCACTTTCCTATATAGGAGTCATGACTCAAACTGTCTACGATTTGATCGTTGCCTAGAAGACCAGTAGTAGTTTCCGATGCACATCTGGAGGCATTATGTAATCTGTGGACTATCAGAGTGTTGATGAACCACAGAAATTGCATCGGGATTGAATACAATAGTCATAATGCGCACTTTCCTCCATGGGAGTAATGTCTCAAAGAGTCTACGATTTGATCGTTCCCTGGAAGACCAGTAGTAGTTTCCGATGCACATCTGGAGGCATTCTGTAATCTGTGGACTATCAGAGGGTTGATGAAACACAGAAATTGCATCGAGATTAAATACAACAGTCACCATGCGAACTTTCCTCCATGGGAGTAATGTCTCAAACAGTCTACGCATTGATCGATCCCTGGAAGACCAGTAGTAGTTTCCGATGCACATCTATAGGCATTCTGTAATCTGTTGACCTTCAAAGTGTTGATGAAACACAGATATTGCCTCGGGATTGAATACAACACTCAACATATGCCCTTTCCTCCATGGGAGTAAAGTCTCAAAGACTCGACGCTTTGATCGTTCCCTGGAAGACCAAAAGTAGTTTCCGATGCACATCTGGAGGCATTCTGTAATCTGTGGACTATCAGAGAGTTGATGAAACACAGAAATTGCATCGGGATTGAATACAACAGTCACCATGCGCACTTTCCTCCACGGGAGGTATGTCTCTAACAGTCTACGCTTTGATCGTTCCCTAGAAGACCAGTAGTAGTTATCGATTCAGATCTGGGAGCATTCTGTAATCTGTGGCCTATCAGAATGTTGAAGAAACACAGAAATTGCATCGGGATTCAATACAACAGTCACCATTAGAACTTTCCTCCATGGGAGTAATGTTTCAAACAGTCTACGCATTGATCGATCCCTGGAAGACCAGTAGATGTTTCCGATGAACATCTGGAGGCATTCTGTAATCTGTTGACCTTCAAAGTGTTGATGTAACACAGAATTTGCATCGGGATTGTATACAACAGTCACTATGCTTACCTTCCTCCATGGGAGTAATGTGTCAAACAGTCTATGCATTGATCGATCCTGGAAGACCAGTAGTAGTTTCCGATGCAGATCTGGAGGTATTCTGTAATATGTGGACTATCAGAGTGTTGCTCAAACACACAAATTACATCGGGATTGAATACAACAGTTACTATGCGCACTTTCCTCCATGGGAGTAATGTCTCAAAGAGTCTACGATTTGATCGTTCCCTAGAAGACCAGTAGTAGTTTCCGATTCAGATCTGGGAGCATTCGGTAATCTGTGGACTATCAGACTGTTGATGAAACACAGAATTTGCATCAGGATTGAATACAAAAGTCACCATGCGCACTTTCCTATATAGGAGTAATGACTCAAACTGTCTACGATTTGATCGTTGCCTAGAAGACCAGTAGTAGTTTCCGATGCACATCTGGAGGCATTATGTAATCTGTGGACTATCAGAGTGTTGATGAACCACAGAAATAGCATCGGGATTGAATACAACAGTCACCAGGCGCACTTTCCTCCACGGGAGGTATGTCTCTAACAGTCTACGCTTTGATCGTTCCCTAGAAGACCAGTAGTAGCTTCCGATGCACATATGGTGGCACTCTTTAATCTGTCGATTACCAGAGTGTTGATGAAACACAGAAATTTCATCGGGATTGAATAAAACATTCACCATGCGCACTTTCCTCCACGGGAGTAATGTCTGAAACAGTCTACGCTTTGATCGTTCCCTGGCAGACCAGTAGTAGTCTCCGATGCACATCTGGTGGCATTCTGTAATCTGTGGACTATCAGAGTGTTGATGAAACACAGAAATTGCATCGGGATTGAATACAACAGTCACCATCGGAACTCTCCTCCCTGGGAGTAATGTCTGCAACAGCCTACGCTTTGATCGTTCCCTGGAAGACCAGTAGTAGGTTCCGATGCACATCTGGTGGCATTCTGTAATCTGTGGACTATCAGAGTGTTGATGAAACACATTAATTGCATCGGGATTGAATACAACAGTCACCATGCGCACTTTCCTCCACGGGAGTAATGTCTCAAACAGTCTACGCTTTGATGTTCCCTGGAAGATCAGTAGTAGTTTCCGATGCACGTCTGTTGGCATTCTGTAATCTGTGGACTATCAGAGTGTTGATGAAACACAGATATTGCATCGGGATTGAATGCAACAGTCACCATGTGCACTTTCCTCCATGGGAGTAATGTCTCAAACAGTCTACGCTTTGATCGTTCCCAGGAAGACCAGTAGCAGTTTCCGATGCACATCTGGAGGCATTCTGTTATCTGTCGACTATCAGACTGTTGATGAAACACAGAAATTGCATCGGGATAGAATGCAACAGTCACCATACGCACTTTCCTAAATGGAAGTAATGTCTCAAACAGTCTGCGCTTTGATCGTTCCCTGGAAGACCAGTAGTCCTTTTCGATGCACATCTGGAGGCATTCTGTAATCTGTGGACTATCAGAGTGTTGATGTACACAGAAATTGCATCGGGATTCAATAAAACAGTCACCATGCGAACTTTCCTCCATGGGAGTAATGTCTCAAACAGTCTACGCATTGATCGATCCCTGGAAGACCAGTAGTAGTTTCTGATGCACATCTGGAGGCATTCTGTAATCTGTCGAGTATCAGAGTGTTGATGAAACACAGAAATTGCATCGGGATTGAATACAACAGTCACTATGCGCACTTTCCTCCATGGGAGTAGTGTCTCATACAGTCTACGTTTTGATCGTTCCCTGGAAGACCAGAAGTAGTTTCCGATGCACATCTGGAGGCATTCAGAACTCTGTGGGCTAACAGAGTGTTGATGAAACACAGAAATTGCATCGGGACTGAATACAACAGTCACCATGCGCACTTTCCTCCACGGGAGGAATGTCTCAAACAGTCCACGCTTTGATCGTTCTCTGGAAGACCAGTAGTAGTTTCCGATGCACAACTGGTGGCATTCTGTAATCTGTGGACTATCAGAGTGTTGATGAAACACAGAAATTGCATCGGGACTGAATACAACAGTCACCAGGCGCACTTGTCTCCATGGGAGTAATGTCTCAAACTGTCTACGCTTTGATCGTTTCCTAGAAGACCAGTAGTAGTTACCGATGCACATCTGGTGCTATTCTGTAATCTGTGGACTATCAGAGTGTTGATAAAAAACAGAAATTGCATCGGGATTGAATACAACAGTCACCATGCGCACTTTCCTCCACGGGAGTAATGTCTCAAACAGTCTACGCTTTGATCGTTCCCTGGAAGACCAGTAGTAGTTTCCGATGCACATATGGTGGCATTCTGTAACCTGTGGACTATCAGAGTGTTGATGAAACACATTAATTGCATCGGGATTGAATACAACAGTCACCATGCGCACTTTCCTCCACGGGAGTAATGTCTCAAACAGTCTACGCTTTGATGTTCCCTGGAAGATCAGTAGTAGTTTCCGATGCACGTCTGTTGGCATTCTGTAATCTGTGGACTATCAGAGTGTTGATGAAACACAGATATTGCATAGGGATTGAATGCAACAGTCACCATGTGCACTTTCCTCCATGGGAGTAATGTCTCAAACAGTCTACGCTTTGATCGCTCCCAGGAAGACCAGTAGTAGTTTCCGATGCACATCGTGAGGCATTCTTTAATCTGTGGACTATCAGATAGTTGATGAAACACAGAAAATGCATCGGGATTGAATACAACAGTCACCATGCGCACTTTCCTCCATGGGAGTAATGTTCCCAGGAAGACCACTAGTAGTTTCCGATGCACATCTGGTGGCATTCTCTAATCTGTGGACTATCAGTTAGTTGATGAAACACAGAAAATGAATCGGGATTGAATACAACAGTCACCAAGCGCACTTTCCTCCATGTGAGTAATGTCTCAAACAGTCTACTCATTGATCGATCCCTGGAAGACCAGTAGATGTTTCCGATGAACATCTGGAGGCATTCTGTAATCTGTTGACCTTCAAAGTGTTGATGTAACACAGAATTTGCATCGGGATTGTATACAACAGTCACTATGCTTACCTTCCTCCATGGGAGTAATGTCTCAAACAGTCTACGCATTGATCGATCCCTGGAAGACCAGTAGTAGTTTCCGATGCAGATCTGGAGGCATTCTGTAATATGTGGACTATCAGAGTGTTGATCAAACACACAAATTACATCGGGATTGAATACAACAGTTACTATGCGCGCTTTCCTCCATGGGAGTAATGTCTCAAAGAGTCTACGATTTGATCGTTCCCTAGAAGACCAGTAGTAGTTTCCGATTCAGATCTGGGAGCATTCGGTAATCTGTGGACTATCAGACTGTTGATGAAACACAGAATTTGCATCAGGATTGAATACAAAAGTCACCATGCGCACTTTCCTATATAGGAGTCATGACTCAAACTGTCTACGATTTGATCGTTGCCTAGAAGACCAGTAGTAGTTTCCGATGCACATCTGGAGGCATTATGTAATCTGTGGACTATCAGAGTGTTGATGAACCACAGAAATTGCATCGGGATTGAATACAATAGTCATAATGCGCACTTTCCTCCATGGGAGTAATGTCTCAAAGAGTCTACGATTTGATCGTTCCCTGGAAGACCAGTAGTAGTTTCCGATGCACATCTGGAGGCATTCTGTAATCTGTGGACTATCAGAGGGTTGATGAAACACAGAAATTGCATCGAGATTAAATACAACAGTCACCATGCGAACTTTCCTCCATGGGAGTAATGTCTCAAACAGTCTACGCATTGATCGATCCCTGGAAGACCAGTAGTAGTTTCCGATGCACATCTATAGGCATTCTGTAATCTGTTGACCTTCAAAGTGTTGATGAAACACAGATATTGCCTCGGGATTGAATACAACACTCAACATATGCCCTTTCCTCCATGGGAGTAAAGTCTCAAAGACTCGACGCTTTGATCGTTCCCTGGAAGACCAAAAGTAGTTTCCGATGCACATCTGGAGGCATTCTGTAATCTGTGGACTATCAGAGAGTTGATGAAACACAGAAATTGCATCGGGATTGAATACAACAGTCACCATGCGCACTTTCCTCCACGGGAGGTATGTCTCTAACAGTCTACGCTTTGATCGTTCCCTGGAAGACCAGTAGTAGCTTCCGATGCACATATGGTGGCATTCTTTAATCTGTCGATTACCAGAGTGTTGATGAAACACAGAAATTTCATCGGGATTGAATAAAACATAAACCAAGTGCACTTTCCTCCACGGGAGTAATGTCTGAAACAGTCTACGCTTTGATCATTCCCTGGAAGACCAGTAGTAGTCTCCGATGCACATCTGGTGGCATTCTGTAATCTGTGGACTATCAGAGTGTTGATGAAACTCAGAAATTGCATTCTGTAACCTGTGGACTATCAGAGTGTTGATGAAACACATTAATTGCATCGGGATTGAATACAACATTCACCGTGCGCACTTTCCTCCACGGGAGTAATGTCTAAAACAGTCTACGCTTTGAGCGTTCCCTGGAAGACCAGTAGTAGTTTCCGATGCACATCTGGAGGCTATCTGTAATCTGTGGACTATCAGAGTGTTGATGAAACACAGAAATTGCATCGGGATTGAATATAACAGTCACCAAGCGCACTTTCCTCCATGTGAGAAATGTCTCAAAGAGTCTACGATTTTGATCGATCCCTGGAAGACCAGTAGTAGTTTCCGATGCACATCTGGAGGCATTCTGTAATCTGTGGACTATCAGAGTGTTGATGTACACAGAAATTGTATCGGGATTCAATACAACAGGCACCATGCGAACTTTCCTCCATGGGAGTAATGTCTCAAACAGTCTACGCATTGATCGATCCCTGGAAGACCAGTAGTAGTTTCCGATGCACATCTGGTGTCATTCTGTAATCTGTGGACAATCAGAGAGTTGATGAAACACAGAAATTGCATCGGGATTGAATACAACTGTCACCATGCGCACTTTCCTCCACGGGAGTAATGTCTCAAACAGTCTACGCTTTGATCGTTCCCTGGAAGACCAGTAGTAGTTTCCGATGCACATATGGTGGCATTCTGTAACCTGTGGACTATCAGAGTGTTGATGAAACACATTAATTGCATCGGGATTGAATACAACAGTCACCATGCGCACTTTCCTCCACGGGAGTAATGTCTCAAACAGTCTACGCTTTGATGTTCCCTGGAAGATCAGTAGTAGTTTCCGATGCACGTCTGTTGGCATTCTGTAATCTGTGGACTATCAGAGTGTTGATGAAACACAGATATTGCATAGGGATTGAATGCAACAGTCACCATGTGCACTTTCCTCCATGGGAGTAATGTCTCAAACAGTCTACGCTTTGATCGCTCCCAGGAAGACCAGTAGTAGTTTCCGATGCACATCGTGAGGCATTCTTTAATCTGTGGACTATCAGATAGTTGATGAAACACAGAAAATGAATCGGGATTGAATACAACAGTCACCAAGCGCACTTTCCTCCATGTGAGTAATGTCTCAAACAGTCTACTCATTGATCGATCCCTGGAAGACCAGTAGATGTTTCCGATGAACATCTGGAGGCATTCTGTAATCTGTTGACCTTCAAAGTGTTGATGTAACACAGAATTTGCATCGGGATTGTATACAACAGTCACTATGCTTACCTTCCTCCATGGGAGTAATGTCTCAAACAGTCTACGCATTGATCGATCCCTGGAAGACCAGTAGTAGTTTCCGATGCAGATCTGGAGGCATTCTGTAATATGTGGACTATCAGAGTGTTGATCAAACACACAAATTACATCGGGATTGAATACAACAGTTACTATGCGCGCTTTCCTCCATGGGAGTAATGTCTCAAAGAGTCTACGATTTGATCGTTCCCTAGAAGACCAGTAGTAGTTTCCGATTCAGATCTGGGAGCATTCGGTAATCTGTGGACTATCAGACTGTTGATGAAACACAGAATTTGCATCAGGATTGAATACAAAAGTCACCATGCGCACTTTCCTATATAGGAGTCATGACTCAAACTGTCTACGATTTGATCGTTGCCTAGAAGACCAGTAGTAGTTTCCGATGCACATCTGGAGGCATTATGTAATCTGTGGACTATCAGAGTGTTGATGAACCACAGAAATTGCATCGGGATTGAATACAATAGTCATAATGCGCACTTTCCTCCATGGGAGTAATGTCTCAAAGAGTCTACGATTTGATCGTTCCCTGGAAGACCAGTAGTAGTTTCCGATGCACATCTGGAGGCATTCTGTAATCTGTGGACTATCAGAGGGTTGATGAAACACAGAAATTGCATCGAGATTAAATACAACAGTCACCATGCGAACTTTCCTCCATGGGAGTAATGTCTCAAACAGTCTACGCATTGATCGATCCCTGGAAGACCAGTAGTAGTTTCCGATGCACATCTATAGGCATTCTGTAATCTGTTGACCTTCAAAGTGTTGATGAAACACAGATATTGCCTCGGGATTGAATACAACACTCAACATATGCCCTTTCCTCCATGGGAGTAAAGTCTCAAAGACTCGACGCTTTGATCGTTCCCTGGAAGACCAAAAGTAGTTTCCGATGCACATCTGGAGGCATTCTGTAATCTGTGGACTATCAGAGAGTTGATGAAACACAGAAATTGCATCGGGATTGAATACAACAGTCACCATGCGCACTTTCCTCCACGGGAGGTATGTCTCTAACAGTCTACGCTTTGATCGTTCCCTGGAAGACCAGTAGTAGCTTCCGATGCACATATGGTGGCATTCTTTAATCTGTCGATTACCAGAGTGTTGATGAAACACAGAAATTTCATCGGGATTGAATAAAACATAAACCAAGTGCACTTTCCTCCACGGGAGTAATGTCTGAAACAGTCTACGCTTTGATCATTCCCTGGAAGACCAGTAGTAGTCTCCGATGCACATCTGGTGGCATTCTGTAATCTGTGGACTATCAGAGTGTTGATGAAACTCAGAAATTGCATCGGGATTGAATACAACAGTCACCATCGGAACTCTCCTCCATGGGAGTAATGTCTGCAACAGCCTACGCTTTGATCGTTCCCTGGAAGACCAGTAGTAGGTTCCGATGCACATCTGGTGGCATTCTGTTCTCTGTGGACTATCAGAGTGTTGATGAAACTCAGAAATTGCATCGGGATTGATTACAACAGTCACCATGCGCATTTTCCTCCATAGGAGTAATGTCTCTAACAGTCTACGCTTTGATCGTTCCCTAGAAGACCAGTAGTAGTTTCCGATGCACATCTGGATGCTTTCTGTAATCTGTGGACTATCAGAGTGTTGATGAAACACATTAATTGCATCGGGATTGAATACAACAGTCACCATGCGCACTTTCCTCCACGGGAGTAATGTCTCAAAAAGTCTACGCTTTGATGTTCCCTGGAAGATCAGTAGTAGTTTGCGATGCACGTCTGTTGGCATTCTGTAGTCTGTGGACTATCAGAGTGTTGATGAAACACAGATATTGCATCGGGATTGAATGCAACAGTCACCATGTGCACTTTCCTCCATGGGAGTAATGTCTCAAACAGTCTACGCTTTGATCGTTCCCAGGAAGACCAGTATTAGTTTCCGATGCACATCTGGAGGCATTCTGTTATCTGTGGACTATCAGACTGTTGATGAAACACAGAAATTGCATCCGGATAGAATGCAACAGTCACCATACGCACTTTCCTAAATGGAAGTAATGTCTCAAACAGTCTACGCTTTGATCGTTCCGTGGAAGACTAGTAGTCGTTTCCGATGCACATCTGGAGGCATTCTGTAATCTGTGGACTATCAGAGTGTTGATGTACACAGAAATTGCATCGGGATTCAATAAAACAGTCACCATGCGAACTTTCCTCTATGGGAGTAATGTCTCAAACAGTCTACGCATTGATCGATCCCTGGAAGACCAGTAGTAGTTTCTGATGCACATCTGGAGGCATTCTGTAATCTATCGAGTATCAGAGTGTTGATGAAACACAGATATAGCATAGGGATTGAATACAACAGTCACTATGCGCACTTTCCTCCATGGGAGTAGTGTCTCATACAGTCTACGTTTTGATCGTTCCCTGGAAGACCAGAAGTAGTTTCCGATGCACATCTGGAGGCATTCAGAACTCTGTGGACTAACAGAGTGTTGATGAAACACAGAAATTGCATCGGGACTGAATACAACAGTCACCATGCGCACTTTCCTCCACGGGAGTAATGTCTCAAACAGTCCACGCTTTGATCGTTCTCTGGAAGACCAGTAGTAGTTTCCGATGCACAACTGGTGGCATTCTATAATCTGTGGACTATCAGAGTGTTGATGAAACACAGAAATTGCATCGGGACTGAATACAACAGTCACCAGGCGCACTTGTCTCCATGGGAGTAATGTCTCAATCGGTCTACGCTTTGATCGTTCCCTAGAAGACCAGTAGTAGTTACCGATGCACATCTGGTGTTATTCTGTAATCTGTGGACTATCAGAGTGTTGATAAAACACAGAAATTGCATCGGGATTGAATACAACAGTCACCATGCGCACTTTCCTCCACGGGAGTAATGTCTCAAACAGTCTACGCTTTGATCGTTCCCTGGAAGACCAGTAGTAGTTTCCGATGCACATATGGTGGCATTCTGTAACCTGTGGACTATCAGAGTGTTGATGAAACACATTAATTGCATCGGGATTGAATACAACAGTCACCATGCGCATTTTCCTCCACAGGAGTAATGTCTCAAACAGTCTACGCTTTGACGTTCCCTGGAAGATCAGTAGTAGTTTCCGATGCACATCTGGTGTCATTCTGTAATCTGTGGACTATCAGAGTGTTGATGAAACACAGAAATTGCATCGGGATTGAATACAACTGTCACCATGCGACCTTTCCTCCACGGGAGTAATGTCTCAAACAGTCTACGCTTTGATCGTTCCCTGGAAGACCAGTAGTAGTTTCCGATGCACATATGGTGGCATTCTGTAATCTGTGGACTATCAGAGTGTTGATGAAACACAGATATAGCATAGGGATTGAATGCAACAGTCACCATGTGCACTTTCCTCCATGGGAGTAATGTCTCAAACAGTCTTCGCTTTGATCGTTCCCAGGAAGACCAGTAGTAGTTTCCGATGCACATCTGGAGGCATTCTGTAATCTGTGGACTATCAGAGTGTTGATGTACACAGAAATTGCATCGGGATTCAATAAAACAGTCACCATGCGAATTTTCCTCCATGGGAGTAGTGTCTCAAAGAGTCTACGCATTGATCGATCCCTGGAAGACCAGTAGTAGTTTCCGATGCACATCTGCAGGCATTCTGTAATCTGTGGAGTATCAGAGTGTTGATGAAACACAGAAATTGCATCGGGATAGAATACAACAGTCACTATGCGCACTTTCCTCCATGGGAGTAGTGTCTCATACAGTCTACGTTTTGATCGTTCCCTGGAAGACCAGAAGTAGTTTCCGATGCACATCTGGAGGCATTCAGATCTCTGTGGACTAACAGAGTGTTGATGAAACACAGAAATTGCATCGGGATTGAATACAACAGGCACCATGCGCACTTACTCCATAGGAGTAATGTCTCAAACAGTCTACGCTTTGATCGTTCATTCGAAGACCAGTAGTAGTTTCCGATGCACATCTGGAGGCATTCTGTAAACTGGGGACCATCAGAGTGTTGGTGAAACACAGAAAATCCATCGGGATTGAAAATAACAGTCACCATGCGCACTTTCCTCCACGTGAGTAATTCTCAAAGAGTCTACGCTTTGATCGTTCCCTGGAAGACCAGTAGTAGTTTCCAATGCACATCTGGTGTCATTCTGTAATCTGTGGACTATCAGAGTGTTGATGAAACACAGAAATTGCATCGGGATTGAATACAACTGTCACCATGCGCAGTTTCCTCCACGGGAGTAATGTCACAAACAGTCTACGCTTTGATCGTTCCCTCGAAGACCAGTAGTAATTTCCGATGCACATATGGTGGCATTCTGTAACCTGTGGACTATCAGAGTGTTGATGAAACACATTAATTGCATCGGGATTGAATACAACATTCACCATGCGCACTTTCCTCCACGGGAGTAATGTCTCAAACAGTCTACGCTTTGAACGTTCGTAGGAAGACCAGTAGTAGTTTCCGATGCACATCTGGAGGCATTCTGCAATCAGTGGACTATCAGAGTGTTGATGAAACACAGAAATTGCATCGGGATTGAATACAACAGTCACCATGCGCTCTTTCCTCCATGTTAGTAATATCGCTAACAGTCTACGCTTTTATCATTCCCTCGAAGACCAGTAGTAGTTTCCGATGCATATCTGGAGGCATTCTGTAATCTGTGGACTATCAGAGTATTGATGAAACACAGAAATTCCATCGGGATTGAATACAAAAGTCACCATGCGCACTTTCCTCCATGGGAGTAATATCTCTAACAGTCTACGCTTTGATCAATCCCTGGAAGACCAGTAGTAGTTTTAGATGCAAATCTCGAGGCATTCTGTAATCTGTGGACTATCAGAGTGTTGATGAAACACAGAAATAGCATCGGGATTGAATACAACAGTCACTATGCGCACTTTCCTCCATGGGAGTAGTGTCTCATACAGTCTACGTTTTGATCGTTCCCTGGAAGACCAGAAGTAGTTTCCGATGCACATCTGGAGGCATTCAGATCTCTGTGGACTAACAGAGTGTTGATGAAACACAGAAATTGCATCGGGATTGAATACAAGAGTCACCATGCGCACTTACTCCATGGGAGTAATGTCTCACACAGTCTACGCTTTGATCGTTCATTCGAAGACCAGTAGTAGTTTCCGATGCACATCTGGAGGCATTCTGTAATCTGTATACCATCAGAGTGTTGGTGAAACACAGAAAATCCATCGGGATTGAATATAACAGTCACCATGCGCACTTTCCTCCACGTGAATAATTCTCAAACAGTCTACGCTTTGATCGTTCCCTGGAAGACCAGTAGTAGTTTCCAATGCACATCTGGTGTCATTCTGTAATCTGTGGACTATCAGAGTGTTGATGAAACACAGAAATTGCATCGGGATTGAATACAACTGTCACCATGCGCACTTTCCTCCACGGGAGTAATGTCACAAACAGTCTACGCTTTGATCGTTCCCTGGAAGACCAGTAGTAATTTCCGATGCACATATGGTGGCATTCTGTAACCTGTGGACTATCAGAGTCTTGATGAAACACATTAATTGCATCGGGATTGAATACAACATTCACAATGCGCACTTTCCTCCACGGGAGTAATGTCTAAAACAGTCTACGCTTTGATGTTCCCTGGAAGATCAGTAGTAGTTTCCGATGCACGTCTGTTGGCATTCTGTAATCTGTGGACTATCAGAGTGTTGATGAAACACAGATATTGCAACGGGATTGAATGCAACAGTCACCATGTGCACTTTCCTCCATGGGAGTAATGTCTCAAACAGTCTACGCTTTGAACGTTCCCAGGAAGACCAGTAGTAGTTTCCGATGCACATCTGGAGGCATTCTGCAATCAGTGGACTATCAGAGTGTTGATGAAACACAGAAATTCCATCGGGATTGAATACAAAAGTCACCATGCGCACTTTCCTCCATGGGAGTAATACCTCTAACAGTCTACGCTTTGATCAATCCCTGGAGGACCAGTAGTAGTTTTCAATGCAAATCGTGAGGCATTCTGTTATCTGTGGACTAGCAGAGTGTTGATGAAACACAGAAATTGCATTGGGATTGAATACAACAGTCACCATGCGCACTTTCCTCCACGGGTGTAATGTCTCAAACAGTCCACGCTTTGATCGTTCTCTGGAAGAACAGTAGTAGTTTCCGATGCACAACTGGTGGCATTCTGCAATCAGTGGACAATCAGAGTGTTGATGAAACACAGAAAATGCATCGGTATTGAATACAACAGTCACCAGGCGCACTTTCCTCCATGGGAGTAATGTCTCAAAGAGTTAACGCTTTGATCGTTCCCTGGAAGGCCAGTAGTAGTGTCCGATGCACATCTGGAGGCATTCTGTAATCTGTGGACTATCAGAGACTTGATGGAACACAGAAAATGCATCGGGATAGAATATAACAGTCACAATGCGCACTTTCCTCCACGGGAGTAATGTCTCAAACAGTCTTCGCTTTGATCGTTCCCTGGAAGACCAGTAGTAGTTTCCGATGCACATCTGGTGGCATTCTGTAACCTGTGGACTATCAGAGTATTGATGAAACACAGAAATTGCATCGGGATTGAATACAACAGTCACTATGCGCACTTTCCTCCATGGGAGTAGTGTCTCATACAGTCTACGTTTTGATCGTTCCCTGGAAGACCAGAAGTAGTTTCCGATGCACATCTGGAGGCATTCAGATCTCTGTGGACTAACAGAGTGTTGATGAAACACAGAAATGGCATCGGGATTGAATACAACAGTCACCATGCGCACTTACTCCATGGGAGTAATGTCTCAAACAGTCTACGCTTTGATCGTTCATTCGAAGACCAGTAGTAGTTTCCGATGCACATCTGGAGGCATTCTGTAATCTGTGGACCATCAGAGTGTTGGTGAAACACAGAAAATCCATCGGGATTGAATATAACAGTCACCATGCGCACTTTCCTCCACGTGAGTAATTCTCAAACAGTCTACGCTTTGATCGTTCCCTGGAAGACCAGTAGTAGTTTCCAATGCACATCTGGTGTCATTCTGTAATCTGTGGACTATCAGAGTGTTGATGAAACACAGAAATTGCATCGGGATTGAATACAAAAGTCACCTTGCGCACTTTCCTCCATGGGAGTAATACCTCTAACAGTCTACGCTTTGATCAATCCATGGAAGACCAGTAGTAGTTTTCGATGCAAATCGTGAGGCATTCTGTTATCTGTGGACTAGCAGAGTGTTGATGAAACACAGAAATTGCATTGGGATTGAATACAACAGTCACCATGCGCACTTTCCTCCACGGGAGTAATGTCTCAAACAGTCCACGCTTTGATCGTTCTCTGGAAGTCCAGTAGTAGTTTCCGATGCACAACTGGTGGCATTATGCAATCAGTGGACTATCAGAGTGTTGATGAAACACAGAAAATGCATCGGTATTGAGTACAACAGTCACCAGGCGCACTTTCCTCCATGGGAGTAATTTCGCAAAGAGTTAACGCTTTGATCGTTCCCTGGAAGGCCAGTATTAGTGTCCGATGCGCATCTGGAGGCATTCTGTAATCTGTGGACTATCAGAGTCTTGATGGAACACAGAAAATGCATCGGGATAGAATTTAACAGTCACCATGCGCACTTTCCTCCACGGGAGTAATGTCTTAAACAGTCTACGGTTTGATCGTTCCCTGGAAGACCAGTAGTAGTTTCCGATGCACATCTGGTGGCATTCTGTAACCTGTGGACTATCAGAGTATTGATGAAACACAGAAATTGCATCGTGATTGAATCCAACAGTCACCATGCACACTTTCCTCCATCGGAGTAATATCTCTAACAGTCTACGCTTTGATCAATCCCTGGAAGACCAGTAGTAGTTTTAGATGCAAATCTGGAGGCAGTCTGTAATCTGTGGACTCTCAGAGTGTTGATGAAACACAGAGAATGCATCGGGATTGAATACAACAGTCACCATGCGCACTTACCTACACGGGAGTAATGTCTCAAACAGTCTACGCTTTGATCGTTCCCAGGAAGACCAGTAAAAGTTTCCGATGCACATCTGGAAGCATTCTGTAATCTGCGGACTATCAGAGTGTTGATGAAACACAGATAATGCATCGGGATTGAATACAACAGTCACCATGCGCACTTTCCTCCATCGGAGTAATATCTCTAACAGTCTACACTGTGATCAATCCCTGGAAGACCAGTAGTAGTTTTAGATGCAAATCTCGAGGCATTCTGTAATCTGTGGACTATCAGAGTGTTGATGAAACACAGAAATTGCATCGGGATTGAATACAACAGTCACTATGCGCACTTTCCTCCATGGGAGTAGTGTCTCATACAGTCTACGTTTTGATCGTTCCCTGGAAGACCAGAAGTAGTTTCCGATGCACATCTGGAGGCATTCAGATCTCTGTGGACTAACAGAGTGTTGATGAAACACAGAAATTGCATCGGGATTGAATACAACAATCACCACGCGCACTTACTCCATGGGAGTAATGTTTCAAACAGTCTACGCTTTGATCGTTCATTCGAAGACCAGTGGTAGTTTCCGATGCACATCTGGAGGCATTCTGTAATCTGTGGACCATCAGAGTGTTGGTGAAACACAGAAAATCCATCGGGATTGAATATAACAGTCACCATGCGCACTTTCCTCCACGTGAGTAATTCTCAAACAGTCTACGCTTTGATCGTTCCCTGGAAGAACAGTAGTAGTTTCCAATGCACATCTGGTGTCATTCTGTAATCTGTGGACTATCAGAGTGTTGATGAAACACAGAAATTGCATCGGGATTGAATACAACTGTCACCATGCGCACTTTCCTCCACGGGAGTAATGTCTAAAACATTCTACGCTTTGATGTTCCCTGGAAGATCAGTAGTAGTTTCCGATGCACGTCTGTTGGCATTCTGTAATCTGTGGACTATCAGAGTGTTGATGAAACACAGATATTGCAACGGGATTGAATGCAACAGTCACCATGTGCACTTTCCTCCATGGGAGTAATGTCTCAAACAGTCTACGCTTTGAACGTTCCCAGGAAGACCAGTAGCAGTTTCCGATGCACATCTGGAGGCATTCTGCAATCAGTGGACTATCAGAGTGTTGATGAAACACAGAAATTGCATCGGGATTGAATACAACAGTCACCATGCGCACTTTCCTCCATGTTAGTAATATCGCTAACAGTCTACGCTTTTATCATTCCCTCGAAGACCAGTAGTAGTTTCCGATGCACATCTGGAGGCATTCTGTAATCTGTGGTCTATCAGAGTCTTGATGGAACACAGAAAATGCATCGGGATAGAATATAACAGTCACCATGCGCATTTTCCTCCACGGGAGTAACGTCTCAAACAGTCTACGCTTTGATGTTCCCTGGAAGATCAGTAGTAGCTTCCGATGCACGTCTGTTGGCATTCTGTAATCTGTGGACTATCAGAGTGTTGATGAAACACAGATATTGCAACGGGATTGAATGCAACAGTCACCATGTGCACTTTCCTCCATGGGAGTAATGTTTCAAACAGTCTACGATTTTATCATTACCTCGAAGACCAGTAGTAGTTTCCGATGCACATCTGGAGGCATTCTGTAATCTGTGGACTATCAGAGTATTGATGAAACACAGAAATTGCATCGGGATTGAATACAAAAGTCACCATGCGCACTTTCCTCCATGGGAGTAATACCTCTAACAGTCTACGCTTTGATCAATCCCTGGAGGACCAGTAGTAGTTTTTGATGCAAATCGTGAGGCATTCTGTTATCTGTGGACTAGCAGAGTGTTGATGAAACACAGAAATTGCATTGGGATTAAATACAACAGTCACCATGCGCACTTTCCTCCACGGGAGTAATGTCTCAAACAGTCCACGCTTTGATCGTTCTCTGGAAGAACAGTAGTAGTTTCCGATGCACAACTGGTGGCATTCTGCAATCAGTGGACTATCAGAGTGTTGATGAAACACAGAAAATGCATCGGTATTGAATACAACAGTCACCAGGCGCAGTTTCCTCCATGGGAGTAATGTCTCAAAGAGTTAACGCTTTGATCGTTCCCTGGAAGGCCAGTAGTAGTGTCCGATGCACATCTGGAGGCATTCTGTATTCTGTGGACTATCAGAGTGTTGATGGAACACAGAAAATGCATCGGGATAGAATATAACAGTCACCATGCGCACTTTCCTCCACGGGAGTAATGTCTCAAACAGTATACGCTTTGATCGTTCCCTGGAAGACCAGTAGTAGTTTCCGATTCACAACTGGTGGCATTCTGTAACCTGTGGACTATCAGAGTATTGATGAAACACAGAAATTGCATCGTGATTGAATACAACAGTCACAATGCGCACTTTCCTCCATCGGAGTAATATCTCTAACAGTCTACGCTTTGATCAATCCCTGGAAGACCAGTAGTACTTTTAGATGCAAATCTGGAGGCATTCTGTAATCTGTGGACTATCAGAGTGTTGATGAAACACAGAAAATGCATCGGGATTGAATACAACAGTCACCATGCACACTTACCTACACGGGAGTAATGTCTCAAACAGTCTACGCTTTGAACGTTCCCAGGAAGACCAGTAGTAGTTTCCGATGTACATCTGGAGGCATTCTGCAATCAGTGGACTATCAGAGTGTTGATGAAACATAGAAATTGCATCGGGATTGAATACAACAGTCACCATGCGTACTTTCCTCCATGTTAGTAATATCGCTAACAGTCTACGCTTTTATCATTCCCTCGAAGACCGGTAGTAGTTTCCGATGCACATCTGGAGGCATTCTGTAATCTGTGGACTATCAGAGTATTGATGAAACACAGAAATTGCATCGGGATTGAATACAAAAGTCACCATGCGCACTTTCCTCCATGGGAGTAATACCTCTAACAGTCTACGCTTTGATCAATCCCTGGAGGACCAGTAGTAGTTTTCGATGCAAATCGTGAGGCATTCTGTTATCTGTGGACTAGCAGAGTGTTGATGAAACACAAAAATTGCATTGGGATTGAATACAACAGTCACCATGCGCACTTTCCTCCATGGGAGTAATACCTCTAACTGTCTACGCTTTGATCAATCCCTGGAGGACCAGTAGTAGTTTTCGATGCACATCTGGAGGCATTCTGCAATCAGTGGACTATCAGAGTCTTGATGGAACACAGAAAATGCATCGGGATAGAATATAACAGTCACCATGCGCACTTTCCTCCACGGGAAAAATGTCTCAAACAGTCTACGCTTTGATGTTCCCTGGAAGATCAGTAGTAGTTTCCGATGCACGTCTGTTGGCATTCTGTAATCTGTGGACTATCAGAGTGTTGATGAAACACAGATATTGCAACGGGATTGAATGCAACAGTCACCATGTGCACTTTCCTCCATGGGAGTAATGACTCAAACCGTCTACGCTTTTAGCATTACCTCGAAGACCAGTAGTAGATTCCGATGCACATCTGGAGGCATTCTGTAATCTGTGGACTATCAGAGTATTGATGAAACACAGAAATTCCATCGGGATTGAATACAAAAGTCACCATGCGCACTTTCCTCCATGGGAGTAATACCTCTAACAGTCTACGCTTTGATCAATCCCTGGAGGACCAGTAGTAGTTTTCGATGCAAATCGTGAGGCATTCTGTTATCTGTGGACTAGCAGAGAGTTGATGAAACACAGAAATTGCATTGGGATTGAATACAACAGTCACCATGCGCACTTTCCTCCACGGGAGTAATTCTCAAACAGTCTACGCTTTGATCGTTCCCTGGAAGACCAGTAGTAGTTTCCGATGCACATCTGGTGGCATTCTGTAATCTGTGGACTATCAGAATCATGATGGAACACAGAAAATGCATCGGGATAGAATATAACAGACACCATGCGCACTTTCCTCCACGGGAGTAATGTCTCAAACAGTCTACGCTTTGATCGTTCCCTGGAAGACCAGTAGTAGTTTCCGATTCACATCTGGTGGCATTCTGTAACCTGTGGACTATCAGAGTATTGATGAAACACAGAAATTGCATCGTGATTGAATACAACAGTCACCATGCGCACTTTCCTCCATGGGAGTAATACCTCTAACTGTCTACGCTTTGATCAATCCCTGGAGGACCAGTAGTAGTTTTCGATGCACATCTGGAGGCATTCTGCAATCAGTGGACTATCAGAGTCTTGATGGAACACAGAAAATGCATCGGGATAGAATATAACAGTCACCATGCGCACTTTCCTCCACGGGAGTAATGTCTCAAACAGTCTACGCTTTGATGTTCCCTGGAAGATCAGTAGTAGTTTCCGATGCACGTCTGTTGGCATTCTGTAATCTGTGGACTATCAGAGTGTTGATGAAACACAGATATTGCAACGGGATTGAATGCAACAGTCACCATGTGCACTTTCCTCCATGGGAGTAATGACTCAAACCGTCTACGCTTTTAGCATTACCTCGAAGACCAGTAGTAGATTCCGATGCACATCTGGAGGCATTCTGTAATCTGTGGACTATCAGAGTATTGATGAAACACAGAAATTCCATCGGGATTGAATACAAAAGTCACCATGCGCACTTTCCTCCATGGGAGTAATACCTCTAACAGTCTACGCTTTGATCAATCCCTGGAGGACCAGTAGTAGTTTTCGATGCAAATCGTGAGGCATTCTGTTATCTGTGGACTAGCAGAGTGTTGATGAAACACAGAAATTGCATTGGGATTGAATACAACAGTCACCATGCGCACTTTCCTCCACGGGAGTAATTCTCAAACAGTCTACGCTTTGATCGTTCCCTGGAAGACCAGTAGTAGTTTCCGATGCACATCTGGTGGCAATCTGTAATCTGTGGACTATCAGAATCATGATGGAACACAGAAAATGCATCGGGATAGAATATAACAGACACCATGCGCACTTTCCTCCACGGGAGTAATGTCTCAAACAGTCTACGCTTTGATCGTTCCCTGGAAGACCAGTAGTAGTTTCCGATTCACATCTGGTGGCATTCTGTAACCTGTGGACTATCAGAGTATTGATGAAACACAGAAATTGCATCGTGATTGAATACAACAGTCACCATGCGCACTTTCCTCCATCGGAGTAATATCTCTAACAGTCTACGCTTTGATCAATCCCTGGTAGACCAGTAGTAGTTTTAGATGCAAATCTGGAGGCATTCTGTAATCTGTTGACTATCAGAGTGTTGATGAAACACAGAAAATGCATCGGGATTGAATACAACAGTCACCATGCGCACTTACCTACACGGGAGTAATGTCTCAAACAGTCTACGCTTTGATCGTTCCCAGGAAGACCAGTAAAAGTTTCCGATGCACATCTCAAGGCATTCTGTAATCTGCGGACTATCAGAGTGTTGATGAAACACAGAAAATGCATCGGGATTGAATACAACAGTCACCATGCGCACTTTCCTCCACGTGAGTAATTCTCAAACAGTCTACGCTTTGATCGTTCCCTGGAAGACCAGTAGTAGTTTCCGATGCACATCTGGTGGCATTCTGTAACCTGTGGACTATCAGAGTATTGATGAAACACAGAAATTGCATCGTGATTGAATACAACAGTCACCATGTGCACTTTCCTCCATCGGAGTAATATCTCTAACAGTCTACGCTTTGATCAATCCCTGGAAGACCAGTAGTAGTTTTAGATGCAAATCTGGAGGCATTCTGTAATCTGTGGACTATCAGAGTGTTGATGAAACACAGAAATTGCATCGGGATTGAATACAACAGTCACTATGCGCACTTTCCTCCATGGGAGTAGTGTCTCAAACAGTCTACGTTTTGATCGTTCCCTGGAAGCCCAGAAGTAGTTTCCGATGCACATCTGGAGGCTTTCAGATCTCTGTGGACTAACAGAGTGTTGATGAAACACAGAAATTGCATCGGGATTGAATACAACAGTCACCAAGCGCACTTACTCCATGGGAGTAATGTCTCAAACAGTCTACGCTTTGATCGTTCATTCGAAGACCAGTAGTAGTTTCCGATGCACATCTGGAGGCATTCTGTAATCTGTGGACCATCAGAGTGTTGGTGAAACACAGAAAATCCATCGGGATTCAATATAACAGTCACCATGCGCACTTTCCTCCACGTGAGTAATTCTCAAACTGTCTACGCTTTGATCGTTCCCTGGAAGACCAGTAGTAGTTTCCAATGCACATCTGGTGTCATTCTGTAATCTGTGGACTATCAGAGTGTTGATGAAACACAGAAATTGCATCGGGATTGAATACAACTGTCACCATGCGCGCTTTCCTCCACGGAAGTAATGTCACAAACAGTCTACGCTTTGATCGTTCCCTGGAAGACCAGTAGTAATTTCCGATGTACATATGGTGGCATTCTGTAACCTGTGGACTATCAGAGTGTAGATGAAACACATTAATTGTATCGGGATTGAATACAACATTCACCATGCGCACTTTCCTCCACGGGAGTAATGTCTAAAACAGTCTAAGCTTTGATGTTCCCTGGAAGATCAGTAGTAGTTTCCGATGCACGTCTGTTGGCATTCTGTAATCTGTGGACTATCAGAGTGTTGATGAAACACAGATATTGCAACGGGATTGAATGCAACAGTCACCATGTGCACTTTCCTCCATGGGAGTAATGTCTCAAACAGTCTACGATTTGAACGTTCCCAGGAAGACCAGTAGTAGTTTCCGATGCACATCTGGAGGCATTCTGCAATCAGTGGACTATCAGAGTGTTGATGAAACACAGAAATTGCATCGGGATTGAATACAACAGTCACCATGCGTACTTTCCTCCATGTTAGTAATATCGCTAACAGTCTACGCTTTTATCATTCCCTCGAAGACCAGTAGTAGTTTCCGATGCACATCTGGAGGCATTCTGTAATCTGTGGACTATCAGAGTATTGATGAAACACAGAAATTGCATCGGGATTGAATACAAAAGTCACCATGCGCACTTCCCTCCATGGGAGTAATACCTCTAACAGTCTACGATTTGATCAATCCCTGGAGGACCAGTAGTAGTTTTCGATGCAAATCGTGAGGCATTCTGTTATCTGTGGACTAGCAGAGTGTTGATGAAACACAGAAATTGCATTGGGATTGAATACAACAGTCACCATGCGCACTTTCCTCCATGGCAGTAATACCTCTAACAGTCTACGCTTTGATCAATCCCTGGAGGACCAGTAGTAGCTTTCGATGCACATCTGGAGGCATTCTGCAATCAGTGGACTATCAAAGTGTTGATGAAACACAGAAAATGCATCGGTATTGAATACAACAGTCACCAGGATCACTTTCCTCCATGGGAGTAATGTCTCAAAGAGTTAACGCTTTGATCGTTCCCTGGAAGGCCAGTAGTAGTGTCCGATGAACATCTGGAGGCATTCTGTAATCTGTGGACTATCAGAGTCTTGATGGAACACAGAAAATGCATCGGGATAGAATATAACAGTAACCATGCGCACTTTCCTCCACGGGAGTAATGTCTCAAACAGTCTACGCTTTGATCGTTCCCTGAAGACCAGTAGTAGTTTCCGATTCACATCTGGTGGCATTCTGTAACCTGTGGACTATCAGAGTATTGATGAAACACAGAAATTGCATCGTGATTGAATACAACAGTCACCATGCGCACTTTCCTCCATCGGAGTAATATCTCTAACAGTCTACGCTTTGATCAATCCCTGGAAGAACAGTAGTAGTTTTAGATGCAAATCTGGAGGCATTCTGTAATCTGTGGACTATCAGAGTGTTGATGAAACACAGAAAATGCATCGGGATTGAATACAACAGTCACCATGCGCACTTACCTACACGGGAGTAATGTCTCAAACAGTCTACGCTTTGATCGTTCCCAGGAAGACCAGTAAAAGTTTCCGATGCACATCTCAAGGCATTCTGTAATCTGCGGACTATCAGAGAGTTGATGAAACAAAGAAAATGCATCGGGATTGAGTACTACAGTCACCATGCGCACTTTCCTCCACGTGAGTAATTCTCAAACAGTCTACGCTTTGATCGTTCCCTGGAAGACCAGTAGTAGTTTCCGATGCACATCTGGTGGCATTCTGTAACCTGTGGACTATCAGAGTATTGATGAAACACAGAAATTACATCGTGATTGATTACAACAGTCACCATGCGCACTTTCCTCCATCGGAGTAATATCTCTAACAGTCTACGCTTTGATCAATCCCTGGAAGACCAGTAGTAGTTTTAGATGCAAATCTGGAGGCATTCTGTAATCTGTGGACTATCAGAGTGTTGATGAAATACAGAAATTGCATCGGGATTGAATACAACAGTCACTATGCGCACTTTCCTCCATGGGAGTAGTGTCTCATACAGTCTACGTTTTGATCGTTCCCTGGAAGACCAGAAGTAGTTTCCGATGCACATCTGGAGGCTTTCAGATCTCTGTGGACTAACAGAGTGTTGATGAAACACAGAAATTGCATCGGGATTGAATACAACAGTCACCATGCACACTTACTCCATGGGAGTAATGTCTCAAACAGTCTACGCTTTGATCGTTCATTCGAAGACCAGTGGTAGTTTCCGATGCACATCTGGAGGCATTCTGTAATCTGTGGACCTTCAGAGTGTTGGTGAAACACAGAAAATCCATCGGGATTCAATATAACAGTCACCATGCGCACTTTCCTCCACGTGAGTAATTCTCAAACTGTCTACGCTTTGATCGTTCCCTGGAAGACCAGTAGTAGTTTCCAATGCACATCTGGTGTCATTCTGTAATCTGTGGACTATCAGAGTGTTGATGAAACACAGAAATTGCATCGGGATTGAATACAACTGTCACCATGCTCGCTTTCCTCCACGGGAGTAATGTCACAAACTGTCTACGCTTTGATCGTTCCCTGGAAAACCAGTAGTAATTTCCGATGCACATATGGTGGCATTCTGTAACCTGTGGACTATCAGAGTGTAGATGAAACACATTAATTGCATCGGGATTGAATACAACATTCACCATGCGCACTTTCCTCCACGGGAGTAATGTCTAAAACAGTCTACGCTTTGATGTTCCCTGGAAGATCAGTAGTAGTTTCCGATGCACGTCTGTTGGCATTCTGTAATCTGTGGACTATCAGAGTGTTAATGAAACACAGATATTGCAACGGGATTGAATGCAAAAGTCACCATGTGCACTTTCCTCCATGGGAGTAATGTCTCAAACAGTCTACGCTTTGAACGTTCCCAGGAAGACCAGTAGTAGTTTCCGATGCACATCTGGAGGCATTCTGCAATCAGTGGACTATCAGAGTGTTGATGAAACACAGAAATTGCATCGGGATTGAATACAACAGTCACCATGCGTACTTTCCTCCATGTTAGTAATATCGCTAACAGTCTACGCTTTTATCATTCCCTCGAAGACCAGTAGTAGTTTCCGATGCACATCTGGAGGCATTCTGTAATCTGTGGACTATCAGAGTGTTGATGAAACACAGAAAATGCATCGGGTATGAATACAACAGTCACCATGCGCACTTTCCTCCATGGGAGTAGTACCTCTAACAGTCTACGCTTTGATCAATCCCTGGAGGACCAGTAGTAGTTTTCGATGCACATCTGGAGGCATTCTGTAATCTGTGGACTATCAGAGTGTTGATGAAACACAGAAAATGCATCGGTATTGAATACAACAGTCACCAGGCGCTCTTTCCTCCGTGGGAGTAATGTCTCAAAGAGTTAACGCTTTGATCGTTCAATGGAAGGCCAGTAGTAGTGTCCGATGAACATCTGGAGGCATTCTGTAATCTGTGGACTATCAGAGTCTTGATGGAACACAGAAAACGCATCGGGATAGAATATAACAGTCACCATGCGCACTTTCCTCCACGGGAATAATGTCTCAAACAGTCTACGCTTTGATCGTTCCCTGGAAGACCAGTAGTAGTTTCCGATGCACATCTGGTGGCATTCTGTAACCTGTGGACTATCAGAGTATTGATGAAACACAGAAATTGCATCGTGATTGAATACAACAGTCACCATGCGCACTTTCCTCCATCGGAGTAATATCTCTAACAGTCTACGCTTTGATCAATCCCTGGAAGACCAGTAGTAGTTTTAGATGCAAATCTGGTGGCATTCTGTAATCTGTGGACTATCAGAGTGTTGATGAAACACAGAAAATGCATCGGGATTGAATACAACAGTCACCATGCGCACTTACCTACACGGGAGTAATGTCTCAAACAGTCTACGCTTTGATCGTTCCCAGGAAGACCAGTAAAAGTTTCCGATGCACATCTGGAGGCATTCTGTAATCTGCGGACTATCAGAGTGTTGATTAAACACAGAAAATGCATCGAGATTGAATACAACAGTCACCATGTGCACTTTCCTCCATGGGAGTAATGTCTCAAAGAGTTTACGCTTTGGTCGTTCCCTGGAAGACCAGTAGTAGTTTCCGATGGACATCTGGAGGCATTCTGCAATCTGTGGACTATCAGAGTGTTGATGGAATACAGAAATTGCATCGGGATTGATGACAACTGTCACCATGCGCACTTTCCTCCATAAAAGTTATGCCTCAAACAGTCTACGCTTTGATCGTTCCCTGGAAGACCAGTAGTAGTTTCCGATGCACATCTGGAGGCATTCTGTAATCTGTGGACTATCAGAGTGTTGATGAAACACAGAAATTGCATCGGGATTAAATACAACAGTCACCATGCGCACTTTCCTCCATGGGAGAAATTCTCAAACACTCTACGCTTTGATCGTTCCCTGGAAGTCCAGTAGTAGTTTCCGATGCACATCTGGAGGCATTATGTAATCTGTGGACTAACAGAGTGTTGATGAAACACAGAATTTGCATCGGGATTGAATACAACAGTCGCCATGCGCACTTTCCTCCATGGGAGTAATGTCTCAAACAGTCTACGCTTTGATCATTCATCTGGAAAACCAGTAGTAGTTATCGATGCACATCTGGAGGCATTCTGAAATCTGTGGACTATCAGACTGTTGAAGAAACACAGAAATTGCATCGGGATTGAATACAACAGTCACCATGCGCACTATCCTCCATGGGAGTAATGTCTCAAACAGTCTACGCTTTGATCATTCATCTGGAAGACCAGTAGTAGTTATCGATGCACATCTGGAGGCATTCTGAAATCTGTGGACTATCAGACTGTTGAAGAAACACAGAAAATGAATCGGGATTGAATACAACAATCACCATGCGCACTTTCCTCCATGGGAGTAATGTCTCAAAGAGATTACGCATTGATCGTTCCCTGGAAGACCAGTAGTAGTGTCCGATGCACATCTGGATGCATTCTGTAATCTGTGGACTATCAGAGTGTTGATGAAACACAGAAAATGCATCGGGATTGAATACAACAGTCACCATGCGCACTTTAACCCACGGGAGTAATGTCTCAAACAGTCTACGCTTCGATCGTTCCCTGGAAGACCATTGGTAGTTTCCGATGCACGTTTGGTGGCTTTCTGTAATCTGTGGACTATCAGAGTGTTGATGAAACACAGAAAATGCATCTGGATTCAATACAACAGTCACCAGGCGCACTTTCCTCCATGGGAGTAATGTCTCAAAGAGTTAACGCTTTGATCGTTCAATGGAAGGCCAGTAGTAGTTTCCGATGCACATCTGGTGGCATTCTATAATCTGTTTACTATCTGAGAGTTGACGAAACACAGAAATTGTATTGGGATTTAATACAACAGTCACCATGCGCACTTTCCTCCACGGAAGTAATGTCTCAAACAGTCTACGATTTGATCGTTCCCTATAAGTCCAATAGTAGTTTCCGATGCACATCTGGAGGCATTATGTAATCTGTGGACTAACAGAGTGTTGATGAAACACAGAAATTGCATCGGGATTGAATACAACAGTCACCATGCGCACTTTGCTCCATGGGAGTGATGTCTCAAACAGTCTACAGTTTGATCGTTCCCTTCAAGACCAGTAGTAGTTTCCGATGGACATCTGGAGGCATTCTGTAATCTGTGGACTATCAGAGTGTTGATGAAACACAGAAATTGGATCGGGAAAGGGAACAACACTCATCATGCGCACTTTCATCCACGGGGGTAATGTCCCACACAGTCTACGCTTTGATCATTCCCTGGAAGACCAGTAGTAGTTTACGATGCACATCTGGTGGCATACTGTAATCTGTGGACTATCAGAGTGTTGATGAAACACAGAAATTGCATCGGGATTAAATACAACAGTCACCATGCGCACTTATCTCCATGGGAGTAATTTCTCAAACAGTCTACGCTTTGATCAATCCCTGGAAGACCAGTAGTAGTTTTCGATGCAAATCGTGAGGCATTTTGTAATCCGTGGACTATCAGAGTGTTGATGAAACACAGAAATTGCATCGGGATTGAATACAACAGTCACCATCCACACTTTCCTCCATGGGAGTAATGTCTGAAACAGTCTACGCTTTGATCGTTCCCTGGACGACCAGTAGTAGTTTCCGATGCACATCTGGTGGCATTCTGTAATCTGTTGTTTATCAGAGTGTTGATGAAACACAGAAATTGCATCGGGATTGAATACAACAGTCACCAGGCGCACTTGTCTCCATGGGAGTAATGTCTCAAACAGTCTACGCTTTGATCGTTCCCTGCAAGACCAGTAGTAGTTTCCAATGCACATCTGGAGGCATTCTGCAATCAGTGGACTATCAGAGTGTTGATGAAACACAGAAATTGCATCGGGATTGAACACAACAGTCACCATGCGCTTTTTCCTTCATGTTAGTAATATCACTAACAGTCTACGCTTTGATCATTCCCTCGAAGACCAGTAGTAGTTTCCGATGAACATCTGGAATCATTCTGTAATCTGTGAACTATCAGAGTGATGCTGAAACACAGAAAATGCATCGGTATTGAATACAACAGTCACCATGCGCACTTTCCTCCATGGGTGTAATGTCTCAAAGAGTTTACGCTTTGATCGTTCCCTGGAAGACCAGTAGTAGTGTCCGATGCACATCTGGAGGTATTCTGTAATCTGTGGACTATCAGAGTATTGATGGAACACAGAAAATGCATCGGGCTAGAATATAACAGTCACCATGCGCACTTTCCTCCACGGGAGTAATGTCTCAAACAGTCTACGCTTTGATCGTTCCCTGGAAGACCAGTAGTAGTTTCGGATGCACACCAGGTGGCATTCTGTAACCTTTGGACTATAAGAGTATTGATGAAACACAGAAATTGCATCGTGATTGAATACAACAGTCACCATGCGCACTTTCCTCCATGGGAGTAATGTCTCAAAGAGTTTACGCTTTGATCGTTCCCTGGAAGACCAGTAGTAGTTTCCGATGCATATCTGGAGGCATTATGTAATCTGTGGACTAACAGAGTGTTGATGAAACACAGAATTTGCATCGGGATTGAATACAACAGTCACCATGCGCACTTTCCTCCATGGAAGTAATGTCTCAAACAGTCTACGCTTTGACCATTCATCTGGAAAACCAGTAGTAGTTATCGATGCACATCTGGAGGCATTCTGAAATCTGTGGACTATCAGACTGTTGAAGAAACACAGAAATTGCATCGGGATTGAATACAACAGTCACCATGCGCACTTTCCTCCATGGGAGTAATGTCTCAAACAGTCTACGCTTTGATCATTCATCTGGAAGACCAGTACTAGTTATCGATGCACATCTGGAGGCATTCTGAAATCTGTGGACTATCAGACTGTTGAAGAAACACAGAAAATGCATCGGGATTGAATACAACAATCACCATGTGCACTTTCCTCCATGGGAGTAATGTCTCAAAGAGATTACGCTTTGATCGTTCCCTGGAAGACCAGTAGTAGTGTCCGATGCACATCTGGAGGCATTCTGTAATCTGTGGACTATCAGAGTGTTGATGAAACACAGAAAATGCATCGGGATTGAATACAACAGTCACCATGCGCACTTTAACCCACGGGAGTAATGTCTCAAACAGTCTACGCTTCGATCGTTCCCTGGAAGACCATTGGTAGTTTCCGATGCACGTTTGGTGGCTTTCTGTAATCTGTGGACTATCAGAGTGTTGGTGAAACACAGAAAATGCATCTGGATTCAATACAACAGTCACCATGCGCACTTTCCTCCATGGGAGTAATGTCTCAAACAGTGTACGCTTTGATCGTTCCCAGGAAGACCAGTAGTAGTTTCGGATGCACATCTGGTGGCATTCTGTAATCTGTGGACCTTCAAAGTGTTGATGAAACACAGAAATTGAATCGGGATTGAATACAACAGTCACCATGCGCACTTTCCTCCTTGGGAGTAATTCTCAAACAGTCTACGCTTTGATCGTTCCCTGGAAGACCATTAGTAGTTTCCGATGCACATCTGGTGGCATGCTATAATCTGTTTACTATCTGAGAGTTGATGAAACACAGAAATTGTATCGGGATTTAATACAACAGTCACCATGCGCACTTTCCTCCACGGAAGTAATGTCTCAAACAGTCTACGATTTGATCGTTCCCTGGAAGTCCAGTAGTAGTTTCCGATGCACATCTGGAGGCATTATGTAATCTGTGGACTAACAGAGTGTTGATGAAACACAGAAATTGCATCGGGATTGAATACAACAGTCACCATCCGCACTTTCCTCCATGGGAGTAATGTCTGAAACAGTCTACGCTTCGATCGTTCCCTGGAAGACCAGAAGTAGTTTCCGATGCACATCTGGAGGCATTCTATAATCTGTTTACTATCTGAGAGTTGATGAAACACAGAAATTGCATCGGGATTGAATACAACAGTCACCATGCGCACTTTCCTCCATGGGAGTAATGTCTCAAACAGTCTACGCTTTGATCGTTCATCTGGAAGAACAGTAGTATTTACCGATGCACATCTGGAGGCATTCTGAAATCTGTGGACTATCAGAGTGTTGACGAAACACAGAAAATGCATCGGGATTGAATACAACAGTCTCCATGCGCACTTTCCTCCATGGGAGTAATGTCTCAAAGAGATTACGCTTTGATCGTTCCCTGGAAGACCAGTAGTAGTGTCCGATGCACATCTGGAGGCATTCTGTAATCTGTGGACTATCAGAGTAATGATGAAATGCATCGGGATTGAATACAACAGTCACCATGCGCACTTTCCTCCACGGGAGTAATGTCTCAAACAGTCTACGCTTTGATCGTTCCCTGGAAGACCAGTAGTAGTTTCCGATGCAGGTCTGGTGGCATTCTGTAATCTGTGGACTATCAGAGTGTTGATGAAACACAGAAAATGCATCGGGATTGAATACAACAGCCACCATGCGCACTTTCCTCCATGGGAGTAATGTCTCAAACTGTGTACGCTTTGATCGTTCCCAGGGAGACCAGTAGTACTTTCCGATGCACATCTGGAGGCATTCTGTAATGTGTGGACCTTCAAAGTGTTGATGAAACACAGAAATTGAATTTGGATTGAATACAACAGTCACCATGCGCACTTTCCTCCATGGGAGTAATGTCTCAAGGAGTTTACGCTTTGATCATTCCCTGGAAGACCAGTAGTAGTGTCCGATGCACATCGTGAGGCTTTCTGTAATCTGTGGACTATCAGAGTGTTGATGAAACACAGAAATTGCATCGGGATTGAATACAACAGTCACCATACGCATATTCCTCCAATGGGAGTAATGTCTCAAACAGTTTACGGTTTGATCGTTCCCTGGAAGACCAGTAGTTGTTTCCGATGGACATCTGGAGGCATTCTGTAATCTGTGGACTATCAGAGTATTGATGAAACACAGAAAATGCATCGGGATTGAATACAACAGTCACCATGCGCACTTTCCTCCATGGGAGTGATGTCTCAAACAGTCTACAGTTTGATCGTTCATTTCAAGACCAGTAGTAGTTTCCGATTGACATCTGGAGCCATTCTGTAAACTGTGGACTATCAGAGTGTTGATGAAACACAGAAATTGCATCGGGATTGAATACAAAAATCACCATGCGCACTTTCCTCCATAAGAGTAATGTCTCAAACAGTCTACGCTTTGATCGTACCCTGGAAGCCCAGTAGTAGTTTCCGATGCACATCTGGAGGCATTCTGTAATCTGTGGACTATCACAGTGTTGATGAAATACAGAAATTGCATCGGGACTGAATACAACTGTCACCATGCGCACTTTCCTCCATAAAAGTTATGTCTCAAACAGTCTACGCTTTGATCGTTCCCTGGAATTCCAGTAGTAGTTTCCGATGCACATCTGGAGGCATTCTGTAATCTGTGGGCTATCAGAGTGTTGATGAAACACAGAAATTGGATCGGGAAAGGAAACAACACTCATCATGCGCACTTTCATCCACGGGAGTAATGTCCCACACAGTCTACGCTTTGATCATTCCCTGGAAGACCAGTAGTAGTTTACGATGCACATCTGGTGGCATACTGTAATCTGTGGACTATCAGAGTGTTGATGAAACACAGAAATTGCATCGGGATTAAATACAACAGTCACCATGCGCACTTATCTCCATGGGAGTAATTTCTCAAACAGTCTACGCTTTGATCAATCCCTGGAAGACCAGTAGTAGTTTTCGATGCAAATCGTGAGGCATTCTGTAATCTGTGGACTATCAGAGTGTTGATGAAACACAGAAATTGCATCGGGATTGAATACAACAGTCACCATCCACACTTTCCTCCATGGGAGTAATGTCTGAAACAGTCTACGCTTTGATCGTTCCCTGGACGACCAGTAGTAGTTTCCGATGCACATCTGGTGGCATTCTGTAATCTGTTGTTTATCAGAGTGTTGATGAAACACAGAAATTGCATCGGGATTGAATACAACAGTCACCATGCGCACTTTCCTCCACGGGAGTAATGTCTCAAACAGTCCACGCTTTGATCGTTCTCTGGAAGACCAGTAGTAGTTTCCGATGCACAACTGGTGGCATTCTGTAATCTGTGGACTATCAGAGTATTGATGAAACACAGAAATTGCATCGGGACTTAATACAATAGTCACCAGGAGCACTTGTCTCCATGTGAGTAATGTCTCAAACAGTCTACGCTTTGATCGTTCCCTGGAAGACCAGTAGTAGTTTCGGATGCACACCAGGTGGCATTCTGTAACCTTTGGACTATAAGAGTATTGATGAAACACAGAAATTGCATCGTGATTGAATACAACAGTCACCATGCGCACTTTCCTCCATGGGAGTAATGTCTGAAAGAGTTTACGCTTTGATCGTTCCCTGGAAGACCAGTAGTAGTTTCCGATGCACATCTGGAGGCACTCTGTAATCTGTGTACTGTCAGATTATTGATGAAACACAGAAATTGCATCGGGTTTGAATACAAAAGTCACCATGCCCACTTTCCTCAATGGGAGTAATGTCTCAAACATTCTACGCTTAGATCGTTCCCTGGAAGACCAGTAGTAGTTTCCGATGCACATCTGGAGGCATCCTGTAATCGGTGGACTATCAGAGTGTTGATGTAACACAGAAATTGCCTCGGGATTGAATACAACAGTCATAACGCGCACTTTCCTCCACGGGAGTAATGTCTCAAACTGTCTACCCTTTGAACGTTCCCTGGAAAACCAGTAGTAGTTTCCGATGCACATATGGTGGCATTCTGTAATCTGTGGACTATCAGAGTGTTGATGAAACACAGAAATTGCATCGGGATTGAATACAACAGTCACCATGCGCACTTTCCTCCATGGGAGAAATTCTCAAACACTCTACGCTTTGATCGTTCCCTGGAAGACCAGTGGTAGTTACCGATTCACATCTGGAGGCACTCTGTAATCTGTGGACTATCAGATTGTTGATGAAACACAGAAATTGCATCGGGATTGAAAACAACAGTCACCATGCGCACTTTCCTCCATGGGAGTAATGTCTCAAACAGTCTACGCTTTGATCGTTCCCTGGAAGACCAGTAGTAGTTACCGATGCACATCTGGAGGTATTCTGAAATCTGTGGACTATCAGAGTGTTCATGAAACACAGATATTGCATCGGGATAGTATACAACACTCACCATGGGCACTTTCCTCCATGGGAGTAATATCCCTAACATTCTACGCTTTGATCATTCCCTGGAAGACCAGAAGTAGTTTCCGATGCACATCTGGTGGCATTCTGTAACCTGTGGACTATCAGAGTGTTGATGAAACACAGAAATTGCATCGGGGTTAAATACAACAATCACCATCCGCACTTTCCTCCATGGGAGTAATGTCTGAAACAGTCTACGCTTCGATCGTTATCTGGAAGACCAGAAGTAGTTTCCGATGCACATCTGGAGGCATTCTATAATCTGTTTACTATCTGAGAGTTGATGAAACACAGAAATTGCATCGGGATTGAATACAACAGTCACCATGCGCACTTTCCTCCATGGGAGTAATGTCTCAAACAGTCTACGCTTTGATCGTTCATCTGGAAGACCAGTATTAGTTATCGATGCACATCTGGAGGCATTCTGAAATCTGTGGACTATCAGACTGTTGAAGAAACACAGAAAATGCATCTCGATTGAATACAACAATCACCATGCGCACTTTCCTCCATGGGAGTAATGTCTCAAAGAGTTTACGCTTTCATCGTTCCCTGGAAGACCAGTAGTAGGTGTCCGATGCACATCTGGATGCATTCTGTAATCTGTGGACTATCAGAGTGTTGATGAAACACAGAAAATGCATCGGGATTGAGTACAACAGTCACCATGCGCACTTTAACCCACGGGAGTAATGTCTCAAACAGTCTACGCTTCGATCGTTCCCTGGAAGACCATTGGTAGTTTCCGATGCACGTTTGTTGGCTTTCTGTAATCTGTGGACTATCAGAGTGTTGATGAAACACAGAAAATGCATCTGGATTCAATACAACAGTCACCATGCGCACTTTCCTCCATGGGAGTAATGTCTCAAACAGTGTACGCTTTGATCGTTCCCAGGAAGACCAGTAGTAGTTTCCGATGCACATCTGGTGGCATTCTGTAATCTGTGGACCTTCAAAGTGTTGATGAAACACAGAAATTGAATCGGGATTGAATACAACAGTCACCATGCGCACTTTCCTCCTTGGGAGTAATTCTCAAACAGTCTACTCTTTGATCGTTCCCTGGAAGACCAGTAGTAGTTTCCGATGCACATCTGGTGGCATTCTATAATCTGTTTACTATCAGAGTGTTGATGAAACACAGAAATTCCATCGGGACTGAATACAACTGTCACCATGCGCACTTTCCTCCATAAAAGTTATGTCTCAAACAGTCTACGCTTTGATCGTTAGCTGGAAGACCAGTAGTAGTTTACGATGCACATCTGGTGGCATACTGTAATCTCTGGACTATCAGAGTGTTGATGAAACACAGAAATTGCATCGGGATTAAATACAACAGTCACCATGCGCACTTATCTCCATGGGAGTAGTTTCTCAAACAGTCTACGCATTGATCAATCCCTGGAAGACCAGTAGTAGTTTTCGAAGCAAATCGTGAGGCATTCTGTAATCTGTGGACTATCAGAGTGTTGATGAAACACAGAAATTGCATCGGGAATGAATACAACAGTGACCATCCACACTTTCCTCCATGGGAGTAATGTCTGAAACAGTCTACGCTTTGATCGTTCCCTGCAAGACCAGTAGTAGTTTCCGATGCACATCTGGAGGCATTCGGCAATCGGTGGACTATCAGAGTGTTGATGAAACACAGAAATTGCATCGGGATTGAACACAACAGTCACCATGCGCTTTTCCTCCATGTTAGTAATATCACTAACAGTCTACGATTTGATCATTCCCTCGAAGACCAGTAGTAGTTTCCGATGAACATCTGGAGGCATTCTGTAAACTGTGAACTATCAGAGTGATGATGAAACACAGAAAATGCATCGGTATTGAATACAACAGTCACCATGCGCACTTTCCTCCATGGGTGTAATGTCTCAAACAGTCTACGCTTCGATCGTTCCCTGGAAGACCATTGGTAGTTTCCGATGCACGTTTGGTGGCTTTCTGTAATCTGTGGACTATCAGAGTGTTGATGAAACACAGAAAATGCATCTGGATTCAATACAACAGTCACCATGCGCACTTTCCTCCATGGGAGTAATGTCTCAAACAGTGTACGCTTTGATCGTTCCCAGGAAGACCAGTAGTAGTTTCCGATGCACATCTGGTGGCATTCTGTAATCTGTGGACCTTCAAAGTGTTGATGAAACACAGAAATTGAATCGGGATTGAATACAACAGTCACCATGCGCACTTTCCTCCACGGAGTAATGTCTCAAACAGTCCACGCTTTGATCGTTCTCTGGAAGACCAGTAGTAGTTTCCGATGCACAACTGGTGGCATTCTGTAATCTGTGGACTATCAGTGTATTGATGAAACACAGAAATTGCATCGGGACTTAATACAATAGTCACCAGGCGCACTTGTCTCCATGGGAGTAATGTCTCAAACAGTCTACGCTTTGATCGTTCCCTGCAATACCAGTAGTAGTTTCCGATGCACATCTGGAGGCATTCGGCAATCGGTGGACTATCAGAGTGTTGATGAAACACAGAAATTGCATCGGGATTGAACACAACAGTCACCATGCGCTTTTTCCTCCATGTTAGTAATATCACTAACAGTCTACGCTTTGATCATTCCCTCGAAGACCAGTAGTAGTTTCCGATGAACATCTGGAGGCATTCTGTAATCTGTGAACTATCAGAGTGTTGATGAAACACAGAAATTACATCGGGAATGAATACAACAGTCACCATCCACACTTTCCTCCATGGGAGAAATGTCTGAAACAGTCTACGCTTTGATCGTTCCCTGGACGACCAGTAGTAGTTTCCGATGCACATCTGGTGGCATTCTGTAATCTGTTGTTTATCAGAGTGTTGATGAAACACAGAAATTGCATCGGGATTGAATACAACAGTCACCATGCGCACTTTCCTCCACGGGAGTAATGTCTCAAACAGTCAACGCTTTGATCGTTCTCTGGAAGACCAGTAGTAGTTTCCGATGCACAACTGGTGGCATTCTGTAATCTGTGGACTATCAGAGTATTGATGAAACACAGAAATTGCATCGGGACTTAATACAATAGTCACCAGGCGCACTTGTCTCCATGGGAGTAATGTCTCAAACAGTCTACGCTTTGATCGTTCCCTGCAAGACCAGTAGTAGTTTCCGATGCACATCTGGAGGCATTCTGCAATCAGTGGACTATCCGAGTGTTGATGAAACACAGAAATTGCATCGGGATTGAACACAACAGTCACCATGCGCTTTTTCCTCCATGTTAGTAATATCACTAACAGTCTACGCTTTGATCATTCCCTCGAAGACCAGTAGTAGTTTCCGATGAACATCTGGAGGCATTCTGTAATCTGTGAACTATCAGAGTGATGATGAAACACAGAAAATGCATCGGTATTGAATACAACAGTCACCATGCGCACTTTCCTCCATGGGTGTAATGTCTCAAAGAGTTTACGCTTTGATCGTTCCCTGGAAGACCAGTAGTAGTTTCCGATGCACATCTGGAGGCACTCTGTATTCTGTGTACTGTCAGATTATTGATGAAACACAGAAATTGCATCGGGTTTGATTACAACAGTCACCATGCCCACTTTCCTCAATGGGAGTAATGTCTCAAACAGTCTACGCTTTGATCGTTCCCTGGAAGACCAGTAGTAGTTTCCGATGCACATCTGGAGGCATCCTGTAATCGGTGGACTATCAGAGTGTTGATGTAACACAGAAATTGCCTCGGGATTGAATACAACAGTCACCATCCACACTTTCCTCCATGGGAGTAATGTCTGAAACAGTCTACGCTTTGATCGTTCCCTGGACGACCAGTAGTAGTTTCCGATGCACATCTGGTGGCATTCTGTAATCTGTTGTTTATCAGAGTGTTGATGAAACACAGAAATAGCATCGGGATTGAATACAACAGTCACCATGCGCACTTTCCTCCACGGGAGTAATGTCTCAAACAGTCCACGCTTTGATCGTTCTCTGGAAGACCAGTAGTAGTTTCCGATGCACAACTGGTGGCATTCTGTAATCTGTGGACTATCAGAGTATTGATGAAACACAGAAATTGCATCGGGACTTAATACAATAGTCACCAGGCGCACTTGTCTCCATGGGAGTAATGTCTCAAACAGTCTACGCTTTGATCGTTCCCTGCAAGACCAGTAGTAGTTTCCGATGCACATCTATAGGCATTCGGCAATCAGTGGACTATCAGAGTGTTGATGAAACACAGAAATTGCATCGGGATTGAACACAACAGTCACCATGCGCTTTTTCCTCCATGTTCGTAATATCACTAACAGTCTACGCTTTGATCATTCCCTCGAAGACCAGTAGTAGTTTCCGATGAACATCTGGAGGCATTCTGTAATCTGTGAACTATCAGAGTGATGATGAAACACAGAAAATGCATCAGTATTGAATACAACAGTCACCATGCGCACTTTCCTCCATGGGTGTAATGTCTCAAACAGTTTACGCTTTGATCGTTCCCTGGAAGACCAGTAGTAGTGTCCGATGCACATCTGGAGGCATTCTGTAATCTGTGGACTATCAGAGTGTTGATGGAACACAGAAAATGCATCGGGCTACAATATAACAGTCACCATGCGCACTTTCCTCCACGGGAGTAATGTCTCAAACAGTCTACGCTTTGATCGTTCCCTGGAAGACCAGTAGTAGTTTCGGATGCACACCAGGTGGCATTCTGTAACCTTTGGACTATAAGAGTATTGATGAAACCCAGAAATTGCATCGTGATTGAATACAACAGTCACCATGCGCACTTTCCTCCATGGGAGTAATGTCTCAGAGAGTTTACGCTTTGATCGTTCCCTGGAAGACCAGTAGTAGTTTCCGATGCACATCTGGAGGCACTCTGTATTCTGTGTACCGTCAGATTATTGATGTAACACAGAAATTGCATCGGGTTTGAATACAACAGTCACCATGCCCACTTTCCTCAATGGGAGTAATGTCTCAAACAGTCTACGCTTTGATCGTTCCCTGGAAGACCAGTAGTAGTTTCCGATGAACATCTGGAGGCATCCTGTAATCGGTGGACTATCAGAGTGTTGATGTAACACAGAAATTGCCTCGGGATTGAATACAACAGTCACCATGCGCACTTTCCTCCATGGTAGTAATGTCTAAAACAGTCTACGCATTGATCGTTCCCTGGAAGACCAAGAGTAGTTTCCGATGAACATCTGGAGGCATTCTGCAATCTGTGGACTATCAGAGTGTTGACGAAACACAGAAATTGCATCAGGATTGAATACAACAGTCACCATGCGCACTTTCCTCCATTGGAGTAATATCTCTGACAGTCTACGCTTTGATCGTTCCCAGGAAGACCAGTAGTAGTTTCCGATGCACATCTGGAGGCATTCTGTAATCTGTGGACTATCAGAGTGTTGATGAAACACAGAAAATGCATCGGGATTGAATACAACAGTAACCATGCGCACTTTCCTCCATGGGAGTAATGTCTCAAAGAATTTACGCTTTGATCGTTCCCTGGAAGACCAGTAGTACTTTCCGATGGACATCTGGAGGAATTCTGTAATCTGTGGACTATCAGAGTGTTGATGAAAAACAGAAATTGCATCGGGATTGAATACAACAGTCACCATGCGCACTTTCCTCCATGGGAGAAATTCTCAAACACTCTACGCTTTGATCGTTCCCTGGAAGACCAGTGGTAGTTACCGATTCACATCTTGAGGCACTCTGTAATCTGTGGACTATCAGATTGATGATGAAACACAGAAATTGCATCGGGATTGAAAACGACAGTCACCATGCGCACTTTCCTCCATGGGAGTAATGTCTCAAACTGTCTACGCTTTGATCGTTCCCTGGAAGACCAGTAGTAGTTACCGATGCACATCTGGAGGTATTCTGAAATCTGTGGACTATCAGAGTATTGATGGAACACAGAAAATGCATCGGGCTAGAATATAACAGTCACCATGCGCACTTTCCTCCACGGGAGTAATGTCTCAAACAGTCTACGCTTTGATCGTTCCCTGGAAGACCAGTAGTAGTTTCGGATGCACACCAGGTGGCATTCTGTAACCTTTGGACTATAAGAGTATTGATGAAACACAGAAATTGCATCGTGATTGAATACAACAGTCACCATGCGCACTTTCCTCCATGGGAGTAATGTCTCAAAGAGTTTACGCTTTGATCGTTCCCTGGAAGACCAGTAGTAGTTTCCGATGCATATCTGGAGGCATTATGTAATCTGTGGACTAACAGAGTGTTGATGAAACACAGAATTTGCATCGGGATTGAATACAACAGTCACCATGCGCACTTTCCTCCATGGGAGTAATGTCTCAAACAGTCTACGCTTTGATCGTTCCCTGGAAGACCAGTAGTAGTTTCCAATGCACATCTGGTGTCATTCTGTAATCTGTGGACTATCAGAGTGTTGATGAAACACAGAAATTGCATCGGGATTGAATACAACTGTCACCATGCGCGCTTTCCTCCACGGGAGTAATGTCACAAACTGTCTACGCTTTGATCGTTCCCTGGAAAACCAGTAGTAATTTCCGATGCACATATGGTGGCATTCTGTAACCTGTGGACTATCAGAGTGTAGATGAAACACATTAATTGCATCGGGATTGAATACAACATTCACCATGCGCACTTTCCTCCACGGGAGTAATGTCTAAAACAGTCTACGCTTTGATGTTCCCTGGAAGATCAGTAGTAGTTTCCGATGCACGTCTGTTGGCATTCTGTAATCTGTGGACTATCAGAGTGTTAATGAAACACAGATATTGCAACGGGATTGAATGCAAAAGTCACCATGTGCACTTTCCTCCATGGGAGTAATGTCTCAAACAGTCTACGCTTTGAACGTTTCCAGGAAGACCAGTAGTAGTTTCCGATGCACATCTGGAGGCATTCTGCAATCAGTGGACTATCAGAGTGTTGATGAAACACAGAAATTGCATCGGGATTGAATACAACAGTCACCATGCGTACTTTCCTCCATGTTAGTAATATCGCTAACAGTCTACGCTTTTATCATTCCCTCGAAGACCAGTAGTAGTTTCCGATGCACATCTGGAGGCATTCTGTAATCTGTGGACTATCAGAGTGTTGATGAAACACAGAAAATGCATCGGGTATGAATACAACAGTCACCATGCGCACTTTCCTCCATGGGAGTAGTACCTCTAACAGTCTACGCTTTGATCAATCCCTGGAGGACCAGTAGTAGTTTTCGATGCACATCTGGAGGCATTCTGTAATCTGTGGACTATCAGAGTGTTGATGAAACACAGAAAATGCATCGGTATTGAATACAACAGTCACCAGGCGCTCTTTCCTCCGTGGGAGTAATGTCTCAAAGAGTTAACGCTTTGATCGTTCAATGGAAGGCCAGTAGTAGTGTCCGATGAACATCTGGAGGCATTCTGTAATCTGTGGACTATCAGAGTCTTGATGGAACACAGAAAACGCATCGGGATAGAATATAACAGTCACCATGCGCACTTTCCTCCACGGGAATAATGTCTCAAACAGTCTACGCTTTGATCGTTCCCTGGAAGACCAGTAGTAGTTTCCGATGCACATCTGGTGGCATTCTGTAACCTGTGGACTATCAGAGTATTGATGAAACACAGAAATTGCATCGTGATTGAATACAACAGTCACCATGCGCACTTTCCTCCATCGGAGTAATATCTCTAACAGTCTACGCTTTGATCAATCCCTGGAAGACCAGTAGTAGTTTTAGATGCAAATCTGGTGGCATTCTGTAATCTGTGGACTATCAGAGTGTTGATGAAACACAGAAAATGCATCGGGATTGAATACAACAGTCACCATGCGCACTTACCTACACGGGAGTAATGTCTCAAACAGTCTACGCTTTGATCGTTCCCAGGAAGACCAGTAAAAGTTTCCGATGCACATCTGGAGGCATTCTGTAATCTGCGGACTATCAGAGTGTTGATGAAACACAGAAAATGCATCGAGATTGAATACAACAGTCACCATGTGCACTTTCCTCCATGGGAGTAATGTCTCAAAGAGTTTACGCTTTGGTCGTTCCCTGGAAGACCAGTAGTAGTTTCCGATGGACATCTGGAGGCATTCTGCAATCTGTGGACTATCAGAGTGTTGATGGAATACAGAAATTGCATCGGGATTGATGACAACTGTCACCATGCGCACTTTCCTCCATAAAAGTTATGCCTCAAACAGTCTACGCTTTGATCGTTCCCTGGAAGACCAGTAGTAGTTTCCGATGCACATCTGGAGGCATTCTGTAATCTGTGGACTATCAGAGTGTTGATGAAACACAGAAATTGCATCGGGATTAAATACAACAGTCACCATGCGCACTTTCCTCCATGGGAGAAATTCTCAAACACTCTACGCTTTGATCGTTCCCTGGAAGTCCAGTAGTAGTTTCCGATGCACATCTGGAGGCATTATGTAATCTGTGGACTAACAGAGTGTTGATGAAACACAGAATTTGCATCGGGATTGAATACAACAGTCGCCATGCGCACTTTCCTCCATGGGAGTAATGTCTCAAACAGTCTACGCTTTGATCATTCATCTGGAAAACCAGTAGTAGTTATCGATGCACATCTGGAGGCATTCTGAAATCTGTGGACTATCAGACTGTTGAAGAAACACAGAAATTGCATCGGGATTGAATACAACAGTCACCATGCGCACTATCCTCCATGGGAGTAATGTCTCAAACAGTCTACGCTTTGTTCATTCATCTGGAAGACCAGTAGTAGTTATCGATGCACATCTGGAGGCATTCTGAAATCTGTGGACTATCAGACTGTTGAAGAAACACAGAAAATGCATCGGGATTGAATACAACAATCACCATGCCCACTTTCCTCCATGGGAGTAATGTCTCAAAGAGATTACGCATTGATCGTTCCCTGGAAGACCAGTAGTAGTGTCCGATGCACATCTGGATGCATTCTGTAATCTGTGGACTATCAGAGTGTTGATGAAACACAGAAAATGCATCGGGATTGAATACAACAGTCACCATGCGCACTTTAACCCACGGGAGTAATGTCTCAAACAGTCTACGCTTCGATCGTTCCCTGGAAGACCATTGGTAGTTTCCGATGCACGTTTGGTGGCTTTCTGTAATCTGTGGACTATCAGAGTGTTGATGAAACACAGACAATGCATCTGGATTCAATACAACAGTCACCAGGCGCACTTTCCTCCATGGGAGTAATGTCTCAAAGAGTTAACGCTTTGATCGTTCAATGGAAGGCCAGTAGTAGTTTCCGATGCACATCTGGTGGCATTCTATAATCTGTTTACTATCTGAGAGTTGATGAAACACAGAAATTGTATTGGGATTTAATACAACAGTCACCATGCGCACTTTCCTCCACGGAAGTAATGTCTCAAACAGTCTACGATTTGATCGTTCCCTATAAGTCCAATAGTAGTTTCCGATGCACATCTGGAGGCATTATGTAATCTGTGGACTAACAGAGTGTTGATGAAACACAGAAATTGCATCGGGATTGAATACAACAGTCACCATGCGCACTTTCCTCCATGGGAGTGATGTCTCAAACAGTCTACAGTTTGATCGTTCCCTTCAAGACCAGTAGTAGTTTCCGATGGACATCTGGAGGCATTCTGTAATCTGTGGACTATCAGAGTGTTGATGAAACACAGAAATTGGATCGGGAAAGGGAACAACACTCATCATGCGCACTTTCATCCACGGGGGTAATGTCCCACACAGTCTACGCTTTGATCATTCCCTGGAAGACCAGTAGTAGTTTACGATGCACATCTGGTGGCATACTGTAATCTGTGGACTATCAGAGTGTTGATGAAACACAGAAATTGCGTCGGGATTAAATACAACAGTCACCATGCGCACTTATCTCCATGGGAGTAATTTCTCAAACAGTCTACGCTTTGATCAATCCCTGGAAGACCAGTAGTAGTTTTCGATGCAAATCGTGAGGCATTTTGTAATCTGTGGACTATCAGAGTGTTGATGAAACACAGAAATTGCATCGGGATTGAATACAACAGTCACCATCCACACTTTCCTCCATGGGAGTAATGTCTGAAACAGTCTACGCTTTGATCGTTCCCTGGACGACCAGTAGTAGTTTCCGATGCACATCTGGTGGCATTCTGTAATCTGTTGTTTATCAGAGTGTTGATGAAACACAGAAATTGCATCGGGATTGAATACAACAGTCACCAGGCGCACTTGTCTCCATGGGAGTAATGTCTCAAACAGTCTACGCTTTGATCGTTCCCTGCAAGACCAGTAGTAGTTTCCAATGCACATCTGGAGGCATTCTGCAATCAGTGGACTATCAGAGTGTTGATGAAACACAGAAATTGCATCGGGATTGACCACAACAGTCACCATGCGCTTTTTCCTTCATGTTAGTAATATCACTAACAGTCTACGCTTTGATCATTCCCTCGAAGACCAGTAGTAGTTTCCGATGAACATCTGGAGGCATTCTGTAATCTGTGAACTATCAGAGTGATGATGAAACACAGAAAATGCATCGGTATTGAATACAACAGTCACCATGCGCACTTTCCTCCATGGGTGTAATGTCTCAAAGAGTTTACGCTTTGATCGTTCCCTGGAAGACCAGTAGTAGTGTCCGATGCACATCTGGAGGTATTCTGTAATCTGTGGACTATCAGAGTATTGATGGAACACAGAAAATGCATCGGGCTAGAATATAACAGTCACCATGCGCACTTTCCTCCACGGGAGTAATGTCTCAAACAGTCTACGCTTTGATCGTTCCCTGGAAGACCAGTAGTAGTTTCGGATGCACACCAGGTGGCATTCTGTAACCTTTGGACTATAAGAGTATTGATGAAACACAGAAATTGCATCGTGATTGAATACAACAGTCACCATGCGCACTTTCCTCCATGGGAGTAATGTCTCAAAGAGTTTACGCTTTGATCATTCCCTGGAAGACCAGTAGTAGTTTCCGATGCATATCTGGAGGCATTATGTAATCTGTGGACTAACAGAGTGTTGATGAAACACAGAATTTGCATCGGGATTGAATACAACAGTCACCATGCGCACTTTCCTCCATGGGAGTAATGTCTCAAACAGTCTACGCTTTGATCATTCATCTGGAAAACCAGTAGTAGTTATCGATGCACATCTGGAGGCATTCTGAAATCTGTGGACTATCAGACTGTTGAAGAAACACAGAAATTGCATCGGGATTGAATACAACAGTCACCATGCGCACTTTCCTCCATGGGAGTAATGTCTCAAACAGTCTACGCTTTGATCATTCATCTGGAAGACCAGTACTAGTTATCGATGCACATCTGGAGGCATTCTGAAATCTGTGGACTATCAGACTGTTGAAGAAACACAGAAAATGCATCGGGATTGAATACAACAATCACCATGCGCACTTTCCTCCATGGGAGTAATGTCTCAAAGAGATTACGCTTTGATCGTTCCCTGGAAGACCAGTAGTAGTGTCCGATGCACATCTGGAGGCATTCTGTAATCTGTGGACTATCAGAGTGTTGATGAAACACAGAAAATGCATCGGGATTGAATACAACAGTCACCATGCGCACTTTAACCCACGGGAGTAATGTCTCAAACAGTCTACGCTTCGATCGTTCCCTGGAAGACCATTGGTAGTTTCCGATGCACGTTTGGTGGCTTTCTGTAATCTGTGGACTATCAGAGTGTTGGTGAAACACAGAAAATGCATCTGGATTCAATACAACAGTCACCATGCGCACTTTCTCCATGGGAGTAATGTCTCAAACAGTGTACGCTTTGATCGTTCCCAGGAAGACCAGTAGTAGTATCGGATGCACATCTGGTGGCATTCTGTAATCTGTGGACCTTCAAAGTGTTGATGAAACACAGAAATTGAATCGGGATTGAATACAACAGTCACCATGCGGACTTTCCTCCTTGGGAGTAATTCTCAAACAGTCTACGCTTTGATCGTTCCCTGGAAGACCATTAGTAGTTTCCGATGCACATCTGGTGGCATGCTATAATCTGTTTACTATCTGAGAGTTGATGAAACACAGAAATTGTATCGGGATTTAATACAACAGTCACCATGCGCACTTTCCTCCACGGAAGTAATGTCTCAAACAGTCTACGATTTGATCGTTCCCTGGAAGTCCAGTAGTAGTTTCCGATGCACATCTGGAGGCATTATGTAATCTGTGGACTAACAGAGTGTTGATGAAACACAGAAATTGCATCGGGATTGAATACAACAGTCACCATCCGCACTTTCCTCCATGGGAGTAATGTCTGAAACAGTCTACGCTTCGATCGTTCCCTGGAAGACCAGAAGTAGTTTCCGATGCACATCTGGAGGCATTCTATAATCTGTTTACTATCTGAGAGTTGATGAAACACAGAAATTGCATCGGGATTGAATACAACAGTCACCATGCGCACTTTCCTCCATGGGAGTAATGTCTCAAACAGTCTACGCTTTGATCGTTCATCTGGAAGACCAGTAGTATTTACCGATGCACATCTGGAGGCATTCTGAAATCTGTGGACTATCAGAGTGTTGACGAAACACAGAAAATGCATCGGGATTGAATACAACAGTCTCCATGCGCACTTTCCTCCATGGGAGTAATGTCTCAAAGAGATTACGCTTTGATCGTTCCCTGGAAGACCAGTAGTAGTGTCCGATGCACATCTGGAGGCATTCTGTAATCTGTGGACTATCAGAGTAATGATGAAATGCATCGGGATTGAATACAACAGTCACCATGCGCACTTTCCTCCACGGGAGTAATGTCTCAAACAGTCTACGCTTTGATCGTTCCCTGGAAGACCAGTAGTAGTTTCCGATGCAGGTCTGGTGGCATTCTGTAATCTGTGGACTATCAGAGTGTTGATGAAACACAGAAAATGCATCGGGATTGAATACAACAGTCACCATGCGCACTTTCCTCCATGGGAGTAATGTCTCAAACTGTGTACGCTTTGATCGTTCCCAGGAAGACCAGTAGTACTTTCCGATGCACATCTGGAGGCATTCTGTAATGTGTGGACCTTCAAAGTGTTGATGAAACACAGAAATTGAATCGGGATTGAATACAACAGTCACCATGCGCACTTTCCTCCATGGGAGTAATGTCTCAAGGAGTTTACGCTTTGATCATTCCCTGGAAGACCAGTAGTAGTGTCCGATGCACATCGTGAGGCTTTCTGTAATCTGTGGACTATCAGAGTGTTGATGAAACACAGAAATTGCATCGGGATTGAATACAACAGTCACCATACGCATATTCCTCCAATGGGAGTAATGTCTCAAACAGTTTACGGTTTGGTCGTTCCCTGGAAGACCAGTAGTTGTTTCCGATGGACATCTGGAGGCATTCTGTAATCTGTGGACTATCAGAGTATTGATGAAACACAGAAAATGCATCGGGATTGAATACAACAGTCACCATGCGCACTTTCCTCCATGGGAGTGATGTCTCAAACAGTCTACAGTTTGATCGTTCCCTTCAAGACCAGTAGTAGTTTCCGATAGACATCTGGAGCCATTCTGTAAACTGTGGACTATCAGAGTGTTGATGAAACACAGAAATTGATCGGGATTGAATACAAAAATCACCATGCGCACTTTCCTCCATAAGAGTAATGTCTCAAACAGTCTACGCTTTGATCGTACCCTGGAAGCCCAGTAGTAGTTTCCGATGCACATCTGGAGGCATTCTGTAATCTGTGGACTATCACAGTGTTGATGAAATACAGAAATTGCATCGGGACTGAATACAACTGTTACCATGCGCACTTTCCTCCATAAAAGTTATGTCTCAAACAGTCTACGCTTTGATCGTTCCCTGGAATTCCAGTAGTAGTTTCCGATGCACATCTGGAGGCATTCTGTAATCTGTGGGCTATCAGAGTTTTGATGAAACACAGAAATTGGATCGGGAAAGGAAACAACACTCATCATGCGCACTTTCATCCACGGGAGTAATGTCCCACACAGTCTACGCTTTGATCATTCCCTGGAAGACCAGTAGTAGTTTACGATGCACATCTGGTGGCATACTGTAATCTGTGGACTATCAGAGTGTTGATGAAACACAGAAATTGCATCGGGATTAAATACAACAGTCACCATGCGCACTTATCTCCATGGGAGTAATTTCTCAAACAGCCTACGCTTTGATCAATCCCTGGAAGACCAGTAGTAGTTTTCGATGCAAATCGTGAGGCATTCTGTAATCTGTGGACTATCAGAGTGTTGATGAAACACAGAAATTGCATCGGGATTGAATACAACAGTCACCATCCACACTTTCCTCCATGGGAGTAATGTCTGAAACAGTCTACGCTTTGATCGTTCCCTGGACGACCAGTAGTAGTTTCCGATGCACATCTGTTGGCATTCTGTAATCTGTTGTTTATCAGAGTGTTGATGAAACACAGAAATTGCATCGGGATTGAATACAACAGTCACCATGCGCACTTTCCTCCACGGGAGTAATGTCTCAAACAGTCCACGCTTTGATCGTTCTCTGGAAGACCAGTAGTAGTTTCCGATGCACAACTGGTGGCATTCTGTAATCTGTGGACTATCAGAGTATTGATGAAACACAGAAATTGCATCGGGACTTAATACAATAGTCACCAGGAGCACTTGTCTCCATGTGAGTAATGTCTCAAACAGTCTACGCTTTGATCGTTCCCTGGAAGACCAGTAGTAGTTTCGGATGCACACCAGGTGGCATTCTGTAACCTTTGGACTATAAGAGTATTGATGAAACACAGAAATTGCATCGTGATTGAATACAACAGTCACCATGCGCACTTTCCTCCATGGGAGTAATGTCTGAAAGAGTTTACGCTTTGATCGTTCCCTGGAAGACCAGTAGTAGTTTCCGATGCACATCTGGAGGCACTCTGTAATCTGTGTACTGTCAGATTATTGATGAAACACAGAAATTGCATCGGGTTTGAATACAACAGTCACCATGCGCACTTTCCTCCATGGGAGTAATGTCTCAAAGAATTTACGCTTTGATCGTTCCCTGGAAGACCAGTAGTAGTTTCCGATGGACATCTGGAGGAATTCTGTAATCTGTGGACTATAAGAGTGTTGATGAAATACAGATATTGCGTCGGGATTGAATACAACTGTCACCATGCGCACTTTCCTCCATAAAAGTTATGTCTCAAACAGTCTACGCTTTGATCGTTCCCTGGAAGACCAGTAGTAGTTTCCGATGCACATCTGGAGGCATTCTGTAATCTGTGGACTATCAGAGTGTTGATGAAACACAGAAATTGCATCGGGATTGAATACAACAGTCACCATGCGCACTTTCCTCCATGGGAGAAATTCTCAAACACTCTACGCTTTGATCGTTCCCTGGAAGACCAGTGGTAGTTACCGATTCACATCTGGAGGCACTCTGTAATCTGTGGACTATCAGATTGTTGATGAAACACAGAAATTGCATCGGGATTGAAAACAACAGTCACCATGCGCACTTTCCTCCATGGGAGTAATGTCTCAAACAGTCTACGCTTTGATCGTTCCCTGGAAGACCAGTAGTAGTTACCGATGCACATCTGGAGGTATTCTGAAATCTGTGGACTATCAGAGTGTTCATGAAACACAGATATTGCATCGGGATAGTATACAACACTCACCATGGGCACTTTCCTCCATGGGAGTAATATCCCTAACATTCTACGCTTTGATCATTCCCTGGAAGACCAGAAGTAGTTTCCGATGCACATCTGGTGCCATTCTGTAACCTGTGGACTATCAGAGTGTTGATGAAACACAGAAATTGCATCGGGGTTAAATACAACAATCACCATCCGCACTTTCCTCCATGGGAGTAATGTCTGAAACAGTCTACGCTTCGATCGTTATCTGGAAGACCAGAAGTAGTTTCCGATGCACATCTGGAGGCATTCTATAATCTGTTTACTATCTGAGAGTTGATGAAACACAGAAATTGCATCGGGATTGAATACAACAGTCACCATGCGCACTTTCCTCCATGGGAGTAATGTCTCAAACAGTCTACGCTTTGATCGTTCATCTGGAAGACCAGTAGTAGTTATCGATGCACATCTGGAGGCATTCTGAAATCTGTGGACTATCAGACTGTTGAAGAAACACAGAAAATGCATCTCGATTGAATACAACAATCACCATGCGCACTTTCCTCCATGGGAGTAATGTCTCAAAGAGTTTACGCTTTCATCGTTCCCTGGAAGACCAGTAGTAGGTGTCCGATGCACATCTGGATGCATTCTGTAATCTGTGGACTATCAGAGTGTTGATGAAACACAGAAAATGCATCGGGATTGAGTACAACAGTCACCATGCGCACTTTAACCCACGGGAGTAATGTCTTAAACAGTCTACGCTTCGATCGTTCCCTGGAAGACCATTGGTAGTTTCCGATGCACGTTTGTTGGCTTTCTGTAATCTGTGGACTATCAGAGTGTTGATGAAACACAGAAAATGCATCTGGATTCAATACAACAGTCACCATGATCACTTTCCTCCATGGGAGTAATGTCTCAAACAGTGTACGCTTTGATCGTTCCCAGGAAGACCAGTAGTAATTTCCGATGCACATCTGGTGGCATTCTGTAATCTGTGGACCTTCAAAGTGTTGATGAAACACAGAAATTGAATCGGGATTGAATACAACAGTCACCATGCGCACTTTCCTCCTTGGGAGTAATTCTCAAACAGTCTACTCTTTGATCGTTCCCTGGAAGACCAGTAGTAGTTTCCGATGCACATCTGGTGGCATTCTATAATCTGTTTACTATCAGAGTGTTGATGAAACACAGAAATTCCATCGGGACTGAATACAACTGTCACCATGCGCACTTTCCTCCATAAAAGTTATGTCTCAAACAGTCTACGCTTTGATCGTTAGCTGGAAGACCAGTAGTAGTTTACGATGCACATCTGGTGGCATACTGTAATCTCTGGACTATCAGAGTGTTGATGAAACACAGAAATTGCATCGGGATTAAATACAACAGTCACCATGCGCACTTATCTCCATGGGAGTAGTTTCTCAAACAGTCTACGCTTTGATCAATCCCTGGAAGACCAGTAGTAGTTTTCGAAGCAAATCGTGAGGCATTCTGTAATCTGTGGACTATCAGAGTGTTGATGAAACACAGAAATTGCATCGGGAATGAATACAACAGTGACCATCCACACTTTCCTCCATGGGAGTAATGTCTGAAAAAGTCTACGCTTTGATCGTTCCCTGCAAGACCAGTAGTAGTTTCCGATGCACATCTGGAGGCATTCGGCAATCGGTGGACTATCAGAGAGTTGATGAAACACAGAAATTGCATCGGGATTGAACACAACAGTCACCATGCGCTTTTCCTCCATGTTAGTAATATCACTAACAGTCTACGATTTGATCATTCCTTCGAAGACCAGTAGTAGTTTCCGATGAACATCTGGAGGCATTCTGTAAACTGTGAACTATCAGAGTGATGATGAAACACAGAAAATGCATCGGTATTGAATACAACAGTCACCATGCGCACTTTCCTCCATGGGTGTAATGTCTCAAACAGTCTACGCTTCGATCGTTCCCTGGAAGACCATTGGTAGTTTCCGATGCACGTTTGGTGGCTTTCTGTAATCTGTGGACTATCAGAGTGTTGATGAAACACAGAAAATGCATCTGGATTCAATACAACAGTCACCATGCGCACTTTCCTCCATGGGAGTAATGTCTCAAACAGTGTACGCTTTGATCGTTCCCAGGAAGACCAGTAGTAGTTTCCGATGCACATCTGGTGGCATTCTGTAATCTGTGGACCTTCAAAGTGTTGATGAAACACAGAAATTGAATTGGGATTGAATACAACAGTCACCATGCGCACTTTCCTCCACGGGAGTAATGTCTCAAACAGTCCACGCTTTGATCGTTCTCTGGAAGACCAGTAGTAGTTTCCGATGCACAACTGGTGGCATTCTGTAATCTGTGGACTATCAGTGTATTGATGAAACACAGAAATTGCATCGGGACTTAATACAATAGTCACCAGGCGCACTTGTCTCCATGGGAGTAATGTCTCAAACAGTCTACGCTTTGATCGTTCCCTGCAAGACCAGTAGTAGTTTCCGATGCACATCTGGAGGCATTCGGCAATCGGTGGACTATCAGAGTGTTGATGAAACACAGAAATTGCATCGGGATTGAACACAACAGTCACCATGCGCTTTTTCCTCCATGTTAGTAATATCACTAACAGTCTACGCTTTGATCATTCCCTCGAAGACCAGTAGTAGTTTCCGATGAACATCTGGAGGCATTCTGTAATCTGTGAACTATCAGAGTGTTGATGAAACACAGAAATTACATCGGGAATGAATACAACAGTCACCATCCACACTTTCCTCCATGGGAGAAATGTCTGAAACAGTCTACGCTTTGATCGTTCCCTGGACGACCAGTAGTAGTTTCCGATGCACATCTGGTGGCATTCTGTAATCTGTTGTTTATCAGAGTGTTGATGAAACACAGAAATTGCATCGGGATTGAATACAACAGTCACCATGCGCACTTTCCTCCACGGGAGTAATGTCTCAAACAGTCAACGCTTTGATCGTTCTCTGGAAGACCAGTAGTAGTTTCCGATGCGCAACTGGTGGCATTCTGTAATCTGTGGACTATCAGAGTATTGATGAAACACAGAAATTGCATCGGGACTTAATACAATAGTCACCAGGCGCACTTGTCTCCATGGGAGTAATGTCTCAAACAGTCTACGCTTTGATCGTTCCCTGCAAGACCAGTAGTAGTTTCCGATGCACATCTGGAGGCATTCTGCAATCAGTGGACTATCCGAGTGTTGATGAAACACAGAAATTGCATCGGGATTGAACACAACAGTCACCATGCGCTTTTTCCTCCATGTTAGTAATATCACTAACAGTCTACGCTTTGATCATTCCCTCGAAGACCAGTAGTAGTTTCCGATGAACATCTGGAGGCATTCTGTAATCTGTGAACCAACAGAGTGATGATGAAACACAGAAAATGCATCGGTATTGAATACAACAGTCACCATGCGCACTTTCCTCCATGGGTGTAATGTCTCAAAGAGTTTACGCTTTGATCGTTTCCTGGAAGACCAGTAGTAGTGTCCGATGCACATCTGGAGGCATTCTGTAATCTGTGGGCTATCAGAGTGTTGATGGAACACAGAAAATGCATCGGGCTAGAGTATAACAGTCACCATGCGCACTTTCCTCCACGGGAGTAATGTCTCAAACAGTCTACGCTTTGATCGTTCCCTGAAAGACCAGTAGTAGTTTCGGATGCACACCAGGTGGCATTCTGTAACCTTTGGACTATAAGAGTATTGATGAAACACAGAAATTGCATCGTGATTGAATACAACAGTCACCATGCGCACTTTCCTCCATGGGAGTAATGTCTCAAAGAGTTTACGCTTTGATCGTTCCCTGGAAGACCAGTAGTAGTTTCCGATGCACATCTGGAGGCACTCTGTATTCTGTGTACTGTCAGATTATTGATGAAACACAGAAATTGCATCGGGTTTGATTACAACAGTCACCATGCCCACTTTCCTCAATGGGAGTAATGTCTCAAACAGTCTACGATTTGATCGTTCCCTGGAAGACCAGTAGTAGTTTCCGATGCACATCTGGAGGCATCCTGTAATCGGTGGACTATCAGAGTGTTGATGTAACACAGAAATTGCCTCGGGATTGAATACAACAGTCACCATCCACACTTTCCTCCATGGGAGTAATGTCTGAAACAGTCTACGCTTTGATCGTTCCCTGGACGACCAGTAGTAGTTTCCGATGCACATCTGGTGGCATTCTGTAATCTGTTGTTTATCAGAGTGTTGATGAAACACAGAAATAGCATCGGGATTGAATACAACAGTCACCATGCGCACTTTCCTCCACGGGAGTAATGTCTCAAACAGTCCACGCTTTGATCGTTCTCTGGAAGACCAGTAGTAGTTTCCGATGCACAACTGGTGGCATTCTGTAATCTGTGGACTATCAGAGTATTGATGAAACACAGAAATTGCATCGGGACTTAATACAATAGTCACCAGGCGCACTTGTCTCCATGGGAGTAATGTCTCAAACAGTCTACGCTTTGATCGTTCCCTGCAAGACCAGTAGTAGTTTCCGATGCACATCTATAGGCATTCGGCAATCAGTGGACTATCAGAGTGTTGATGAAACACAGAAATTGCAACGGGATTGAACACAACAGTCACCATGCGCTTTTTTCCTCCATGTTCGTAATATCACTAACAGTCTACGCTTTGATCATTCCCTCGAAGACCAGTAGTAGTTTCCGATGAACATCTGGAGGCATTCTGTAATCTGTGAACTATCAGAGTGATGATGAAACACAGAAAATGCATCAGTATTGAATACAACAGTCACCATGCGCACTTTCCTCCATGGGTGTAATGTCTCAAACAGTTTACGCTTTGATCGTTCCCTGGAAGACCAGTAGTAGTGTCCGATGCACATCTGGAGGCATTCTGTAATCTGTGGACTATCAGAGTGTTGATGGAACACAGAAAATGCATCGGGCTACAATATAACAGTCACCATGCGCACTTTCCTCCACGGGAGTAATGTCTCAAACAGTCTACGCTTTGATCGTTCCCTGGAAGACCAGTAGTAGTTTCGGATGCACACCAGGTGGCATTCTGTAACCTTTGGACTATAAGAGTATTGATAAAACACAGAAATTGCATCGTGATTGAATACAACAGTCACCATGCGCACTTTCCTCCATGGGAGTAATGTCTCAAAGAGTTTACGTTTTGATCGTTCCCTGGAAGACCAGTAGTAGTTTCCGATGCACATCTGGAGGCACTCTGTATTCTGTGTATTGTCAGATTATTGATGAAACACAGAAATTGCATCGGGTTTGAATACAACAGTCACCATGCCCACTTTCCTCAATGGGAGTAATGTCTCAAACAGTCTACGCTTTGATCGTTCCCTGGAAGACCAGTAGTAGTTTCCGATGCACATCTGGAGGCATCCTGTAATCGGTGGACTATCAGAGTGTTGATGTAACACAGAAATTGCCTCGGGATTGAATACAACAGTCACCATGCGCACTTTCCTCCATGGTAGTAATGTCTAAAACAGTCTACGCATTGATCGTTCCCTGGAAGACCAAAAGTAGTTTCCGATGAACATCTGGAGGCATTCTGCAATCTGTGGACTATCAGAGTGTTGACGAAACACAGAAATTGCATCAGGATTGAATACAACAGTCACCATGCGCACTTTCCTCCATTGGAGTAATATCTCTGACAGTCTACGCTTTGATCGTTCCCAGGAAGACCAGTAGTAGTTTCCGATGCACATCTGGAGGCATTCTGTAATCTGTGGACTATCAGAGTGTTGATGAAACACAGAAAATGCATCGGGATTGAATACAACAGTAACCATGCGCACTTTCCTCCATGGGAGTAATGTCTCAAAGAATTTACGCTTTGATCGTTCCCTGGAAGACCAGTAGTAGTTTCCGATGGACATCTGGAGGAATTCTGTAATCTGTGGACTATCAGAGTGTTGATGAAAAACAGAAATTGCATCGGGATTGAATACAACAGTCACCATGCGCACTTTCCTCCATGGGAGAAATTCTCAAACACTCTACGCTTTGATCGTTCCCTGGAAGACCAGTGGTAGTTACCGATTCACATCTTGAGGCACTCTGTAATCTGTGGACTATCAGATTGTTGATGAAACACAGAAATTGCATCGGGATTGAAAACGACAGTCACCATGCGCACTTTCCTCCATGGGAGTAATGTCTCAAACTGTCTACGCTTTGATCGTTCCCTGGAAGACCAGTAGTAGTTACCGATGCACATCTGGAGGTATTCTGAAATCTGTGGACTATCAGAGTATTGATGGAACACAGAAAATGCATCGGGCTAGAATATAACAGTCACCATGCGCACTTTCCTCCACAAGAGTAATGTCTCAAACAGTCTACGCTTTGATCGTTCCCTGGAAGACCAGTAGTAGTTTCGGATGCACACCAGGTGGCATTCTGTAACCTTTGGACTATAAGAGTATTGATGAAGCACAGAAATTGCATCGTGATTGAATACAACAGTCACCATGCGCACTTTCCTCCATGGGAGTAATGTCTCAAAGAGTTTACGCTTTGATCGTTCCCTGGAAGACCAGTAGTAGTTTCCGATGCATATCTGGAGGCATTATGTAATCTGTGGACTAACAGAGTGTTGATGAAACACAGAATTTGCATCGGGATTGAATACAACAGTCACCATGCGCACTTTCCTCCATGGGAGTAATGTCTCAAACAGTCTACGCTTTGATCATTCATCTGGAAAACCAGTAGTAGTTATCGATGCACATCTGGAGGCATTCTGAAATCTGTGGACTATCAGACTGTTGAAGAAACACAGAAATTGCATCGGGATTGAATACAACAGTCACCATGCGCACTTTCCTCCATGGGAGTAATGTCTCAAACAGTCTACGCTTTGATCATTCATCTGGAAGACCAGTACTAGTTATCGATGCACATCTGGAGGCATTCTGAAATCTGTGGACTATCAGACTGTTGAAGAAACACAGAAAATGCATCGGGATTGAATACAACAATCACCATGCGCACTTTCCTCCATGGGAGTAATGTCTCAAAGAGATTACGCTTTGATCGTTCCCTGGAAGACCAGTAGTAGTGTCCGATGCACATCTGGATGCATTCTGTAATCTGTGGACTATCAGAGTGTTGATGAAACACAGAAAATGCATCGGGATTGAATACAACAGTCACCATGCGCACTTTAACCCACGGGAGTATTGTCTCAAACAGTCAACGCTTCGATCGTTCCCTGGAAGACCATTGGTAGATTCCGATGCACGTTTGGTGGCTTTCTGTAATCTGTGGACTATCAGAGTGTTGGTGAAACACAGAAAATGCATCTGGATTCAATACAACAGTCACCATGCGCACTTTCCTCCATGGGAGTAATGTCTCAAACAGTGTACGCTTTGATCGTTCCCAGGAAGACCAGTAGTAGTTTCGGATGCACATCTGGTGGCATTCTGTAATCTGTGGACCTTCGAAGTGTTGACGAAACACAGAAATTGAATCGGGATTGAATACAAGAGTCACCATGCGCACTTTCCTCCTTGGGAGTAATTCTCAAACAGTCTACGCTTTGATCGTTCCCTGGAAGACCATTAGTAGTTTCCGATGCACATCTGGTGGCATGCTATAATCTGTTTACTATCTGAGAGTTGATGAAACACAGAAATTGTATCGGGATTTAATACAACAGTCACCATGCGCACTTTCCTCCACGGAAGTAATGTCTCAAACAGTCTACGATTTGATCGTTCCCTGGAAGTCCAGTAGTAGTTTCCGATGCACATCTGGAGGCATTATGTAATCTGTGGACTAACAGAGTGTTGATGAAACACAGAAATTGCATCGGGATTGAATACAACAGTCACCATCCGCACTTTCCTCCATGGGAGTAATGTCTGAAACAGTCTACGCTTCGATCGTTCCCTGGAAGACCAGAAGTAGTTTCCGATGCACATCTGGAGGCATTCTATAATCTGTTTACTATCTGAGAGTTGATGAAACACAGAAATTGCATCGGGATTGAATACAACAGTCACCATGCGCACTTTCCTCCATGGGAGTAATGTCTCAAACAGTCTACGCTTTGATCGTTCATCTGGAAGACCAGTAGTATTTACCGATGCACATCTGGAGGCATTCTGAAATCTGTGGACTATCAGAGTGTTGACGAAACACAGAAAATGCATCGGGATTGAATACAACAGTCTCCATGCGCACTTTCCTCCATGGGAGTAATGTCTCAAAGAGATTACGCTTTGATCGTTCCCTGGAAGACCAGTAGTAGTGTCCGATGCACATCTGGAGGCATTCTGTAATCTGTGGACTATCAGAGTAATGATGAAATGCATCGGGATTGAATACAACAGTCACCATGCGCACTTTCCTCCACGGGAGTAATGTCTCAAACAGTCTACGCTTTGATCGTTCCCTGGAAGACCAGTAGTAGTTTCCGATGCAGGTCTGGTGGCATTCTGTAATCTGTGGACTATCAGAGTGTTGATGAAACACAGAAAATGCATCGGGATTGAATACAACAGTCACCATGCGCACTTTCCTCCATGGGAGTAATGTCTCAAACTGTGTACGCTTTGATCGTTCCCAGGAAGACCAGTAGTACTTTCCGATGCACATCTGGAGGCATTCTGTAATGTGTGGACCTTCAAAGTGTTGATGAAACACAGAAATTGAATCGGGATTGAATACAACAGTCACCATGCGCACTTTCCTCCATGGGAGTAATGTCTCAAGGAGTTTACGCTTTGATCATTCCCTGGAAGACCAGTAGTAGTGTCCGATGCACATCGTGAGGCTTTCTGTAATCTGTGGACTATCAGAGTGTTGATGAAACACAGAAATTGCATCGGGATTGAATACAACAGTCACCATACGCATATTCCTCCAATGGGAGTAATGTCTCAAACAGTTTACGGTTTGATCGTTCCCTGGAAGACCAGTAGTTGTTTCCGATGGACATCTGGAGGCATTCTGTAATCTGTGGACTATCAGAGTGTTGATGAAACACAGAAAATGCATCGGGATTGAATACAACAGTCACCATGCGCACTTTCCTCCATGGGAGTGATGTCTCAAACAGTCTACAGTTTGATCGTTCCCTTCAAGACCAGTAGTAGTTTCCGATTGACATCTGGAGCCATTCTGTAAACTGTGGACTATCAGAGTGTTGATGAAACACAGAAATTGCATCGGGATTGAATACAAAAATCACCATGCGCACTTTCCTCCATAAGAGTAATGTCTCAAACAGTCTACGCTTTGATCGTACCCTGGAAGCCCAGTAGTAGTTTCCGATGCACATCTGGAGGCATTCTGTAATCTGTGGACTATCACAGTATTGATGAAATACAGAAATTGCATCGGGACTGAATACAACTGTCACCATGCGCACTTTCCTCCATAAAAGTTATGTCTCAAACAGTCTACGCTTTGATCGTTCCCTGGAATTCCAGTAGTAGTTTCCGATGCACATCTGGAGGCATTCTGTAATCTGTGGGCTATCAGAGTGTTGATGAAACACAGAAATTGGATCGGGAAAGGAAACAACACTCATCATGCGCACTTTCATCCACGGGAGTAATGTCCCACACAGTCTACGCTTTGATCATTCCCTGGAAGACCAGTAGTAGTTTACGATGCACATCTGGTGGCATACTGTAATCTGTGGACTATCAGAGTGTTGATGAAACACAGAAATTGCATCGGGATTAAATACAACAGTCACCATGCGCACTTATCTCCATGGGAGTAATTTCTCAAACAGTCTACGCTTTGTTCAATCCCTGGAAGACCAGTAGTAGTTTTCGATGCAAATCGTGAGGCATTCTGTAATCTGTGGACTATCAGAGTGTTGATGAAACACAGAAATTGCATCGGGATTGAATACAACAGTCACCATCCACACTTTCCTCCATGGGAGTAATGTCTGAAACAGTCTACGCTTTGATCGTTCCCTGGACGACCAGTAGTAGTTTCCGATGCACATCTGGTGGCATTCTGTAATCTGTTGTTTATCAGAGTGTTGATGAAACACAGAAATTGCATCGGGATTGAATACAACAGTCACCATGCGCACTTTCCTCCACGGGAGTAATGTCTCAAACAGTCAACGCTTTGATCGTTCTCTGGAAGACCAGTAGTAGTTTCCGATGCACAACTGGTGGCATTCTGTAATCTGTGGACTATCAGAGTATTGATGAAACACAGAAATTGCATCGGGACTTAATACAATAGTCACCAGGAGCACTTGTCTCCATGTGAGTAATGTCTCAAACAGTCTACGCTTTGATCGTTCCCTGGAAGACCAGTAGTAGTTTCGGATGCACACCAGGTGGCATTCTGTAACCTTTGGACTATAAGAGTATTGATGAAACACAGAAATTGCATCGTGATTGAATACAACAGTCACCATGCGCACTTTCCTCCATGGGAGTAATGTCTGAAAGAGTTTACGCTTTGATCGTTCCCTGGAAGACCAGTAGTAGTTTCCGATGCACATCTGGAGGCACTCTGTAATCTGTGTACTGTCAGATTATTGATAAAACACAGATATTGCATCGGGTTTGAATACAAAAGTCACCATGCCCACTTTCCTCAATGGGAGTTATGTCTCAAACATTCTACGCTTAGATCGTTCCCTGGAAGACCAGTAGTAGTTTCCGATGCACATCTGGAGGCATCCTGTAATCGGTGGACTATCAGAGTGTTGATGTAACACAGAAATTGCCTCGGGATTGAATACAACAGTCACCATGCGCACTTTCCTCCATGGGAGTAATGTCTCAAAGAATTTACGCTTTGATCGTTCCCTGGAAGACCAGTAGTAGTTTCCGATGGACATCTGGAGGAATTCTGTAATCTGTGGACTATAAGAGTGTTGATGAAATACAGATATTGCGTCGGGATTGAATACAACTGTCACCATGCGCACTTTCCTCCATAAAAGTTATGTCTCAAACAGTCTACGCTTTGATCGTTCCCTGGAAGACCAGTAGTAGTTTCCGATGCACATCTGGAGGCATTCTGTAATCTGTGGACTATCAGAGTGTTGATGAAACACAGAAATTGCATCGGGATTGAATACAACAGTCACCATGCGCACTTTCCTCCATGGGAGAAATTCTCAAACACTCTACGCTTTGATCGTTCCCTGGAAGACCAGTGGTAGTTACCGATTCACATCTGGAGGCACTCTGTAATCTGTGGACTATCAGATTGTTGATGAAACACAGAAATTGCATCGGGATTGAAAACAACAGTCACCATGCGCACTTTCCTCCATGGGAGTAATGTCTCAAACAGTCTACGCTTTGATCGTTCCCTGGAAGACCAGTAGTAGTTACCGATGCACATCTGGAGGTATTCTGAAATCTGTGGACTATCAGAGTGTTCATGAAACACAGATATTGCATCGGGATAGTATACAACACTCACCATGGGCACTTTCCTCCATGGGAGTAATATCCCTAACATTCTACGCTTTGATCATTCCCTGGAAGACCAGAAGTAGTTTCCGATGCACATCTGGTGGCATTCTGTAACCTGTGGACTATCAGAGTGTTGATGAAACACAGAAATTGCATCGGGGTTAAATACAACAATCACCATCCGCACTTTCCTCCATGGGAGTAATGTCTGAAACAGTCTACGCTTCGATCGTTATCTGGAAGACCAAAAGTAGTTTCCGATGCACATCTGGAGGCATTCTATAATCTGTTTACTATCTGAGAGTTGATGAAACACAGAAATTGCATCGGGATTGAATACAACAGTCACCATGCGCACTTTCCTCCATGGGAGTAATGTCTCAAACAGTCTACGCTTTGATCGTTCATCTGGAAGACCAGTAGTAATTATCGATGCACATCTGGAGGCATTCTGAAATCTGTGGACTATCAGACTGTTGAAGAAACACAGAAAATGCATCTCGATTGAATACAACAATCACCATGCGCACTTTCCTCCATGGGAGTAATGTCTCAAAGAGTTTACGCTTTCATCGTTCCCTGGAAGACCAGTAGTAGGTGTCCGATGCACATCTGGATGCATTCTGTAATCTGTGGACTATCAGAGTGTTGATGAAACACAGAAAATGCATCGGGATTGAGTACAACAGTCACCATGCGCACTTTAACCCACGGGAGTAATGTCTCAAACAGTCTACGCTTCGATCGTTCCCTGGAAGACCATTGGTAGTTTCCGATGCACGTTTGTTGGCTTTCTGTAATCTGTGGACTATCAGAGTGTTGATGAAACACAGAAAATGCATCTGGATTCAATACAACAGTCACCATGCGCACTTTCCTCCATGGGAGTAATGTCTCAAACAGTGTACGCTTTGATCGTTCCCAGGAAGACCAGTAGTAGTTTCCGATGCACATCTGGTGGCATTCTGTAATCTGTGGACCTTCAAAGTGTTGATGAAACACAGAAATTGAATCGGGATTGAATACAACAGTCACCATGCGCACTTTCCTCCTTGGGAGTAATTCTCAAACAGTCTACTCTTTGATCGTTCCCTGGAAGACCAGTAGTAGTTTCCGATGCACATCTGGTGGCTTTCTATAATCTGTTTACTATCAGAGTGTTGATGAAACACAGAAATTCCATCGGGACTGAATACAACTGTCACCATGCGCACTTTCCTCCATAAAAGTTATGTCTCAAACAGTCTACGCTTTGATCGTTAGCTGGAAGACCAGTAGTAGTTTACGATGCACATCTGGTGGCATACTGTAATCTCTGGACTATCAGAGTGTTGATGAAACACAGAAATTGCATCGGGATTAAATACAACAGTCACCATGCGCACTTATCTCCATGGGAGTAGTTTCTCAAACAGTCTACGCTTTGATCAATCCCTGGAAGACCAGTAGTAGTTTTCGAAGCAAATCGTGAGGCATTCTGTAATCTGTGGACTATCAGAGTGTTGATGAAACACAGAAATTGCATCGGGAATGAATACAACAGTGACCATCCACACTTTCCTCCATGGGAGTAATGTCTGAAACAGTCTACGCTTTGATCGTTCCCTGCAAGACCAGTAGTAGTTTCCGATGCACATCTGGAGGCATTCGGCAATCGGTGGACTATCAGAGTGTTGATGAAACACAGAAATTGCATCGGGATTGAACACAACAGTCACCATGCGCTTTTTCCTCCATGTTAGTAATATCACTAACAGTCTACGATTTGATCATTCCCTCGAAGACCAGTAGTAGTTTCCGATGAACATCTGGAGGCATTCTGTAAACTGTGAACTATCAGAGTGATGATGAAACACAGAAAATGCATCGGTATTGAATACAACAGTCACCATGCGCACTTTCCTCCATGGGTGTAATGTCTCAAACAGTCTACGCTTCGATCGTTCCCTGGAAGACCATTGGTAGTTTCCGATGCACGTTTGGTGGCTTTCTGTAATCTGTGGACTATCAGAGTGTTGATGAAACACAGAAAATGCATCTGGATTCAATACAACAGTCACCATGCGCACTTTCCTCCATGGGAGTAATGTCTCAAACAGTCCACGCTTTGATCGTTCTCTGGAAGACCAGTAGTAGTTTCCGATGCACATCTGGTGGCATTCTGTAATCTGTGGACTATCAGTGTATTGATGAAACACAGAAATTGCATCGGGACTTAATACAATAGTCACCAGGCGCACTTGTCTCCATGGGAGTAATGTCTCAAACAGTCTACGCTTTGATCGTTCCCTGCAAGACCAGTAGTAGTTTCCGATGCACATCTGGAGGCATTCGGCAATCGGTGGACTATCAGAGTGTTGATGAAACACAGAAATTGCATCGGGATTGAACACAACAGTCACCATGCGCTTTTTCCTCCATGTTAGTAATATCACTAACAGTCTACGCTTTGATCATTCCCTCGAAGACCAGTAGTAGTTTCCGATGAACATCTGGAGGCATTCTGTAATCTGTGAACTATCAGAGTGTTGATGAAACACAGAAATTACATCGGGAATGAATACAACAGTCACCATCCACACTTTCCTCCATGGGAGAAATGTCTGAAACAGTCTACGCTTTGATCGTTCCCTGGACGACCAGTAGTAGTTTCCGATGCACATCTGGTGGCATTCTGTAATCTGTTGTTTATCAGAGTGTTGATGAAACACAGAAATTGCATCGGGATTGAATACAACAGTCACCATGCGCACTTTCCTCCACGGGAGTAATGTCTCAAACAGTCAACGCTTTGATCGTTCTCTGGAAGACCAGTAGTAGTTTCCGATGCACAACTGGTGGCATTCTGTAATCTGTGGACTATCAGAGTATTGATGAAACACAGAAATTGCATCGGGACTTAATACAATAGTCACCAGGCGCACTTGTCTCCATGGGAGTAATGTCTCAAACAGTCTACGCTTTGATCGTTCCCTGCAAGACCAGTAGTAGTTTCCGATGCACATCTGGAGGCATTCTGCAATCAGTGGACTATCCGAGTGTTGATGAAACACAGAAATTGCATCGGGATTGAACACAACAGTCACCATGCGCTTTTTCCTCCATGTTAGAAATATCACTAACAGTCTACGCTTTGATCATTCCCTCGAAGACCAGTAGTAGTTTCCGATGAACATCTGGAGGCATTCTGTAATCTGTGAACTATCAGAGTGATGATGAAACACAGAAAATGCATCGGTATTGAATACAACAGTCACCATGCGCACTTTCCTCCATGGGTGTAATGTCTCAAAGAGTTTACGCTTTGATCGTTTCCTGGAAGACCAGTAGTAGTGTCCGATGCACATCTGGAGGCATTCTGTAATCTGTGGGCTATCAGAGTGTTGATGGAACACAGAAAATGCATCGGGCTAGAGTATAACAGTCACCATGCGCACTTTCCTCCACGGGAGTAATGTCTCAAACAGTCTACGCTTTGATCGTTCCCTGAAAGACCAGTAGTAGTTTCGGATGCACACCAGGTGGCATTCTGTAACCTTTGGACTATAAGAGTATTGATGAAACACAGAAATTGCATCGTGATTGAATACAACAGTCACCATGCGCACTTTCCTCCATGGGAGTAATGTCTCAAAGAGTTTACGCTTTGATCGTTCCCTGGAAGACCAGTAGTAGTTTCCGATGCACATCTGGAGGCACTCTGTATTCTGTGTACTGTCAGATTATTGATGAAACACAGAAATTGCATCGGGTTTGAATACAACAGTCACCATGCCCACTTTCCTCAATGGGAGTAGTGTCTCAAACAGTCTACGCTTTGATCGTTCCCTGGAAGACCAGTAGTAGTTTCCGATGCACATCTGGAGGCATCCTGTAATCGGTGGACTATCAGAGTGTTGATGTAACACAGAAATTGCCTCGGGATTGAATACAACAGTCACCATCCACACTTTCCTCCATGGGAGTAATGTCTGAAACAGTCTACGCTCTGATCGTTCCCTGGACGACCAGTAGTAGTTTCCGATGCACATCTGGTGGCATTCTGTAATCTGTTGTTTATCAGAGTGTTGATGAAACACAGAAATAGCATCGGGATTGAATACAACAGTCACCATGCGCACTTTCCTCCACGGGAGTAATGTCTCAAACAGTCCACGCTTTGATCGTTCTCTGGAAGACCAGTAGTAGTTTCCGATGCACACCTGGTGGCATCCTGTAATCTGTGGACTATCAGAGTATTGATGAAACACAGAAATTGCTTCGGGACTTAATACAATAGTCACCAGGCGCACTTGTCTCCATGGGAGTAATGTCTCAAACAGTCTACGCTTTGATCGTTCCCTGCAAGACCAGTAGTAGTTTCCGATGCACATCTATAGGCATTCGGCAATCAGTGGACTATCAGAGTGTTGATGAAACACAGAAATTGCATCGGGATTGAACACAACAGTCACCATGCGCTTTTTCCTCCATGTTCGTAATATCACTAACAGTCTACGCTTTGATCATTCCCTCGAAGACCAGTAGTAGTTTCCGATGAACATCTGGAGGCATTCTGTAATCTGTGAACAATCAGAGTGATGATGAAACACAGAAAATGCATCAGTATTGAATACAACAGTCACCATGCGCACTTTCCTCCATGGGTGTAATGTCTCAAAGAGTTTACGCTTTGATAGTTCCCTGGAAGACCAGTAGTAGTGTCCGATGCACATCTGGAGGCATTCTGTAATCTGTGGACTATCAGAGTGTTGATGGAACACAGAAAATGCATCGGGCTACAATATAACAGTCACCATGCGCACTTTCCTCCACGGGAGTAATGTCTCAAACAGTCTACGCTTTGATCGTTCCCTGGAAGACCAGTAGTAGTTTCGGATGCACACCAGGTGGCATTCTGTAACCTTTGGACTATAAGAGTATTGATGAAACACAGAAATTGCATCGTGATTGAATACAACTGTCACCATGCGCACTTTCCTCCATGGGAGTAATGTCTCAAAGAGTTTACGCTTTGATCGTTCCCTGGAAGACCAGTAGTAGTTTCCGATGCACATCTGGAGGCACTCTGTATTCTGTGTACTGTCAGATTATTGATGAAACACAGAAATTGCATCGGGTTTGAATACAACAGTCACCATGCCCACTTTCCTCAATGGGAGTAATGTCTCAAACAGTCTACGCTTTGATCGTTCCCTGGAAGACCAGTAGTAGTTTCCGATGCACATCTGGAGGCATCCTGTAATCGGTGGACTATCAGAGTGTTGATGTAACACAGAAATTGCCTCGGGATTGAATACAACAGTCACCATGCGCACTTTCCTCCATGGTAGTAATGTCTAAAACAGTCTACGCATTGATCGTTCCCTGGAAGACCAAAAGTAGTTTCCGATGAACATCTGGAGGCATTCTGCAATCTGTGGACTATCAGAGTGTTGACGAAACACAGAAATTGCATCAGGATTGAATACAACAGTCACCATGCGCACTTTCCTCCATTGGAGTAATATCTCTGACAGTCTACGCTTTGATCGTTCCCAGGAAGACCAGTAGTAGTTTCCGATGCACATCTGGAGGCATTCTGTAATCTGTGGACTATCAGAGTGTTGATGAAACACAGAAAATGCATCGGGATTGAATACAACAGTAACCATGCGCACTTTCCTCCATGGGAGTAATGTCTCAAAGAATTTACGCTTTGATCGTTCCCTGGAAGACCAGTAGTAGTTTCCGATGGACATCTGGAGGAATTCTGTAATCTGTGGACTATCAGAGTGTTGATGAAAAACAGAAATTGCATCAGGATTGAATACAACAGTCACCATGCGCACTTTCCTCCATGGGAGAAATTCTCAAACACTCTACGCTTTGATCGTTCCCTGGAAGACCAGTGGTAGTTACCGATTCACATCTTGAGGCACTCTGTAATCTGTGGACTATCAGATTGTTGATGAAACACAGAAATTGCATCGGGATTGAAAACGACAGTCACCATGCGCACTTTCCTCCATGGGAGTAATGTCTCAAACTGTCTACGCTTTGATCGTTCCCTGGAAGACCAGTAGTAGTTACCGATGCACATCTGGAGGTATTCTGAAATCTGTGGACTATCAGAGTGTTCATGAAACACAGATGTTGCATCGGGATAGTATACAACACTCACCATGGGCACTTTCCTCCATGGGAGTAATATCCCTAACAGTCTGCGCTTTGATCATTCCCTGGAAGACCAGAAGTAGTTTCCGATGCACATCTGGTGGCATTCTGTAACCTGTGGACTATCAGAGTGTTGATGAAACACAGAAATTGCATCGGGATTGAATACAACAATCACCATCCGCACTTTCCTCCATGGGAGTAATGTCTGAAACAGTCTACGCTTCGATCGTTATCTGGAAGACCAGAAGTAGTTTGCGATGCACATCTGGAGGCATTCTATAATCTGTTTACTATCTGAGAGTTGATGAAACACAGAGATTGCATCGGGTTTGAATACAACAGTCACCATGCGCACTTTCCTGGATGGGAGTAATGTCTCAAAGAGTTTACGCTTTCATCGTTCCCTGGAAGACCAGTAGTAGGTGTCCGATGCACATCTGGATGCATTCTGTAATCTGTGGACTATCAGAGTGTTGATGAAACACAGAAAATGCATCGGGATTGAATACAACAGTCACCATGCGCACTTTAACCCACGGGAGTAATGTCTCAAACAGTCTACGCTTCGATCGTTCCCTGGAAGACCATTGGTAGTTTCCGATGCACGTTTGGTGGCTTTCTGTAATCTGTGGACTATCACAGTGTTGATGAAACACAGAAAATGCATCTGGATTCAATACAACAGTCACCATGCGCACTTTCCTCCATGGGAGTAATGTCTCAAACAGTGTACGCTTTGATCGTTCCCAGGAAGACCAGTAGTAGTTTCCGATGCACATCTGGTGGCATTCTGTAATCTGTGGACCTTCAAAGTGTTGATGAAACACAGAAATTGAATCGGGATTGAATACAACAGTCACCATGCGCACTTTCCTCCTTGGGAGTAATTCTCAAACAGTCTACTTTTGATCGTTCCCTGGAAGACCAGTAGTAGTTTCCGATGCACATCTGGTGGCATTCTATCATCTGTTTACTATCAGAGTGTTGATGAAACACAGAAATTCCATCTGGACTGAATCCAACTGTCACCATGCGCACTTTCCTCCATAAAAGTTATGTCTCAAACAGTCTACGCTTTGATCGTTCCCTGGAAGACCAGTAGTAGTTTACGATGCACATCTGGTGGCATACTGTAATCTCTGGACTATCAGAGTGTTGATGAAACACAGAAATTGCATCGGGATTAAATACAACAATCACCATGCGCACTTATCTCCATGGGAGTAGTTTCTCAAACAGTCTACGCTTTGATCAATCCCTGGAAGACCAGTAGTAGTTTTCGATGCAAATCGTGAGGCATTCTGTAATCTGTGGACTATCAGAGTGTTGATGAAACACAGAAATTGCATCGGGAATGAATACAACAGTCACCATCCACACTTTCCTCCATGGGAGTAATGTCTGAAACAGTCTACGCTTTGATCGTTCCCTGGACGACCAGTAGTAGTTTCCGATGCACATCTGGTGGCATTCTGTAATCTGTTGTTTATCAGAGTGTTGATGAAACACAGAAATTGCATCGGGATTGAATACAACAGTCACCATGCGCACTTTCCTCCACGGGAGTAATGTCTCAAACAGTCCACGCTTTGATCGTTCTCTGGAAGACCAGTAGTAGTTTCCGATGCACAACTGGTGGCATTCTGTAATCTGTGGACTATCAGAGTATTGATGATACACAGAAATTGCATCGGGACTTAATACAATAGTCACCAGGCGCACTTGTCTCCATGGGAGTAATGTCTCAAACAGTCTACGCTTTGATCGTTCCCTGCAAGACCAGTAGTAGTTTCCGATGCACATCTGGAGGCATTCTGCAATCAGTGGACTATCAGAGTGTTGATGAAACACAGAAATTGCATCGGGATTGAATACAACAGTCACCATGCGCTTTTTCCTCCATGTTAGTAATATCACTAACAGTCTACGCTTTGATCATTCCCTCGAAGACCAGTAGTAGTTTCCGATGAACATCTGGAGGCATTCTGTAATCTGTGAACTATCAGAGTGATGATGAAACACAGAAAATGCATCGGTATTGAATACAACAGTCACCATGCGCACTTTCCTCCATGGGTGTAATGTCTCAAAGAGTTTACGCTTTGATTGTTCCCTGGAAGACCAGTAGTAGTGTCCGATGCACATCTGGAGGTATTCTGTAATCTGTGGACTATCAGAGTGTTGATGGAACACAGAAAATGCATCTGGCTAGAGTATAACAGTCACCATGCGCTCTTTCCTCCACGGGAGTAATGTCTCAAACAGTCTACGCTTTGATCGTTCCCTGGAAGACCAGTAGTAGTTTCCGATGCACACCTGGTGGCATTCTGTAACCTTTGGACTATCAGAGTATTGATGAAACACAGAAATTGCATCGTGATTGAATACAACAGTCACCATGCGCACTTTCCTCCATGGGAGTAATGTCTCAAAGAGTTTACGCTTTGATCGTTCACTGGAAGACCAGTAGTAGTTTCCGATGCACATCTGGAGGCACTCTGTAATCTGTGTACTGTCAGACTATTGATGAAACACAGAAATTGCATCGGGTTTGAATACAACAGTCACCATGCCCACTTTCCTCAATGGGAGTAATGTCTCAAACAGTCTACGCTTAGATCGTTCCCTGGAAGACCAGTAGTAGTTTCCGATGCAGACCTGGAGGCATCCTGTAATCGGTGGACTATCAGAGTGTTGATGTAACACAGAAATTCCCTCGGGATTGAATACAACAGTCACCATGCGCACTTTCCTCCATGGTAGTAATGTCTAAAACAGTCTACGCATTGATCGTTCCCTGGAAGACCAAAAGTAGTTTCCGATGAACATCTGGAGGCATTCTGCAATCTGTGGACTATCAGAGTGTTGACGAAACACAGAAATGGCATCAGGAATGAATACAACAGTCACCATGCGCACTTTCCTCCATTGGAGTAATATCTCTAACAGTCTACGCTTTGATCATTCCCAGGAAGACCAGTAGTAGTTTCCGATGCACAACTGGAGGCATTCTGTAATCGGCGGACTATCAGAGTGTTGATGAAACACAGAAAATGCATCGGGATTGAATACAACAGTCACCATGCGCACTTTCCTCCATGGGAGTAAAGTCTCAAAGAGTTTACGCTTTGATCGTTCCCTGGAAGACCAGTAGTAGTTTCCGACGGACATCTGGAGGAATTCTGTGATCTTTGGACTATCAGAGTGTTGATGAAATACAGAAATTGCATCGGGATTGAATACAACTGTCACCATGCGCACTTTCCTCCATAAAAGTTATGTCTCAAACAGTCTACGCTTTGATCAATCCCTGGAAGACCAGTAGTAGTTTCCGATGCACATCTGGAGGCATTCTGTAATCTGTGGACTATCGGAGTGTTGATGAACCACAGAAATTGCATCGGGATTGAATACAACAGTCACCATGCGCACTTTCCTCCATGGGAGAAGTTCTCAAACACTCTACGCTTTGATCGTTCCCTTTAAGACCAGTAGTAGTTACCGATTCACATCTGGAGGCACTCTGTAATCTGTGGACTATCAGATTGTTGATGAAACACAGAAATTGCATCGGGATTGAAAACAACAGTCACCATGCGCACTTTCCTCCATGGGAGTAATGTCTCAAACAGTCTACGCTTTGATCCTTCCCTGGAAGACCAGTAGTAGTTACCGATGCACATCTGGAGGTATTCTGAAAACTGTGGACTAACAGAGTGTTCATGAAACACAGATATTGCATCGGGATTGAATACAACAATCACCATCCGCACTTTCCTCCATGGGAGTAATGTCTGAAACAGTCTACGCTTCGATCGTTATCTGGAAGACCAGAAGTAGTTTCCGATGCACATCTGGAGGCATTCTATAATCTGTTTACTATCTGAGAGTTGATGAAACACAGAAATTGCATCGGGATTGAATACAACAGTCACCATGCGCACTTTCCTCCAAGGGAGTAATGTCTCAAACAGTCTACGATTTGATCGTTCCCTGGAAGACCAGTAGTAGTTACCGATTCACATCTGGAGGCACTCTGTAATATGTGGACTATCAGATTGTTGATGAAACACAGAAAATGCATCGGGATTGAATACAACAGTCACCATGCACACTTTAACCCACAGGAGTAATGTCTCAAACAGTCTACGCTTCGATCGTTCCCTGGAAGACCATTGCTAGTTTCCGATGCACGTTTGGTGGCTTTCTGTAATCTGTGGACTATCAGAGTGTTGATGAAACACAGAAAATGCATCTGGATTCAATACAACAGTCACCATGCGCACTTTCCTCCATGGGAGTAAAGTCTCAAACAGTGTACGCTTTGATCGTTCCCAGGAAGACCAGTAGTAGTTTCCGATGCACATCTGGTGGCATTCTGTAATCTGTGGACCTTCAAAGTGTTGATGAAACACAGAAATTGAATCGGGATTGAATACAACAGTCACCATGCGCACTTTCCTCCTTGGGAGTAATTCTCAAACAGTCTACTCTTTGATCGTTCCCTGGAAGACCAGTAGTAGTTTCCGATGCACATCTGGTGGCATTCTATAATCTGTTTACTATCTGAGAGTTGATCAAACACAGAAATTGCATTGGGATTTAATACAACAAACACCATGCGCACTTTCCTCCACGGAAGTAATGGCTCAAACAGTCTACGATTTGATCGTTCCCTGGAAGTCCAGTAGTAGTTTCCGATGCACATCTGGAGGCACTCTGTAATCTGTGGACTAACAGAGTGTTGATGAAACACAGAAATTGCATCGGGATTGAATACAACAGTCACCATCCGCACTTTCCTCCATGGGAGTAATGTCTGAAACAGTCTACGATTCGATCGTTCCCTGGAAGACCAGAAGTAGTTTCCGATGCACATCTGGAGGCATTCTATAATCTGTTTACTATCTGAGAGTTGATGAAACACAGAAATTGCATCGGGATTGAATACAACAGTCACCATGCGCACTTTCCTCCATGGGAGTAATGTCTCAAACAGTCTACGCTTTGATCGTTCATCTGGAAGACCAGTAGTATTTACCGATGCACATCTGGAGGCATTCTGAAATCTGTGGACTATCAGAGTGTTGAAGAAACACAGAAAATGCAACGGGATTAAATACAACAGTCTCCATTCGCACTTTCCTCCATGGGAGTAATGTCTCAAAGAGTTTACGCTTTGATCGTTCCCTGGAAGACCAGTACTAGTGTCCGATGCTCATCTGGAGGCATTCTGTAATCTGTGGACTATCAGAGTAATGATGAAACACAAAAAATGCATCGGGATTGAATACAACAGTCACCATGCGCACTTTCCTCCACGGGAGTAATGTCTCAAACAGTCTACGCTTTGATCGTTCCCTGGAAGACGAGTAGCAGTTTCCGATGCACATCTGGTGACATTCTGTAACCTGTGGACTATCAGGGTATTGATGAAACACAGAAAGTGCATCGGATTTGAATACAACAGTCACCATGCGCACTTTCCTCCACGTTAGTAATGTCTCAAACAGTCTATGCTTTGATCGTTCCCTGGAAGACCAGTAGTAGTTTCCGATGCACGTCTGGTGGCATTCTGTAATCTGTGGACTATCAGAGTGTTGATGAAACACAGAAAATGCATTGGGATTGATCACAACAGTCAGCATGCGCACTTTCCTCCATGGGAGTAATGTCTCAAACTGTGTACGCTTTGATCGTTCCCAGTAAGAGCAGTAGTACTTTCCGATGCACATCTGGAGGCATTCTGTAATCTGTGGACCTTCAAAGTGTTGATGAAACACAGAAATTGAATCGGGATTGAATACAACAGTCACCATGCGCACTTTCCTCCATGGGAGTAATGTCTCAAAGAGTTTACGCTTTGATCGTTCCCTGGAAGACCAGTAGTAGTGTCCGATGCACATCTGGAGGCTTTCTGTAATCTGTGGACTATCAGAGTGTTGATGAAACACAGAAAATGCATCGGGATTGAATACAACAGTCACCATGCGCACTTCCCTCCATGGGAGTGATGTCTCAAACAGTCTACACTTTGATCGTTACCTGCAAGACCAGTAGTAGTTTCCGATTGACATCTGGAGGCATTCTGTACTCTGTGGACTATCAGAATGTTGATGAAACACAGAAATTGCATCGGGATTGAATACAAAAATCACCATGCGCACTTTCCTACATAAAAGTAATGTCTCAAACAGTCTACGCTTTGATCGTACCCTGGAAGCCCAGTAGTAGTTTCCGATGCACATCTGGAGGCATTCTGTAATCTGTGGACTATCAGAGTGTTGATGAAACACAGAAATTGCATCGGGATTGAATACAACAGTCACCATGCGCCTTTTCCTCCATGGGAGTAATGTCTCAAACAGTCTACGATTTGATCGTCCCCAGGAAGACCAGTAGTAGTTTCCGATGCACATCTGGAGGCATTCTGTAATCTGTGGACTATCAGAGTGTTGATGAACCACAGAAAATGCATCGGGATTGAATACAACAGTCACCATGCGCACTTTCCTCCATGGGAGTAATGTCTCAAACAGTATACGCTTTGATCGTTCCCTGGAAGACCAGTAGTAGTTTCCGATGGACATCTGGAGGCATTCTGTAATCTGTGGACTATCAGAATGTTGATAAAATACAGAAATTGCATCGGGACTGAATACAACTGTCACCATGCGCACTTTCCTCCATAAAATTTATGTCTCAAACAGTCTACGCTTTGATCGTTCCCTGGAATTCCAGTAGTAGTTTCCGATGCACATCTGGAGGCATTCTGTAATCTGTGGACTATCAGAGTGTTGATGAAACACAGAAATTGCATTGGGATTGAATACAACAGTCTCCATCCACACTTTCCTCCATGGCAGTAATGTCTGAAACAGTCTACGCTTTGATCGTTCCCTGGACGACCAGTAGTAGTTTCCGATGCACATCTGGTGGCATTCTGTAATCTGTTGTTTATCAGAGTGTTGATGAAACACAGAAATTGCATCGGGATTGAATACAACAATCACCATGCGCACTTTCCTCCTCGGGAGTAACGCCTCAAACAGTCCACGCTTTGTTCGTTCTCTCGAAGACCAGTAGTAGTTTCCGATGCACAACTGGTGGCATTCTGTAATCTGCGGACTATCAGAGTATTGATGAAACACAGAAATTGCATCGGGACTTAATACAACAGTCACCAGGCACACTTATCTCCATGGGAGTAATGTGTCAAACAGTCTACGCTTTGATCGTTCCCTAGAAGACCAGTAGTAGTGTCCGATGCACATCTGGAGGCATTCTGTAATCTGTGGACTATCAGAGTGTTGATGAAACACAGAAATTGCATCGGGATTGAACACAACAGTCACCATGCGCTTTTTCCTCCATGTTAGTAATATCACTAACAGTCTACGCTTTGATCATTCCCTCGAAGCCCAGTAGTAGTTTCCGATGAACATCTGGAGGCATTCTGTAATCTGTGAACTATCAGAGTGATGATGAAACACAGAAAATGCATCGGTATTGAATACAACAGTCACCATGCGCACTTTCCTCCATGGGTGTAATGTCTCAAAGAGTTTACGCTTTGATCGTTCCCTGGAAGACCAGTAGTAGTGTCCGATGCACATCTGGAGGCATTCTGTAATCTGTGGACTATCAGAGTCTTGATGGAACACAGAAAATGCATCGGGATAGAATATAACAGTCACCATGCGCACTTTCCTCCACGGGAGTAACGTCTCAAACAGTCTACGCTTTGATCGTTCCCTGGAAGACCAGTAGTAGTTTCCGATGCACATCTGGAGGCACTCTGTAATCTGTGTACTGTCAGACTATTGATGAAACACAGAAATTGCATCGGGTTTGAATACAACAGTCACCATGCCCACTTTCCTCAATGGGAGTAATGTCTCAAACAGTCTACGCTTTGATCGTTCCCTGGAAGACCAGTAGTAGTTTCCTATGCACATCTGGAGGCATCCTGTAATCGGTGGACTATCAGAGTGTTGATGTAACACAGAAATTGCCTCGGGATTGAATACAACAGTCACCATGCGCACTTTCCTCCATGGTAGTAATGTCTAAATCAGTCTACGCTTTGATCGTTCCCTGGAAGACCAAAAGTAGTTTCCGATGAACATCTGCAGGCATTCTGCAATCTGTGGACTAACAGAGTGTTGACGAAACACAGAAATTGCATCAGGATTGAATACAACAGTCACAATGCGCACTTTCCTCCATGGGAGTAATGTCTCAAAGAGTTTACGCTTTGATCGTTCCCTGGAAGACCAGTAGTAGTTTCCGATGGACATCTGGAGGAATTCTGTAATCTGTGGACTATCAGAGTGTTGATGAATTACAGAAATTGCATCGGGATTGAATACAACTGTCACCATGCGCACTTTCCTCCATAAAAGTAGTGTCTCAAACAGTCTACGCTTTGATCGTTCCCTGGAAGTCCAGTAGTAGTTTCCGATGCACATCTGGAGGCATTCTGTAATCTGTGGACTATCAGAGTGTTGATGAAACACAGAAATTGCAATGGCAGAGGAAACAACAATCATCATGCGCACTTTCCTCCACGGGAGTAATGTCCCAAACAGTCTACGCTTTGATCGTTCCCTGGAAGACCAGTAGTTTCCGATGCACATCTGGTGGCATACTGTAATCTGTGGACTATCAGAGTGTTGATGAAACACAGAAAATGCATCGGGATTGAATACAACAGTCACCATGCGCACTTTCCTCCATGGGAGTAATGTCTCAAACAGTCTATGCTTTGATCGTTCCCTGGAAGACCAGTAGTAGTTTCCGATGCACATCTGGAGGCATTCTGTAATCTGTGGACTATCAGAGTGTTGATGAAACACAGAAATTGCAACGGGATTGAATACAACAGTCACCATGCGCACTTCCCTCCATGGGAGAAATTCTCAAACAGTCTACGCTTTGATCGTTCCCTGGAAGACCAGTAGTAGTTACCGATTCACATCTGGAGGCATTCTGAAATCTGTGAACTATCAGAGTGTTCATGAAACACAGATATTGCATCGGGATTGTATAGAACACTCACCATGGGCACTTTCCTCCATGGGAGTAATATCCCTAACAGTCTACGCTTTGATCATTCCATGGAAGAAAAGATGTAGTTTCCGAAGCACATCTGGTGGCATTCTGTAACCTGTGGACCATCTGGGAGTTGATGAAACACAGAAATTGCATCGGGATTGAATACAACAGTCACCATGCGCACTTTCCTCAATGTGAGTAATGTCTCAAACAGTGTACGCTTTGATCGTTCCCAGGAAGACCAGTAGTAGTTTCCGATGCACATCTGGAGGCATTCTGTAATCTGTGGACCTTCAAAGTGTTGATGAAACACAGAAATTGAATCGGGATTGAATACAACAAACACCATGCGCACTTTCCTCCATGGGAGTAATGTTTCAAAGAGTTTACGCTTTGATCGTTCCCTGGAAGACCAGTAGTAGTGTCCGATGCACATCTGGAGGCTTTCTGTAATCTGTGGACTATCAGAGTGTTGATGAAACACAGAAATTGCATCGGGATTGAATACAACAGTCACCATGCGCATTTTCCGCCATTGGGAGTAATGTCAAAAGAGTTTACGCTTTGATCGTTCCCTGGAAGACCAGTAGTAGTTTCCGATGCACATGTGGAGACATTCTGTAATCTGTGGACTATCAGAGTGTTGATGAAACACAGAAATTGCATCGGGATTGAATACAACAGTCACCATCCACACTTTCATTCATGGGAGTAATGTCTGAAACAGTCTACGATTTGATCGTCCCCTGGAAGACCAGTAGTAGTTTCTGATGCACATCTGGAGGCATTCTGTAATCTGTGGACTATCAGAGTGTTGATGAAACACAGAAAATGCATCGGGATTGAATACAACAGTCACCATGCGCACTTTCCTCCATGGGAGTAATGTCTCAAAGAGTTTACGCTTTGATCGTTCCCTGGAAGACCAGTAGTAGTTTCCGATGGACATCTGGAGGCATTCTGTAATCTGTGGACTATCAGAGTGTTGATGAAATACAGAAATTGCATCGGGATTGAACACAACTGTCACCATGATCACCATGATCATAAAAGTTATGTCTCAAACAGTCTACGCTTTGATCGTTTTCTGGAAGTCCAGTAGTAGTTTCCGATGCACATCTTTAGGCATTCTGTAATCTGTGGACTATCAGAGTGTTGATGAAACACAGAAAATGCATCGTGATTGAATACAACAGTCACCATGCGCACTTTCCTCCATGGGAGAAATTCTCAAACAGTCTACGCTTTGATCGTTCCCTGGAAGGCCAGTAGCAGTTACCGATTCACATCTGGAGGCACTCTGTAATCTGTGGACTATCAGATTGTTGATGAAACACAGAAATTGCATCGGGATTGAATACAACAGTCACCATGCGCACTTTCCTCCATGGGAGTAATGTCTCAAACAGTCTACGCTTTGATCGTTCCCTGGAAGACCAGTAGTAGTTTCCGATGTACAACTGGTGGCATTCTGTAATCTGTGGACTATCAGAGTATTGATGAAACACAGAAATTGCATCGGGACTTAATAGAACTGTCACCAGGCGCACTTGTCTCCATGGGAGTAATGTCTCAAACAGTCTACGCTTTGATCGTTCCCTAGAAGACCAGTAGTAGTTACCGATGCACATCTGGAGGCATTCTGCAATCAGTGGACTATCAGAGTGTTGATGAAACACAGAAATTGCATCGGGATTGAACACAACAGTCACCATGCATTTTTTCCTCCATGTTAGTAATATCACTAACAGTCTACGCTTTGATCATTCCCTCGAAGACCAATAGTAGTTTCCGATGAACATCTGGAGGCATTCTGTAATCTGTGGACTATCAGAGTGATGATGAAACACAGAAAATGCATCGGTATTGAATACAACAGTCACCATGCGCACATTCCTTTATGGGTGTAATGTCTCAAAGAGTATACGGTTTGATCGTTCCCTGGAAGACCAGTAGTAGCTTCCGATGCACATCTGGAATCATTCTGTACTCTGTGGACTATCAGAGTGTTGATGGATTACAGAAAATGCATCGTGATTGAAAACAACAGTCACCATGCGCACTTTCCTACATGGGGGTAATGTCTCAAAGAGTTTACGCTTTGATCGTTCCCTGGAAGACCAGTAGTAGTGTCCGATGCACATCTGGAGGCTTTCTGTAATCTGTGGACTATCAGAGTGTTGATGAAACACAGAAATTGCATCGGGATTGAATACAACAGTCACCATGCGCACTTCCCTCCATGGGAGAAATTCTCAAACAGTCTACGCTTTGATCGTTACCTGGAAGACCAGTAGTAGTTACCGATTCACATCTGGAGGCATTCTGAAATCTGTGAACTATCAGAGTGTTCATGAAACACAGATATTGCATCGGGATTGTATAGAACACTCACCATGGGCACTTTCCTCCATGGGAGTAATATCCCTAACAGTCTACGCTTTGATCATTCCATGGAAGAAAAGAAGTAGTTTCCGATGCACATCTGGTGGCATTCTGTAACCTGTGGACTATCTGGGAGTTGATGAAACACAGAAATTGCATCGGGATTGAATACAACAGTCACTATGCGCACTCTCCTCAATGTGAGTAATGTCTCAAACAGTCTACGCTTTGATCGTTCATCTGGAACACCAGTAGTAGTTACCGATGCACATCTGGAATCATTCTGAGATCTGTGGACTATCAGAGTGTTGAAGAGACACAGAAAATGCATCGGGATTGAATACAACATTCACCATGAGCACTTTCCTCCATGGGAGTAATTCTCAAACAGTGTACGCTTTGATCGTTCCCAGGAAGACCAGTAGTAGTTTCCGATGCACATCTGGAGGCATTCTGTAATCTGTGGACCTTCAAAGTGTTGATGAAACACAGAAATTGAATCGGGATTGAATACAACAGTCACCATGCGCACTTTCCTCCATGGGAGTAATGTCTCAAACAGTGTACGCTTTGATCGTTCCCAGGAAGACCAGTAGTAGTTTCCGATGCACATCTGGAGGCATTCTGTAATATGTGGACCTTCAAAGTGATGATGAAACACAGAAATTGAATCGGGATTGAATACAAAAGTCACCATGCGCACTTTCCTCCATGGGAGTAATGTTTTAAAGAGTTTACGCTTTGATCGTTCCCTGGAAGACCAGTAGTAGTGTCCGATGCACATCTTTAGGCTTTCTGTAATCTGTGGACTATCAGAGTGTTGATGAAACACAGAAATTGCATCAGGATTGAATACAACAGTCACCATGCGCATTTTCCTCCGATGGGAGTAATGTCAAAAGAGTTTACGCTTTGATCGTTCCCTGGAAGACCAGTAGTAGTTTCCGATGCACATGTGGAGACATTCTGTAATCTGTGGACTATCAGAATGTTGATGAAACACAGAAATTGCATCGGGATTGAATACAACAGTCACCATCAACACATTCATTCATGGGAGTAATGTCTGAAACAGTATACGATTTGATCGTTCCCTGGAAGACCAGTAGTAGTTTCTGATGCACATCTGGAGGCATTCTGTAATCAGTGGACTATCAGAGTGTTGATGAAACACAGAAAATGCATCGGGATTGAATGCAAGAGTCACCATGCGCACTTTCCTCCATGGGAGTAATGTCTCAAACAGTGTACGCTTTGATCGTTCCCAGGAAGACCAGTAGTAGTTTCCGATGCACATCTGGAGGCATTCTGTAATCTGTGGACCTTCAAAGTGTTGATGAAACACAGAAATTGAATCGGGATTGAATACAACAGTCACCATGCGCACTTTCCTCCATGGGAGTAATGTCTCAAAGAGTTTACGCTTTGATCGTTCCCTGGAAGACCAGTAGTAGTTTCCGATGGACATCTGGAGGCATTCTGTAATCTGTGGACTATCAGAGTGTTGATGAAATACAGAAATTGCTTCGGGATTGAATACAACTGTCACCATGATCACTTTCCTCCATAAAAGTTATGTCTCAAACAGTCTACGCTTTGATCGTTATCTGGAAGTCCAGTAGTAGTTTCCGATGCACATCTTTAGGCATTCTGTAATCTGTGGACTATCAGAGTGTTGATGAAACACAGAAAATGCATCGTGATTGAATACAACAGTCACCATGCGCACTTTCCTCCATGGGAGAAATTCTCAAACAGTCTACGCTTTGATCGTTCCCTGGAAGGCCAGTAGCAATTACCGATTCACATCTGGAGGCACTCTGTAATCTGTGGACTATCAGATTGTTGATGAAACACAGAAGTTGCATCGGGATTGAATACAACAGTCACCATGCGCACTTTCATCCATGGGAGTAATGTCTCAAACAGTCTACGCTTTGATCGTTCCCTAGAAGACCAGTAGTAGTTACCGATGCACATCTGGAGGCATTCTGCAATCAGTGGACTATCAGAGTGTTGATGAAACACAGAAATTGCATCGGGATTGAACACAACAGTCACCATGCATTTTTTCCTCCATGTTAGTAATATCACTAACAGTCTACGCTTTGATCATTCCCTCGAAGACCAATAGTAGTTTCCGATGAACATCTGGAGGCATTCTGTAATCTGTGGACTATCAGAGTGATGATGAAACACAGAAAATGCATCGGTATTGAATACAACAGTCACCATGCGCACTTTCCTCCATGGGTGTAATGTCTCAAAGAGTATACGCTTTGATCGTTCCCTGGAAGACCAGTAGTAGCTTCCGATGCACATCTGGAGGCATTCTGTACTCTGTGGACTATCAGAGTGTTGATGGATTACAGAAAATGCATCGTGATTGAAAACAACAGTCACCATGCGCACTTTCCTACATGGGAGTAATGTCTAAAAGAGTTTACGCTTTGATCGTTCCCTGGAAGACCAGTAGTAGTTTCCGATGCACATATGGAGGCACTCTGTAAGCTGTGGACTATCAGAATGTTGATGAAATACAGAAATTGCATCGGGATTGAATACAACTGTCACCATGCGCACTTTCCTCCATGGGTGTAATGTCTCAAAGAGTATACGCTTTGATCGTTCCCTGGAAGACCAGTAGTAGCTTCCGATGCACATCTGGAGGCATTCTGTACTCTGTGGACTATCAGAGTATTGATGGATTACAGAAAATGCATCGTGATTGAAAACAACAGTCACCATGCGCACTTTCCTACATGGGAGTAATGTCTCAAAGAGTTTACGCTTTGATCGTTCCCTGGAAGACCAGTAGTAGTTTCCGATGCACATATGGAGGCACTCTGTAATCTGTGGACTATCAGAATGTTGATGAAGTACAGAAATTGCATCGGGATTGAATACAACTGTCACCATGCGCACTTTCCTCCATAAATGTTATGTCTCAAACAGTCTACGCTTTGATCGTTCCCTGGAAGTCCAGTAGTAGTTTCCGATGCACATCTGGAGGCATTCTCTAATCTGTGGACTATCAGAGTGTTAATGAAACACAGAAATTGCAATGGGAAAGGAAACAACAATCATCAAGCGCACTTTCATCCATGGGAGTAATGTCCCAAACAGTCTACGTTTTGATCGTTCCCTGGAAGACCAGTAGTAGTTTCCGATGCACATCTGGAGGCATTCTGTAACTGTGGACTATCAGAGTGTTGATGAAACACAGAAATTGCATCGGGATTGAATACAAGAGTCACCATGCGCACTTCCCTCCATGGGAGAAATTCTCAAACAGTCTACGCTTTGATCGTTCCCTGGAAGACCAGTAGTAGTTTCCGATGCACATCTGGAGGCATTCTGTAATCTGTGGACTATCAGAGTGTTGATGAAACACAGAAATTGCATCGGGATTGAATACAACAGTCACCATGCGCACTTCCCTCCAAGGGAGAAATTCTCAAACAGTCTACGCTTTGATCGTTCCCTGGAAGACCAGTAGTAGTTACCGATTCACATCTGGAGGCATTCTGAAATCTGTGGACTAAAAGAGTGTTCATGAAACACAGATATTGCATCGGTATTGTATACAACACTCACCATGGGCACTTTCCTCCATGGGAGTAATATCCCTAACAGTCTACGCTTTGATCATTCCATGGAAGAAAAGAAGTAGTTTCCGATGCACATCTGGTGGCATTCTGTAACCTGTGGACTATCTGAGAGTTGATGAAACACAGATATTGCATCGGGATTGAATACAACAGTCACCATGCGCACTTTCCTCAATGTGAGTAATGTCTCAAACAGTCTACGCTTTGATCGTTCATCTGGAAGACCAATAGTAGTTACCGATGCACATCTGGAGGCATTCTGAGATCTGTAGACTATCAGAGTGTTGAAGAGACACATAAAATGCATCGGGATTGAATACAACATTCACCATGCGCACTTTCCTCCATGGGATTAATTCTCAAACAGTCTACGCTTTGATCGTTCCATGGAAGACCAGTAGTAGTTTACGATGCACATCTGGTGGCATTCTGTTACCTGTGGACTATCAGAGTATTGATGAAACATAGAAATTGCATCGGAATTGAATACAACAGTCACCATGCGCACTTTCCTCCACGGGAGTAATGTCTCAAACAGTCTACGCTTTGATCGTTCCTTGGAAGACCAGTAGTAGTTTCCGATGCACGTCTGGTGGCATTCTGTAATCTGTGGACTATCAGAGTGTTGATGAAACACAGAAAATGCATTGGGATTGAATACAACAGTCACCATGCGCACTTTCCTCCATGGGAGTAATGTCTCAAACAGTGTACGCTTTGATCGTTCCCAGGAAGACCAGTAGTAGTTTCCGATGCACATCTGGAGGCATTCTGTAATCTGGGGACCTTCAAAGTGTTGATGAAACACAGAAATTGAATCGGGATTGAATACAACAGTCACCATGCGCACTTTCCTCCATGGAAGTAATGTCTCAAAGAGTTTACGCTTTGATCGTTCCCTGGAAGACCAGTAGTAGTGTCCGATGCACATCTGGAGGCTTTCTGTAATCTGTGGACTATCAGAGTGTTGATGAAACACAGAAATTGCATCGGGATTGAATACAACAGTCACCATGCGCATTTTCCTCCAATGGGAGTGATGTCAAAAGAGTTTACGCTTTGATCGTTCCCTGGAAGACCAGTAGTAGTTTCCGATGCACATGTGGAGGCATTCTGTAGTCTGTGGACTATCAGAGTGTTGATTAAACACAGAAATTGCATCGGGATTGAATACAACACTCACCATCCACACTTTCCTTCTAGGAAGTAATGTCTGAAACAGTCTACGATTTAATCGTTCCCTGGAAGACCAGTAGTAGTTTCCGATGCACATATGGTGGCATTCTGTAATCTGTTGCCTATCAGAGTGTTGATGAACACAGAAATTGCATCGGGATTGAATACAACAGTCACCATGCTCACTTTCCTCTGTGGGAGTAATGTCTCAAACAGTCCACGCTTTCATCGTTCCCTGGAAGACCAGTAGTAGTTTCCGATGCAAATCGGGGGGCATTCTGCAATCAGTGGACTATCAGAATTTTGTTGAAACACAGAAATTGCATCGGGATTGAATACAACAGTCACCTTGCGCACTTTCCTCCATGGGAGTAATGTCTCAAACAGTCTACGCTTTGTTCGTTCCCAGGAAGACCAGTAGTAGTTTCCGATGCACATCTGGAGGCATTCTGTAATCTGTGGACTATCAGAGTGTTGATGAAACACAGAAAATGCATTGGGATTGAATACAACAATCACCATGCGCACTTACCTCCATGGGAGTAATGTCTCAAAGAGTTTACGATTTGATCGTTCCCTGGAAGACCAGTAGTAGTTTCCGATGGACATCTGGAGGCATTCTGTAATCTGTGGACTATCAGAGTGTTGATGAAATACAGAAATTGCTTCGGGATTGAATACAACTGTCACCATGATCACTTTCCTCCATAAAAGTTATGTCTCAAACAGTCTATGCTTTGATCGTTCCCTGGAAGTCCAGTAGTAGTTTCCGATGCACATCTTAAGGCATTCTGTAATCTGTGGACTATCAGAGTGTTGATGAAACACAGAAAATGCATCGTGATTGAATACAACAGTCACCATGCGCACTTTCCTCCATGGGAGAAATTCTCAAACAGTCTACGCTTTGATCGTTCCCTGGAAGACCAGTAGTAGTTACCGATTCACATCTGGAGGCACTCTGTAATCTGTGGACTAACAGATTGTTGATGAAACACAGAAATTGCTTCGGGATTGAATACAACAGTCACCATGCGCACTTTCCTCTATGGGAGTAATGTCTCAAACAGTCTACGATTTGGTCGTTCCCTGGAAGACCAGTAGTAGTGTCCGATGCACGTCTGGTGGCATTCTGTAATCTGTGGACTATCAGAGTGTTGATGAAACACAGAAAATGCATTGGGATTGAATACAACAGTCACCATGCGCACTTTCCTCCATGGGAGTAATGTCTCAAACAGTTTACGCTTTGATCGTTCCCAGGAAGACCAGTAGTAGTTTCCGATGCACATCTGGAGGCATTCTGTAATCTGTGGACCTTCAAAGTGTTGATGAAACACAGAAATTGAATCGGGATTGAATACAACAGTCACCATGCGCACTTTCCTCCATGGGAGTAATGTCTCAAAGAGTTTACGCTTTGATCGTTCCCTGGAAGACCAGTAGTAGTGTCCGATGCTCATCTGGAGGCTTTCTGTAATCTGTGGACTATCAGAGTGTTGATGAAACACAGAAATAGCATCGGGATTCAATACAACAGTCACCTTGCGCATTTTACTCCAATGGGAGTAATGTCAAAAGAGTTTACGCTTTAATCGTTCCCTGGATGACCAGTAGTAGTTTCCGATGCACATCTGGAGGCATTCTGTAATGTGTGGACTATCAGAGTGTTGATGAAACACAGAAATTGCATCGGGATTGAATACAACAGTAACCATCCACACTTTCCTTCATGGGATTAATGTCTGAAACAGTCTACGATTTGATCGTTCCCTGGAAGACCAGTAGTAGTTTCCGATGCACATATGGAGGCATTCTGTAATCTGTTGACTATCAGAGTGTTGATGAAACACAGAAATTGCATTGGGATTGAATGCAACAGTCACCATGCGCACTTTCCTCTGTGGGAGTAATGTCTCAAACAGTCCACGCTTTGATCGTTCCCTGGAAGACCAGTAGTAGTTTCCGATGCAAATCTGGGGGCATTCTGCCATCAGTGGACTATCAGAGTTTTGATGAAACACAGAAATTGCATCGGGATTGAATACAACAGTCACCTTGCGCACTTTCCGCCATGGGAGTAATGTCTCAAACAGTCTACGCTTTGATCGTTCCCAGGAAGACCAGTAGTAGTTTCCGATGCACATCTGGATTCATTCTGTAATCTGTGGACTATGAGAGTGTTGATGAAACACAGAAAATGCATCGGGATTGAATACAACAGTCACCATGCGCACTTTCCTCCATGGGAGTAATGTCTCAAAGAGTTTACTCTTTGATCGTTACCTGGAAGACCAGTAGTAGTTTCCGATGCACATCTGGAGGCATTCTGTAAATTGTGGACTATCAGAGTGTTGATGAAATACAGAAATTGCATCGGGATTGAATACAACTGTCACCATGCGCACTTTCCTCCATATAAGTTATGTCTCAAACAGTCTACGCTTTGATCGTTCCCTGGAAGTCCAGTAGTAGTTGACGATGCACATCTGGTTGCAATCTGTAATCTGTGGACTATCAGAGTGTTGATGAAACACAGAAATTGCATCGGGATTGAATACAACAGTCACCATGCGCACTTTCCTCCATGGGAGAAATTCTCAAACAGTCTACGCTTTGATCGTTCCCTGGAAGACCAGTAGTAGTTACCGATTCACATCTGGAGGCATTCTGTAATCTGTGGACTATCACATTGTTGATGAAACACAGAAATTGCATCGGGATTGAATACAACAGTCACCATGCGCACTTTCCTCAATGGGAGTAATGTGTCAAACTGTCTACGCTTTGATCGTTCCCTGGATGACCAGTAGTAGTTTTCGATGCACATCTGGAGGCATTCTGAAATCTGTGGTCTATCAGAGTGTTCATGAAACACAGATATTGCATCGGGATTGTATAGAACACTCACCATGGGCACTTTCCTCCATGGGAGTAATATCCCTAACAGTCTACGCTTTGATCATTCCCTGGAAGAGCAGAAGTAGTTTCCTATGCACATCTGGTGGCATTCTGTCACCTGTGGACTATCAGAGTGTTGATGAAACACAGAAATTGCATCGGGAATGAATACAACAATCACCATCCGCACTTTCCTCCATGGGAGTAATGTCTGAAACAGTCTACGCTTTGATCGTTCCCTGGAAGACCAGAAGTAGTTTCTGATGCACATCTGGAGGCATTCTATAATCTGTTTACTATCTGAGAGTTGATGAAACACAGAAATTGCATCGCGATTGAATACAACAGTCACCATGCGCACTTTCCTTCATGGGAGTAATGTCTGAAACAGTCTACGCTTTGATCGTTCCCTGGAAGACCAGTAGTAGTTTCCGATGCACATATGGAGGCATTCTGTAATCTGTTGACTATCAGAGTGTTGATGAAACACAGAAATTGCATTGGGATTGAATACAACAGTCACCATGCGCACTTTCCTCTGTGGGAGTAATGTCTCAAACAGTCCACGCTTTGATCGTTCCCTGGAAGACCAGTAGTAGTTTCCGATGCAAATCTGGGGGCATTCTGCCATCAGTGGACTATCAGAGTTTTAATGAAACACAGAAATTGCATCGGTATTGAATACAACAGTCACCTTGCGCACTTTCCTCCATGGGAGTAATGTCTCAAATAGTCTACGCTTTGATCGTTCCCAGGAACACCAGTAGTAGTTTCCGATGCACATCTGGATTCATTCTGTAATCTGTGGACTATCAGAGTGTTGATGAAACACAGAAAATGCATCGGGATTGAATACAACAGTCACCATGCGCACTTTCCTCCATGGGAGTAATGTCTCAAAGAGTTTACGCTTCGATCGTTACCTGGAAGACCAGTAGTAGTTTCCGATGGACATCTGGAGGCATTCTGTAAATTGTGAACTATCAGAGTGTTGATGAAATACAGAAGTTGCATCGGGATTGAATACAACCGTCACCATGTGCACTTTCCTCCATAAAAGTTATGTCACAAACAGTCTACGCTTGATCGTTCCCTGGAAGTCCAGTAGTAGTTTCCGATGCACATCTGGTTGCATTCTGTAATCTGTGGACTATCAGAGTGTTGATGAAACACAGAAATTGCATCGGGATTGAATACTACAGTCACCATGCGCACTTTCCTCCATGGGAGAAATTCTCAAACAGTCTACGCTTTGATCGTTCCCTGGAAGACCAGTAGTAGTTACCGATTCACATCTGGAGGCACTCCGTAATCTGTGGACTATCACATTGTTGATGAAACACAGAAATTGCATCGGGATTGAATACAACAGTCACCATGCGCACTTTCCTCAATGGGAGTAATGTCTCAAACTGTCTACGCTTTGATCGTTCCCTGGATGACCAGTAGTAGGTGCCGATGCACAACTGGAGGCATTCTGAAATCTGTGGACTATCAGAGTGTTCATGAAACACAGATATTCCATCGGGATTGTATAGAACACTCACCATGGTCACTTTCCTCCATGGGAGTAATATCCCTAACAGTCTACGCTTTGATCATTCCCTGGAAGACCAGAAGTAGTTTCCGATGCTCATCTGGTGGCATTCTGTAACCTGTGGACTATCAGAGTGTTGATGAAACACAGAAATTGCATCGGGAATGATTACAACAATCACCATCCGCACTTTCCTCCATGGGAGTAATGTCTGAAACAGTCTACGCTTCGATCGTTCCCTGGAAGACCAGAAGTAGTTTCCGATGCACATCTGGAGGCATTCTATAACCTGTTTACTATCTGAGAGTTGATTAAACACAGAAATTGCATCGGGATTGAATACAACAGTCACCATGCGCACTTTCCTTCATGGGAGTAATGTCTGAAACAGTCTACGCTTTGATCGTTCCCTGGAAGACCAGTAGTAGTTTCCGATGCACATATTGTGGCATTCTGTAATCAGTGGACTATCAGAGTGTTGATGAAACACAGAAATTGCATCGGGACTGAATACAACAGTCACCATGCGCACTTTCCTCCATGGGAGTAATGTCTCAAGCAGTGTACGCTTTGATCGTTCCCAGGAAGACCAGAAGTAGTTTCCGATGCACATCTGGAAGCATTCTGTAATCTGTGGACCTTCAAAGTGTTGATGAAACACATAAATTGAATCGGGATTGAATACAACAGTCACCATGCGCACTTTCCTCCATGGGAGTAATGTCTCATAGAGTTTACGCTTTGATCGTTCCCTGTAAGACCAGTAGTAGTGTCCGATGCACATCTGGAGGCTTTCTGTAATCTGTGGACCATCAGAGTGTTGATGAAACACAGAAATTGCATCGGGATTGAATACAACAGTCACCATGCGCATTTTCCTCCAATGGGAGTAAAGTCAAAAGAGTTTACGCTTTGATCATTCCCTGGAAGACCAGAAGTAGTTTCCGATGCACATCTGGTGGCATTCTGTAACCTGTGGACTATCAGAGTGTTGATGAAACACAGAAATTGCATCGGGATTGAATACAACAATCACCATCCGCACTTTCCTCCATGGGAGTAATTTCAGAAACAGTCTACGCTTCGATCGTTCCCTGGAAGACCAGAAGTAGTTTCCGATGCACATCTGGAGGCATTCTATAATCTGCTTACTATCTGACAGTTGATGAAACACAGATATTGCATCGGGATTGAATACAACAGTTACCATGCGCACTTTCCTTCATGGGAGTAATGTCTGAAACAGTCTACGCTTTGATCGTTCCCTGGAAGACCAGTAGTAGTTTCCGATGCACATATGGTGGCATTCTACAATCAGTGGACTATCTGAGTGTTGATGAAACACAGAAATTGCATCGGGACTGAATACAACAGTCACCATGCGCACTTTATTCCATGGGAGTAATGTCTCTAACATTCTACGCTTCGATCGTTCCTGGAAGTCCAGTAGTAGTCTCAGATACACATATGTAGGCTTTCTGTAATCTGTGGACTATCAGAGTGTTGATGAAACACCGAAATTGCATCGGGATTGAATACAACAGTCACCATGCTTATTTTCCTCCAATGGGGGTAATGTCAAAAGAGTTTACACTTTGATCGTTCCCTGGAAGACCAGTAGTAGTTTCCGATGCACATCTGGAGGCATTCTGTAATCTGTGGACTATCAGAGTGTTGATGAAACACAGACATTGCATCGGGATTGAATACAACAGTCACCATCCGCACTTTCCTCCATGGGAGTAATGTCTGAAACAGTCTACGGCTTTATCGTTCCCTGGAAGACCAGTAGTAGTGTCCGATGCACATCTGGAGGCATTCAGTAATCTGTGGACTATCAGAGTGTTGATGAAACACAGAAAATGAATCGGGATTGAATACAACAGTCACCATGCGGACTTTACTCCACGGGAGTAATGTCTCAAACAGTCTACGCTTTGATCGTTCCCTGGATTGCGAGTAGCAGTTTCCGATGCACATCTGGTTGCATTCTGTAACCTGTGGACTATCAGAGTATTGATGAAACACAGAAATTGCATCGGGATTGAATACAACAGTCACCAACCGCACTTTCCTCCACGGGAGTAATGTCTCAAACAGTCTACGCTTTGATCGTTCCCTGGAAGACCAGTAGTAGTTTCCGATGAACGTCTGGTGGCATTCTGTAATCTGTGGACTATCAGAGTGTTGATGAAACACAGAAAATGCATCGGGATTGAATACAACAGTCACCATGCGCACTTTCCTAGATGGGAGTAATGTCTCAAGCAGTGTATGCTTTGATCGTTCCCAGGAAGACCAGAAGTAGTTTCCGATGCACATCTGGAAGCATTCGGTAATCTGTGGACCTTCAAAGTGTTGATGAAACACAGAAATTGAATCGGGATTGAATACAACAGTCACCATGCGCACTTTCCTCCATGGGAGTAATGTCTCATAGAGTTTTCGCTTTGATCGTTCCCTGTAAGACCAGTAGTAGTGTCCGATGCACATCTGGAGGGTTTCTGTAATCTGTGGACCATCAGAGTGTTGATGAAACACAGAAATTGCATCGGGATTGAATACAACAGTCACCATGCGCATTCTCCTCCAATGGGAGGAAAGTCAAAAGAGTTTACGCTTTGATCGTTCCCTGGAAGACCAGTAGTAGTTTCCGATGCAAATCTGGAGGCACTCTGTAATTTGTGTACTGTCAGACTATTGATGAAACACAGAAATTGCATCGGGATTGAATACAACAGTACCATGCACACTTTCCTCCATGCAAGTAATGTCTCAAACATTCTACGCTTTGATCGTTCCCTGGAAGAGCAGTAGTAGTTTCCGATGGACATCTGGAGGTATTCTGAAATCTATGGACTATTAGAGTGTTGATGAAACACAGAAATTGCATCGAGAAAGGAAACAACACTCATCATGCGCACTTTCCTCCACGGGAGTAATGTCCCAAACAGTCTGCGCTTTGATCGTTCCCTGGAAGACCAGTAGTAGTTTCCGATGCACATCTGGTGACATACTGTAAACTGTGGACTATCAGAGTGTTGACGAAACACAGAAATTGCAACGGGATTGAACACAACAGTCACCATGCGCACTTTCCTCCATGGGAGTAATGTCTCAAACATTCTACGCTTTGATCTTTCCCTGGAAGAGCAGTAGTAGTTTCCGATGCACATCTGGAGGCATTCTGTAATCTGTGGACTATCAGAGTGTTGATGAAACACAGATATTGCATCGGGATTGAATACAACAGTCACCATGCGCACTTTCCTCCACGAGAGTAATGTCTCAAACAGTCTACGCTTTGATTGTACCCTGGAAGACCAGTAGTAGTTACCGATGCACATCTGGAGTCATTCTGAAATCTGTGGACTATCAGAGTGTTGATGTAACACAGTAATTGCCTCGGGATTGAATACAACAGTCACCATGCGCACTTTCCTTCATGGGAGTAATGTCTCATAGAGTTTACGCATTGATCGTTCCCTGGAAGACCAGTAGTAGTTTCCGATGGACATCTGGAGGCATTCTGAAATCTATGGACTATCAGAGTGTTGATGAAACACAGAAATTGCATCGAGAAAGGAAACAACACTCATCATGCGCACTTTCCTCCACGGGAGTAATGTCCCAAACAGTCTACGCTTTGATCGTTCCCTGGAAGACCAGTAGTAGTTACTGATTCACATCTGGAGGTACTCTGTAATCTGTGAACTATCTGATTGTTGATGAAACACAGAAATTTCATCGGGATTGAATACAACAGTCACCATCCGCACTTTCCTCCATGGTGGTAATGTCTGAAACAGTCTACGCTTTGATCGTTCCCTGGAACACCAGTAGTAGTGTCCGATGCACATCTATAGGCATTCAGTAATCTGTGGACTATCAGGGTGTTGATGAAACACAGAAATTGAATCGGGATTGAATACAACAGTCACCATGCGCACTTTACTCCACGGGAGTAATGACTCAAACAGTCTACGCTTTGATCGTTCCCTGGAAGACGAGTAGCAGTTTCCGATGCACATCTGGTGGCATTCTGTAACCTGTGGACTATCAGAGTATTGATGAAACACAGAAATTGCATCGGGATTGAATACAACTGTCACCAACCGCACTTTCCTCCACGGGAGTAATGTCTCAAACAGTCTACGCTTTGATCGTTCCCTGGAAGACCAGTAGTAGTTTCCGATGAACGTCTGGTGGCATTCTGTAATCTGTGGACTATCAGAGTGTTGATGAAACACAGAAATTGCATTGGGATTGAATACAACAGTCACCATGCGCACTTTCCTCCATGGGAGTAATGTCTCAAACAGTTTACGCTTTGATCGTTCCCAGGAAGACCAGTAGTAGTTTCCGATGCACATCTGGAGGCATTCTGTAATCTGTGGACTTTCAAAGTGTTGATGAAACACAGAAATTGAATCGGGATTGAATACAACAGTCACCATTTGCTCTTTCCTCCATGGGAGTAATGTCTCAAAGAGTTTACGCTTTGATCGTTCCCTGGAAGACCAGTAGTAGTGTCCGATGCACATCTGGAGGCTTTCTGTAATCTGTGGACTATCAGAGTGTTGATGAAACACAGAAATTGCATCGGGATTGAATGCAACTGTCACCCTGCGCACTTTCCTCCATAAATGTTATGTCTCAAACAGTCTACGCTTTGATCGTTCCCTGGAAGTCCAGTAGTAGTTTCCGATGCACATCTGGTTGCATTCTGTAATCTGTGGACTATCAGAGTGTTGATGAAACACATAAATTGCATCGGGATTGAATACAACAGTCACCATGCGCACTTTCCTCCATGGGAGAAATTCTCAAACAGTTTACGCTTTGATCGTTCCCTGGAAGACCAGTAGTAGTTACCGATTCACATCTGGAGGCACTCTGTAATCTGTGGACTATCACATTGTTGATGAAACACAGAAATTGCATCGGGATTGAATACAACAGTCACCATGCACACTTTCCTCAATGGGAGTAATGTCTCAAATTGTCTACGCTTTGATCGTTCCCTGGATGACCAGTAGTAGTTGCCAATGCACATCTGGAGGCATTCTGAAATCTGTGGACTATCAGAGTGTTCATGAAACACAGATATTGCATCGGGATTGTATAGAACACTCACCATGGGCACTTTCCTCCATGGGAGTAATATCCCTAACAGTCTACGCTTTGATCATTCCCTGGAAGACCAGAAGTAGTTTCCGATGCACATCTGGTGGCATTCTGTAACCTGTGGACTATCAGAGTGTTGATGAAACACAGAAGTTTGCATCGTTAATGAATACAAGAGTCACCATGCGCACTTTTCTGCATTAGGAGTAATGTCTGAAACAGTCTACGCTTCGATCGTTCCCTGGAAGACCAGAAGTAGTTTCCGATGCACATCTGTAGGCTTTCTGTAATCTGTGGACTATCAGAGTGTTGAAGAAACACAGAAATTGCATCGGGATTGAATACAACAGTCACCATGCTCATTTTACTCCAATGGGAGTAATGTCAAAAGAGTTTACGCTTTGATCGTTACCTGGAAGACCAGTAGTAGTTTCCGATGCACATATGGAGGCATTCTGTAATCTGTGGACTATCAGAATGTTGATGAAACACAGAAATTGCATTGGGATTGAATACAACAGTCACCATCCGCACTTTCCTCCATGGGAGTAATGTCTGAAACAGTCTACGCTTCGATCGTTCCCTGGAAGACCAGAAGTAGTTTCCGATGCACATCTGTAGGCTTTCTGTAATCTGTGGACTATCAGAGTGTTGAAGAAACACAGAAATTGCATCGGGATTGAATACAACCGTCACCATGCTTATTTTCCTCCAATGGGAGTAATGTCAAAAGAGTTTACGCTTTGATCGTTACCTGGAAGACCAATAGTAGTTTCCGATGCACATCTGGAGGCATTCTGTAATCTGTGGACTATCAGAGTGTTGATGAAACACTGAAATTGCATCGGGATTGAATGCAACAGTCACCATCCGCACTTTCCTCCATGGGAGTAATGTCTGAAACAGTCTACGCTTTGATCGTTCCCTGGAACACCAGTAGTAGTGTCCGATGCACATCTGGAAGCATTCAGTAATCTGTGGACTATCAGAGTGTTGATGAAACACAGAAAATGCATCGGGATTGAATACAACAGTCACCATGCGCACTTTACTCCACGGGAGTAATGTCTCAAACAGTCTACGCTTTGATCGTACCCTGGAAGACGAGTAGCAGTTTCCGATGCACATCTGGTGGCATTCTGTAACCTGTGGAATATCAGAGTATTGATGAAACACAGAAATTGCATCGGGATTGAATACAACAGTCACCAACCGCAGTTTCCACCACGGGAGTAATGTCTCAAACAGTCTACGCTTTGATCGTTCCCTGGAAGACCAGTAGTAGTTTCCGATGAACGTCTGGTGGCATTCTGTAATCTGTGGACTATCAGAGTGTTGATGAAACACAGAAAATGCATCGGGATTGAATACAACAGTCACCATGCGCTCTTTCCTCCATGGGAGTAATGTCTCAAGCAGTGTACGCTTTGATCGTTCCCAGGAAGACCAGAAGTAGTTTCCGATGCACATCTGGAAGCATTCTGTAATCTGTGAACCTTCAAAGTGTTGATGAAACACATAAATTGAATCGGGATTGAATACAACAGTCACCATGCGCACTTTCCTCCATGGGAGTAATGTCTCATAGAGTTTACGCTTTGATCGTTCCCTGTAAGACCAGTAGTAGTGTCCGATGCACATCTGGAGGCTTTCTGTGATCTGTGGACCATCAGAGTGTTGATGAAACACAGAAATTGCATCGGGATTGAATACAACAGTCACCATGCGCATTTTCCTCCAATGGGAGTAAAGTCAAAAGAGTTTACGTTTTGATCATTCCCTGAAAGACCAGAAGTAGTTTCCGATGCACATCTGGTGGCATTCTGTAACCTGTGGACTATCAGAGTGTTGATGAAACACAGAAATTGCATCGGGATTAAATACAACAATCACCATCCGCACTTTCCTCCATGGGAGTAATGTCTCAAGCAGTGTACGCTTCGATCGTTCCCTGGAAGACCAGAAGTAGTTTCCGATGCACATCTGGAGGCATTCTATAATCTGTTTACTATCTGAGAGTTGATGAAACACAGATATTGCATCGGGATTGAATACAACAGTTACCATGCGCACTTTCCTTCATGGGAGTAATGTCTGAAACAGTCTACGCTTTGATCGTTCCCTGGAAGACCAGTAGTAGTTTCCGATGCACATATGGTGGCATTCTAAAATCAGTGGACTATCAGAGTGTTGATGAAACACAGAAATTGCATCGGGACTGAATACAACAGTCACCATGCGCACTTTCCTCCATGGGAGTAATGTCTCTAACATTCTACGCTTCGATCGTTCCTGGAAGACCAGTAGTAGTCTCAGATGCACATCTGTAGGCTTTCTGTAATCCGTGGACTATCAGAGTGTTGATGAAACACCGAAATTGCATCGGGATTGAATACAACAGTCACCATGCTTATTTTCCTCCAATGGGAGTAATGTCAAAAGAGTTTACGCTTTGATCGTTCCCTGGAAGACCAGTAGTAGTTTCCGATGCACATCTGGAGGCATTCTGTAATCTGTGGACTATCAGAGTGTTGATGAAACACAGAAATTGCATCGGGATTGAATACAACAGTCACCATCCGCACTTTCCTCCATGGGAGTAATGTCTGAAACGGTCTACGCTTTTATCGTTCCCTGGAAGACCAGTAGCAGTGTCCGATGCACATCTGGAGGCATTCAGTAATCTGTGGACTATCAGAGTGTTGATGAAACACAGAAAATGAATCGGGATTGAATACAACAGTCACCATGCGGACTTTACTCCACGGGAGTAATGTCTCAAACAGTCTACGCTTTGATCGTTCCCTGGAATACGAGTAGCAGTTTCCGATGCACATCTGGTTGCATTCTGTAACCTGTGGACTATCAGAGTATTGATGAAACACAGAAATTGCATCGGTATTGAATACAACAGTCACCAACCGCACTTTCCTCCACGGGAGTAATGTCTCAAACAGTCTACGCTTTGATCGTTCCCTGGAAGACCAGTAGTAGTTTCCGATGAACGTCTGGTGGCATTCTGTAATCTGTGGACTATCAGAGTGTTGATGAAACACAGAAAATGCATCGGGATTGAATACAACAGTCACCATGCGCACTTTCCTAGATGGGAGTAATGTCTCAAGCAGTGTACGCTTTGATCGTTCCCAGGAAGACCAGAAGTAGTTTCAAATGCACATCTGGAAGCATTCGGTAATCTGTGGACCTTCAAAGTGTTGATGAAACACAGAAATTGAATCGGGATTGAATACAACAGTCACCATGCGCACTTTCCTCCATGGGAGTAATGTCTCATAGAGTTTTCGCTTTGATCGTTCCCTGTAAGACAAGTAGTAGTGTCCGATGCACATCTGGAGGCTTTCTGTAATCTGTGGACCATCAGAGTGTTGATGAAACACAGATATTGCATCGGGATTGAATACAACAGTCACAATGCGCATTTTCCTCCAATGGGAGTAAAGTCAAAAGAGTTTACGCTTTGATCGTTCCCTGGAAGACCAGTAGTAGATTCCGATGCACATCTGGAGGCACTCTGTAATCTGTGTACTGTCAGACTATTGATGAAACACAGAAATTGCATCGGGAATGAATACAACAGTACCATGCACACTTTCCTCCATGCAAGTAATGTCTCAAACAGTCTACGCTTTGATCGTTCCCTGGAAGACCAGTAGTAGTTTCCGATGCACATCTGGAGGCATCCTGTAATCGGTGGACTATCAGAGTGTTGATGTAACACAGAAATTGCCTCGGGATTGAATACAACAGTCACCATGCGCATTTTCCTCCATGGGAGTAATGTCTCAAAGAGTTTACGCTTTGATCGTTCCCTGGAAGACCAGTAGTAGTTTCCGATGGACATCTGGAGGTATTCTGAAATCTATGGACTATTAGAGTGTTGATGAAACACAGAAATTGCATCGATAAAGGAAACAACACTCATCATGCGCACTTTCCTCCACGGGAGTAATGTCCCAAACAGTCTGCGCTTTGATCGTTCCCTGGAAGACCAGTAGTAGTTTCCGATGCACATCTGGTGACATACTGTAAACTGTGGACTATCAGAGTGTTGACGAAACACAGAAATTGCAACGGGATTGAACACAACAGTCACCATGCGCACTTTCCTCCATGGGAGTAATGTCTCAAACATTCTACGCTTTGATCGTTCCCTGGAAGAGCAGTAGTAGTTTCCGATGCACATCTGGAGGCATTCAGTAATCTGTGGACTATCAGAGTGTTGATGAAACACAGAAATTGCATCGGGATTGAATACAACAGTCACCATGCGCACTTTCCTCCACGAGAGTAATGTCTCAAACAGTCTACGCTTTGATTGTTCCCTGGAAGACCAGTAGTAGTTACCGATGCACATCTGGAGGCATTCTGAAATCTGTGGACTATCAGAGTGTTGATGTAACACAGAAATTGCCTCGGGATTGAATACAACAGTCACCATGCGCACTTTCCTTCATGGGAGTAATGTCTCAAAGAGTTTACGCTTTGATCGTTCCCTGGAAGACCAGTAGTAGTTTCCGATGCACATCTGGTGACATACTGTAAACTGTGGACTATCAGAGTGTTGACGAAACACAGAAATTTCATCGGGATTGAATACAACAGTCACCATCCGCACTTTCCTCCACGGGAGTAATGTCTCAAACAGTCTACGATTTGATCGTTCCCTGGAAGACCAGTAGTAGTTTCCGATGCACATATGGAGGCATTCTGTAATCTGTTGACTATCAGAGTGTTGATGAAACACAGAAATTGCATCGGGATTGAATACAACAGTCACCATGCGCACTATCCTCCATGGGAGTAATGTCTCAAAGAGTTTACGCTTTGATCGTTACCTGGAAGACCAGTAGTAGTTTCCGATGGACATCTGGAGGCATTCTGTAAATTGTGGACTATCAGAGTGTTGATGAAATACAGAAATTGCATCGGGATTGAATACAACTGTCACCCTGCGCACTTTCCTCCATAAAAGTTATGTCTCAAACAGTCTACGCTTTGATCGTTCCCTGGAAGTCCAGTCGTAGTTTCCGATGCACATCTGGTTGCATTCTGTAATCTGTGGACTATCAGAGTGTTGATGAAACACAGAAATTGCATCGGGATTGAATACAACAGTCACCATGCGCACTTTCCTCCATGGGAGAAATTCTCAAACAGTCTACGCTTTGATCGTTCCCTGGAAGACCAGTAGTAGTTACCGATTCACATCTGGAGGCACTCTGTAATCTGTGGACTATCACATTGTTGATGAAACACAGAAATTGCATCGGGATTGAATACAACAGTCACCATGCGCACTTTCCTCAATGGGAGTAATGTCTCAAACTGTCTACGCTTTGATCGTTCCCTGGATGACCAGTAGTAGTTGCCAATGCACATCTGGAGGCATTCTGAAATCTGTGGACTATCAGAGTGTTCATCAAACACAGATATTGCATCGGGATTGTATAGAACACTCACCATGGGCACTTTCCTCCATGGGAGTAATATCCCTAACAGTCTACGCTTTGATCATTCCCTGGAAGACCAGAAGTAGTTTCCGATGCACATCTGGTGGCATTCTGTAACCTGTGGACTATCAGAGTGTTGATGAAACACAGAAATTGCATCGTTAATGAATACAAGAGTCACCATGCGCACTTTTCTGCATTAGGAGTAATGTCTGAAACAGTCTACGCTTCGATCGTTCCCTGGAAGACCAGAAGTAGTTTCCGATGCACATCTGTAGGCTTTCTGTAATCTGTGGACTATCAGAGTGTTGAAGAAACACAGAAATTGCATCGGGATTGAATACAACAGTCACCATGCTCATTTTACTCCAATGGGAGTAATGTCAAAAGAGTTTACGCTTTGATCGTTACCTGGAAGACCAGTAGTAGTTTCCGATGCACATCTGGAGGCATTCTGTAATCTGTGGACTATCAGAGTGTTGATGTGACACAGAAATTGCATCGGGATTGAATACAACAGTCACCATCCGCACTTTCCTCCATGGGAGTAATGTCTGAAACAGTCTACGCTTCGATCGTTCCCTGGAAGACCAGAAGTAGTTTCCGATGCACATCTGTAGGCTTTCTGTAATCTGTGGACTATCAGAGTGTTGAAGAAACACAGAAATTGCATCGGGATTGAATACAACAGTCACCATGCTTATTTTCCTCCAATGGGAGTAACGTCAAAAGAGTTTACGCTTTGATCGTTACCTGGAAGACCAATAGTAGGTTCCGATGCACATCTGGAGGCATTCTGTAATCTGTGGACTATCAGAGTGTTGATGAAACACAGAAATTGCATCGGGATTGAATACAACAGTCACCATCCGCACTTTCCTCCATGGGAGTAATGTCTGAAACAGTCTACGCTTTGATCGTTCCCTAGAAGACGACTAGCAGTTTCCGATGCACATCTGGTGGCATTCTGTAACCTGTGGACTATCAGAGTATTGATGAAACACAGAAATTGCATCGGGATTGAATACAACAGTCACCAACCGCAGTTTCCACCACGGGAGTAATGTCTCAAACAGTCTACGCTTTGATCGTTCCCTGGAAGACCAGTAGTAGTTTCCGATGAACGTCTGGTGGCATTCTGTCATCTGTGGACTATCAGAGTGTTGATGAAACACAGAACATGCATCGGGATTGAATTCAACAGTCACCATGCGCACTTTCCTAGATGGGAGTAATGTCTCATGCAGTGTACGCTTTGATCGTTCCCAGGAAGACCAGAAGTAGTTTCCGATGCACATCTGGAAGCATTCGGTAATCTGTGGACCTTCAAAGTGTTGATGAAACACAGAAATTGAATCGGGATTGAATACAACAGTCACCATGCGCACTTTCCTCCATGGGAGTAATGTCTCATAGAGTTTTCGCTCTGATCGATCCCTGTAAGACCAGTAGTAGTGGCCGATGCACATCTGGAGGCTTTCTGTAATCTGTGGACCATCAGAGTGTTGATGAAACACAGAAATTGCATCGGGATTGAAATCAACAGTCACCATGCGCATTTTCCTCCAATGGGAGTAAAGTCAAAAGAGTTTACGCTTTGATCGTTCCCTGGAAGACCAGTAGTAGTTTCCGATGCACATCTGGAGCCACTCTGTAATCTGTGTACTGTCAGACTATTGATGAAACACAGAAATTGCATCGGGATTGAATACAACAGTACCATGCACACTTTCCTCCATGCAAGTAATGTCTCAAACAGTCTACGCTTTGATCGTTCCCTGGAAGACCAGTAGTAGTTTCCGATGCACATCTGGAGGCATCCTGTAATCGGTGGACTATCAGAGTGTTGATGTAACACAGAAATTGCCTCGGGATTGAATACAACAGTCACCATGCGCATTTTCCTCCATGGGAGTAATGTCTCAAAGAGTTTACGCTTTGATCGTTCCCTGGAAGACCAGTAGTAGTTTCCGATGGACATCTGGAGGTATTCTGAAATCTATGGACTATTAGAGTGTTGATGAAACACAGAAATTGCATCGAGAAAGGAAACAACACTCATCATGCGCACTTTCCTCCACGGGAGTAATGTCCCAAACAGTCTGCGCTTTGATCGTTCCCTGGAAGAGCAGTAGTAGTTTCCGGTGCACATCTGGTGACATACTGTAAACTGTGGACTATCAGAGTGTTGACGAAACACAGAAATTGCAACGGGATTGAACACAACAGTCACCATGCGCACTTTCCTCCATGGGAGTAATGTCTCAAACATTCTACGCTTTGATCGTTCCCTGGAAGAGCAGTAGTACTTTCCGATGCACATCTGGAGGCATTCTGTAATCTGTGGACTATCAGAGTGTTGATGAAACACAGAAATTGCATCGGGATTGAATACAACAGTCACCATGCGCACTTTCCTCCACGAGAGTAATGTCTCAAACAGTCTACGCTTTGATTATTCCCTGAAAGACCAGTAGTAGTTACCGATGCACATCTGGAGGCATTCTGAAATCTGTGGACTATCAGAGTGTTGATGTAACACAGAAATTGCCTCGGGATTGAATACAACAGTCACCATGCGCACTTTCCTTCATGGGAGTAATGTCTCAAAGAGTTTACGCTTTGATCGTTCCCTGGATGACCAGTAGTAGTTTCCGATGGACATCTGGAGGCATTCTGAAATCTATGGACTATCAGAGTGTTGATGAAACACAGAAATTGCATCGAGAAAGGAAACAACGCTCATCATGCGCACTTTCCTCCACGGGAGTAATGTCCCAAACATTCTACGCTTTGATCGTTCCCTGGAAGACCAGTAGTAGTTACTGATTCACATCTGGAGGTACTCTGTAATCTGTGAATTATCTGATTGTTGATGAAACACAGAAATTTCATCGGGATTGAATACAACAGTCACCATCCGCACTTTCCTCCATGGGAGTAATGTCTGAAACAGTCTACGCTTTGATCGTTCCCTGGAACACCAGTAGTAGTGTCCGATGCACATCAGGAGGCATTCAGTAATCTGTGGACTATCAGGGTGTTGATGAAACACAGAAAATGCATCGGGATTGAATACAACAGTCACCATGCGCACTTTACTCCACGGGAGTAATGTCTCAAACAGTCTACGCTTTGATCGTTCCCTGGAAGACGAGTAGCAGTTTCCGACGCACATCTGGTGGCATTCTGTAACCTGTGGACTATCAGAGTATTGATGAAACACAGAAATTGCATCGTGATTGAATACAAAGTCACCAACCGCACTTTCCTCCACGGGAGTAATGTCTCAAACAGTCTACGCTTTGATCGTTCCCTGAAAGACCAGTAGTAGTTTCCGATGAACGTCTGGTGGCATTCTGTAATCTGTGGACTATCAGAGTGTTGATGTAACACAGAAATTGCATTGGGATTGAATACAACAGTCACCATGCGCACTTTCCTCCATGGGAGTAATGTCTCAAACAGATTACGCTTTGATCGTTCCCAGGAAGACCAGTAGTAGTTTCCGATGCACATCTGGAGGCATTCTGTAATCTGTGGACCTTCAAAGTGTTGATGAAACACAGAAATTGAATCGGGATTGAATACAACAGTCACCATTTGCTCTTTCCTCCATGGGAGTAATGTCTCAAAGAGTTTACGCTTTGATCGTTCCCTGGAAGACCAGTAGTAGTGTCCGTTGCACATCTGGAGGCTTTCTGTAATCTGTGGACTATCAGAGTGTTGATGAAACACAGAAATGGCATCGGGATTGAATACAACAGTCACCTTGCGCATTTTCCTCCAATGGGAGTAATGTCAAAAGAGTTTACGCTTTAATCGTTCCCTGGGTGACCAGTAGTAGTTTCCGATGCACATCTGGAGGCATTGTGTAATCTGTGGACTATCAGAGTGTTGATGAAACACAGAAATTGCATCGGGATTGAATACAACAGTCGTCATCCACACTTTCCTTCATGGGATTAATGTCTGAAACAGTCTACGATTTGATCGTTCCCTGGAAGACCAGTAGTAGTTTCCGATGCACATATGGAGGCATTCTGTAATCTGTTGACTGTCAGAGTGTTGATGAAACACAGAAATTGCATCGGGATTGAATACAACAGTCACCATGCGCACTTTCCTCCATGGGAGTAATGTCTCAAAGAGTTTAAGCTTTGATCGTTACCTGGAAGACAAGTAGTAGTTTCCGATGGACATCTGGAGGCATTCTGTAAATTGTGGACTATCAGAGTGTTGATGAAATACAGAAATTGCATCGGGATAGAATACAACTGTCACCCTGCGCACTTTCCTCCATAAAAGTTATGTCTCAAACAGTCTACGCTTTGATCGTTCCCTGGAAGTCCAGTAGTAGTTTCCGATGCACATCTGGTTGCATTCTGTAATCTGTGGACTATCAGATTGTTGATGAAACACAGAAATTGCATCGGGATTGAATACAACAGTCACCATGCGCACTTTCCTCCATGGGAGAAATTCTCAGTCTACGCTTTGATCGTTCCCTGGAAGACCAGTAGTAGTTACCGATTCACATCTGGAGGCACTCTGTAATCTGTGGACTATCACATTGTTGATGAAACACAGAAATTGCATCGGGATTGAATACAACAGTCACCATGCGCACTTTCCTCAATGGGAGTAATGTCTCAAACTGTCTACGCTTTGATCGTTCCCTGGATGACCAGTAGTAGTTGCCAATGCACATCTGGAGGCATTCTGAAATCTGTGGACTATCAGAGTGTTCATGAAACACAGATATTGCATCGGGATTGTATAGAACACTCACCATGGGCACTTTCCTCCATGGGAGTAATATCCCTAACAGGCTACGCTTTGATCATTCCCTGGAAGACCAGAAGTAGTTTCCGATGCACATCTGTAGGCTTTCTGTAATCTGTGGACTATCAGAGTGTTGAAGAAACACAGAAATTGCATCGGGATTGAATACAACAGTCACCATGCTCATTTTACTCCAATGGGAGTAATGTCAAAAGAGTTTACGCTTTGATCGTTACCTGGAAGACCAGTAGTAGTTTCCGATGCACATCTGGAGGCATTCTGTAATCTGTGGACTATCAGAATGTTGATGAAACACAGAAATTGCATCGGGATTGAATACAACAGTCACCATCCGCACTTTCCTCCATGGGAGTACTGTCTGAAACAGTCTACGCTTCGATCGTCCCCTGGAAGACCAGAAGTAGATTCCGATGCACATCTGTACGCTTTCTGTAATCTGTGGACTATCAGAATGTTGAAGAAACACAGAAATTGCATCGGGATTGAATACAACAGTCACCATGCTTATTTTCCTCCAATGGGAGTAATGTCAAAAGAGTTTACGCTTTGATCGTTACCTGGAAGACCAATAGTAGTTTCCGATGCACATCTGGAGGCATTCTGTAATCTGTGGACTATCAGAGTGTTGATGAAACACAGAAATTGCATCGGGATTGAATACAACAGTCACCATCCGCACTTTCCTCCATGGGAGTAAGGTCTGAAACAGTCTACGCTTTGATCGTTCCCTGGAACACCAGTAGTAGTGTCCGATGCACATCTGGAAGCATTCAGTAATCTGTGGACTATCAGAGTGTTGATGAAACACAGAAAATGCATCGGGATTGAATACAACAGTCACCATGCGCACTTTACTCCACGGGAGTAATGTCTCAAACAGTCTACGCTTTGATCGTTCCCTGGAAGACGAGTAGCTGTTTCCGATGCACATCTGGTGGCATTCTGTAACCTGTGGACTATCAGAGTATTGATGAAACACAGAAATTGCATCGGGATTGAATACAACAGTCACCAACCGCAGTTTCCACCACGGGAGTAATGTCTCAAACAGTCTACGCTTTGATCGTTCCCTGGAAGACCAGTAGTAGTTTCCGATGAACGTCTGGTGGCATTCTGTAATCTGTGGACTATCAGAGTGTTGATGAAACACAGAACATGCATCGGGATTGAATACAACAGTCACCATGCGCACTTTCCTCCATGGGAGTAATGTCTCAAGCAGTGTACGATTTGATCGTTCACAGGAAGACCTGAAGTAGTTTCCGATGCACATCTGGAAGCATTCTGTAATCTGTGGACCTTCAAAGTGTTGATGAAACACATAAATTGAATCGGGATTGAATACAACAGTCACCATGCGCACTTTCCTCCATGGGAGTAATGTCTCATAGAGTTTACGCTTTGATCGTTCCCTGTAAGACCAGTAGTAGTGTCCGATGCACATCTGGAGGCTTTCTGTAATCTGTGGACCATCAGGGTGTTGATGAAACACAGAAATTGCATCGGGATTGAATACAACAGTCACCATGCGCATTTTCCTCCAATGGGAGTAAAGTCAAAAGAGTTTACGCTTTGATCATTCCCTGGAAGACCAGAAGTAGTTTCCGATGCACATCTGGTGGCATTCTGTAATCTGTGGACTATCAGAGTGTTGATGAAACACAGAAATTGCATCGGGATTGAATACAACAATCACCATCCGCACTTTACTCCATGGGAGTAATGTCAGAAACAGTCTACGCTTCGATCGTTCCCTGGAAGACCAGAAGTAGTTTCCGATGCACATCTGGAGGCATTCTATAATCTGTTTACTATCTGAGAGTTGATGAAACACAGATATTGCATCGGGATTGAATACAACAGTTACCATGCGCACTTTCCTTAATTTGAGTAATGTCTGAAACAGTCTACGCTTTGATCGTTCCCTGGAAGACCACTAGTAGTTTCCGATGCACATATGGTGGCATTCTAAAATCAGTGGACTATCAGAGTGTTGATGAAACACAGAAATTGCATCGGGACTGAATACAACAGTCACCATGCGCACTTTACTCCATGGGAGTAATGTCTCTAACATTCTACGCTTCGATCGCTCCTGGAAGACCAGTAGTAGTCTCAGATGCACATCTGTAGGCTTTCTGTAATCTGTGGACTATCAGAGTGTTGATGAAACACCGAAATTGCAACGGGATTGAATACAACAGTCACCATGCTTATTTTCCTCCAATGGGAGTAATGTCAAAAGAGTTTACGCTTTGATCGTTCCCTGGAAGACCAGTAGTAGTTTCCGATGCACATCTGGAGGCATTCTGTAATCTGTGGACCATCAGAGTGTTGATGAAACACAGAAATTGCATCGGGATTGAATACAACAGTCACCATCCGCACTTTCCTCCATGGGAGTAATGTCTGAAACAGTCTACGCTTTTATCGTTCCCTGGAAGACCAGTAGTAGTGTCCGATGCACATCTGGAGGCATTCAGTAATCTGTGGACTATCAGAGTGTTGATGAAACACAGAAAATGAATCGGGATTGAATACAACAGTCACCATGCGGACTTTACTCCACGGGAGTAATGTCTCAAACAGTCTACGCTTTGATCGTTCCCTGGAATACGAGTAGCAGTTTCCGATGCACATCTGGTTGCATTCTGTAACCTGTGGACTATCAGAGTATTGATGAAACACAGAAATTGCAACTGGATTGAACACAACAGTCACCATGCGCACTTTCCTCCATGGGAGTAATGTCTCAAACATTCTACGCTTTGATCGTTCCCTGGAAGAGCAGTAGTAGTTTCCGATGCACATCTGGAGGCATTCTGTAATCTGTGGACTATCAGAGTGTTGATGAAACACAGAAAATGCATCGGGATTGAATACAACAGTCACCATGCGCACTTTCCTAGATGGGAGTAATGTCTCAAGCAGTGTACGCTTTGATCGTTCCCAGGAAGACCAGAAGTAGTTTCCGATGCACATCTGGAAGCATTCGGTAATCTGTGGACCTTCAAAGTGTTGATGAAACACAGAAATTGAATCGGGATTGAATACAACAGTCACCATGCGCACTTTCCTCCATGGGAATAATGTCTCATAGAGTTTTCGCTTTGATCGTGCCCTGTAAGACCAGTAGTAGTGTCCGATGCACATCTGGAGGCTTTCTGTAATCTGTGGACCATCAGAGTGTTGATGAAACACAGAAATTGCATCGGGATTGAATACAACAGACACCATGCGCATTTTCCTCCAATGGGAGTAAAGTCAAAAGAGTTTACGCTTTGATCGTTCCCTGGAAGACCAGTAGTAGTTTCCGATGCACATCTGGAGGCACTCTGTAATCTGTGTACTGTCAGACTATTGATGAAACACAGAAATTGCATCGGGATTGAATACAACAGTACCATGCACACTTTCCTCCATGCAAGTAATGTCTCAAACAGTCTACGCTTTGATCGTTCCCTGGAAGACCAGTAGTAGTTTCCGATGCACATCTGGAGGCATCCTGTAATCGGTGGACTATCAGAGTGTTGATGTAACACAGAAATTTCCTCGGGATTGAATACAACAGTCACCATGCGCATTTTCCTCCATGGGAGTAATGTCTCAAAGAGTTTACGCTTTGATCGTTCCCTGGAAGACCAGTAGTAGTTTCCGATGGACATCTGGAGGTATTCTGAAATCTATGGACTATTAGAGTGTTGATGAAACACAGAAATTGCATCGAGAAAGGAAACAACACTCATCATGCGTACTTTCCTCCATGGGAGTAATGTCCCAAACAGTCTGCGCTTTGATCGTTCCCTGGAAGACCAGTAGTAGTTTCCGATGCACATCTGGTGACATACTGTAAACTGTGGACTATCAGAGTGTTGACGAAACACGAAATTGCAACGGGATTGAACACAACAGTCACCATGCGCACTTTCCTCCATGGGAGTAATGTCTCAAACATTCTACGCTTTGATCGTTCCCTGGAAGAGCAGTAGTAGTTTCCGATGCACATCTGGAGGCATTCTGTAATCTGTGGACTATCAGAGTGTTGATGAAACACAGAAATTGCCTCGGGATTGAATACAACAGTCACCATGCGCACTTTCCTTCATGGGAGTAATGTCTCAAAGAGTTTACGCTTTGATCGTTCCCTGGAAGACCAGTAGTAGTTTCCGATGGACATCTGGAGGCATTCTGAAATCTATGGACTATCAGAGTGTTGATGAAACACAGAAATTGCATCGAGAAAGGAAACAACACTCATCATGCGCACTTTCCTCCACGGGAGTAAGGTCCCAAACAGTCTACGCTTAGATCGTTCCCTGGAAGACCAGTAGTAGTTACTGATTCACATCTGGAGGTACTCTGTAATCTGTGAACTATCTGATTGTTGATGAAACACAGAAATTTCATCGGGATTGAATACAACAGTCACCATGCGCACTTTCCTCCATGGGAGTATTGTCTCAAACAGTCTACGCTTTGATTGTTCACTGGAAGACCAGTAGTAGTTACCGATGCACATCTGGAGGCATTCTGAAATCTGTGGACTATCAGAGTGTTCATGAAACACAGATATTTCATCGGAGTGTATACAACACTCACCATGGGCACTTTCCTCCATTGGAGTAATATCCCTAACAGTCTACGCTTTGATCATTCCCTGGAAGACTAGAAGTAGTTTCCGATGCACATCTCGAGGCATTCTATAATCTGATTACTATCTGAGAGTTGATGAAACACAGAAATTACATCGGGATTGAATACAACAGTCACCATGCGCACTTTCCTCCATGGGAGTCATGTCTCTAACAGTCTACGCTTCGATCGTCCCCTGGAAGACTAGAAGTAGTTTCCGATGCACATCTCGAGGCATTCTATAATCTGATTACTATCTGAGAGTTGATGAAACACAGAAATTGCATCGGGATTGATTACAACAGTCACCATGCGCACTTTCCTCCATGGGAGTCATGTCTCTAACAGTCTACGCTTTGATCGTTCATCTGGAAGACCAGTAGTAGTTTCCGATGCACATCTGGAGGCATTCTGTAATGTGTGGATTATCAGAGTGTTGATGAAACACAGAAATTGCATCGGGATTGAATACAACAGTCACTATGCGCATTTTCCTCCAATGGGAGTAATGTCAAAAGAGTTTACGCTTTGATCGTTCATTGGAAGACCAGTAGTAGTTTCCGATGCACATCTGGAGGCATTCTGTAATGTGTGGACTATCAGAGTGTTGATGAAACACAGAAATTGCATCGGGATTGAATACAACAGTCACCATCCGCACTTTCCTCCATGGGAGTAATGTCTGAAACAGTCTACGCTTCGATCGTTCCCTGGAAGACCAGAAGTAGTTTCCGATGCACATCTGGAGGCATTCTATAATCTGTTTACTATCTGACAGTTGAGGAAACACAGAAATTGCATCGGGATTGAATACAACAGTCACCATATGCACTTTCCTTGATGGGAGTAATGTCTCAAACAGTCTACGCTTTGATCGTTCATCTGGAAGACCAGTAGTAGTTACCGATGCACATCTGGAAGCATTCGGTAATCTGTGGACCTTCAAAGTGTTGATGAAACACAGAAATTGAATCGGGATTGAATACAACAGTCACCATGCGCACTTTCCTCCATGGGAGTAATGTCTCATAGAGTTTTCGCTTTGATCGTGCCCTGTAAGACCAGTAGTAGTGTCCGATGCACATCTGGAGGCTTTCTGTAATCTGTGGACCATCAGAGTGTTGATGAAACACAGAAATTGCATCGGGATTGAATACAACAGACACCATGCGCATTTTCCTCCAATGGGAGTAAAGTCAAAAGAGTTTACGCTTTGATCGTTCCCTGGAAGACCAGTAGTAGTTTCCGATGCACATCTGGAGGCACTCTGTAATCTGTGTACTGTCAGACTATTGATGAAACACAGAAATTGCATCGGGATTGAATACAACAGTACCATGCACACTTTCCTCCATGCAAGTAATGTCTCAAACAGTCTACGCTTTGATCGTTCCCTGGAAGACCAGTAGTAGTTTCCGATGCACATCTGGAGGCATCCTGTAATCGGTGGACTATCAGAGTGTTGATGTAACACAGAAATTTCCTCGGGATTGAATACAACAGTCACCATGCGCATTTTCCTCCATGGGAGTAATGTCTCAAAGAGTTTACGCTTTGATCGTTCCCTGGAAGACCAGTAGTAGTTTCCGATGGACATCTGGAGGTATTCTGAAATCTATGGACTATTAGAGTGTTGATGAAACACAGAAATTGCATCGAGAAAGGAAACAACACTCATCATGCGTACTTTCCTCCATGGGAGTAATGTCCCAAACAGTCTGCGCTTTGATCGTTCCCTGGAAGACCAGTAGTAGTTTCCGATGCACATCTGGTGACATACTGTAAACTGTGGACTATCAGAGTGTTGACGAAACACGAAATTGCAACGGGATTGAACACAACAGTCACCATGCGCACTTTCCTCCATGGGAGTAATGTCTCAAACATTCTACGCTTTGATCGTTCCCTGGAAGAGCAGTAGTAGTTTCCGATGCACATCTGGAGGCATTCTGTAATCTGTGGACTATCAGAGTGTTGATGAAACACAGAAATTGCCTCGGGATTGAATACAACAGTCACCATGCGCACTTTCCTTCATGGGAGTAATGTCTCAAAGAGTTTACGCTTTGATCGTTCCCTGGAAGACCAGTAGTAGTTTCCGATGGACATCTGGAGGCATTCTGAAATCTATGGACTATCAGAGTGTTGATGAAACACAGAAATTGCATCGAGAAAGGAAACAACACTCATCATGCGCACTTTCCTCCACGGGAGTAAGGTCCCAAACAGTCTACGCTTAGATCGTTCCCTGGAAGACCAGTAGTAGTTACTGATTCACATCTGGAGGTACTCTGTAATCTGTGAACTATCTGATTGTTGATGAAACACAGAAATTTCATCGGGATTGAATACAACAGTCACCATGCGCACTTTCCTCCATGGGAGTATTGTCTCAAACAGTCTACGCTTTGATTGTTCACTGGAAGACCAGTAGTAGTTACCGATGCACATCTGGAGGCATTCTGAAATCTGTGGACTATCAGAGTGTTCATGAAACACAGATATTTCATCGGAGTGTATACAACACTCACCATGGGCACTTTCCTCCATTGGAGTAATATCCCTAACAGTCTACGCTTTGATCATTCCCTGGAAGACTAGAAGTAGTTTCCGATGCACATCTCGAGGCATTCTATAATCTGATTACTATCTGAGAGTTGATGAAACACAGAAATTACATCGGGATTGAATACAACAGTCACCATGCGCACTTTCCTCCATGGGAGTCATGTCTCTAACAGTCTACGCTTCGATCGTCCCCTGGAAGACTAGAAGTAGTTTCCGATGCACATCTCGAGGCATTCTATAATCTGATTACTATCTGAGAGTTGATGAAACACAGAAATTGCATCGGGATTGATTACAACAGTCACCATGCGCACTTTCCTCCATGGGAGTCATGTCTCTAACAGTCTACGCTTTGATCGTTCATCTGGAAGACCAGTAGTAGTTTCCGATGCACATCTGGAGGCATTCTGTAATGTGTGGATTATCAGAGTGTTGATGAAACACAGAAATTGCATCGGGATTGAATACAACAGTCACTATGCGCATTTTCCTCCAATGGGAGTAATGTCAAAAGAGTTTACGCTTTGATCGTTCATTGGAAGACCAGTAGTAGTTTCCGATGCACATCTGGAGGCATTCTGTAATGTGTGGACTATCAGAGTGTTGATGAAACACAGAAATTGCATCGGGATTGAATACAACAGTCACCATCCGCACTTTCCTCCATGGGAGTAATGTCTGAAACAGTCTACGCTTCGATCGTTCCCTGGAAGACCAGAAGTAGTTTCCGATGCACATCTGGAGGCATTCTATAATCTGTTTACTATCTGACAGTTGAGGAAACACAGAAATTGCATCGGGATTGAATACAACAGTCACCATATGCACTTTCCTTGATGGGAGTAATGTCTCAAACAGTCTACGCTTTGATCGTTCATCTGGAAGACCAGTAGTAGTTACCGATGCACATCTGGAGGCATACTTAATCCTGTGGACTATCAGAGTGTTGACGAAACACAGAAAATGCATCGGGATTGAATACAACAGTCACCATGCGCTCTTTCCTCCATGGGAGTAATGTCTCAAAGAGTTTACGCTTTGATCGTTCCCTGGAAGACCAGTAGTAGTGTCCGATGCACATCTGGAGGCATTCTGTAATCTGTGGACTATCAGAGTGTTATTGAAACACAGAAAATGCATCGGGATTGAATACAACAGTCACTATGCGCACTTTCCTCCACGGGAATAATGTCTCAAACAGTCTACGCTTTGATCGTTCCCTGGAATACCAGTAGTAGTTTCCGATGCACATCTGGAGGCATTCTGTAATCTGTGGACTATCAGAGTGTTGATGAAACACAGAAATTGCATCGGGATTGAATACAACGGTCACCATCCGCACTTTCCTAAATGGGAGTAATGTCTGAAACAGTACATGCTTCGATCGTTCCCTGGAAGACCAGAAGTAGTTTCCGATGCACATCTGGTGGCATACTATTATCTGTTTACTATCTGAGAGTTGAGGAAAACCAGAAATTGCATCGGGATTGAATACAACAGTCACCATGTGCACTTTCCTTCATGGGAGTAATGGCTCAAACAGTCTACGCATTGATCGTTCATCTGGAAGACCAGCAGTAGTTACCGATGCACATCTGGAGGCATTCTGAAACCTGTGGACCTACAGAGTGTTGAAGAAACACAGAAAATGCATCGGGATTGAATACAACAGTCACCATGCGCACTTTCCTCCATGGGAGTAATGTCTCAAAGAGTTTACGCTTTGATCGTTCCCTGGAAGACCAGTAGTAGTTTCCGATGCACATCTGGTGGCATTCTGTAATCTGAGGACTATCGGAGTGTTGATGAAACACAGAAATTGCATCGGGATTGAATACAACAGTCACCATCCACACTTTCCTTCATGGGAGTAATGTCTGAAACAGTCTACGCTTTGATCGTTCCCTGGAAGACCAGTAGTAGTTTCCGATGCACATATGGTGTCATTCTGTAATCAGTGGACTATCAGAGTGTTGATGAAACACAGAAATTGCATCGGGACTGAATACAACAGTCACCATGCGCACTTTCCTCCACGGGAGTAATGTCTCAAACAGTCCACGCTTTGATCGTTCTCTGGAAGACCAGTAGTAGTTTCCGATGCACATCTGGTGGCATTCTGTAATCTGTGGACTATCAGAGTGTTGATGAAACACAGAAATGGCATCGGGACTGAATAAAACAGTCACCAGGCGCACTTGTCTCCATGGGAGTAATGTCTCAAACAGTCTACGCTTTGATCGTTCCCTAGAAGACCAGTAGTAGTTTCCGATGCACATCTGCAGGCATTCTGCAATCAGTGGACTATCAGAGTGTTGATGAAACACGGAAATTGCATCGGGATTGAATACAACAGTCACCATGCGCACTTTCCTCCATGTTAGTAATAGCACTGACAGTCTACGCTTTGACCATTCCCTCGAAGACCAGTAGTAGTTTCCGATGCACATCTGGAGGCATTTTGTAATCTGTGGACTATCAGAGTGGTGATGAAACACTGAAAATCATCGGTATTGAATACAACAGTCACCATGCGAACTTTCCTCCATGGGAGTAATGTCTCAAAGAGTTTACGCTTTGATCGTTCCCTGGAAGACCAGTAGTAGTGTCCGATGCACATTTGGAGGCATTCTGTAATCTGTGGACTATCAGAGTGTTGATGGAACACAGAAAATGCATCGGGATAGAATATAACAGTCACCATGCGCACTTTCCTCCACGACAGTAACGTCTCAAACAGTCTACGTTTTGATCGTTCCCTGGAAGACCAGTAGTAGTTTCCGATGCACATCTGGTGGCATTCTGTAACCTGTGGACTATCAGATTATTGATGAAACACAGAAATTGCATCGTGATTGAATACAACAGTCACCATGCGCACTTTCCTAAATGGGAGTAATGTCTCTAAGAGTTTACGCTTTGATCGTTCCCTGGAAGACCAGTAGTAGTTTCCGATCCACATCTGGAGGCACTCTGTAATCTGTGTACTGTCAGACTATTGATGAAACACAGAAATTGCATCGGGATTGAATACAACAGTCACCATGCACACTTTCCTAAATGCAAGTAATGTCTCAAACAGTCTACCCTTTGATCGTTCCCTGGAAGACCAGTAGTAGTTTCCGATGCACATCTGGAGGCATCCTGTAATCGGTGGACTATCAGAGTGATGATGTAATACAGAAATTGCCTCGGGATTGAATACAACAGTCACCATGCGCACTTTCCTCCATGGTAAAATGTCTAAAACAGTCTACGCTTTGATCGTTCCCTGGAAGACCAAAAGTAGTTTCCGATGCACATCTGGAGGCATTCTGTAATCTGTGGACTATCAGAGTGTTGATGAAACACAGAAAATGCATCGGTATTGAATACAACAGTCACCATGCGAACTTTCCTCCATGGGAGTAATGTCTCAAAGAGTTTACGCTTTGATCGTTCCCTGGAAGACCAGTAGTAGTTACCGATGCACATCTGGAGGCATTCTGTAATCTGTGGACTATCAGAGTGTTGATGAAACACAGAAATTGCATCGGGATTGAATACAACAGTCATCATCCGCACTTTCCTCCATGGGAGTAAAGTCTGAAACAGTCTACGCTTCGATCGTTTCCTGGAAGACCAGAAGTAGTTTCCGATGCACATCTGGAGGCATTCTATAATCTGTTTACTATCAGAGAGTTGAGGAAACACAGAAATTGCATCGGGATTGAATACAACAGTCACCATGTGCACTTTCCTTCATGGGAGTAATGTCTAAAACAGTCTACGCTTTGATCGTTCATCTGGAAGACCAGTAGTAGTTACCGATGCACATCTGGAGGCATTCTGAAACCTGTGGACCTACAGAGTGTTGAAGAAACACAGAAAATGCATCGGGATTGAATACAACAGTCACCATGCGCACTTTCCTCCATGGGAGTAAAGTCTCAAAGAGTTTACGCTTTGATCGTTCCCTGGAAGACCAGTAGTAGTTTCCGATGCACATCAGGTGGCATTCTGTAATCTGAGGACTATCAGAGTGTTGATGAAACACATAAATTGCATCGGGATTGAATACAACAGTCACCATCCACACTTTCCTTCATGGGAGTAATGTCTGAAATAGTCTACGCTTTGATAGTTCCCTGGAAGACCAGTAGTAGTTTCCGATGTACATATGGTGGCATTCTGTAATCAGTGGACTATCAGAGTGTTGAAGAAACTCAGAAATTGCATCGGGACTGAATACAACAGTCACCATGCGCACTTTCCTCCACGGGAGTAATGTCTTAAACAGTCCACGCTTTGATCGTTCTCTGGAAGACCAGTAGTAGTTTCCGATGCACAACTGGTGGCATTCTGTAATCTTTGGACTATCAGAGTGTTGATGAAACACAGAAATTGCATCGGGACTGAATACAACAGTCACCAGGCGCACTTGTCTCCATGGGAGTAATGTCTAAAACAGACTACGCTTTGATCGTTCCCTAGAAGACCAGTAGTAGTTTCCGATGCACACCTACAGGCATTCTGCAATCAGTGGACTATCAGAGTGTTGATGAAACACGGAAATTGCATCGGGATTGAATACAACAATCACCATGCGCACTTTCCTCCATGTTAGTAATAGCACTAACAGTCTAAGCTTTGACCATTCCCTCGAAGACCAGTAGTAGTTTCCGATGCACATCTGGAGGCATTCTGTAATCTGTGGGCTATCAGAGTGTTGATGAAACACAGAAAATGCATCGGTATTGAATACAACAGTCACCATGCGAACTTTCCTCCATGGGAGTAATGTCTTAAAGAGTTTACGCTTTGATCGTTCCCTGGAAGACCAGTAGTAGTGTCCGATGCACGTCTGGAGGCATTCTGTAATCTGTGGACTATCAGAGTGTTGATGGAACACAGAAATTGCATCGGGATAGAATATACCAGTCACCATGCGCACTTTCCTCCACGAGAGTAATGTCTCAAACAGTCTACGCTTTGATCGTTCCCTGGAAGACCAGTAGTAGTTTCCGATGCACATCTGGTGGCATTCTGTAACCTGTGGACTATCAGAGTATTGATGAAACACAGAAATTGCATCGTGATTGAATACAACAGTTACCATGCGAACTTTCCTAAATGGGAGTAATGTCTCAAAGAGTTTACGCTTTGATCGTTCCCTGGAAGACCAGTAGTAGTTTCCGATGCACATCTGGAGGCACTCTGTAATCTGTGTACTGTCAGACTATTGATGAAACACAGAAATTGCATCGGGATCGAATACAAATGTCACCATGCACACTTTCCTCCATTCAAGTAATGTCTCAAACAGTCTACGCTTTGATCGTTCCCTGGAAGACCAGTAGTACTTTCCGATGCACATCTGGAGGCATCCTGTAATCGGTGGAATATCAGAGTGTTGTTGAAACACAGAAATTGCATCGGGAACGGAAACAACACTCATCATGCGCACTTTCCTCCACGGGAGTAATGTTCCAAACAGTCTACGCTTTGATCGTTCCCTGGAAGACCAGTAGTAGTTTCCGATGCACATCTGGTGGCATACTGTAATCTGTGGACTATCAGAGGGTTGATGAAACACAGAAATAGCATCGGGATTGAATACAGCAGTCACCATGCGCACTTTCCTCCATGGGAGTAATGTCTCAAACAGTCTACGCTTTGATCGTTCCCTGGAAGACCAAAAGTAGTTTCCGATGAACATCTGGGGCATTCAGCAATCTGTGGACTATCAGAGTGTTGATGAAACACAGAAATTGCATCAGGATTGAATACAACAGTCACCATGCGCACTTTTCTCCACTGGAGTAATATCTCTAACATTCTACGCTTTGATCAATCCCTGGAAGACCAGTAGCAGTTTTCGATGCAAATCTGGTGGCATTCTGTAATCTGTGGACTATCAGAGGGTTGATGAAACACAGAAAATGCATCGGGATTGAATACAACAGTCACCATGCGCACTTACGTACACGCTAGTAATGTCTCAAACAGTCTACGCTTTGATCGTTCCCTGGAAGACCAGTAGTAGTTTCCGATGCACATCTGGAGGCATCCTGTAATCGGTGGACTATCAGAGTGTTGATGTAACACAGAAATTGCCTCGGGATTGAATACAACAGTCACCATGCGCACTTTCCTCCATGGGAGTAATGTCTCAAAGAGTTTACGCTTTGATCGTTCCCTGGAAGACCAGTAGTAGTTTCCGATGGACATCTGGAGGCATTCTGTAATCTGTGGACTATCAGAGTGTTGATGAAACACAGAAATTGCATCGGGAACGGAAACAACACTCATCATGCGCACTTTCCTCCACGGGAGTAATGTTCCAAACAGTCTACGCTTTGATCGTTCCCTGGAAGACCAGTAGTAGTTTCCGATGCACATCTGGTGGCATACTGTAATCTGTGGACTATCAGAGTGTTGATGAAACACAGAAATTGCATTGGGATTGAATACAACAGTCACCATGCGCACTTTCCTCCATCGGAGTAATGTCTCAAACAGTCTACGCTTTGATCGTTCCCTGGAAGACCAGTAGTAGTTTCCGATGCACATCTGGAGGCATTTTGTAATCTGTGGACTATCAGAGTGTTGATTAAACACAGAAATTGAATCGGGATTGAATACAACAGTCACCATGCGCACTTTCCTCCATGGGAGTAATTCTCAAACTGACTCCGCTTGATCGTTCCCTGGAAGACCAGTAGTAGTTTCCGATGCACATCTGGTGGCATTCTGTAACCTTTGGACAATCAGAGTGTTGACGAAACACAGAAATTGCATCGGGATTGAATACAACAGTCACCATGCGCACTTTCCTCCACGGGAGTAATGTCTCAAACAGTCTACGCTTTGATCGTTCCCTGGAAGACCAGTAGTAGTTACTGATTCGCATCTGAAGGCATTCTGTAATCTGTGGACTATCAGATTGTTAATGAAACACAGAAATTTCATCGGGATTGAATACAACAGTCACCATGCGCACTTTCCTCCATGGGAGTAATGTCTCAAACAGTCTACGCTTTGATTGTTCCCTGGAAGACCAGTAGTAGTTACCGATGCACATCTGAAGGCATTCTGAAATCTGTGGACTATCAGAGTGTTCATGAAACACAGATATTGCATCGGGATTGTATACAACACTCACCATGGGCACTTTCCTCCATGGGAGTAATATCCCTAACAGTCTACGCTTTCATCATTCCCTCGAAGACCAGAAGTAGTTTCCGATGCACATCTAGTGGCATTCTGTAACCTGTGGACTATCAGAGTGTTGATGCAACACAGAAATTGCATCGGGATTGAATACAACAATCACCATCCGCACTTTCCTGAATGGGAGTAATGTCTGAAACAATCTACGTTTCGATCGTTCTCTGGAAGACCAGAAGTAGTTTCCGATGCACATCTGGAGGCATTCTATAATCTGTGGACCTTCAAAGTGTTGACGAAACACAGATATTGCATCGGGATTGAATACAACAGTCACCATGCGCACTTTACCCCATGGGAGTAATGTCTCTAACAGTCTACGCTTTGATCGTTCATCTGGAAGACCAGTAGTAGTTACCGATGCACATCTGGATGCATACTGAAATCTGTGGACTATCAGAGTGTTGAAGAAACACAGAAATTGCATCGGGATTGAATACAACAGTCACCATGCGCATTTTCCTCCAATGGGAGTAATATCAAAAGAGTTTACTCTTTGATCGTTCCCTGGAAGACCAGTAGTAGTGTCCGATACACATCTGGAGGCATTCTGTAATCTCTGGACTATCAGAGTGTTGATGAGACACAAAAAATGCATCGGGATTGAATACAACAGTCACCATGCGCACTTTCCTCCACGGGAGTAATGTCTCAAACAGTCTACGCTTTGATCGTTCCCTGGAAGACCAGTAGTAGTTTCCGATGCACATCTGGAGGCATTCTGTAATCTGTGGACCTTCAAAGTGTTGATTAAACACAGAAATTGAATCGGGATTGAATACAACAGTCACCATGCGCACTTTCCTCCATGGGAGTAATTCTCAAACAGACTCCTCTTGATCGTTCCCTGGAAGACCAGTAGTAGTTTCCGATGCACATCTGGTGGCATTCTGTAACCTGTGGACAATCAGAGTGTTGATGAAACACAGAAATTGCATCGGGATTGAATACAACAGTCACAATGCGCAGTTTCCTCCATGGGAGTAATTCTCAAACTGTCTCCGCTTGATCGTTCCCTGGAAGACCAGTAGTAGTTTCCGATGCACATCTGGTGGCATTCTGTAACCTGTGGACAATCAGAGTGTTGATGAAACACAGACATTGCATCGGGATTGAATACAACAGTCACCATCCGCACTTTCCTCCATGGGAGTAATGTCTGAAACAGTCTACGCTTCGATCGTTCCCTGGAAGACCAGAAGTAGTTTCCGATGCACATCTGGAGGCATTCTATAATCTGTTTACTATATGAGAGTTGAGGAACCACAGAAATTGCTTCGGGATTGAATACAACAGTCACCATGTGCACTTTCCTTCATGGGAGTAATGTCTCAAACAGTCTACGCTTTGATCGTTCCCTATAAGACCAGTGTTATTTTCCGATGCACATCTGGAGGAATTCTGTAATCTGTGGACTATCAGAGTGTTGAAGAAACACAGAAAATGCATCGGGATTGAATACAACAGTCACCATGCGCACTTTCCTCCATGGGAGTAACGTCTCAAAGAGTTTACGCTTTGATCGTTCCCTGGAAGACCAGTAGTAGTGTCCGATGCACATCTGGAGGCATTCTGTAATCTGTGGACTATCAGAGTGTTATTGAAACACAGAAAATGCATTGGGATTGAATACAAAAGTCACCGTGCGCACTTTCCTCCACGGGAGTAATGTCTCAAACAGTCTTCGCTTTGATCGTTCCCTGGAAGACGAGTAGCAGTTTCCGATGCACATCTGGTGGCATTCTGTAACCTGTGGACTATCAGAGTATTGATGAAACACAGATATTGCATCGGGATTGAATACAACAGTCACCATGCGCACTTTCCTCCACGGGAGTAATGTCTCAAACAGTCTACGCATTGATCGTTCCCTGGAAGACCAGTAGTAGTTTCCGATGCACGTCTGGTGGCATTCTGTAATCTGTGGACTATCAGAGAGTTGATGAAACACAGAAAATCCATCGGGATTGAATACAACAGTCACCATGCGCACTTTCCTAAATGGGAGTAATGTCTCAAACAGTGTACGCTTTGATCGTTCCCAGGAAGGCCTGTACTAGTTTCCGATGCACATCTGGAGGCATTCTGTAATCTGTGGACCTTCAAAGTGTTGATGAAACACAGAAATTGAATCGGTATTGAATACAACAGTCACCATGCGCACTTTCCTCCATGGGAGTAATGTCTCAAAGAGTTTACGCTTTGATCGTTCCCTGGAAGACCAGTAGTAGTCTCCGATGCACATCTGGAGGCTTTCTGTAATCTTTGGACTATCAGAGTGTTGATGAAACACAGAAATTGCATCGGGATTGAATACAACAGTCACCATGCGCATTTTCCTCCAATGGGAGTAATATCAAAAGAGTTTACGCTTTGATCGTTCCCTGGAAGACCAGTAGTAGTTTCCGATGCACATCTGGAGGCATTCTGTAATCTGTGGACTATCAGAGTGTTGATGAAACACAGAAATTGCATCGGGATTGAATACAACAGTCACCATCCAAACTTTCCTTCATGGGAGTAATGTCTGAAACAGTCTACGCTTTGATCGTTCCCTGGAAGACCAGTAGTAGTTTCCGATGCACATCTGGAGGCATTCTGTAATCTGTGGACTATCAGAGTGTTGACGAAACACAGAAATTGCATCGGGATTGAATACAACAGTCACCATGCGCACTTTCCTCCACGGGAGTAATGTCTCAAACAGTCTACGCTTTGATCGTTCCCTGGAAGACCAGTAGTAGTTACTGATTCGCATCTGAAGGCATTCTGTAATCTGTGGACTATCAGATTGTTAATGAAACACAGAAATTTCATCGGGATTGAATACAACAGTCACCATGCGCACTTTCCTCCATGGGAGTAATGTCTCAAACAGTCTACGCTTTGATTGTTCCCTGGAAGACCAGTAGTAGTTACCGATGCACATCTGAAGGCATTCTGAAATCTGTGGACTATCAGAGTGTTCATGAAACACAGATATTGCATCGGGATTGTATACAACACTCACCATGGGCACTTTCCTCCATGGGAGTAATATCCCTAACAGTCTACGCTTTCATCATTCCCTCGAAGACCAGAAGTAGTTTCCGATGCACATCTAGTGGCATTCTGTAACCTGTGGACTATCAGAGTGTTGATGCAACACAGAAATTGCATCGGGATTGAATACAACAATCACCATCCGCACTTTCCTGAATGGGAGTAATGTCTGAAACAATCTACGTTTCGATCGTTCTCTGGAAGACCAGAAGTAGTTTCCGATGCACATCTGGAGGCATTCTATAATCTGTGGACCTTCAAAGTGTTGACGAAACACAGATATTGCATCGGGATTGAATACAACAGTCACCATGCGCACTTTACCCCATGGGAGTAATGTCTCTAACAGTCTACGCTTTGATCGTTCATCTGGAAGACCAGTAGTAGTTACCGATGCACATCTGGATGCATACTGAAATCTGTGGACTATCAGAGTTTTGAAGAAACACAGAAATTGCATCGGGATTGAATACAACAGTCACCATGCGCATTTTCCTCCAATGGGAGTAATATCAAAAGAGTTTACTCTTTGATCGTTCCCTGGAAGACCAGTAGTAGTGTCCGATACACATCTGGAGGCATTCTGTAATCTCTGGACTATCAGAGTGTTGATGAGACACAAAAAATGCATCGGGATTGAATACAACAGTCACCATGCGCACTTTCCTCCACGGGAGTAATGTCTCAAACAGTCTACGCTTTGATCGTTCCCTGGAAGACCAGTAGTAGTTTCCGATGCACATCTGGAGGCATTCTGTAATCTGTGGACCTTCAAAGTGTTGATTAAACACAGAAATTGAATCGGGATTGAATACAACTGTCACCATGCGCACTTTCCTCCATGGGAGTAATTCTCAAACAGACTCCTCTTGATCGTTCCCTGGAAGACCAGTAGTAGTTTCCGATGCACATCTGGTGGCATTCTGTAACCTGTGGACAATCAGAGTGTTGATGAAACACAGAAATTGCATCGGGATTGAATACAACAGTCACAATGCGCAGTTTCCTCCATGGGAGTAATTCTCAAACTGTCTCCGCTTGATCGTTCCCTGGAAGACCAGTAGTAGTTTCCGATGCACATCTGGTGGCATTCTGTAACCTGTGGACAATCAGAGTGTTGATGAAACACAGACATTGCATCGGGATTGAATACAACAGTCACCATCCGCACTTTCCTCCATGGGAGTAATGTCTGAAACAGTCTACGCTTCGATCGTTCCCTGGAAGACCAGAAGTAGTTTCCGATGCACATCTGGAGGCATTCTATAATCTGTTTACTATATGAGAGTTGAGGAACCACAGAAATTGCATCGGGATTGAATACAACAGTCACCATGTGCACTTTCCTTCATGGGAGTAATGTCTCAAACAGTCTACGCTTTGATCGTTCCCTAGAAGACCAGTGTTATTTTCCGATGCACATCTGGAGGAATTCTGTAATCTGTGGACTATCAGAGTGTTGAAGAAACACAGAAAATGCATCGGGATTGAATACAACAGTCACCATGCGCACTTTCCTCCATGGGAGTAACGTCTCAAAGAGTTTACGCTTTGATCGTTCCCTGGAAGACCAGTAGTAGTGTCCGATGCACATCTGGAGGCATTCTGTAATCTGTGGACTATCAGAGTGTTATTGAAACACAGAAAATGCATTGGGATTGAATACAAAAGTCACCGTGCGCACTTTCCTCCACGGGAGTAATGTCTCAAACAGTCTTCGCTTTGATCGTTCCCTGGAAGACGAGTAGCAGTTTCCGATGCACATCTGGTGGCATTCTGTAACCTGTGGACTATCAGAGTATTGATGAAACACAGATATTGCATCGGGATTGAATACAACAGTCACCATGCGCACTTTCCTCCACGGGAGTAATGTCTCAAACAGTCTACGCATTGATCGTTCCCTGGAAGACCAGTAGTAGTTTCCGATGCACGTCTGGTGGCATTCTGTAATCTGTGGACTATCAGAGAGTTGATGAAACACAGAAAATCCATCGGGATTGAATACAACAGTCACCATGCGCACTTTCCTAAATGGGAGTAATGTCTCAAACAGTGTACGCTTTGATCGTTCCCAGGAAGGCCTGTACTAGTTTCCGATGCACATCTGGAGGCATTCTGTAATCTGTGGACCTTCAAAGTGTTGATGAAACACAGAAATTGAATCGGTATTGAATACAACAGTCACCATGCGCACTTTCCTCCATGGGAGTAATGTCTCAAAGAGTTTACGCTTTGATCGTTCCCTGGAAGACCAGTAGTAGTCTCCGATGCACATCTGGAGGCTTTCTGTAATCTTTGGACTATCAGAGTGTTGATGAAACACAGAAATTGCATCGGGATTGAATACAACAGTCACCATGCGCATTTTCCTCCAATGGGAGTAATATCAAAAGAGTTTACGCTTTGATCGTTCCCTGGAAGAACAGTAGTAGTTTCCGATGCACATCTGGAGGCATTCTGTAATCTGTGGACTATCAGAGTGTTGATGAAACACAGAAATTGCATCGGGATTGAATACAACAGTCACCATCCAAACTTTCCTTCATGGGAGTAATGTCTGAAACAGTCTACGCTTTGATCGTTCCCTGGAAGACCAGTAGTAGTTTCCGATGCACATATGGTGGCATTCTGTAATCTGTTGACTATCAGAGTGTTTATGAAACACAGAAAATGCATAGGGATTGAATACAACAGTCACCATGCGCACTTTCCTCCATGGGAGTGATGTCTCAAACAGTCTACACTTTGATCGTTCCCTGCAAGACCAGTAAAGGTTTCCGATTGACATCTGGAGGCATTCTGTACTCTGTTGACTATCAGAGTGTTGATGAAACACATAAATTGCATCGGGATTGAATACAACAGTCACCATGCGTACTTTCCTCCATGGGAGTAATGTCTCAAAGAGTTTACGCTTTTATCGTTCCCTGGAAGACCAGTAGTAGTGTCCGATGCACATCTGGAGGCATTCTGTAATCTGTGGACTATCAGAGTGGTGATGAAACACTGAAAATCATCGGTATTGAATACAACAGTCACCATGCGAACTTTCCTCCATGGGAGTAATGTCTCAAAGAGTTTACGCTTTGATCGTTCCCTGGAAGACCAGTAGTAGTGTCCGATGCACATCTGGAGGCATTCTGTAATCAGTGGACTATCAGAGTGTTGATGGAACACAGAAAATGCATCGGGATAGAATATAACAGTCACCATGCGCACTTTCCTCCACGAGAGTAATGTCTCAAACAGTCTACGCTTCGATCGTTCCCTGGAAGACCAGAAGTAGTTTCCGATGCACATCTCGAGGCATTCTATAATCTGTTTACTATCTGAGAGTTGAGGAAACACAGAAATTGCATCGGGATTGAATACAACAGTCACCATGTGCACTTTCCTTCATGGGAGTAATGTCTCAAACAGTCTACGCTTTGATCGTTCATCTGGGAGACCAGTAGTAGTTACCGATGCACATCTGGAGGCATTCTGAAACCTGTGGACCTACAGAGTGTTGAAGAAACACAGAAAATGCATCGGGATTGAATACAACAGTCACCATGCGCACTTTCCTCCATGGGAGTAAAGTCTCAAAGAGTTTACGCTTTGATCGTTCCCTGGAAGACCAGTAGTAGTTTCCGATGCACATCTGGTGGCATTCTGTAATCTGAGGACTATCAGAGTGTTGATGAAACACAGAAATTGCATCGGGACTGAATACAACAGTCACCAGGCGCACTTGTCTCCATGGGAGTAATGTCTCAAACAGACTACGCTTTGATCGTTCTCTAGAAGACTAGTAGTAGTTTCCGATGCACACCTACAGGCATTCTGCAATCAGTGGACTATCAGAGTGTTGATGAGACACGGAAATTGCATCGGGATTGAATACAACAGTCACCATGCGCACTTTCCTCCATGTTAGTAATAGCACTAACAGTCTACGCTTTGACCATTCCCTCGAAGACCAGTAGTAGTTTCCGATGCACATCTGGAGGCATTCTGTAATCTGTGGACTATCAGAGTGTTGATGAAACACAGAAAATGCATCGGTATTGAATACAACAGTCACCATGCGAACTTTCCTCCATGGGAGTAATGTCTCAGAGAGTTTACGCTTTGATCGTTCCCTGGAAGACCAGTAGTAGTGTCCGATGCACATCTGGAGGCATTCTGTAATCTGTGGACTACCAGAGTGTTGATGGAACACAGAAAATGCATCGGGATAGAATATAACAGTCACCATGCGCACTTTCCTCCATGGGAGTAATGTTGCAAACAGTCTACGCTTTGATCGTTCCCTGGAAGACCAGTAGTAGTTTCCGATGCACATCTGGTGGCATACTGTAATCTGTGGACTATCAGAGTGTTGATGAAACACAGAAATAGCATTGGGATTGAATACAGCAGTCACCATGCGCACTTTCCTAAATGGGAGTAATGTCTCAAAGAGTTTACGCTTTGATCGTTCCCTGGAAGACCAGTAGTAGTTTCTGATGCACATCTGGAGGCACTCTGTAATCTGTGTACTGTCAGACTATTGATGAAACACAGAAATTGCATCGGGATCGAATACAAATGTCACCATGCACACTTCCCTCCATGCAAGTAATGTCTCAAACAGTCTACGCTTTGATCGTTCCCTGGAAGACCAGTAGTAGTTTCCGATGCACATCTGGAGGCATCCTGTAATCGGTGGACTATCAGAGTGTTGTTGAAACACAGAAATTGCATCGGGAACGGAAACATCACTCATCATGCGCACTTTCCTCCACGGGAGTAATGTTCCAAACAGTCTACGCTGTAATCGTTCCCTGGAAGACCAGTAGTAGTTTCCGATGCACATCTGGTGGCATACTGTAATCTGTGGACTATCAGAGTGTTGATGAAACACAGAAATAGCTTCGGGATTGAATACAGCAGTCACCATGCGCACTTTCCTCCATGGGAGTAATGTCTCAAACAGTCTACGCTTTGATCGTTCCCTGGAAGACCGAAAGTAGTTTCCGATGAACATCTGGGGCATTCTGCAATCTGTGGACTATCAGAGTGTTGATGAAACACAGAAATTGCATCAGGATTGAATACAACAGTCACCATGCGCACTTTCCTCCACTGGAGTAATATCTCTAACAGTCTACGCTTTGATCAATCCCTGGAAGACCAGTAGCAGTTTTCGATGCAAAACTGGAGGCATTCTGTAATCTGTGGACTATCAGAGGGTTGATGAAACACAGAAAATGCATCGGGATTGAATACAACAGTCACCATGCGCACTTACCTACACGCTAGTAATGTCTCAAACAGTCTACGCTTTGATCGTTCCCTGGAAGACCAGTAGTAGTTTCCGATGCACATCTGGAGGCGTCCTGTAATCGGTGGACTATTAGAGTGTTGATGTAACACAGAAATTGCCTCGGGATTGAATACAACAGTCACCATGCGCACTTTCCTCCATGGGAGTAATGTCTCAAAGAGTTTACGCTTTGATCGTTCCCTGGAAGACCAGTAGTAGTTTCCGATGGACATCTGGAGGCATTCTGTAATCTGTGGACTATCAGAGTGTTGATGAAACACAGAAATTGCATCGGGAACGGAAACAACACTCATCATGCGCACTTTCCTCCACGGGAGTAATGTTCCAAACAGTCTACGCTTTGATCGTTCCTGGAAGACCAGTAGTAGTTTCCGATGCACATCTGGTGGCATACTGTAATCTGTGGACTATCAGAGTGTTGATGAAACACAGAAATTGCATCGGGATTGAATACAACAGTCACCATGCGCACTTTCCTCCATGGGAGTAATGTCTCAAACAGTCTACGCTTAGATCGTTCCCTGGAAGACCAGTAGTAGTTTCCGATGCACATCTGGAGGCATTCTGTAATCTGTGGACTATCAGAGTGTTGATTAAACACAGAAATTGAATCGGGATTGAATACAACAGTCACCATGCGCACTTTACTCCATGGGAGTAATTCTCGAACTGACTCCGCTTGATCGTTCCCTGGAAGACCAGTAGTAGTTTCCGATGCACTTCTGGTGGCATTCTGTAACCTGTGGACAATCAGAGTGTTGATGAAACACAGAAATTGCATCGGGATTGAATACAACAGTCACCATGCGCACTTTCCTCCACGGGAGTAATGTCTCAAACAGTCTACGCTTTGATCGTTCCCTGGAAGACCAGTAGTAGTTCCCGATGCACGTCTGGTGGCATTCTGTAATCTGTGGACTATCAGAATGTTGATGAAACACAGAAAAAGCATCGGGATTGAATACAATAGTCACCATGCGCTTTTCCTAAATGAGAGTAATGTCTCAATCAGTGTACGCTTTCATCGTTCCCAGGAAGACCAGTAGTAGTTTCCGATGCACATCTGGAGGCATTCTGTAATCTGTGGACCTTCAAAGTGTTGATGAAACACAGAAATTGAATCGGGATTGAATACAACAGTCACCATGCGCACTTTCCTCCATGGGAGTAATGTCTCAAAGAGATTACGCTTTGATCGCTCCCTGGAAGACCAGTAGTAGTGTCCGATGCACATCTGGAGGCTTTCTGTAATCTGTTGACTATCAGAGTGTTGATGAAACACAGAAATTGCATCGGGATTGAATACAACAGTCACCATGCGCATTTTCCTCCAATGGGAGTAATATCAAAAGAGTTTACGCTTTGATCGTTCCCTGGAAGACCAGTAGTAGTTTCCGATGCACATCTGGTGGCATTCTGTAACCTGTGGACAATCAGAGTGTTGATGAATTACAGAAATAGCATCGGGATTGAATACAACAATCCCCATGCGCACTTTTCTCCATGGGAGTAATTCTCAAACAGTCTCCGCTTGATCGTTCCCTGGAAGACCAGTAGTAGTTTCCGATGCACATCTGGTGGCATTCTGTAACCTGTGGACAATCACAGTGTTGATGAAACACAGAAATTGCATCGGGATTGAATACAACAGTCACCATGCGCACTTTCCTCCACGGGAGTAATGTCTCAAACAGTCTACGCTTTGATCGTTCCCTGGAAGACCAGTAGTAGTTACTGACTCGCATCTGAAGGCATTCTGTAATCTGTGGACTATCAGATTGTTAATGAAACACAGAAATTTCATCGGGATTGAATACAACAGTCACCATGCGCACTTTCCTCCATGGGAGTAATGTCTCAAACAGTCTACGCTTTGATTGTTCCCTGGAAGACCAGTAGTAGTTACCGATGCACATCTGAAGGCATTCTGAAATCTGTGGACTATCAGAGTGTTCATGAAACACAGATATTGCATCGGGATTGTGTACAACACTCACCATGGGCACTTTCCTCCATGGGAGTAATATCCCTAACAGTCTACGCTTTCATCATTCCCTCGAAGACCAGAAGTAGTTTCCGATGCACATCTAGTGGCATTCTGTAACCTGTGGACTATCAGAGTGTTGATGCAACACAGAAATTGCATCGGGATTGAATACAACAATCACCATCCGCACTTTCCTCCATGGGAGTAATGTCTGAAACAGTCTACGTTTCGATCGTTCTCTGGAAGACCAGAAGTAGTTTCCGATGCACATCTGGAGGCATTCTATAATCTGTGGACCTTCAAAGTGATGACGAAACCCAGAAATTGCATCGGGATTGAATACAACAGTCACCATGCGCACTTTACTCCATGGGAGTAATGTCTCTAACAGTCTACGCTTTGATCGTTCATCTGGAAGACCAGTAGTAGTTACCGATACAGATCTGGAGGCATACTGAAATCTGTGGACTATCAGAGTGTTGAAGAAACACAGAAATTGCATCGGGATTGAATACAACAGTCACCATGCGCATTTTCCTCCAATGGGAGTAATATCAAAAGAGTTTACGCTTTGATCGTTCCCTGGAAGACCAGTAGTAGTGTCCGATACACATCTGGAGGCATTCTGTAATCTCTGGACTATCAGAGTGTTGATGAAACACAAAAAATGCTTTGGGATTGAATACAACAGTCACCATGCGCACTTTGCTCCATGGGAGTAATGTCTCAAACAGTCTACGCTTTGATCGTTCCCTGGAAGACCAGTAGTAGTTTCCGATGCACATCTGGAGGCATTCTGTAATCTGTGGACCTTCAAAGTGTTGATGAAACACAGAAATTGAATCGGGATTGAATACAACAGTCACCATGCGCACTTCCCTCCATGGGAGTGACGTCTCAAACAGTCTACACTTTGATCGTTCCCTGCAAGACCAGTAGTAGTTTCCGATTGACATCCGGAGGCATTCTGTACACTGTGGACAATCAGAGTGTTGATGAAACACAGAAATTGCATGGGGATTGAATACAACAGTCACCATCCGCACTTTCCTCCATGGGAGTAATGTCTGAAACAGTCTACGCTTCGATCGTTCCCTGGAAGACTAGAAGTAGTTTCCGATGCACATCTGGAGGCATTCTATAATCTGTTTACTATCTGAGAGTTGAGGAAACACAGAAACTGCATCGGGATTGAATACAACAGTCACCATGTGCACTTTCCTTCATGGGAGTAATGTTCCAAACAGTCTACGCTTTGATCGTTCCCTGGAAGACCAGTAGTAGTTTCCGATGCACATCTGGTGGCATACTGTAATCTGTGGACTATCAGAGTGTTGATGAGACACAGAAATTGCATCGGGATTGAATACAACAGTCACCATGCGCTCTTTCCTCCATGGGAGTAATGTCTCAAACAGTCTACGCTTTGACCGTTCCCTAGAAGAGCAGTAGTAGTTTCCGATGCACATCTGGAGGCATTCTGTAATCTGTGGACTATCAGAGTGTTGATGAAACACAGAAATTGCATCGGGATTGAATACAACAGTCACCATGCGCACTTTCCTCCATGGGAGTAATGTCTCAAACAGTCTACGCTTTGATCGTTCCCTGGAAGACCAGTAGTAGTTTCCGATGCACATCTGGAGGCATTCTGTAATCTGTGGACTATCAGAGTGTTGATTAAACACGGAAATTGAATCGGGATTGAATACAACAGTCACCATGCGCACTTTACTCCATGGGAGTAATTCTCGAACTGACTCCGCTTGATCGTTCCCTGGAAGACCAGTAGTAGTTTCCGATGCACATCTGGTGGCATTCTGTAACCTGTGGACAATCAGAGTGTTGATGAAACACAGAAATTGCATCGGTATTGAATACAACAGTCACCATGCGCACTTTCCTCCACGGGAGTAATGTCTCAAACAGTCTACGCTTTGATCGTTCCCTGGAAGACCAGTAGTAGTTACTGACTCGCATCTGAAGGCATTCTGTAATCTGTGGACTATCAGATTGTTAATGAAACACAGAAATTTCATCGGGATTGAATACAACAGTCACCATGCGCACTTTCCTCCATGGGAGTAATGTCTCAAACAGTCTACGCTTTGATTGTTCCCTGGAAGACCAGTAGTAGTTACCGATGCACATCTGAAGGCATTCTGAAATCTGTGGACTATCAGAGTGTTCATGAAACACAGATATTGCATCGGGATTGTGTACAACACTCACCATGGGCACTTTCCTCCATGGGAGTAATATCCCTAACAGTCTACGCTTTCATCATTCCCTCGAAGACCAGAAGTAGTTTCCGATGCACATCTAGTGGCATTCTGTAACCTGTGGACTATCAGAGTGTTGATGCAACACAGAAATTGCATCGGGATTGAATACAACAATCACCATCCGCACTTTCCTCCATGGGAGTAATGTCTGAAACAGTCTAGGTTTCGATCGTTCTCTGGAAGACCAGAAGTAGTTTCCGATGCACATCTGGAGGCATTCTATAATCTGTGGACCTTCAAAGTGATGACGAAACCCAGAAATTGCATCGGGATTGAATACAACAGTCACCATGCGCACTTTACTCCATGGGAGTAATGTCTCTAACAGTCTACGCTTTGATCGTTCATCTGGAAGACCAGTAGTAGTTACCGATGCAGATCTGGAGGCATACTGAAATCTGTGGACTATCAGAGTGTTGAAGAAACACAGAAATTGCATCGGGATTGAATACAACAGTCACCATGCGCATTTTCCTCCAATGGGAGTAATATCAAAAGAGTTTACGCTTTGATCGTTCCCTGGAAGACCAGTAGTAGTGTCCGATACACATCTGGAGGCATTCTGTAATCTCTGGACTATCAGAGTGTTGATGAAACACAAAAAATGCTTTGGGATTGAATACAACAGTCACCATGCGCACTTTCCTCCATGGGAGTAATGTCTCAAACAGTCTACGCTTTGATCGTTCCCTGGAAGACCAGTAGTAGTTTCCGATGCACATCTGGAGGCATTCTGTAAACTGTGGACCTTCAAAGTGTTGATGAAACACAGAAATTGAATCGGGATTGAATACAACAGTCACCATGCGCATTTCCCTCCATGGGAGTAATTCTCAAACAGACTCCGCTTGATCGTTCCCTGGAAGACCAGTAGTAGTTTCCGATGCACATCTGGTGGCATTCTGTAACCTGTGGACAATCAGAGTGTTGATGAAACACAGAAATTGCATCGGGATTGAATACAACAGTCACCATGCGCAGTTTCCTCCATTGGAGTAATTCTCAAACTGTCTCCGCTTGATCGTTCCCTGGAAGACCAATAGTAGTTTCCGTTGCACATCTGGTGGCATTCTGTAACCTGTGGACAATCAGAGTGTTGATGAAACACAGAAATTGCATGGGGATTGAATACAACAGTCACCATCCGCACTTTCCTCCATGGGAGTAATGTCTGAAACAGTCTACGCTTCGATCGTTCCCTGGAAGACCAGAAGTAGTTTCCGATGCACATCTGGAGGCATTCTATAATCTGTTTACTATCTGAGAGTTGAGGAAACACAGAAACTGCATCGGGATTGAATACAACAGTCACCATGTGCACTTTCCTTCATGGGAGTAATGTCTCAAACAGTCTACGCTTTGATCGTTCCCTAGAAGACCAGTGTTATTTTCCGATGCACATCTGGAGGAATTCTGTAATCTGTGGACTATCAGAGTATTGATGAAACACAGAAATTGCATCGGGATTGAATACAACAGTCACCATGTGCACTTTCCTCCACAGGAGTAATGTCTCAAACAGTCTACGCATTGATCGTTCCCTGGAAGACCAGTAGTAGTTTCCGATGCACGTCTGGTGGCATTCTGTAATCTGTGGACTATCTGAGTGTTGATGAAACACAGAAAATGCATCGGGATTGAATGCAACAGTCACCATGCGCACTTTCCTCCATGGGAGTGACGTCTCAAACAGTCTACACTTTGATCGTTCCCTGCAAGACCAGTAGTAGTTTCCGATTGACATCCGGAGGCATTCTGTACTCTGTGTACTATCAGAGTGTTGATGAAACACAGAAATTGCATCGGGATTGAATACAACAGTCACCATGCGCACTTACCTACACGCTAGTAATGTCTCAAACAGTCTACGCTTTGATCATTCCCTGGAAGACCAGTAATAGTTTCCTATGCACATCTGGAGGCATCCTGTAATCGGTGGACTATCAGAGTGTTGATGTGACACTTAAATTGCCTCGGGATTTAATACAACAGTCACCATGCGCACTTTCCTCCATGGGAGTAATGTCTCAAAGAGTTTACGCTTTGATCGTTCCCTGGAAGACCAGTAGTAGTTTCCGATGGACATCTGGAGGCATTCTGTAATCTGTGGACTAACAGAGTGTTGATGAAACACAGAAATTGCATGGGGAACGGAAACAACACTCATCATGCGCACTTTCCTCCACGGGAGTAATGTTCCAAACAGTCTACGCTTTGATCGTTCCCTGGAAGACCAGTAGTAGTTTCCGATGCACATCTGGTGGCATACTGTAATCTGTGGACTATCAGAGTGTTGATGAGACACAGAAATTGCATCGGGATTGAATACAACAGTCACCATGCGCACTTTCCTCCATGGGAGTAATGTCTCAAACAGTCTACGCTTTGACCGTTCCCTAGAAGAGCAGTAGTAGTTTCCGATGCACATCTGGAGGCATTCTGTAATCTGTGGACTATCAGAGTGTTGATTAAACACAGAAATTGAATCGGTATTGAATACAACAGTCACCATGCGCACTTTCCTCCATGGGATTAATGTCTGAAACAGTCTACGCTTCGATCGTTCCCTGGAAGACCAGAAGTAGTTTCCGATGCACATCTGGAGGCATTCTATAATCTGTTTACTATCTGAGAGTTGAGGAAACACAGAAACTGCATCGGGATTGAATACAACAGTCACCATGTGCACTTTCCTTCATGGGAGTAATGTCTCAAACTGTCTACGCTTTGATCGTTCCCTAGAAGACCAGTGTTATTTTCCGATGCACATCTGGAGGAATTCTGTAATCTGTGGACTATCAGAGTATTGATGAAACACAGAAATTGCATCGGGATTGAATACAACAGTCACCATGCGCACTTTCCTCCACAGGAGTAATGTCTCAAACAGTCAACGCATTGATCGTTCCCTGGAAGACCAGTAGTAGTTTCCGATGCACGTCTGGTGGCATTCTGTAATCTGTGGACTATCTGAGTGTTGATGAAACACAGAAAATGCATCGGGATTGAATACAACAGTCACCATGCGCACTTTCCTCCATTGGAGTGACGTCTCAAACAGTCTACACTTTGATCGTTCACTGCAAGACCAGTAGTAGTTTCCGATTGACATCCGGAGGCATTCTGTACTCTGTGGACTATCAGAGTGTTGATGAAACACAGAAATTGCATCGGGATTGAATACAACAGTCACCATGCGCACTTACCTACACGCTAGTAATGTCTCAAACAGTCTACGCTTTGATCATTCCCTGGAAGACCAGTATTAGTTTCCTATGCACATCTGGAGGCATCCTGTAATCGGTGGACTATCAGAGTGTTGATGTGACACAGAAATTGCCTCGGGATTGAATACAACAGTCACCATGCGCACTTTCCTCCATGGGAGTAATGTCTGAAAGAGTTTACGCTTTGATCGTTCCCTGGAAGACCAGTAGTAGTTTCCGATGGACATCTGGAGGCATTCTGTAATCTGTGGACTATCAGAGTGTTGATGAAACACAGAAATTGCATTGGGAACGGAAACAACACTCATCATGCGCACTTTCCTCCACGGGAGTAATGTTCCAAACAGTCTACGCTTTGATCGTTTCCTGGAAGACCAGTAGTAGTTTCCGATGCACATCTGGTGGCATACTGTAATCTGTGGACTATCAGAGTGTTGATGAGACACAGAAATTGCATCGGGATTGAATACAACAGTCACCATGCGCACTTTCCTCCATGGGAGTAATGTCTCAAACAGTCTACGCTTTGATCGTTCCCTAGAAGAGCAGTAGTAGTTTCCGATGCACATCTGGAGGCATCCTGTAATCGGTGGACTATCAGAGTGTTGATGTGACACATAAATTGCCTCGGGATTTAATACAACAGTCACCATGCGCACTTTCCTCCATGGGAGTAATGTCTCAAAGAGTTTACGCTTTGATCGTTCCCTGGAAGACCAGTAGTAGTTTCCGATGGACATCTGGAGGCATTCTGTAATCTGTGGACTAACAGAGTGTTGATGAAACACAGAAATTGCATGGGGAACGGAAACAACACTCATCATGCGCACTTTCCTCCACGGGAGTAATGTTCCAAACAGTCTACGCTTTGATCGTTCCCTGGAAGACCAGTAGTAGTTTCCGATGCACATCTGGTGGCATACTGTAATCTGTGGACTATCAGAGTGTTGATGAGACACAGAAATTGCATCGGGATTGAATACAACAGTCACCATGCGCACTTTCCTCCATGGGAGTAATGTCTCAAACAGTCTACGCTTTGACCGTTCCCTAGAAGAGCAGTAGTAGTTTCCGATGCACATCTGGAGGCATTCTGTAATCTGTGGACTATCAGAGTGTTGATTAAACACAGAAATTGAATCGGTATTGAATACAACAGTCACCATGCGCACTTTCCTCCATGGGATTAATGTCTGAAACAGTCTACGCTTCGATCGTTCCCTGGAAGACCAGAAGTAGTTTCCGATGCACATCTGGAGGCATTCTATAATCTGTTTACTATCTGAGAGTTGAGGAAACACAGAAACTGCATCGGGATTGAATACAACAGTCACCATGTGCACTTTCCTTCATGGGAGTAATGTCTCAAACTGTCTACGCTTTGATCGTTCCCTAGAAGACCAGTGTTATTTTCCGATGCACATCTGGAGGAATTCTGTAATCTGTGGACTATCAGAGTATTGATGAAACACAGAAATTGCATCGGGATTGAATACCACAGTCACCATGCGCACTTTCCTCCACAGGAGTAATGTCTCAAACAGTCAACGCATTGATCGTTCCCTGGAAGACCAGTAGTAGTTTCCGATGCACGTCTGGTGGCATTCTGTAATCTGTGGACTATCTGAGTGTTGATGAAACACAGAAAATGCATCGGGATTGAATACAACAGTCACCATGGGCACTTTCCTCCATTGGAGTGACGTCTCAAACAGTCTACACTTTGATCGTTCCCTGCAAGACCAGTAGTAGTTTCCGATTGACATCCGGAGGCATTCTGTACTCTGTGGACTATCAGAGTGTTGATGAAACACAGAAATTGCATCGGGATTGAATACAACAGTCACCATGCGCACTTACCTACACGCTAGTAATGTCTCAAACAGTCTACGCTTTGATCATTCCCTGGAAGACCAGTAATAGTTTCCTATGCACATCTGGAGGCATCCTGTAACCGGTGGACTATCAGAGTGTTGATGTGACACAGAAATTGCCTCGGGATTGAATACAACAGTCACCATGCGCACTTTCCTCCATGGGAGTAATGTCTGAAAGAGTTTACGCTTTGATCGTTCCCTGGAAGACCAGTAGTAGTTTCCGATGGACATCTGGAGGCATTCTGTAATCTGTGGACTATCAGAGTGTTGATGAAACACAGAAAATGCATCGGGAACGGAAACAACACTCATCATGCGCACTTTCCTCCACGGGAGTAATGTTCCAAACAGTCTACGCTTTGATCGTTTCCTGGAAGACCAGTAGTAGTTTCCGATGCACATCTGGTGGCATACTGTAATCTGTGGACTATCAGAGTGTTGATGAGACACAGAAATTGCATCGGGATTGAATACAACAGTCACCATGCGCACTTTCCTCCATGGGAGTAATGTCTCAAACAGTCTACGCTTTGATCGTTCCCTAGAAGAGCAGTAGTAGTTTCCGATGCACATCTGGAGGCATTCTGTAATCTGTGGACTATCAGAGTGTTGATTAAACACAGAAATTGAATCGGTATTGAATACAACAGTCACCATGCGCACTTTCCTCCATGGGAGTAATTCGAAAAACAGACTCCGCTTGATCGTTCCCTGGAAGACCTGTAGTAGTTTCCGATGCACATCTGGTGGCATTCTGTAACCTGTGGACAATCAGAGTGTTGATGAAACACAGAAATTGCATCGGGATTGAATACAACAGTCACCATGCGCACTTTCCGCCATGGGAGTAATTCTCAAACTGTCTCCGCTTGATCGTTCCCTGGAAGACCAGTAGTAGTTTCCGATGCACATCTGGTGGCATTCTGTAACCTGTGGACAATCAGAGTGTTGATCAAACACAGAAATTGCATCGGGATTGAATACAACAGTCACCATCCGTACTTTCCTCCATGGGAGTAATGTCTGAAACAGTCTACGCTTCGATCGTTCCCTGGAAGACCAGAAGTAGTTTCCGATGCACATCTGGAGGCATTCTATAATCTGTTTACTATCTGAGAGTTGAGGAAACACAGAAATTGCATCGGGATTGTATACAACAGTCACCATGTGCACTTTCCTTCATGGGAGTAATGTCTCAAACAGTCTACGCTTTGATCGTTCATCTGGAAAACCAGTAGTAGTTACCGATGCACATCTGGAGGCATTCTGAAACCTATGGACTATCAGAGTGTTATTGAAACACAGAAAATGCATCGGGATTGAATACAACAGTCACCATGCGCACTTTCCTCCACGGGAGTAATGTCTCAAACAGTCTACGCTTTGATCGTTCCCTGGAAGACGAGTAGCAGTTTTTGATGCACATCTGGTGGCATTCTGTAACCTGTGGACTGTCAGAGTATTGATGAAACACAGAAATTGCATCGGGATTGAATACAACAGTCGCCATGCGCACTTTCCTCCACGGGAGTAATGTCTCAAACAGTCTACGCTTTGATCGTTCCCTGGAATACCAGTAGTAGTTTCCGATGCACGTCTGGTGGCATTCTGTAATCTGTGGACTATCAGAGTGTTGATGAAACACAGAAAATGCATCGGGATTGAATACAATAGTCACCATGCGCACTTTCCTAAACGAGAGTAATGTCTCAAACAGTGTACGCTTTGATCGTTCCCTCTAAGACCAGTAGTAGTTTCCGATGCACATCTGGAGGCATTCTGTAATCTGTGGACCTTCAAAGTGTTGATGAAACACAGAAATTGAATCGGGATTGAATACAACAGTCACCATGCGCACTTTCCACCATGGGAGTAATGTCTCAAAGAGTTTACGCTTTGATCGTTCCCTGGAAGACCAGTAGTAGTGTCCGATGCACATCTGGAGGCTTTCTGTAATCTGTCGACTATCAGAGTGTTGATGAAACACAGAAATCGCATCGGGATTGAATACAACAGTCACCATGCGCATTTTCCTCCAATGGGAGTAATATCAAAAGAGTTTACGCTTTGATCGTTCCCTGGAAGACCAGTAGTAGTTTCCGATGCACATATGGTGGCATTCTGTAATCTGTTGACTATCAGAGTGTTGATGAAACACAGAAAATGCATCGGGATTGAATACAACAGTCACCATGCGCACTTTCCTAAATGGGAGTAATGTCTCAAACAGTGTACGCTTTGATTGTTCCCAGGAAGGCCAGTAGTAGTTTCCGATGCACATCTGGAGGCATTCTGTAATCTGTGGACCTTCAAAGTGTTGATGAAACACAGAAATTGAATCGGTATTGAATACAACAGTCACCATGCGCACTTTCCTCCATGGGAGTAATGTCTCAAAGAGTTTACGCTTTGATCGTTCCCTGGAAGACCAGTAGTAGTGTCCGATGCACATCTGGAGGCTTTCTGTAATCTGTGGACTATCAGAGTGTTGATGAAACACAGAAATTGCATCGGGATTGAATACAACAGTCACCATCCAAACTTTCCTTCATTGGAGTAATGTCAGAAACAGTCTACGCTTTGATCGTTCCCTGGAAGACCAGTAGTAGTTTCCGATGCACATATGGTGGCATTCTGTAATCTGTTGACTATCAGAGTGTTGATGAAACACAGAAAATGCATCGGGATTGAATACAACAGTCACCATGCGCACTTTCCTCCATGGGAGTGATGTCTCAAACAGTCTACACTTTGATCGTTCCCTGCAAGACCAGTAGTAGTTTCCGATTGACATCTGGAGGCATTCAATACACTGTGGACTATCAGAGTGTTGATGAAACACAGAAATTGCATCGGGATTGAATACAACAGTCACCATGCGCACTTACCTACACGCTAGTAATGTCTCAAACAGTCTACGCTTTGATCGTTCCCTGGAAGACCAGTAATAGTTTCCGATGCACATCGGGAGGCATCCTGTAATCGGTGGACTATCAGAGTGTTGATGTAACACAGAAATTGCCTCGGGATTGAATACAACAGTCACCATGCGCACTTTCCTCCATGGGAGTAATGTCTCAAAGAGTTTACGCTTTGATCGTTCCCTGAAAGACCAGTAGTAGTTTCCGATGCACATCTGTAGGCATTCTGTAATCTGTGGACTATCAGAGTGTTGATGAAAGACAGAAATTGCATTGGGAACGGAAACAACACTCATCATGCGCACTTTCCTCCACGGGAGTAATGTTCCAAGCAGTCTACGCTTTGATCGATCCCTGGAAGACCAGTAGTAGTTTCCGATGCACATCTGGTGGCATACTGTAATCTGTGGACTATCAGAGTGTTGATGAGACACAGAAATTGCATCGGGGTTGAATACAACAGTCACCATGCGCACTTTCCTCCAGGGGAGTAATGTCTCAAACAGTCTACGCTTTGATCGTTCCCTGGAAGACCAGTAGTAGTTTCCGATGCACATCTGGAGGCATTCTGTAATCTGTGCACTATCAGAGTGTTGATTAAACACAGAAATTGAATCGGGATTGAATACAACAGTCACCATGCGCACTTTCTTCCATGGGAGTAATTCTCAAACAGACTCCGCTTGATCGTTCCCTGGAAGACCTGTAGTAGTTTCCGATGCACGTCTGGTGGCATTCTGTAACCTGTGGACAATCAGAGTGTTGATGAAACACAGAAATTGCATCGGGATTGAATACAACAGTCACCATGCGCACTTTCCTCTATGGGAGTAATTCTCAAACTGTCTCCGCTTGATCGTTCCCTGGAAGACCAGTAGTAGTTTCCGATGCACATCTGGTGGCATTCTGTAACCTGTGGACAATCAGAGTGTTGATCAAACACAGAAATTGCATCGGGATTGAATACAAGAGTCACCATGCACACTTTCCTCCATAGGAGTAATGTCTCAAACAGTCTACGCTTTGATCGTTCCCTGGAAGACCAGTAGTAGTTTCCGATGCACATCTGGAGGCATTCTGTAATCTGTGGACTATCAGAGTGTTGATTAAACACAGAAATTGAATCGGGATTGAATACAACAGTCACCATGCGCACTTTCCTCCATGGGAGTAATTCTCAAACAGACTCCGCTTGATCGTTCCCTGGAAGACCTGTAGTAGTTTCCGATGCACATCTGGTGGCATTCTGAAACCTGTGGACTATCAGAGTGTTGAAGAAACACAGAAAATGCATCGGGATTGAATACAACAGTCACCATGCGCACTTTCCTCCATGGGAGTAACATCTCAAAGAGTTTACGCTTTGATCGTTCCCTGGAAGACCAGTAGTTTTGTCCGATGCACATCTGGAGGCATTCTGTAATCTGTGGACTATCAGAGTGTTATTGAAACACAGAAAATGCATCGGGATTGAATACAACAGTCACCATGCGCACTTTCCTCCACGGGAGTAATGTCTCAAACAGTCTACGCTTTGATCGTTCCCTGGAAGACGAGTAGCAGTTTCCGATGCACATCTGGTGGCATTCTGTAACCTGTGGACTATCAGAGTGTTGATGAAACACAGAAAATGCATCGGGATTGAATACAATAGTCACCATGCGCACTTTCCTAAATGAGAGTAATGTCTCAAACAGTGTACGCTTTGATCGTTCCCAGGAAGACCAGTAGTAGTTTCCGATGCACATCTGGAGGCATTCTGTAATCTGTGGACCTTCAAAGTGTTGATGAAACACAAAAATTGAATCGGGATTGAATACAACAGTCACCATGCGCACTTTCCTCCATGGGAGTAATGTCTCAAAGAGTTTACGGTTTGATCGTTCCCTGGAAGACCAGTAGTAGTGTCCGATGCACATCTGGAGGCTTTCTGTAATCTGTGGACTATCAGAGTGTTGATGAAACACAGAAATTGCATCGGGATTGAATACAACAGTCACCATGCGCATTTTCCTCCAATGGGAGTAATATCAAAAGAGTTTACGCTTTGATCGTTCCCTGGAAGACCAGTAGTAGTTTCCGATGCACATCTGGTGGCATTCTGTAACCTGTGGACAATCAGAGTGTTGATGAATTACAGAAATAGCATCGGGATTGAATACAACAATCACCATGCGCACTTTTCTCCATGGGAGTAATTCTCAAACAGTCTCCGCTTGATCGTTCCCTGGAAGACCAGTAGTAGTTTCCGATGCACATCTGGTGGCATACTGTAACCTGTGGACAATCAGAGTGTTGATGAAACACAGAAATTGCATCGGGATTGAATACAACAGTCACCATGCGCATTTTCCTCCACGGGAGTAATGTCTCAAACAGTCTACGCTTTGATCGTTCCCTGGAAGACCAGTAGTAGTTACAGATTCGCATCTGAAGGCATTCTGTAATTTGTGGACTATCAGATTGTTAATGAAACACAGAAATTGCATCGGGATTTAATACAACAGTCACCATGCGCACTTTCCTCCATGGGAGTAATGTCTCTAACAGTCTACGCTTTGATCGTTCATCTGGAAGACCAGTAGTAGTTACCGATGCACATCTGGAGGCATACTGAAATCTGTGGACTATCAGAGTGTTGAAGAAACACAGAAAATGCATCGGGATTGAATACAACAGTCACCATGCGCACTTTCCTCCATGGGAGTAATGTCTCAAAGAGTTTACGCTTTGATCGTTCCCTGGAAGACCAGTAGTAGTTTCCGATGCACATCTGGAGGCATTCTGTAATCTGTGGACTATCAGAGTGTTGATGAAAGACAGAAATTGCATTGGGAACGGAAACAACACTCATCATGCGCACTTTCCTCCACGGGAGTAATGTTCCAAGCAGTCTACGCTTTGATCGATCCCTGGAAGACCAGTAGTAGTTTCCGATGCACATCTGGTGGCATACTGTAATCTGTGGACTATCAGAGTGTTGATGAGACACAGAAATTGCATCGGGATTGAATACAACAGTCACCATGCGCACTATCCTCCATGGGAGTAATGTCTCAAACAGTCTACGCTTTGATCGTTCCCTGGAAGACCAGTAGTAGTTTCCGATGCACATCTGGAGGCATTCTGTAATCTGTGCACTATCAGAGTGTTGATTAAACACAGAAATTGAATCGGGATTGAATACAACAGTCACCATGCGCACTTTCCTCCATGGGAGTAATTCTCAAACAGACTCCGCTTGATCGTTCCCTGGAAGACCTGTAGTAGTTTCCGATGCACATCTGGTGGCATTCTGTAACCTGTGGACAATCAGAGTGTTGATGAAACACAGAAATTGCATCGGGATTGAATACAACAGTCACCATGCGCACTTTCCTCCATGGGAGTAATTCTCAAACTGTCTCCGCTTGATCGTTCCCTGGAAGACCAGTAGTAGTTTCCGATGCACATCTGGTGGCATTCTGTAACCTGTGGACAATCAGAGTGTTGATCAAACACAGAAATTGCATCGGGATTGAATACAACAGTCACCATGCGCACTTTCCTCCATAGGAGTAATGTCTCAAACAGTCTACGCTTTGATCGTTCCCTGGAAGACCAGTAGTAGTTTCCGATGCACATCTGGAGGCATTCTGTAATCTGTGGACTATCAGAGTGTTGATTAAACACAGAAATTGAATCGGGATTGAATACAACAGTCACCATGCGCACTTTCCTCCATGGGAGTAATTCTCAAACAGACTCCGCTTGATCGTTCCCTGGAAGACCTGTAGTAGTTTCCGATGCACATCTGGTGGCATTCTGAAACCTGTGGACTATCAGAGTGTTGAAGAAACACAGAAAATGCATCGGGATTGAATACAACAGTCACCATGCGCACTTTCCTCCATGGGAGTAACGTCTCAAAGAGTTTACGCTTTGATCGTTCCCTGGAAGACCAGTAGTAGTGTCCGATGCACATCTGGAGGCATTCTGTAATCTGTGGACTATCAGAGTGTTATTGAAACACAGAAAATGCATCGGGATTGAATACAACAGTCACCATGCGCACTTTCCTCCACGGGAGTAATGTCTCAAACAGTCTACGCTTTGATCGTTCCCTGGAAGACGAGTAGCAGTTTCCGATGCACATCTGGTGGCATTCTGTAACCTGTGGACTATCAGAGTGTTGATGAAACACAGAAAATGCATCGGGATTGAATACAATAGTCACCATGCGCACTTTCCTAAATGAGAGTAATGTCTCAAACAGTGTACGCTTTGATCGTTCCCAGGAAGACCAGTAGTAGTTTCCGATGCACATCTGGAGGCATTCTGTAATCTGTGGACCTTCAAAGTGTTGATGAAACACAAAAATTGAATCGGGATTGAATACAACAGTCACCATGCGCACTTTCCTCCATGGGAGTAATGTCTCAAAGAGTTTACGCTTTGATCGTTCCCTGGAAGACCAGTAGTAGTGTCCGATGCACATCTGGAGGCTTTCTGTAATCTGTGGACTATCAGAGTGTTGATGAAACACAGAAATTGCATCGGGATTGAATACAACAGTCACCATGCGCATTTTCCTCCAATGGGAGTAATATCAAAAGAGTTTACGCTTTGATCGTTCCCTGGAAGGCCAGTAGTAGTTTCCGATGCACATCTGGTGGCATTCTGTAACCTGTGGACAATCAGAGTGTTGATGAATTACAGAAATAGCATCGGGATTGAATACAACAATCACCATGCGCACCTTTCTCCATGGGAGTAATTCTCAAACAGTCTCCGCTTGATCGTTCCCTGGAAGACCAGTAGTAGTTTCCGATGCACATCTGGTGGCATTCTGTAACCTGTGGACAATCAGAGTGTTGATGAAACACAGAAATTACATCGGGATTGAATACAACAGTCACCATGCGCATTTTCCTCCACGGGAGTAATGTCTCAAACAGTCTACGCTTTGATCGTTCCCTGGAAGACCAGTAGTAGTTAGAGATTCGCATCTGAAGGCATTCTGTAATTTGTGGACTATCAGATTGTTAATGAAACACAGAAATTGCATCGGGATTTAATACAACAGTCACCATGCGCACTTTCCTCCATGGGAGTAATGTCTCTAACAGTCTACGCTTTGATCGTTCATCTGGAAGACCAGTAGTAGTTACCGATGCACATCTGGAGGCATACTGAAATCTGTGGACTATCTGAGTGTTGAAGAAACACAGAAAATGCATCGGGATTGAATACAACAGTCACCATGCGCACTTTCCTAAGTGGGAGTAATGTCTCAAAGAGTTTACGCTTTGATCGTTCCCTGGAAGACCAGTAGTAGTGTCCGATACACATCTGGAGGCATTCTGTAATCTCTGGACTATCAGAGTGTTGATGAAACACAAAAAATGCATCGGGATTGAATACAACAGTCACCATGCGCACTTTCCTCCAGGGGAGTAATGTCTCAAACAGTCTACGCTTTGATCGTTCCCTGGAAGACCAGTAGTAGTTTCCGATGCACATCTGGAGGCATTCTATAATCTGTGGACCTTCAAAGTGTTGACGAAACACAGAAATTGCATCGGGATTGAATACAACAGTCACCATGCGCACTTTCCTCCATGGGAGTAATGTCTCTAACAGTCTACGCTTTGATCGTTCATCTGGAAGACCAGTAGTAGTTACCGATGCACATCTGGAGGCATACTGAAATCTGTGGACTATCAGAGTGTTGAAGAAACACAGAAAATGCATCGGATTGAATACAACAGTCACCATGCGTACTTTCCTAAGTGGGAGTAATGTCTCAAAGAGTTTACGCTTTGATCGTTCCCTGGAAGACCAGTAGTAGTGTCCGATACACATCTGGAGGCATTCTGTAATCTCTGGACTATCAGAGTGTTGATGAAACACAAAAAATGCATCAGGATTGAATACAAGAGTCACCATGCGCACTTTCCTCCAGGGGAGTAATGTCTCAAACAGTCTACGCTTTGATCGTTCCCTGGAAGACCAGTAGTAGTTTCCGATGCACATCTGGAGGCATTCTGTAACCTGTGGACCTTCAAAGTGTCGATGAAACACAGAAACTGAATCGGGATTGAATTCAACAGTCACCATGCGCACTTTCCTCCATGGGAGTAATTCTTAAACAGACTCCGCTTGATCGTTCCCTGGAAGACCAGTAGTAGTTTCCGATGCACATCTGGAGGCATTCTGTAATCTGTGGACTATCAGAGTGTTGATTAAACACAGAAATTGAATCGGGATTGAATACAACAGTCACCATGCGCACTTTCCTCCATGGGAGTAATTCTCAAACAGACTCCGCTTGATCGTTCCCTGGAAGACCAGTAGTAGTTTCCGATGCACATCTGGTGGCATTCTGTAACCTGTGGACAATCAGAGTGTTGATGAAACACAGAAATTGCATCGGGATTGAATACAACAGTCGCCATGCGCACTTTCCTCCATGGGATTAATTCTCAAACTGTCTCCGCTTGATCGTTCCCTGGAAGACCAGTAGTAGTTTCCGATGCACATCTGGTTGCATTCTGTAACCTGTGGACAATCAGAGTGTTGATCAAACACAGAAATTGCATCGGGATTGAATACAACAGTCACCATCCGTACTTTCCTCCATGGGAGTAATGTCTGAAACAGTCTACGCTTCGATCGTTCCCTGGAAGACCAGAAGTAGTTTCCGATGCACTCCGGGGGCATTCTATAATCTGTTTACTATCTGAGAGTTGAGGAAACACAGAAATTGCATCGGGATTGAATACAACAGTCACCATGTGCACTTTCCTTCATGGGAGTAATGTCTCAAACAGTCTACGCTTTGATCGTTCATCTGGAAAACCAGTAGTAGTTACCGATGCACATCTGGAGGCATTCTGAAACCTGTGGACTATCAGAGTGTTGAAGAAACACAGAAAATGCATCGGGATTGAATACAACAGTCACCATGCGCACTTTCCTCCATGGGAGTAATGTCTCTAACAGTCTACGCTTTGATCGTTCATCTGGAAGACCAGTAGTAGTTACCGATGCAAATCTGGAGGCATACTGAAATCTGTGGACTATCAGAGTGTTGAAGAAACACAGAAAATGCATCGGGATTGAATACAACAGTCACCATGCGCACTTTCCTAAGTGGGAGTAATGTCTCAAAGAGTTTACGCTTTGATCGTTCCCTGGAAGACCGGTAGTAGTGTCCGATACACATCTGGAGGCATTCTGTAATCTCTGGACTATCAGAGTGTTGATGAAACACAAAAAATGCATCGGGATTGAATACAACAGTCACCATGCGCACTTTCCTCCACGGGAGTAATGTCTCAAACAGTCTACGCTTTGATCGTTCCCTGGAAGACCAGTAGTAGTTTCCGATGCACATCTGGAGGCATTCTGTAACCTGTGGACCTTCAAAGTGTCGATGAAACACAGAAATTGAATCGGGATTGAATTCAACAGTCACCATGCGCACTTTCCTCCATGGGAGTAATTCTCAAACAGACTCCGCTTGATCGTTCCCTGGAAGACCAGTAGTAGTTTCCGATGCAAATCTGGTGGCATTCTGTAACCTGTGGACAATCAGAGTGTTGATGAAACACAGAAATTGCATCGGGATTGAATACAACACTCATCATGCGCACTTTCCTCCACGGTAGTAATGTTCCAAACAGTCTACGCTTTGATCGTTCCCTGGAAGACCAGTAGTAGTTTCCGATGCACATCTGGTGGCATACTGTAATCTGTGGACTATCAGAGTGTTGATGAAACACAGAAATTGCATCGGGATTGAATACAACAGTCACCATGCGCACTTTCCTCTATGGGAGTAATGTCTCAAACGGTCTACGCTTTGATCGTTCCCTGGAAGACCAGTAGTAGTTTCCGATGCACATCTGGAGGCATTCTGTAATCTGTGGACTATCAGAGTGTTGATTAAACACAGAAATTGAATCGGGATTGAATACAACAGTCACCATGCTCACTTTCCTCCGTGGGAGTAATTCTCAAACAGACTCCGCTTGATCGTTCCCTGGAAGACCAGTAGTAGTTTCCGATGCACATCTGGTGGCATTCTGTATCCTGTGGACAATCAGAGTGTTGATGAAACACAGAAATTGCATCGGGATTGAATACAACAGTCACCATGCGCACTTTCCTCCATGGGAGTAATTCTCAAACTGTCTCCGCTTGATCGTTCCCTGGAAGACCAGTAGTAGTTTCCGATGCACATCTGGTGGCATTCCGTAACCTGTGGACAATCAGAGTGTTGATCAAACACAGAAATTGCATCGGGATTGAATACAACAGTCACCATCCGTACTTTCCTCCATGGGAGTAATGTCTGAAACAGTCTACGCTTCGATCGTTCCCTCGAAGACCAGAAGTAGTTTCCGATGCACATCTGGAGGCATTCTATAATCTGTTTACTATCTGAGAGTTGAGGAAACACAGAAATTGCATCGGGATTGAATACAACAGTCACCATGTGCACTTTCCTTCATGGGAGTAATGTCTCAAACAGTCTACGCTTTGATCGTTCATCTGGAAAACCAGTAGTAGTTACCGATGCACATCTGGAGGCATTCTGAAACCTGTGGACTATCAGAGTGTTGAAGAAACACAGAAAATGCATCGGGATTGAATACAACAGTCACCATGCGCACTTTCCTCCACGGGAGTAATGTCTCAAACAGTCTACGCTTTGATCGCTCCCTGGAAGACCAGTAGTAGTTTCCGATGCACGTCTGGTGGCATTCTGTAATCTGTGGACTATCAGAGTGTTGATCAAACACAGAAAATGCATCGGGATTGAATACAATAGTCACCATGCGCACTTTCCTAAATGAGAGTAATGTCTCAAACAGTGTACGCTTTGATCGTTCCCTCTAAGACCAGTAGTAGTTTCCGATGCACATCTGGAGGCATTCTGTAATCTGTGGACCTTCAAAGTGTTGATGAAACACAGAAATTGAATCGGGATTGAATACAACAGTCACCATGCGCACTTTCCACCATGGGAGTAATGCCTCAAAGAGTTTACGCTTTGATCGTTCCCTGGAAGACCAGTAGTAGTGTCCGATGCACATCTGGAGGCTTTCTGTAATCTGTCGACTATCAGAGTGTTGATGAAACACAGAAATCGCATCGGGATTGAATACAACAGTCACCATGCGCATTTTCCTCCAATGGGAGTAATATCAAAAGAGTTTACGCTTTGATCGTTCCCTGGAAGACCAGTAGTAGTTTCCGATGCACATATGGTGGCATTCTGTAATCTGTTGACTATCAGAGTGTTGATGAAACACAGAAAATGCATCGGGATTGAATACAACAGTCACCATGCGCACTTTCCTAAATCGGAGTAATGTCTCAAACAGTGTACGCTTTGATCGTTCCCAGGAAGGCCAGTAGTAGTTTCCGATGCACATCTGGAGGCATTCTGTAATCTGTGGACCTTCAAAGTGTTGATGAAACACAGAAATTGAATCGGTATTGAATACAACAGTCACCATGCGCACTTTCCTCCATGGGAGTAATGTCTCAAAGAGTTTACGCTTTGATCGTTCCCTGGAAGACCAGTAGTAGTGTCCGATGCACATCTGGAGGCTTTCTGTAATCTGTGGACTATCAGAGTGTTGATGAAACACAGAAATTGCATCGGGATTGAATACAACAGTCACCATGCGCATTTTCCTCCAATGGGAGTAATATCAAAAGAGTTTACGCTTTGATCGTTCCCTGGAAGACCAGTAGTAGTTTCCGATGCACATCTGGAGGCATTCTGTAATCTGTGGACTATCAGAGTGTTGATGAAACACAGAAATTGCATCGGGATTGAATACAACAGTCACCATCCAAACTTTCCTTCATTGGAGTAATGTCTGAAACAGTCTACGCTTTGATCGTTCCCTGGAAGACCAGTAGTAGTTTCCGATGCACATATGGTGGCATTCTGTAATCTGTTGACTATCAGAGTGTTGATGAAACACAGAAAATGCATCGGGATTGAATACAACAGTCACCATGCGCACTTTCCTCCATGGGAGTGATGTCTCAAACAGTCTACACTTTGATCGTTCCCTGCAAGACCAGTAGTAGTTTCCGATTGACATCTGGAGGCATTCTATACACTGTGGACTATCAGAGTGTTGATGAAACACAGAAATTGCATCGGGATTGAATACAACAGTCACCATGCGCACTTACCTACACGCTAGTAATGTCTCAAACAGTCTACGCTTTGATCGTTCCCTGGAAGACCAGTAATAGTTTCCGATGCACATCGGGAGGCATCCTGTAATCGGTGGACTATCAGAGTGTTGATGTAACACAGAAATTGCCTCGGGATTGAATACAACAGTCACCATGCGCACTTTCCTCCATGGGAGTAATGTCTCAAAGAGTTTACGCTTTGATCGTTCCCTGGAAGACCAGTAGTAGTTTCCGATGCACATCTGGAGGCATTCTGTAATCTGTGGTTTATCAGAGTGTTGATGAAAGACAGAAATTGCATTGGGAACGGAAACAACACTCATCATGCGCACTTTCCTCCACGGGAGTAATGTTCCAAGCAGTCTACGCTTTGATCGATCCCTGGAAGACCAGTAGTAGTTTCCGATGCACATCTGGTGGCATACTGTAATCTGTGGACCATCAGAGTGTTGATGAGACACAGGAATTGCATCAGGATTGAATACAACAGTCACCATGCGCACTTTCCTCCATGGGAGTAATGTCTCAAACAGTCTACGCTTTGATCGTTCCCTGGAAGACCAGTAGTAGTTTCCGATGCACATCTGGAGGCATTCTGTAATCTGTGCACTATCAGAGTGTTGATTAAACACAGAAATTGAATCGGGATTGAATACAACAGTCACCATGCGCACTTTCCTCCATGGGAGTAATTCTCAAACAGACTCCGCTTGATCGTTCCCTGGAAGACCTGTAGTAGTTTCCGATGCACATCTGGTGGCATTCTGTAACCTGTGGACAATCAGAGTGTTGATGAAACACAGAAATTGCATCGGGATTGAATACAACAGTCACCATGCGCACTTTCCTCCATGGGAGTAATTATCAAACTGTCTCTGCTTGATCGTTCCCTGGAAGACCAGTAGTAGTTTCCGATGCACATCTGGTGGCATTCTGTAACCTGTGGACAATCAGAGTGTTGATCAAACACAGAAATTGCATCGGGATTGAATACAACAGTCACCATGCGCACTTTCCTCCATAGGAGTAATGTCTCAAACAGTCTACGCTTTGATCGTTCCCTGGAAGACCAGTAGTAGTTTCCGATGCACATCTGCAGGCATTCTGTAATCTGTGGACTATCAGAGTGTTGATTAAACACAGAAATTGAATCGGGATTGAATACAACAGTCACCATGCGCACTTTCCTCCATGGGAGTAATTCTCAAACAGACTCCGCTTGATCGTTCCCTGGAAGACCTGTAGTAGTTTCCGATGCACATCTGGTGGCATTCTGAAACCTGTGGACTATCAGAGTGTTGAAGAAACACAGAAAATGCATCGGGGTTGAATACAACAGTCACCATGCGCACTTTCCTCCATGGGAGTAACGTCTCAAAGAGTTTACGCTTTGATCGTTCCCTGGAAGACCAGTAGTAGTGTACGATGCACATCTGGAGGCATTCTGTAATCTGTGGACTATCAGAGTGTTATTGAAACACAGAAAATGCATCGGGATTGAATACAACAGTCACCATGCGCACTTTCCTCCACGGGAGTAATGTCTCAAACAGTCTACGCTTTGATCGTTCCCTGGAAGACGAGTAGCAGTTTCCGATGCACATCTGGTGGCATTCTGTAACCTGTGGACTATCAGAGTGTTGATGAAACACAGAAAATGCATCGGGATTGAATACAATAGTCACCATGCGCACTTTCCTAAATGAGAGTAATGTCTCAAACAGTGTACGCTTTGATCGTTCCCAGGAAGACCAGCAGTAGTTTCCGATGCACATCTGGAGGCATTCTGTAATCTGTGGACCTTCAAAGTGTTGATGAAACACAAAAATTGAATCGGGATTGAATACAACAGTCACCATGCGCACTTTCCTCCATGGGAGTAATGTCTCAAAGAGTTTACGCTTTGATCGTTCCCTGGAAGACCAGTAGTAGTGTCCGATGCACATCTGGAGGCTTTCTGTAATCTGTGGACTATCAGAGTGTTGATGAAACACAGAAATTGCATCGGGATTGAATACAACAGTCACCATGCGCATTTTCCTCCAATGGGAGTAATATCAAAAGAGTTTACGCTTTGATCGTTCCCTGGAAGACCAGTAGTAGTTTCCGATGCACATCTGGTGGCATTCTGTAACCTGTGGACAATCAGAGTGTTGATGAATTACAGAAATAGCATCGGGATTGAATACAACAATCACCATGCGCACTTTTCTCCATGGGAGTAATTCTCAAACAGTCTCCGCTTGATCGTTCCCTGGAAGACCAGTAGTAGTTTCCGATGCACATCTGGTGGCATTCTGTAACCTGTGGACAATCAGAGTGTTGATGAAACACAGAAATTGCATCGGGATTGAGTACAACAGTCACCATGCGCATTTTCCTCCACGGGAGTAATGTCTCAAACAGTCTACGCTTTGATCGTTCCCTGGAAGACCAGTAGTAGTTACAGATTCGCATCTGAAGGCATTCTGTAATTTGTGGACTATCAGATTGTTAATGAAACACAGAAATTGCATCGGGATTTAATACAACAGTCACCATGCGCACTTTCCTCCATGGGAGTAATGTCTCTAACAGTCTAGGCTTTGATCGTTCATCTGGAAGACCAGTAGTAGTTACCGATGCACATCTGGAGGCATACTGAAATCTGTGGACTATCAGAGTGTTGAAGAAACACAGATAATGCATCGGGATTGAATACAACAGTCACCATGCGCACTTTCCTAAGTGGGAGTAATGTCTCAAAGAGTTTACGCTTTCATCGTTCCCTGGAAGACCAGTAGTAGTGTCCGATACACATCTGGAGGCATTCTGTAATCTCTGGACTATCAGAGTGTTGATGAAACACAAAAAATGCATCGGGATTGAATACAACAGTCACCATGCGCACTTTCCTCCAGGGGAGTAATGTCTCAAACAGTCTACGCTTTGATCGTTCCCTGGAAGACCAGTAGTAGTTTCCGATGCACATCTGGAGGCATTCTATAATCTGTGGACCTTCAAAGTGTTGACGAAACACAGAAATTGCATCGGGATTGAATACAACAGTCACCATGCGCACTTTCCTCCATGGGAGTAATGTCTCTAACAGTCTACGCTTTGATCGTTCATCTTGGACGACCAGTAGTAGTTACCGATGCACATCTGGAGGCATACTGAAATCTGTGGACTATCAGAGTGTTGAAGAAACACAGAAAATGCATCGGATTGAAAACAACAGTCACCATCCGTACTTTCCTAAGTGGGAGTAATGTCTCAAAGAGTTTACGCTTTGATCGTTCCCTGGAAGACCAGTAGTAGTGTCCGATACACATCTGGAGGCATTCTGTAATCTCTGGACTATCAGAGTGTTGATGAAACACAAAAAATGCATCGGGATTGAATACAACAGTCACCATGCGCACTTTCCTCCAGGGGAGTAATGTCTCAAACAGTCTACGCTTTGATCGTTCCCTGGAAGACCAGTAGTAGTTTCCGATGCACATCTGGAGGCATTCTGTAACCTGTGGACCTTCAAAGTGTCGATGAAACACAGAAATTGAATCGGGATTGAATTCAACAGTCACCATGCGCACTTTCCTCCATGGGAGTAATTCTCAAACAGACTCCGCTTGATCGTTCCCTGGAAGACCAGTAGTAGTTTCCGATGCACATCTGGTGGCATTCTGTAACCTGTGGACAATCAGAGTGTTGATAAAACACAGAAATTGCATCGGGATTGAATACAACAGTCACCATGCGCAGTTTCCTACATGGGAGTAATTCTCAAACTGTCTCCGCTTGATCGTTCCCTGGAAGACCAGTAGTAGTTTCCGATGCACATCTGGTGGCATTCTGTAACCTGTGGACAATCAGAGTGTTGATGAAACACAGAAATTGCATCGGGAACGGAAACAACACTCATCATGCGCACTTTCCTCCATGGGAGTAATGTTTCAAACAGTCTACGCTTTGATCGTTCCCTGGAAGACCAGTAGTAGTTTCCGATGCACATCTGGTGGCATACTGTAATCTGTGGACTATAAGAGTGTTGATGAAACACAGAAATTGCATCGGGATTGAATACAACAGTCACCATGCGCACTTTCCTCCATGGGATTAATGTCTCAAACAGTCTACGCTTTGATCGTTCCCTGGAAGACCAGTAGTAGTTTCCGATGCACATCTGGAGGCATTCTGTAATCTGTGGACTATCAGAGTGTTGATGAAACACAGAAATTGCATCGGGATTGAATACAACAGTCACCATCCAAACTTTCCTTCATTGGAGTAATGTCTGAAACAGTCTACGCTTTGATCGTTCCCTGGAAGACCAGTAGTAGGTTCCGATGCACATATGGTGGCATTCTGTAATCTGTTGACTATCAGAGTGTTGATGAAACACAGAAAATGCATCGGGATTGAATACAACAGTCACCATGCGCACTTTCCTCCATGGGAGTGATGTCTCAAACAGTCTACACTTTGATCGTTCCCTGCAAGACCAGTAGTAGTTTCCGATTGACATCTGGAGGCATTCTATACACTGTGGACTATCAGAGTGTTGATGAAACACAGAAATTGCATCGGGATTGAATACAACAGTCACCATGCGCACTTACCTACACGCTAGTAATGTCTCAAACAATCTACGCTTTGATCGTTCCCTGGAAGACCAGTAATAGTTTCCGATGCACATCGGGAGGCATCCTGTAATCGGTGGACTATCAGAGTGTTGATGTAACACAGAAATTGCCTCGGGATTGAATACAACAGTCACCATGCGCACTTTCCTCCATGGGAGTAATGTCTCAAAGAGTTTACGCTTTGATCGTTCCCTGGAAGACCAGTAGTAGTTTCCGATGCACATCTGGAGGCATTCTGTAATCTGTGGACTATCAGAGTGTTGATGAAAGACAGAAATTGCATTGGGAACGGAAACAACACTCATCATGCGCACTTTCCTCCACGGGAGTAATGTTCCAAGCAGTCTACGCTTTGATCGATCCCTGGAAGACCAGTAGTAGTTTCCGATGCACATCTGGTGGCATACTGTAGTCTGTGGACTATCAGAGTGTTGATGAAACATAGAAATTGCATCGGGATTGAATACAACAGTCACCATGCGCACTTTCCTCCATGGGAGTAATGTCTCAAACAGTCTACGCTTTGATCGTTCCCTGGAAGACCAGTAGTAGTTTCCGATGCACATCTGGAGGCATTCTGTAATATGTGCACTATCAGAGTGTTGATTAAACACAGAAATTGAATCGGGATTGAATACAACAGTCACCATGCGCACTTTCCTCCATGGGAGTAATTCTCAAACAGACTCCGCTTGATCGTTCCCTGGAAGACCTGTAGTAGTTTCCGATGCACATCTGGTGGCATTCTGTAACCTGTGGACAATCAGAGTGTTGATGAAACACAGAAATTGCATCGGGATTGAATACAACAGTCACCATGCGCACTTTCCTCCATGGGAGTAATTCTCAAACTGTCTCCGCTTGATCGTTCCCTGGAAGACCAGTAGTAGTTTCCGATGCACATCTGGTGGCATTCTGTAACCTGTGGACAATCAGAGTGTTGATCAAACACAGAAATTGCATCGGGATTGAATACAACAGTCACCATGCGCACTTTCCTCCATAGGAGTAATGTCTCAAACAGTCTACGCTTTGATCGTTCCCTGGAAGACCAGTAGTAGTTTCCGATGCACATCTGGAGGCATTCTGTAATCTGTGGACTATCAGAGTGTTGATTAAACACAGAAATTGAATCGGGATTGAATACAACAGTCACCATGCGCACTTTCCTCCATGGGAGTAATTCTCAAACAGACTCCGCTTGATCGTTCCCTGGAAGACCTGTAGTAGTTTCCTATGCACATCTGGTGGCATTCTGAAACCTGTGGACTATCAGAGTGTTGAAGAAACAAAGAAAATGCATCGGGATTGAATACAACAGTCACCATGCGCACTTTCCTCCATGGGAGTAACGTCTCAAAGAGTTTACGCTTTGATCGTTCCCTGGAAGACCAGTAGTAGTGTCCGATGCACATCTGGAGGCATTCTGTAATCTGTGGACTATCAGAGTGTTATTGAAACACAGAAAATGCATTGGGATTGAATACAACAGTCACCATGCGCACTTTCCTCCACGGGAGTAATGTCTCAAACAGTCTACGCTTTGATCGTTCCCTGGAAGACGAGTAGCAGTATCCGATGCACATCTGGTGGCATTCTGTAACCTGTGGACTATCAGAGTGTTGATGAAACACAGAAAATGCATCGGGATTGAATACAATAGTCACCATGCGCACTTTCCTAAATGAGAGTAATGTCTCAAACAGTGTACGCTTCGATCGTTCCCAGGAAGACCAGTAGTAGTTTCCGATGCACATCTGGAGGCATTCTGTAATCTGTGGACCTTCAAAGTGTTGATGAAACACAAAAATTGAATCGGGATTGAATACAACAGTCACCATGCGCACTTACCTCCATGGGAGTAATGTCTCAAAGAGTTTACGCTTTGATCGTTCCCTGGAAGACCAGTAGTAGTGTCCGATGCACATCTGGAAGCTTTCTGTAATCTGTGGACTATCAGAGTGTTGATGAAACACAGAAATTGCATCGGGATTGAATACAACAGTCACCATGCGCATTTTCCTCCAATGGGAGTAATATCAAAAGAGTTTACGCTTTGATCGTTCCCTGGAAGACCAGTAGTAGTTTCCGATGCACATCTGGTGGCATTCTGTAACCTGTGGACAATCAGAGTGTTGATGAATTACAGAAATAGCATCGGGATTGAATACAACAATCACCATGCGCACTTTTCTCCATGGGAGTAATTCTCAAACAGTCTCCGCTTGATCGTTCCCTGGAAGACCAGTAGTAGTTTCCGATGCACATCTGGTGGCATTGTGTAACCTGTGGACAATCAGAGTGTTGATGAAACACAGAAATTGCATCGGGATTGAATACAACAGTCACCATGCGCATTTTCCTCCACGGGAGTAATGTCTCAAACAGTCTACGCTTTGATCGTTCCCTGGAAGACCAGTAGTAGTAACAGATTCGCATCTGAAGGCATTCTGTAATTTGTGGACTATCAGATTGTTAATGAAACACAGAAATTGCATCGGGATTTAATACAACAGTCACCATGCGCACTTTCCTCCATGGGAGTAATGTCTCTAACAGTCTACACTTTGATCGTTCATCTGGAAGACCAGTAGTAGTTACCGATGCACATCTGGAGGCATACTGAAATCTGTGGACTATCAGAGTGTTGAAGAAACACAGAAAATGCATCGGGATTGAATACAACAGTCACCATGCGCACTTTCCTAAGTGGGAGTAATGTCTCAAAGAGTTTACGCTTTGATCGTTCAGTGGAAGACCAGTAGTAGTGTCCGATACACATCTGGAGGCATTCTGTAATCTCTGGACTATCAGAGTGTTGATGAAACACAAAAAATGCATCGGGATTGAATACAACAGTCACCATGCGCACTTTCCTCCAGGGGAGTAATGTCTCAAACAGTCTACGCTTTGATCGTTCCCTGGAAGACCAGTAGTAGTTTCCGATGCACATCTGGAGGCATTCTATAATCTGTGGACCTTCAAAGTGTTGACGAAACACAGAAATTGCATCGGGATTGAATACAACAGTCACCATGCGCACTTTCCTCCATGGGAGTAATGTCTCTAACAGTCTACGCTTTGATCGTTCATCTGGAAGACCAGTAGTAGTTACCGATGCACATCTGGAGGCATACTGAAATCTGTGGACTGTCAGCGTGTTGAAGAAACACAGAAAATGCATCGGATTGAATACAACAGTCACCATGCGTACTTTCCTAAGTGGGAGTAATGTCTCAAAGAGTTTACGCTTTGATCGTTCCCTGGAAGACCAGTAGTAGTGTCCGATACACATCTGGAGGCATTCTGTAATCTCTGGACTATCAGAGTGTTGATGAAACACAAAAAATGCATCGGGATTGAATACAACAGTCACCATGCGCACTTTCCTCCAGGGGAGTAATGTCTCAAACAGTCTACGCTTTGATCGTTCCCTGGAAGACCAGTAGTAGTTTCCGATGCACATCTGGAGGCATTCTGTAACCTGTGGACCTTCAAAGTGTCGAAGAAACACAGAAATTGAATCGGGATTGAATTCAACAGTCACCATGCGCACTTTCCTCCATGGGAGTAATTCTCAAACAGACTCCGCTTGATCGTTCCCTGGAAGACCAGTAGTAGTTTCCGATGCACATCTGGTGGCATTCTGTAACCTGTGGACAATCAGAGTGTTGATGAAACACAGAAATTGCATCGGGATTGAATACAACAGTCACCATGCGCAGTTTCCTACATGGGAGTAATTTTCAAACTGTCTCCGCTTGATCGTTCCCTGGAAGACCAGTAGTAGTTTCCGATGCACATCTGGTGGCATTCTGTAACCTGTGGACAATCGGAGTGTTGATGAAACACATAAATTGCATCGGGAACGGTAACAACACTCATCATGCGCACTTTCCTCCACGGGAGTAATGTTCCAAGCAGTCTACACTTTGATCGTTCCCTGGAAGACCAGTAGTAGTTTCCGATGCACATCTGGTGGCATACTGTAATCTGTGGACTATAAGAGTGTTGATGAAACACAGAAATTGCATCGGGATTGAATACAACAGTCACCATGCGCACTTTCCTCCATGGGATTAATGTCTCAAACAGTCTACGCTTTGATCGTTCCCTGGAAGACCAGTAGTAGTTTCCGATGCACATCTGGAGGCATTCTGTAATCTGTGGACTATCAGAGTGTTGATTAAATACAGAAATTGAATCGGGATTGAATACAACAGTCACCATGCGCACTTTCCTCCATGGGAGTAATTCTCAAACAGACTCCGCTTGATCGTTCCCTGGAAGACCTGTAGTAGTTTCCGATGCACATCTGGTGGCATTCTGTAACCTGTGGACAATCAGAGTGTTGATGAAACACAGAAATTGCATCGGGATTGAATACAACAGTCACCATGCGCACTTTCCTCCATGGGAGTAATTCTCAAACTGTCTCCGCTTGATCGTTCCCTGGAAGACCAGTAGTAGTTTCCGATGCACATCTGGTGGCATTCTGTAACCTGTGGACAATCAGAGTGTTGATCAAACACAGAAATTGCATCGGGATTGAATACAACAGTCACCATGCGCACTTTCCTCCATAGGAGTAATGTCTCAAACAGTCTACGCTTTGATCGTTCCCTGGAAGACCAGTAGTAGTTTCCGATGCACATCTGGAGGCATTCTGTAATCTGTGGACTATCAGAGTGTTGATTAAACACAGAAATTGAATCGGGATTGAATACAACAGTCACCATGCGCACTTTCCTCCATGGGAGTAATTCTCAAACAGACTCCGCTTGATCGTTCCCTGGAAGACCTGTAGTAGTTTCCTATGCACATCTGGTGGCATTCTGAAACCTGTGGACTATCAGAGTGTTGAAGAAACAAAGAAAATGCATCGGGATTGAATACAACAGTCACCATGCGCACTTTCCTCCATGGGAGTAACGTCTCAAAGAGTTTACGCTTTGATCGTTCCCTGGAAGACCAGTAGTAGTGTCCGATGCACATCTGGAGGCATTCTGTAATCTGTGGACTATCAGAGTGTTATTGAAACACAGAAAATGCATTGGGATTGAATACAACAGTCACCATGCGCACTTTCCTCCACGGGAGTAATGTCTCAAACAGTCTACGCTTTGATCGTTCCCTGGAAGACGAGTAGCAGTTTCCGATGCACATCTGGTGGCATTCTGTAACCTGTGGACTATCAGAGTGTTGATGAAACACAGAAAATGCATCGGGATTCAATACAATAGTCACCATGCGCACTTTCCTAAATGAGAGTAATGTCTCAAACAGTGTACGCTTCGATCGTTCCCAGGAAGACCAGTAGTAGTTTCCGATGCACATCTGGAGGCATTCTGTAATCTGTGGACCTTCAAAGTGTTGATGAAACACAAAAATTGAATCGGGATTGAATACAACAGTCACCATGCGCACTTACCTCCATGGGAGTAATGTCTCAAAGAGTTTACGCTTTGATCGTTCCCTGGAAGACCAGTAGTAGTGTCCGATGCACATCTGGAAGCTTTCTGTAATCTGTGGACTATCAGAGTGTTGATGAAACACAGAAATTGCATCGGGATTGAATACAACAGTCACCATGCGCATTTTCCTCCAATGGGAGTAATATCAAAAGAGTTTACGCTTTGATCGTTCCCTGGAAGACCAGTAGTAGTTTCCGATGCACATCTGGTGGCATTCTGTAACCTGTGGACAATCAGAGTGTTGATGAATTACAGAAATAGCATCGGGATTGAATACAACAATCACCATGCGCACTTTTCTCCATGGGAGTAATTCTCAAACAGTCTCCGCTTGATCGTTCCCTGGAAGACCAGTAGTAGTTTCCGATGCACATCTGGTGGCATTCTGTAACCTGTGGACAATCAGAGTGTTGATGAAACACAGAAATTGCATCGGGATTGAATACAACAGTCACCATGCGCAGTTTCCTACATGGGAGTAATTTTCAAACTGTCTCCGCTTGATCGTTCCCTGGAAGACCAGTAGTAGTTTCCGATGCACATCTGGTGGCATTCTGTAACCTGTGGACAATCGGAGTGTTGATGAAACACAGAAATTGCATCGGGAACGGTAACAACACTCATCATGCGCACTTTCCTCCACGGGAGTAATGTTCCAAGCAGTCTACACTTTGATCGTTCCCTGGAAGACCAGTAGTAGTTTCCGATGCACATCTGGTGGCATACTGTAATCTGTGGACTATAAGAGTGTTGATGAAACACAGAAATTGCATCGGGATTGAATACAACAGTCACCATGCGCACTTTCCTCCATGGGATTAATGTCTCAAACAGTCTAGGCTTTGATCGTTCCCTGGAAGACCAGTAGTAGTTTCCGATGCACATCTGGAGGCATTCTGTAATCTGTGGACTATCAGAGTGTTGATTAAATACAGAAATTGAATCGGGATTGAATACAACAGTCACCATGCGCACTTTCCTCCATGGGAGTAATTCTCAAACAGACTCCGCTTGATCGTTCCCTGGAAGACCAGTAGTAGTTTCCGATGCACATCTGGTGGCATTCTGTAACCTGTGGACAATCAGAGTGTTGATGAAACACAGAAATTGCATCGGGATTGAATACAACAGTCACCATGCGCACTTTCCTCCATGGGATTAATTCTCAAACTGTCTCCGCTTGATCGTTCCCTGGAAGACCAGTAGTAGTTCCCGATGCACATCTGGTTGCATTCTGTAACCTGTGGACAATCAGAGTGTTGATCAAACACAGAAATTGCATCGGGATTGAATACAACAGTCACCATCCGTACTTTCCTCCATGGGAGTAATGTCTGAAACAGTCTACGCTTCCATGGTTCCCTGGAAGACCAGAAGTAGTTTCCGATGCACTCCGGGGGCATTCTATAATCTGTTTACTATCTGAGAGTTGAGGAAACACAGAAATTGCATCGGGATTGAATACAACAGTCACCATGTGCACTTTCCTTCATGGGAGTAATGTCTCAAACAGTCTACGCTTTGATCGTTCCCTGGAAGACCAGTAGTAGTAACAGATTCGCATCTGAAGGCATTCTGTAATTTGTGGACTATCAGATTGTTAATGAAACACAGAAATTGCATCGGGATTTAATACAACAGTCACCATGCGCACTTTCCTCCATGGGAGTAATGTCTCTAACAGTCTACACTTTGATCGTTCATCTGGAAGACCAGTAGTACTTACCGATGCACATCTGGAGGCATACTGAAATCTGTGGACTATCAGAGTGTTGAAGAAACACAGAAAATGCATCGGGATTGAATACAACAGTCACCATGCGCACTTTCCTAAGTGGGAGTAATGTCTCAAAGAGTTTACGCTTTGATCGTTCAGTGGAAGACCAGTAGTAGTGTCCGATACACATCTGGAGGCATTCTGTAATCTCTGGACTATCAGAGTGTTGATGAAACACAAAAAATGCATCGGGATTGAATACAACAGTCACCATGCGCACTTTCCTCCAGGGGAGTAATGTCTCAAACAGTCTACGCTTTGATCGTTCCCTGGAAGACCAGTAGTAGTTTCCGATGCACATCTGGAGGCATTCTATAATCTGTGGACCTTCAAAGTGTTGACGAAACACAGAAATTGCATCGGGATTGAATACAACAGTCACCATGCGCACTTTCCTCCATGGGAGTAATGTCTCTAACAGTCTACGCTTTGATCGTTCATCTGGAAGACCAGTAGTAGTTACCGATGCACATCTGGAGGCATACTGAAATCTGTGGACTGTCAGCGTGTTGAAGAAACACAGAAAATGCATCGGATTGAATACAACAGTCACCATGCGTACTTTCCTAAGTGGGAGTAATGTCTCAAAGAGTTTACGCTTTGATCGTTCCCTGGAAGACCAGTAGTAGTGTCCGATACACATCTGGAGGCATTCTGTAATCTCTGGACTATCAGAGTGTTGATGAAACACAAAAAATGCATCGGGATTGAATACAACAGTCACCATGCGCACTTTCCTCCAGGGGAGTAATGTCTCAAACAGTCTACGCTTTGATCGTTCCCTGGAAGACCAGTAGTAGTTTCCGATGCACATCTGGAGGCATTCTGTAACCTGTGGACCTTCAAAGTGTCGAAGAAACACAGAAATTGAATCGGGATTGAATTCAACAGTCACCATGCGCACTTTCCTCCATGGGAGTAATTCTCAAACAGACTCCGCTTGATCGTTCCCTGGAAGACCAGTAGTAGTTTCCGATGCACATCTGGTGGCATTCTGTAACCTGTGGACAATCAGAGTGTTGATGAAACACAGAAATTGCATCGGGATTGAATACAACAGTCACCATGCGCAGTTTCCTACATGGGAGTAATTTTCAAACTGTCTCCGCTTGATCGTTCCCTGGAAGACCAGTAGTAGTTTCCGATGCACATCTGGTGGCATTCTGTAACCTGTGGACAATCGGAGTGTTGATGAAACACAGAAATTGCATCGGGAACGGTAACAACACTCATCATGCGCACTTTCCTCCACGGGAGTAATGTTCCAAGCAGTCTACACTTTGATCGTTCCCTGGAAGACCAGTAGTAGTTTCCGATGCACATCTGGTGGCATACTGTAATCTGTGGACTATAAGAGTGTTGATGAAACACAGAAATTGCATCGGGATTGAATACAACAGTCACCATGCGCACTTTCCTCCATGGGATTAATGTCTCAAACAGTCTACGCTTTGATCGTTCCCTGGAAGACCAGTAGTAGTTTCCGATGCACATCTGGAGGCATTCTGTAATCTGTGGACTATCAGAGTGTTGATTAAATACAGAAATTGAATCGGGATTGAATACAACAGTCACCATGCGCACTTTCCTCCATGGGAGTAATTCTCAAACAGACTCCGCTTGATCGTTCCCTGGAAGACCAGTAGTAGTTTCCGATGCACATCTGGTGGCATTCTGTAACCTGTGGACAATCAGAGTGTTGATGAAACACAGAAATTGCATCGGGATTGAATACAACAGTCACCATGCGCACTTTCCTCCATGGGATTAATTCTCAAACTGTCTCCGCTTGATCGTTCCCTGGAAGACCAGTAGTAGTTCCCGATGCACATCTGGTTGCATTCTGTAACCTGTGGACAATCAGAGTGTTGATCAAACACAGAAATTGCATCGGGATTGAATACAACAGTCACCATCCGTACTTTCCTCCATGGGAGTAATGTCTGAAACAGTCTACGCTTCCATGGTTCCCTGGAAGACCAGAAGTAGTTTCCGATGCACTCCGGGGGCATTCTATAATCTGTTTACTATCTGAGAGTTGAGGAAACACAGAAATTGCATCGGGATTGAATACAACAGTCACCATGTGCACTTTCCTTCATGGGAGTAATGTCTCAAACAGTCTACGCTTTGATCGTTCATCTGGAAAACCAGTAGTAGTTACCGATGCACATCTGGAGGCATTCTGAAACCTGTGGACTATCAGAGTGTTGAAGAAACACAGAAAATGCATCGGTATTGAATACAACAGTCACCATGCGCACTTTCCTCCATGGGAGTAATGTCTCTAACAGTCTACGCTTTGATCGTTCATCTGGAAGACCAGTAGTAGTTACCGATGCAAATCTGGAGGCATACTGAAATCTGTGGACTATCAGAGTGTTGAAGAAACACAGAAAATGCATCTGGATTGAATACAACAGTCACCATGCGCACTTTCCTAAGTGGGAGTAATGTCTCAAAGAGTTTACGCTTTGATCGTTCCCTGGAAGACCAGTAGTAGTGTCCGATACACATCTGGAGGCATTCTGTAATCTCTGGACTATCAGAGTGTTGATGAAACACAAAAAATGCATCGGGATTGAATACAACAGTCACCATGCGCACTTTCCTCCACGGGAGTAATGTCTCAAACAGTCTACGCTTTGATCGTTCCTTGGAAGACCAGTAGTAGTTTCCGATGCACATCTGGAGGCATTCTGTAACCTGTGGACCTTCAAAGTGTCGATGAAACACAGAAATTGAATCGGGATTGAATACAACAGTCACCATGCGCACTTTCCTCCATGGGAGTAATTCTCAAACAGACTCCGCTTGATCGTTCCCTGGAAGACCAGTAGTAGTTTCCGATGCACATCTGGTGGCATTCTGTAACCTGTGGACAATCAGAGTGTTGATGAAACACAGAAATTGCATCGGGATTGAATACAACAGTCACCATGCGCAGTTTCCTACATGGGAGTAATTCTCAAACTGTCTCCGCTTGATCGTTCCCTGGAAGACCAGTAGTAGTTTCCGATGCACATCTGGTGGCATTCTGTAACCTGTGGACAATCAGAGTGTTGATGAAACACAGAAATTGCATCGGGAACGGAAACAACACTCATCATGCGCACTTTCCTCCACGGTAGTAATGTTCCAAACAGTCTACGCTTTGATCGTTCCCTGGAAGACCAGTAGTAGTTTCCGATGCACATCTGGTGGCATACTGTAATCTGTGGACTATCAGAGTGTTGATGAAACACAGAAATTGCATCGGGATTGAATACAACAGTCACCATGCGCACTTTCCTCTATGGGAGTAATGTCTCAAACAGTCTACGCTTTGATCGTTCCCTGGAAGACCAGTAGTAGTTTCCGATGCACATCTGGAGGCATTCTGTAATCTGTGGACTATCAGAGTGTTGATTAAACACAGAAATTGAATCGGGATTGAATACAACAGTCACCATGTGCACTTTCCTCCGTGGGAGTAATTCTCAAACAGACTCCGCTTGATCGTTCCCTGGAAGACCAGTAGTAGCTTCCGATGCACATCTGGTGGCATTCTGTAACCTGTGGACAATCAGAGTGTTGATGAAACACAGAAATTGCATCGGGATTGAATACAACAGTCACCATGCGCACTTTCCTCCATGGGAGTAATTCTCAAACTGTCTACGCTTGATCGTTCCCTGGAAGACCAGTAGTAGTTTCCGATGCACATCTGGTGGCATTCTGTAACCTGTGGACAATCAGAGTGTTGATCAAACACAGAAATTGCATCGGGATTGAATACAACAGTCACCATCCGTACTTTCCTCCATGGGAGTAATGTCTGAAACAGTCTACGCTTCGACCGTTCCCTCGAAGACCAGAAGTAGTTTCCGATGCACATCTGGAGGCATTCTATAATCTGTTTACTATCTGAGAGTTGAGGAAACACAGAAATTGCATCGGGATTGAATACAACAGTCACCATGTGCACTTTCCTTCATGGGAGTAATGTCTCAAACAGCCTACGCTTTGATCGTTCATCTGGAAAACCAGTAGTAGTTACCGATGCACATCTGGAGGCATTCTGAAACCTGTGGACTATCAGAGTGTTGAAGAAACACAGAAAATGCATCGGGATTGAATACAACAGTCACCATGCGCACTTTCCTCCATGGGAGTAACGTCTCAAAGAGTTTACGATTTGATCGTTCCCTGGAAGACCAGTAGTAGTGTCCGATGCACATCTGGAGGCATTCTGTAATCTGTGGACTATCAGAGTGTTATTGAAACACAGAAAATGCATCGGGATTGAATACAGCAGTCACCATGCGTACTTTCCTCCACGGGAGTAATGTCTCAAACAGTCTACGCTTTGATCGTTCCCTGGAAGACGAGTAGCAGTTTCCGATGCACATCTGGTGGCATTCTGTAACCTGTGGACTATCAGAGTATTGATGAAACACAGAAATTGCATCGGGATTGAATACAACAGTCACCATGCGCACTTTCCTCCACGGGAGTAATGTCTCAAACAGTCTACGCTTTGATCGCTCCCTGGAAGACCAGTAGTAGTTTCCGATGCACGTCTGGTGGCATTCTGTAATCTGTGGACTATCAGAGTGTTGATGAAACACAGAAAATGCATCGGGATTGAATACAATAGTCACCATGCGCACTTTCCTAAATGAGAGTAATGTCTCAAACAGTGTACGCTTTGATCGTTCCCAGGAAGACCAGTAGTAGTTTCCGATGCACATCTGGAGGCATTCTGTAATCTGTGGACCTTCAAAGTGTTGATGAAACACAGAAATTGAATCGGGATTGAATACAACAGTCACCATGCGCACTTTCCTCCATGGGAGTAATGTCTCAAAGAGTTTACGCTTTGATCGTTCCCTGGAAGACCAGTAGTAGTGTCCGATGCACATCTGGAGGCTTTCTGTAATCTGTGGACTATCAGAGTGTTGATGAAACACAGAAATTGCATCGGGATTGAATACAACAGTTACCATGCGCATTTTCCTCCAATGGGAGTAATATCAAAAGAGTTTACGCTTTGATGGTTCCCTGGAAGACCAGTAGTAGTTTCCGATGCACATCTGGTGGCATTCTGTAACCTGTGGACAATCAGAGTGTTGATGAATTACAGAAATAGCATCGGGATTGAATACAACAATCACCATGCGCACTTTTCTCCATGGGAGTAATTCTCAAACAGTCTCCGCTTGATCGTTCCCTGGAAGACCAGTAGTAGTTTCCGATGCACATCTGGTGGCATTCTGTAACCTGTGGACAATCAGAGTGTTGATGAAACACAGAAATTGCATCGGGATTGAATACAACAGTCACCATGCGCACTTTCCTCCACGGGAGTAATGTCTCAAACAGTCTACGCTTTGATCGTTCCCTGGAAGACCAGTAGTAGTTACTGATTCGCATCTGAAGGCATTCTGTAATCTGTGGACTATCAGATTGTTAATGAAACACGGAAATTTCATCGGGATTGAATACAACAGTCACCATGCGCACTTTCCTCCATGGGAGTAATGTCTCAAACAGTCTACGCTTTGACTGTTCCCTGGAAGACCAGTAGTAGTTACCGATGCACATCTGGAGGCATTCTGAAATCTGTGGATTATCAGAGTGTTCATGAAACACAGATATTGCATCGGGATAGTATACAACACTCACCATGGGCAGTTTCCTCCATGGGGGTAATATCCCTAACAGACTACGCTTTCATCATTCCCTCGAAGACCAGAAGTAGTTTCCGATGCACATCTAGTGGCATTCTGTAACCTGTGGACTATCAGAGTGTTGATGCATCACAGAAATTGCATCGGGATTGAATACAACAATCACCATCCGCACTTTCCTCCATGGGAGTAATGTCTGAAACAGTCTACGTTTCGATCGTTTTCTGGAAGACCAGAAGTAGTTTCCGATGCACATCTGGAAGCATTCTATAATCTGTGGACCTTCAAAGATTTGAAGAAACACAGAAAATGCACCGGGATTGAATACAACAGTCACCATGCGCACTTTCCTAAATGGGAGTAATGTCTCAAAGAGTTTACGCTTTGATCGTTCCCTGGAAGACCAGTAGTAGTGTCCGAAACACATCTGGAGGAATTCTGTAATCTCTGGACTATCAGAGTGTTGATGAAACACAAAAAATGCATCGGGATTGAATACAACAGTCACCATGCGCACTTTCCTCCACGGGAGTAATGTCTCAAACAGTCTACGCTTTGATCGTTCCCTGGAAGACCAGTAGTAGTTTCCGATGCACATCTGGAGTCATTCTGTAATCTGTGGACCTTCAAAGTGTCGATGAAACACAGAAATAAAATCGGGATTGAATACAACAGTCACCATGCGCACTTTCCTCCATGGGAGTAATTCTCAAACAGACTCCGCTTGATCGTTCCCTGGAAGACCAGTAGTAGTTTCCGATGCACATCTGGTGGCATTCTGTAACCTGTGGACAATCAGAGTGTTGATGAAACACAGAAATTGCATAGGGATTGAGTACAACAGTCACCATGCGCAGTTTCCTACATGTGAGTAATTCTCAAACTGTCTCCGCTTGATCGTTCCCTGGAAGACCAGTAGTAGTTTCCGATGCACATCTGGTGGCATTCTGTAACCTGTGGACAATCAGAGTGTTGATGAAACACAGAAATTGCATCGGGATTGAATACAACAGTCACCATCCGCACTTTCCTCCATGGGAGTAATGTCTGAAACAGTCTACGCTTCCATCGTTCCCTGGAAGACCAGAAGTAGTTTCCGATGCACATCTGGAGGCATTCTATAATCTGTTTACTATCTGAGAGTTGAGGAAACACAGAAATTGCATCGGGATTGAATACAACAGTCACCATGTGCACTTTCCTTCATGGGAGTAATGTCTCAAACAGTCTACGCTTTGTTCGTTCCCTAGAAGACCAGTGTTATTTTCCGATGCACATCTGGAGGAATTCTGTAATCTGTGGACAATCAGAGTGTTGAAGAAACACAGAAAATGCATCGGGATTGAATACAGCAGTCACCATGCGCACTTTCCTCCATGGGAGTAACGTCTCAAAGAGTTTACGCTTTGATCGTTCCCTGGAAGACCAGTAGTAGTGTCCGATGCACATCTGGAGGCATTATGTATTCTGTGGACTATCAGAGTGTTATTGAAACACAGAAAATGCATCGGGATTGAATACAACAGTCACCATGCGCACTTTCCTCCACGGGAGTAATGTCTCAAACAGTCTACGCTTTGATCGTTCCCTGGAAGACGAGTAGCAGTATCCGATGCACATCTGGTGGCATTCTGTAACCTGTGGACTATCAGAGTATTGATGAAACACAGAAATTGCATCGGGATTGAATACAACGGTCACCATGCTCACTTTCCTCCACGGGAGTAATGTCTCAAACAGTCTACGCATTGATCGTTCCCTGGAAGACCAGTAGTAGTTTCCGATGCACGTCTGGTGGCATTCTGTAATCTGTGGACTATCAGATTGTTGATGAAACACAGAAAATGCATCGGGATTGAATACAACAGTCACCATGCGCACTTTTCTAAATGGGAGTAATGTCTCAAACAGTGTACGCTTTGATCGTTCCCAGGAAGGCCAGTAGTAGTTTCCGATGCACATCTGGAGGCATTCCGTAATCTGTGGACCTTCAAAGTGTTGATGAAACACAGAAATTGAATCGGTATTGAATACAACAGTCACCATGCGCACTTTCCTCCATGGGAGTAATGTCTCAAAGAGTTTACGCTTTGATCGTTCCCTGGAAGACCAGTAGTAGTGTCCGATGCACATCTGGAGGCTTTCTGTAATCTGTGGACTATCAGAGTGTTGATGAAACACAGAAATTGCATCGGGATTGAATACAACAGTCACCATGCGCATTTTCCTCCAATGGGAGTAATATCAAAAGAGTTTAACCTTTTACCGTTCCTTGGAAGGCCAGTAGTAGTTTCCGATGCACATCTGGAGGCATTCTGTAATCTGTGGACTATCAGAGTGTTGATGAAACACAGAAATTGCATCTGGATTGAATACAACAGTCACCATCCAAACTTTCCCTCATGGGAGTAATGTCTGAAACAGTCTACGCTTTGATCGTTCCCTGGAAGACCAGTAGTAGTTTCCGATACACATATGGTGGCATTCTGTAATCTGTTGACTATCAGAGTGTTGATGAAACACAGAAAATGCATCGGGATTGAATACAACAGTCACCATGCGCACTTTCCTCCATGGGAGTGATGTCTCAAACAGTCTACACTTTGATCGTTCCCTGCAAGACCAGTAGTAGTTTCCGATTGACATCTGGAGGCATTCTGTAACCTGTGGACAATCAGAGTGTTGATGAAACACAGAAATTGCATCGGGATTGAATACAACAATCACCATGCGCACTTTCCTCCATAAAAGTAATGTCTCAAACAGTCTACGCTTTGATCGTACCCTGGAAGTCCAGTAGCAGTTTCCGATGCACATCTGGAGGCATTCTGTAATCTGTGGACTGTCAGAGTGTTGATGAAACACAGAAAATGCATTGGGATTGAATACAACAGTCACCAGGCGCACTTTTCTCCATGGGAGTAATTTCTCAAACAGTCTACGCTTTCATCGTTCCCTGGAAGACCAGTAGTAGTTTCCGATGCACATCTGGGGGCATTCTGCAATCAGTGGACTATCAGAGTGTTGATGAAACACAGAAATTGCATCGGGATTGAATACAACAGTTACCATGCGCACTTTCCTCCATGGGAGTAATGTCTCAAGCAGTCTACGCTTTGATCGTTCCCAGGAAGACAAGTAGTAGTTTCCGATGCACATCTGGAGGCATTCTGTAATCTGTGGACTATCAGAGTGTTGATGAAACACAGAAATTGCATCGGGATTGAATACAACATTCACCATGCGCACTTTCCTCCATGGGAGTAATGTCTCAAAGAGTTTACGCATTGATCGTTCCCTGGAAGACCAGTAGTGGATTCCGATGTACTACTGGCGGCATCCTGTAATCTGTGTACTGTCAGACTATTGATGAAACACAGAAATTGCATCGGGATTGAATACAACAGTCACCATGCACACTTTCCTCCATGCAAATAATGTCTCAAACAGTCCACGCTTTGATCGTTCCCTGGAAGACCAGTAGTAGTTTCCGATGCACATCTGGAAGCATACTGTAATCGGTGGACTATCAGAGTGTTGATGTAACACAGAAATTGCCTCGGGATTGAATACAACAGTCACCATGCGCACTTTCCTCCATGGTAGTAATGTCTAAAACAGTCTACGATTTGATCGTTCCCTGGAACACCAAAAGTAGTTTCCGATGAAAATCTGGAGGCATTCTGCAATCTGTGGTCTATCAGAGTGTTGATGAAACACAGAAATTGTATCAGGATTGAATACAACAGTCACCATGCGCACTTTCCTCCATTGGAGTAATATCTCTAACAGTCTACGCTTTGATCAATCCCTGGAAGACCAGTAGTAGTTTTCGATGCAAATCTGGAGGCATTCTGTAATCTGTGGACTATCGGATGAGACACAGAAATTGCATCGGGATTGAATACAACAGTCACCATGCGCACTTTCCTCCATGGGAGTAATGTCGCAAACAGTCTACGCTTTGATCGTTCCCAGGAAGACCAGTAGTAGTTTCCGATGAACATCTGGAGGCATTCCGTAATCTGTGGACTATCAGAGTGTTGATGAAACACAGAAGTTGCATCGGGATTGAATACAACAGTCACCATCCGCACTTTCCTCCATTGTAGTAATGTCTAAAACAGTCTACGATTTGATCGTTCCCTGGAACACCAAAAGTAGTTTCCGATGAAAATCTGGAGGCATTCTGCAATCTGTGGACTATCAGAGTGTTGATGAAACACAGAAATTGCATCGAGATTGAATACAACAGTCACCATGCGCACTTTCCTCCATAAAAGTAATGTCTCAAACAGCCTACACTTTGATCGTACCCTGGAAGTCCAATATTAGTTTCCGATGCACATCTGGGGGCATTCTGCAATCAGTGGACTATCAGAGTGCTGATGAAACACAGAAATTGCATCGGAATTGAATACAACAGTCACCATGCGCACTTTCTTCCATGGGAGTAATGTCTCAAACAGTCTACGCTTTGATCGTTCCCAGGAAGACCAGTAGTAGTTTCCGATGCACATCTGGAGGCATTCTGTAATCTGTGGACTATCAGAGTGTTGATGAAACACAGAAAATGCATAGGGGTTGAATACAACAGTCACCATGCGCACTTTCCTCCATGGGAGTAATGTCTCAAAGAGTTTACGCTTTGATCGTTACCTGGAAGACCAGTAGTAGCTTCCGATGGACATCTGGAGGCATTCTGTGTTCTGTGGACTATCAGAGTATTGATGAAATACAGAAATTGCATCGGGATTGAATACCACTGTCACCATGATCACTTTCCTCCATAGAAGTTATGTCTCAAACAGTCTACGCTTTGATCGTTCCCTGGAAGTCCAGTAGTAGTTTCCGATGCACATCTGGAGGCATTTTGTAATCTGTGGACTATCAGAGTGTTGATGAAACATAGAAATTGCATCGGGAAAGGAAACAACACTCATCATGCGCACATTCCTCCACGGGAGTAAAGTCCCAAACAGTCTACGCTTTGATCGTTCCCTGGAAGACCAGTAGTAGTTTCCGATGCACATCTGGAGGCTTTCTGTAATCTGTGGACAATCAGAGTGTTGATGAAACACAGAAATTGCATCGGGATTGAATACAACAGTCACCATGCGCACTTTCCTCCATGGGAGTAATGTCTCAATGAGTTTACGCTTTGATCATTCCCTGGAAGACCAGTAGTAGTTCCCGATGCATATCTGGTGGCATTCTGTAATATGTGGACTATCAGAGTGTTGATGAAACACAAAAATTGCATCGGGATGGAACACAACAGTCACCATGCGCACTTTCCTCCACGGGAGTAATGTCTCAAACAGTCTACGCTTTGATCGTTCCCTGGAAGACCAGTAGTAGTTTCCGATGCACATCTGTAGCCTTTCTGTAATCTGTGGACTATCAGAGTGTTGATGAAACACAGAAAATGCATCGGGATTGAATACAACAGTCACCATGCGCACTTTCCTCCATGGGAGTAATCTCTCAAATAGTTTACGCTTTGATCGTTCATTGGAAGACCTGTAGTAGTGTCCGATGCACATCTGGAGGCATTCTGTAATCGGTGGACTATCAGAGTGTTGATAAAACACAGAAAATGCATCGGGATTGAATACAAAAGTCACCATGAGCACTTTCCTCCACGGGAGTAATGTCTCAAACAGTCTATGCTTTGATCGTTCCCTAGAAGACGAGCAGTAGTTTCCGATGCACAACTGGTGGCATTCTGTAACCTGTGGACTATCAGAGTATTGATGAAACACAGAAATTGCATCGGGATTGAATACAACAGTCACCATGCACACTTTCCTCCATGGGATTAATGTCTCAAACAGTCTACACTTTGATCGTTCCCTGCAAGACCAGTAGTAGTTTTCGATTGACATCTGGAGGCATTCTGTACTCTGTGGACTATCAGAGTGTTGATGAAACACACTAACTGCATCGGGATTGAATACAACAATCACCATGCGCACTTTCCTCCATAAAAGTAATGTCTCAAACAGTCTACGCTTTGATCGTACCCTGGAAGCCAAATAGTAGTTTCCGATGCACATCTGGTGGCATTCTGTAATCTGTGGACTATCAGAGTGTTGATGAAACACAGAAATTGCATCGGGATTGAATACAACAGTCACCATGCGCACTTTCCTCCATGGGAGTAATGTCTCAAACAGTCTACGCTTTGATCGTTCCCAGGAAGACCAGTAGTAGTTTCCGATGCACATCATGAGGCATTCTGTAATCTGTGGACTATCAGAGTGTTGATGAAACACAGAAAATGCATAGGGATTGAATACAACAGTCACCATGCGCACTTTCCTCCATGGGAGTAATGTCTCAAAGAGTTTACGCTTTGATCGTTCCCTGGAAGACCAGTAGTAGTTTCCGATGGACATCTGGAATCATTCTGTAATCTGTGGACTATCAGAGTGTTGATGAAATACTGAAATTGCATCGGGATTGAATACAACTGTCACCATGCGCACTTTCCTCCATTAAAGTTATGTCTCAAACAGTCTACGCTTTGATCGTTCCCTGGAAGTCCAGTAGTAGTTTCCGATGCACATCTGGAGGCATTCTGTAATCTGTGGACTATCAGAGTGTTGATGAAACACAGAAATTGCATCGGGAAAGGAAACAAGACTAATCATGCGCACTTTCCCCCACGGGAGTAATGTCCCAAACAGTCTACGCTTTGATCGTTCCCTGGAAGACTAGTAGTAGTTTCCGATGCACATCTGGTGGCATACTGTAATCTGTGGACTATCAGAGTGATGATGAAACACAGAAATTGCATCGGGATTGAACACAACAGTCACCATGCGCACTTTCCTCCATGGGAGTAATGTCTCAAACGGTCTACGTCTTTGATCGTTCCCTGGAAGACCAGTAGTAGTTTCTGATGCACATCTGGAGGCTTTCTGTAATCTGTGGTCTATCAGAGTGTTGATGAAACACAGAAATTGCATCGGGATTGAACACAACAGTCACCATGCGCACTTTCCTCCATGGGAGTAATGTCTCAAATAGTTAACGCTATGATCGTTCCCTGGAAGACCAGTAGTAGTGTCCGATGCACATCTGGAGGCATTCTGTAATCTGTGGACTATCAGTGTGTTGATGAAACACAGAAAATGCATCGGGATTGAATACAACAGTCACCATCCGCACTTTCCTCCATGGGAGTAGTTTCTGAAACAGTCTACGCTTCGATCGTTCCCTGGAAGATCAGAAGTAGTTTCCGATGCACATCTGTAAGCATTCTATAATCTGTTTACTATCTGAGAGTTGATGAAACCCAGAAATTGCATCGGGATTGAATACAACGGTCACCATGCGCACTTTCCTCCATGGGAGTAATGTCTCAAACAGTCTACGCTTTGATCGTTCATCTGGAAGACCAGTAGTAGTTACCGATACACATCTGGAGGCATTCTGAAATCTGTGGACTATCAGAGTGTTGAAGAAACACAGAAAATGCATCGGGGTTGTATACAACAGTCACCATGCGCACTTTCCAACATGGGAGTAATGTCTCAAATAGTTTACGCTTTTGATCGTTCAATGGAAGACCAGTAGTAGTGTCCGATGCACATCTGGAAACATTCTGTAATCTGTGGACTATCAGAGTGTTGATGAAACACAGAAAATGCATCGGGATTGAATACAACAGTCACCATGCGCACTTTCCTCCACGGGAGTAATGTCTCAAATATCTATGCTTTGATCATTCCCTGGAAGACGAGTAGCAGTTTCCGATGCACATCTGGTGGCATTCTGTAACCTGTGGACTATCAGAGTATTGATGAAACACAGAAATTGCATCGGGATTGAATACAACAGTCACCATGCACACTTTCCTCCGTGGGAGTAATGTCTCAAACAGTCTACACTTTGATCGTTCCGTGCAAGACCAGTAGTAGTTTCCGATTGACATCTGGATTCATTCTGTACTCTGTGGACTATCAGAGCGTTGATGAAACACAGTTATTGCATCGGGATTGCATACAATAATCACCATGTGCACTTTCCTCCATAAAAGTAATGTCTCAAACAGTCTACGCTTTGATCGTTCCCTGGAAGACCAGTAGTAGTTTCCGATGCACATCTGGTGACATACTGTAATCTGTTTACTATCTGAGAGTTGATGAAACACAGAAATTGCATCGGGATTGAATACAACAGTCACCATGCGCACTTTCCTCCATGGGAGTAATGTCTCAAACAGTCTACGCTTTGATCGTTCATCTGGAAGACCAGTAGTAGTTACCGATGCACACCTGGAGGAATTCTGAAATCTGTGGACTATCAGAGTGTTGAAGAAACACAGAAAATGCATCGGGATTGAATACAACAGTCACCATGCGCACTTTCCTCCATGGGAGTAATGTCTCAAAGAGTTTACGCTTTGATCGTTCCCTGGAAGACCAGTAGTAGTGTCTGATGCACATCTGGAGGCATTCTGTAATCTGTGGACTATCAGAGTGTTGCTGAAACACAGAAAATGCATCGGGATTGAATACAACAGTCACCATGCGCACTATCCTCCATGGGAGTAATGTCTCAAACATTGTACGCTTTGATCGTTTTTAGGAAGACCAAAAGTAGTTTCCGATGCACATCTGGAGGCATTCTGTAATCTGTGGACCTTCTAAGTGTTGATGAAACACAGAAATTGAATCGGGATTGAATACAACAGTCACCATGCGCACTTTCCTCCATGGGAGTAATTCTCAAACAGTCTAGGCTTTGATCGTTCCCTTGAAGACCAGTAGTAGTTTCCGATGCACATCTGGTGGCATTGTGTAACCTGTGGACAATCAGAGTGTTGATGAAACACAGAAATTGCATCGGGATTGAATACAACAGTCACCATGCGCACTCTCCTCCATGGGAGTAATGTCTCAAACAGTGTACGCTTTGATCGTTCCCAGGAAGACCAAAAGTAGTTTCCGATGCACATCTGGAGGCATTCTGTAATCTGTGGACCTTCAAAGTGTTGATGAAACACAGAAATTGAATCGGGATTGAATACAACAGTCACCATGCGCACTTTCCTCCATGGGAGTAATGTCTCAAAGAGTTTACGATTTGATCGTTCCCTGGAAGACCAGTAGTAGTGTCCGATGCACATCTGGAGGCATTCTATAATCTGTTTACTATCTGAGAGTTGATGAAACACAGAAATTGCATCGGGATTGAATACAACAGTCACCATGCGCACTCTCCTCAATGGGAGTAATGTCTCAAACAGTTTACGATTTGATCGTTCCCTGGAAGACCAGTAGTAGTGTCCGATGCACATCTGGAGGCATTCTGTAATCTGTGGTCTATCAGAGTGTTGATGAAACACAGAAAATGCATCGAGATTGAATACAACAGTCACCATGAGCACTTTCCTCCATGGGAGTAATGTCTCAAACAGTCTACGCTTTGATCGTTCCCAGGAAGACCAGTAGTAGTTTCCGATGCACATCTGGAGGCATTCTGTAATCTGTGGACTATCAGAGTGTTGATGTAACAAAGAAAATGCATCGGGATTGAATACAACAGTCACCATGCGCACTTTCCTCCATGGGAGTAATCTCTCAAATAGTTTACGCTTTGATCGTTCATTGGAAGACCTGTAGTAGTGTCCGATGCACATCTGGAGGCATTCTGTAATCGGTGGACTATCAGAGTGTTGATAAAACACAGAAAATGCATCGGGATTGAATACAAAAGTCACCATGAGCACTTTCCTCCACGGGAGTAATGTCTCAAACAGTCTATGCTTTGATCGTTCCCTAGAAGACGAGCAGTAGTTTCCGATGCACAACTGGTGGCATTCTGTAACCTGTGGACTATCAGAGTATTGATGAAACACAGAAATTGCATCGGGATTGAATACAACAGTCACCATGCACACTTTCCTCCATGGGATTAATGTCTCAAACAGTCTACACTTTGATCGTTCCCTGCAAGACCAGTAGTAGTTTTCGATTGACATCTGGAGGCATTCTGTACTCTGTGGACTATCAGAGTGTTGATGAAACACAGAAACTGCATCGGGATTGAATACAACAATCACCATGCGCACTTTCCTCCATAAAAGTAATGTCTCAAACAGTCTACGCTTTGATCGTACCCTGGAAGCCAAATAGTAGTTTCCGATGCACATCTGGTGGCATTCTGTAATCTGTGGACTATCAGAGTGTTGATGAAACACAGAAATTGCATCGGGATTGAATACAACAGTCACCATGCGCACTTTCCTCCATGGGAGTAATGTCTCAAACAGTCTACGCTTTGATCGTTCCCAGGAAGACCAGTAGTAGTTTCCGATGCACATCATGAGGCATTCTGTAATCTGTGGACTATCAGAGTGTTGATGAAACACAGAAAATGCATAGGGATTGAATACAACAGTCACCATGCGCACTTTCCTCCATGGGAGTAATGTCTCAAAGAGTTTACGCTTTGATCGTTCCCTGGAAGACCAGTAGTAGTTTCCGATGGACATCTGGAATCATTCTGTAATCTGTGGACTATCAGAGTGTTGATGAAATACTGAAATTGCATCGGGATTGAATACAACTGTCACCATGCGCACTTTCCTCCATTAAAGTTATGTCTCAAACAGTCTACGCTTTGATCGTTCCCTGGAAGTCCAGTAGTAGTTTCCGATGCACATCTGGAGGCATTCTGTAATCTGTGGACTATCAGAGTGTTGATGAAACACAGAAATTGCATCGGGAAAGGAAACAAGACTAATCATGCGCACTTTCCTCCACGGGAGTAATGTCCCAAACAGTCTACGCTTTGATCGTTCCCTGGAAGACTAGTAGTAGTTTCCGATGCACATCTGGTGGCATACTGTAATCTGTGGACTATCAGAGTGATGATGAAACACAGAAATTGCATCGGGATTGAACACAACAGTCACCATGCGCACTTTCCTCCATGGGAGTAATGTCTCAAACGGTCTACGTCTTTGATCGTTCCCTGGAAGACCAGTAGTAGTTTCTGATGCACATCTGGAGGCTTTCTGTAATCTGTGGTCTATCAGAGTGTTGATGAAACACAGAAATTGCATCGGGATTGAACACAACAGTCACCATGCGCACTTTCCTCCATGGGAGTAATGTCTCAAATAGTTAACGCTATGATCGTTCCCTGGAAGACCAGTAGTAGTGTCCGATGCACATCTGGAGGCATTCTGTAATCTGTGGACTATCAGTGTGTTGATGAAACACAGAAAATGCATCGGGATTGAATACAACAGTCACCATCCGCACTTTCCTCCATGGGAGTAGTTTCTGAAACAGTCTACGCTTCGATCGTTCCCTGGAAGATCAGAAGTAGTTTCCGATGCACATCTGTAAGCATTCTATAATCTGTTTACTATCTGAGAGTTGATGAAACCCAGAAATTGCATCGGGATTGAATACAACGGTCACCATGCGCACTTTCCTCCATGGGAGTAATGTCTCAAACAGTCTACGCTTTGATCGTTCATCTGGAAGACCAGTAGTAGTTACCGATACACATCTGGAGGCATTCTGAAATCTGTGGACTATCAGAGTGTTGAAGAAACACAGAAAATGCATCGGGGTTGTATACAACAGTCACCATGCGCACTTTCCAACATGGGAGTAATGTCTCAAATAGTTTACGCTTTTGATCGTTCAATGGAAGACCAGTAGTAGTGTCCGATGCACATCTGGAAACATTCTGTAATCTGTGGACTATCAGAGTGTTGATGAAACACAGAAAATGCATCGGGATTGAATACAACAGTCACCATGCGCACTTTCCTCCACGGGAGTAATGTCTCAAATATCTATGCTTTGATCGTTCCCTGGAAGACGAGTAGCAGTTTCCGATGCACATCTGGTGGCATTCTGTAACCTGTGGACTATCAGAGTATTGATGAAACACAGAAATTGCATCGGGATTGAATACAACAGTCACCATGCACACTTTCCTCCGTGGGAGTAATGTCTCAAACAGTCTACACTTTGATCGTTCCGTGCAAGACCAGTAGTAGTTTCCGATTGACATCTGGATTCATTCTGTACTCTGTGGACTATCAGAGCGTTGATGAAACACAGTTATTGCATCGGGATTGCATACAATAATCACCATGTGCACTTTCCTCCATAAAAGTAATGTCTCAAACAGTCTACGCTTTGATCGTTCCCTGGAAGACCAGTAGTAGTTTCCGATGCACATCTGGTGACATACTGTAATCTGTTTACTATCTGAGAGTTGATGAAACACAGAAATTGCATCGGGATTGAATACAACAGTCACCATGCGCACTTTCCTCCATGGGAGTAATGTCTCAAACAGTCTACGCTTTGATCGTTCATCTGGAAGACCAGTAGTAGTTACCGATGCACACCTGGAGGAATTCTGAAATCTGTGGACTATCAGAGTGTTGAAGAAACACAGAAAATGCATCGGGATTGAATACAACAGTCACCATGCGCACTTTCCTCCATGGGAGTAATGTCTCAAAGAGTTTACGCTTTGATCGTTCCCTGGAAGACCAGTAGTAGTGTCTGATGCACATCTGGAGGCATTCTGTAATCTGTGGACTATCAGAGTGTTGCTGAAACACAGAAAATGCATCGGGATTGAATACAACAGTCACCATGCGCACTATCCTCCATGGGAGTAATGTCTCAAACATTGTACGCTTTGATCGTTTTTAGGAAGACCAAAAGTAGTTTCCGATGCACATCTGGAGGCATTCTGTAATCTGTGGACCTTCTAAGTGTTGATGAAACACAGAAATTGAATCGGGATTGAATACAACAGTCACCATGCGCACTTTCCTCCATGGGAGTAATTCTCAAACAGTCTAGGCTTTGATCGTTCCCTTGAAGACCAGTAGTAGTTTCCGATGCACATCTGGTGGCATTGTGTAACCTGTGGACAATCAGAGTGTTGATGAAACACAGAAATTGCATCGGGATTGAATACAACAGTCACCATGCGCACTTTCCACCACAGGAGTAATGTCTCAAACAGTCTACGCTTTAATCGTTCCCTGGAAGTCCAGTAGTAGTTTCCGATGCACATCTGGAGGCATTCTGTAATCTGTGGACTATCAGAGTGTTGATGAAACACAGCAATTGCATTGGTATTGAACACAACACTCACCATGCGCACTTTCCCCCATGGGAGTAATGTCTGAAACAGTCTACGCTTCGATCGTTCCCTGGAAGACCAGAAGTAGTTTCCGATGCACATCTGGAGGCATTCTATAATCTGTTTACTATCTGAGAGTTGATGAAACACAGAAATTGCATCGGGATTGAATACAACAGTCACCATGCGCACTCTCCTCCATGGGAGTAATGTCTCAAACAGTGTACGCTTTGATCGTTCCCAGGAAGACCAAAAGTAGTTTCCGATGCACATCTGGAGGCATTCTGTAATCTGTGGACCTTCAAAGTGTTGATGAAACACAGAAATTGAATCGGGATTGAATACAACAGTCACCATGCGCACTTTCCTCCATGGGAGTAATGTCTCAAAGAGTTTACGATTTGATCGTTCCCTGGAAGACCAGTAGTAGTGTCCGATGCACATCTGGAGGCATTCTATAATCTGTTTACTATCTGAGAGTTGATGAAACACAGAAATTGCATCGGGATTGAATACAACAGTCACCATGCGCACTCTCCTCAATGGGAGTAATGTCTCAAAGAGTTTACGATTTGATCGTTCCCTGGAAGACCAGTAGTAGTGTCCGATGCACATCTGGAGGCATTCTGTAATCTGTGGTCTATCAGAGTGTTGATGAAACACAGAAAATGCATCGAGATTGAATACAACAGTCACCATGAGCACTTTCCTCCATGGGAGTAATGTCTCAAACAGTCTACGCTTTGATCGTTCCCAGGAAGACCAGTAGTAGTTTCCGATGCACATCTGGAGGCATTCTGTAATCTGTGGACTATCAGAGTGTTGATGTAACAAAGAAAATGCATCGGGATTGAATACAACAGTCACCATGCGCACTTTCCTCCATGGGAGTAATGTCTCAAAGAGTTTACGCTTTGTTCGTTCCCTGGAAGACCAGTAGTAGTTTATGATGGACATCTGGAGGCATTCTGTAATCTGTGGACTATCAGAGTGTTGATGAAACACAGAAATTGCATCGGGAAAGGAAACAACACTCATCATGCGCACTTTCCTCCACGGCAGTAATGTCTCAAACAGTCTACGCTTTGATCGTTCATCTGGAAGACCAGTAGTAGTTACCGATGCACATCTGGAGGCATTCTGAAATCTGTGGACTATCAGAGTGTTGAAGAAACACAGAAAATGCATTTGGATTGAATACAACAGTCACCATGCGCACTTTCCTCCATGGGAGTAATGTCTCAAAGAGTTTACGCTTTGATCGTTCCCTGGAAGACCAGTAGAAGTGTCCGATGCACATCTGGAGGCATTCTGTAATCTATGGACTATCAGAGTGTTGATGAAACACAGAAAATGCATCGGGATTGAATACAACAGTCACCATGCACACTTTCCTCCATATGAGTAATGTCTCAAACAGTGTACGCTTTGATCGTTCCCAGGAAGACCAAAAGTAGTTTCCGATGCACATCTGGAGGCATTCTGTAATCTGTGGACCTTCAAAGTGTTGATGAAACACAGAAATTGAATCGGGATTGAATACAACAGTCACCATGCGCACTTTCCTCCATGGGAGTAATGTCTCAAAGAGTTTACGCTTTGATTGTTCCTTGGAAGACCAGTAGTAGTGTCCGATGCACATCTGGTGGCATTCTGTAACCTGTATACAATCAGAGTGTTGATGAAACACAGAAATTGCATCGGTATTGAATACAACAGTCACCATGCGCACTTTCCTCCACAGAGGTAATGTGTCAAACAGTCTACGCTTTAATCGTTCCCTGGAAGTCCAGTAGTAGTTTCCGATGCACATCTGGAGGCATTCCGTAATTTGTGGACTATCAGCGTGTTGATGAAACACAGAAAATGCAACCGGATTGAATACAATAGTCACCATGCGAACTTTCCTCCATGGGAGTAATGTCTCAAAGAGTTTACGATTTGATCGTTCCCTGGAAGACCAGTAGTAGTTTCCGATGGACATCTGGAGGCATTCTGTAATCTGTTGACTATCAGAGTGTTGATGAAATACAGAAATTGCATCGTGATTGAATACAACTGTCACCATGCGCACTTTCCTCCTCAAAAGTTATGTCTCAAACAGTCTACGCTTTGATCGTTCCCTGGAAGTCCAGTAGTAGTTTCCGATTCACATCTGGAGGCATTCTGTCATCTGTGGACTATCAGAGTGTTGATGAAACACAGAAATTGCATCGGGAAAGGAAACAACACTCATCATGCGCACTTTCCTCCACGGGAGTAATGTCCCAAGCAGTCTACGCTTTGATCTTTCATCTGGAAGACCAGTAGTAGTTACCGATGCACATCTGGGGGCATTCTGAAATCTGTGGACTATCAGAGTGTTGATGAAACACAGAAAATGCATCGGGATTGAATACAACAGTCACCATGCGCACTTTCCTCAACGGGAGTAATGTCTCAAACAGTCTACGCTTTGATCGTTCAATGGAAGACCAGTAGTAGTTTCCGATGCACATCTGGTGGCATTCTGTAATCTGTGGACTATCAGAGTGTTGATGAAACACAGAAAAAGCATCGGGATTGAATACAACAGTCACCATGTGCACTTTCCTCCATGGGAGTAATGTCTCAAACAGTGTACGCTTTGATCGTTCCCAGGAAGACAAAAAGTAGTTTCCGATGCACATCTGGAGGCATTCTGTAGTCTGTGGACCTTCAAAGTGTTGATTAAACACAGAAATTGAATCGGGATTGAATTCAACAGTCACCATGCGCACTTTCCTCCATGGGAGTAATTCTCAAACAGTCTAGGCTTTGATCATTCCCTGGAAGACCAGTAGTAGTTTCCGATGCACGTCTGGTGGCATTCTGTAACCTGTGGACAATCAGCGTGTTGATGAAACACAGAAATTGCATCGGGATTGAATACAACAGTCACCATGCGCACTTTCCTCCACAGGATTAATGTCTCAAACAGTCTACGACTTAATCGTTCCCTGGAAGTCCAGTAGTAGTTTCCGATGCACTTCTGGAGGCATTCTGTAATCTGTGGACAATCAGAGTGTTGATGAAACACAGAAATTGCATCGGGATTGAATACAAAAGTCACCATGCGCATTTTCCTCCAATGGGAGTAATGTCAAAAGAGTTTACACTTTGATCGTTCCCTGGAAGACCAGTAGTAGTTTCCGATGCACATCTGGAGGCATTCTGTAATCTGTGGACAATCAGAGTGTTGATGAAACACAGAAATTGCATCGGGATTGAATACAACAGTCACCATCCGCACTTTCCTCCATGGGAGTAATGTCTGAAACAGTCTACCCTTCGATCGTTCCCTGGAAAACCAGAAGTAGTTTCCGATGCACATCTGGAGGCATGATAAACCTGTTTATTATCTGAGAGTTGATGAAACACAGAAATTGCATCGGGATTGAATACAACAGTCACCATCCGCACTTTCTTCCATGGGAGTAATGTCTCAAAGAGTTTACGATTTGATCGTTCACAGGAAGACCAGTAGTAGTGTCCGATGCACATCTGGAGGCATTCTGTAATCTGTGGACTATCAGAGTGTTGATGAAACACAGAAAATGCATCGGGATTGAATACAACAGTCACCATGCGCACTTTCCTCCACGGGAAACACAGAAATTGCATAGGGATTGAATACAACAGTCACCATGCGCACTTTCCTCCAGGGGAGTAATGTCTCAAACAGTCTACCCTTTGATCGTTCCCAGGAAGACCAGTAGTAGTTTCCGATGCACATCTGGAGGCATTCTGTAATCTGTGGACTATCAGAGTGTTGATGAAACACAGAAGATGTCTCAAACAGTCTACGCTTTGATCGTTCCCTGGAAGACGAGTAGCAGTTTCCGATGCACATCTTGTGGCATTCTGTAACCTGTGGACTATCAGAGTATTGATGAAACACAGAAATTGCATCGGGATTGAATACAACAGTCACCATGCGCACTTTCCTCCACGGGAGTAATGTCTCAAACAGTCTACGCTTTGATCGTTCCCTGGAAGACGAGTAGTAGTTTCCGATGCACATCTGGTGGCATTCTGTAACCTGTGGACTATCAGAGTATTGATGAAACACAGAAATTGCATCGGGTTTGAATACAACAGTCACCATGCGCCCTTTCCTCCACGGGAGTAATGTCTCAAACAGTCTACGCTTTGATCGTTCCCTGGAAGACCAGTAGTAGTTACCGATGCACATCTGGTGGCATTCTGTAATCTGTGGACCTTCAAAGTGTTGATGAAACACAGAAATTGAATAGGGATTGAGTACAACAGTCACCATGCGCACTCTCCTCCATGGGAGTAATGTCTCAAAGAGTTTACGCTTTGATCGTTCCCTGGAAGACCAGTAGTAGTGTCCGATGCACATCTGGAGGCTTTCTGTTATCTGTGGACTATCAGAGTGTTGATGAAACACAGAAATTGCATCGGGATTGAATACAACAGTCACCATGCGCATTTTCCTCCAATGGCAGTAATGTCAATAGAGTTTACGCTTTGATCGTTCCCTGGAAGACCACTAAGAGTTTTCGATGCACATCTGGAGGCATTCTGTAAGCTGTGGACTATCAGAGTGTTGATGAAACACAGAAATTGCATCGGGATTGAATACAACAGTCACCATCCATACTTTCCTTCATGGGAGTAATGTCTGAAACAGTCTACGCTTTGATCGTTCCCTGGAAGACCAGTAGTAGATTCCGATGCACATAGGGTGGCATTCTGTAATCTGTTGACCATCAGACTGTTGATGAAACACAGAAATTGCATCGGGATTGAATACAACAGTCACCATGCGCACTTTCCTCCACGGGAGTAATGTCTCAAACACTCCACGCTTTGATCGTTCTCTGGAAGACCAGTAGTAGTTTCCGATGCACAACTGGTGGCATTCTGTAATCTGTGGACTATCAGAGTGTTGATGAAACACAGAAATTGCATCGGGACTGAATACAACAGTCACCAGGCGCACTTGTCTCCATGGGAGTAATGTCTCAAACAGTCTAGGCTTTGAAACTTCCTGGCAGATTAAAACTGTGTGCCCGACCGAGACTCGAACTCGGCACCTTTGCCTTTCGCGGGCAAGTGCTCTACCAACTGAGCTACCGAAGCACGACTCACGACCGGTACTCACAGCTTTACTTCTGCCAGTATCCGCCTCCTACCTTCCAAACTTTACAGAAGCTCTTCTGCGAACCATGCAGAACTAGCACTTCTGAAAGAAAGGATATTGCGGAGACATGGCTTAGCCACAGCCTAGGGGATGTTTCCAGAATGAGATTTCCACTCTGCAGCGGAGTGTGCGCTGATATGAAACTTCCTGGCAGATTAAAACTGTGTGCCCGACCGAGACTCGAACTCGGCACCTTTGCCTTTCGCGGGCAAGTGCTCTACCAACTGAGCTACCGAAGCACGACTCACGACCGGTACTCACAGCTTTACTTCTGCCAGTATCCGCCTCCTACCTTCCAAACTTTACAGAAGCTCTTCTGCGAACCATGCAGAACTAGCACTTCTGAAAGAAAGGATATTGCGGAGACATGGCTTAGCCACAGCCTAGGGGATGTTTCCAGAATGAGATTTCCACTCTGCAGCGGAGTGTGCGCTGATATGAAACTTCCTGGCAGATTAAAACTGTGTGCCCGACCGAGACTCGAACTCGGCACCTTTGCCTTTCGCGGGCAAGTGCTCTACCAACTGAGCTACCGAAGCACGACTCACGACCGGTACTCACAGCTTTACTTCTGCCAGTATCCGCCTCCTACCTTCCAAACTTTACAGAAGCTCTTCTGCGAACCATGCAGAACTAGCACTTCTGAAAGAAAGGATATTGCGGAGACATGGCTTAGCCACAGCCTAGGGGATGTTTCCAGAATGAGATTTCCACTCTGCAGCGGAGTGTGCGCTGATATGAAACTTCCTGGCAGATTAAAACTGTGTGCCCGACCGAGACTCGAACTCGGCACCTTTGCCTTTCGCGGGCAAGTGCTCTACCAACTGAGCTACCGAAGCACGACTCACGACCGGTACTCACAGCTTTACTTCTGCCAGTATCCGCCTCCTACCTTCCAAACTTTACAGAAGCTCTTCTGCGAACCATGCAGAACTAGCACTTCTGAAAGAAAGGATATTGCGGAGACATGGCTTAGCCACAGCCTAGGGGATGTTTCCAGAATGAGATTTCCACTCTGCAGCGGAGTGTGCGCTGATATGAAACTTCCTGGCAGATTAAAACTGTGTGCCCGACCGAGACTCGAACTCGGCACCTTTGCCTTTCGCGGGCAAGTGCTCTACCAACTGAGCTACCGAAGCACGACTCACGACCGGTACTCACAGCTTTACTTCTGCCAGTATCCGCCTCCTACCTTCCAAACTTTACAGAAGCTCTTCTGCGAACCATGCAGAACTAGCACTTCTGAAAGAAAGGATATTGCGGAGACATGGCTTAGCCACAGCCTAGGGGATGTTTCCAGAATGAGATTTCCACTCTGCAGCGGAGTGTGCGCTGATATGAAACTTCCTGGCAGATTAAAACTGTGTGCCCGACCGAGACTCGAACTCGGCACCTTTGCCTTTCGCGGGCAAGTGCTCTACCAACTGAGCTACCGAAGCACGACTCACGACCGGTACTCACAGCTTTACTTCTGCCAGTATCCGCCTCCTACCTTCCAAACTTTACAGAAGCTCTTCTGCGAACCATGCAGAACTAGCACTTCTGAAAGAAAGGATATTGCGGAGACATGGCTTAGCCACAGCCTAGGGGATGTTTCCAGAATGAGATTTCCACTCTGCAGCGGAGTGTGCGCTGATATGAAACTTCCTGGCAGATTAAAACTGTGTGCCCGACCGAGACTCGAACTCGGCACCTTTGCCTTTCGCGGGCAAGTGCTCTACCAACTGAGCTACCGAAGCACGACTCACGACCGGTACTCACAGCTTTACTTCTGCCAGTATCCGCCTCCTACCTTCCAAACTTTACAGAAGCTCTTCTGCGAACCATGCAGAACTAGCACTTCTGAAAGAAAGGATATTGCGGAGACATGGCTTAGCCACAGCCTAGGGGATGTTTCCAGAATGAGATTTCCACTCTGCAGCGGAGTGTGCGCTGATATGAAACTTCCTGGCAGATTAAAACTGTGTGCCCGACCGAGACTCGAACTCGGCACCTTTGCCTTTCGCGGGCAAGTGCTCTACCAACTGAGCTACCGAAGCACGACTCACGACCGGTACTCACAGCTTTACTTCTGCCAGTATCCGCCTCCTACCTTCCAAACTTTACAGAAGCTCTTCTGCGAACCATGCAGAACTAGCACTTCTGAAAGAAAGGATATTGCGGAGACATGGCTTAGCCACAGCCTAGGGGATGTTTCCAGAATGAGATTTCCACTCTGCAGCGGAGTGTGCGCTGATATGAAACTTCCTGGCAGATTAAAACTGTGTGCCCGACCGAGACTCGAACTCGGCACCTTTGCCTTTCGCGGGCAAGTGCTCTACCAACTGAGCTACCGAAGCACGACTCACGACCGGTACTCACAGCTTTACTTCTGCCAGTATCCGCCTCCTACCTTCCAAACTTTACAGAAGCTCTTCTGCGAACCATGCAGAACTAGCACTTCTGAAAGAAAGGATATTGCGGAGACATGGCTTAGCCACAGCCTAGGGGATGTTTCCAGAATGAGATTTCCACTCTGCAGCGGAGTGTGCGCTGATATGAAACTTCCTGGCAGATTAAAACTGTGTGCCCGACCGAGACTCGAACTCGGCACCTTTGCCTTTCGCGGGCAAGTGCTCTACCAACTGAGCTACCGAAGCACGACTCACGACCGGTACTCACAGCTTTACTTCTGCCAGTATCCGCCTCCTACCTTCCAAACTTTACAGAAGCTCTTCTGCGAACCATGCAGAACTAGCACTTCTGAAAGAAAGGATATTGCGGAGACATGGCTTAGCCACAGCCTAGGGGATGTTTCCAGAATGAGATTTCCACTCTGCAGCGGAGTGTGCGCTGATATGAAACTTCCTGGCAGATTAAAACTGTGTGCCCGACCGAGACTCGAACTCGGCACCTTTGCCTTTCGCGGGCAAGTGCTCTACCAACTGAGCTACCGAAGCACGACTCACGACCGGTACTCACAGCTTTACTTCTGCCAGTATCCGCCTCCTACCTTCCAAACTTTACAGAAGCTCTTCTGCGAACCATGCAGAACTAGCACTTCTGAAAGAAAGGATATTGCGGAGACATGGCTTAGCCACAGCCTAGGGGATGTTTCCAGAATGAGATTTCCACTCTGCAGCGGAGTGTGCGCTGATATGAAACTTCCTGGCAGATTAAAACTGTGTGCCCGACCGAGACTCGAACTCGGCACCCCTAGGCTGTGGCTAAGCCATGTCTCCGCAATATCCTTTCTTTCAGAAGTGCTAGTTCTGCATGGTTCGCAGAAGAGCTTCTGTAAAGTTTGGAAGGTAGGAGGCGGATACTGGCAGAAGTAAAGCTGTGAGTACCGGTCGTGAGTCGTGCTTCGGTAGCTCAGTTGGTAGAGCACTTGCCCGCGAAAGGCAAAGGTGCCGAGTTCGAGTCTCGGTCGGGCACACAGTTTTAATCTGCCAGGAAGTTTCATATCAGCGCACACTCCGCTGCAGAGTGGAAATCTCATTCTGGAAACATCCCCTAGGCTGTGGCTAAGCCATGTCTCCGCAATATCCTTTCTTTCAGAAGTGCTAGTTCTGCATGGTTCGCAGAAGAGCTTCTGTAAAGTTTGGAAGGTAGGAGGCGGATACTGGCAGAAGTAAAGCTGTGAGTACCGGTCGTGAGTCGTGCTTCGGTAGCTCAGTTGGTAGAGCACTTGCCCGCGAAAGGCAAAGGTGCCGAGTTCGAGTCTCGGTCGGGCACACAGTTTTAATCTGCCAGGAAGTTTCATATCAGCGCACACTCCGCTGCAGAGTGGAAATCTCATTCTGGAAACATCCCCTAGGCTGTGGCTAAGCCATGTCTCCGCAATATCCTTTCTTTCAGAAGTGCTAGTTCTGCATGGTTCGCAGAAGAGCTTCTGTAAAGTTTGGAAGGTAGGAGGCGGATACTGGCAGAAGTAAAGCTGTGAGTACCGGTCGTGAGTCGTGCTTCGGTAGCTCAGTTGGTAGAGCACTTGCCCGCGAAAGGCAAAGGTGCCGAGTTCGAGTCTCGGTCGGGCACACAGTTTTAATCTGCCAGGAAGTTTCATATCAGCGCACACTCCGCTGCAGAGTGGAAATCTCATTCTGGAAACATCCCCTAGGCTGTGGCTAAGCCATGTCTCCGCAATATCCTTTCTTTCAGAAGTGCTAGTTCTGCATGGTTCGCAGAAGAGCTTCTGTAAAGTTTGGAAGGTAGGAGGCGGATACTGGCAGAAGTAAAGCTGTGAGTACCGGTCGTGAGTCGTGCTTCGGTAGCTCAGTTGGTAGAGCACTTGCCCGCGAAAGGCAAAGGTGCCGAGTTCGAGTCTCGGTCGGGCACACAGTTTTAATCTGCCAGGAAGTTTCATATCAGCGCACACTCCGCTGCAGAGTGGAAATCTCATTCTGGAAACATCCCCTAGGCTGTGGCTAAGCCATGTCTCCGCAATATCCTTTCTTTCAGAAGTGCTAGTTCTGCATGGTTCGCAGAAGAGCTTCTGTAAAGTTTGGAAGGTAGGAGGCGGATACTGGCAGAAGTAAAGCTGTGAGTACCGGTCGTGAGTCGTGCTTCGGTAGCTCAGTTGGTAGAGCACTTGCCCGCGAAAGGCAAAGGTGCCGAGTTCGAGTCTCGGTCGGGCACACAGTTTTAATCTGCCAGGAAGTTTCATATCAGCGCACACTCCGCTGCAGAGTGGAAATCTCATTCTGGAAACATCCCCTAGGCTGTGGCTAAGCCATGTCTCCGCAATATCCTTTCTTTCAGAAGTGCTAGTTCTGCATGGTTCGCAGAAGAGCTTCTGTAAAGTTTGGAAGGTAGGAGGCGGATACTGGCAGAAGTAAAGCTGTGAGTACCGGTCGTGAGTCGTGCTTCGGTAGCTCAGTTGGTAGAGCACTTGCCCGCGAAAGGCAAAGGTGCCGAGTTCGAGTCTCGGTCGGGCACACAGTTTTAATCTGCCAGGAAGTTTCATATCAGCGCACACTCCGCTGCAGAGTGGAAATCTCATTCTGGAAACATCCCCTAGGCTGTGGCTAAGCCATGTCTCCGCAATATCCTTTCTTTCAGAAGTGCTAGTTCTGCATGGTTCGCAGAAGAGCTTCTGTAAAGTTTGGAAGGTAGGAGGCGGATACTGGCAGAAGTAAAGCTGTGAGTACCGGTCGTGAGTCGTGCTTCGGTAGCTCAGTTGGTAGAGCACTTGCCCGCGAAAGGCAAAGGTGCCGAGTTCGAGTCTCGGTCGGGCACACAGTTTTAATCTGCCAGGAAGTTTCATATCAGCGCACACTCCGCTGCAGAGTGGAAATCTCATTCTGGAAACATCCCCTAGGCTGTGGCTAAGCCATGTCTCCGCAATATCCTTTCTTTCAGAAGTGCTAGTTCTGCATGGTTCGCAGAAGAGCTTCTGTAAAGTTTGGAAGGTAGGAGGCGGATACTGGCAGAAGTAAAGCTGTGAGTACCGGTCGTGAGTCGTGCTTCGGTAGCTCAGTTGGTAGAGCACTTGCCCGCGAAAGGCAAAGGTGCCGAGTTCGAGTCTCGGTCGGGCACACAGTTTTAATCTGCCAGGAAGTTTCATATCAGCGCACACTCCGCTGCAGAGTGGAAATCTCATTCTGGAAACATCCCCTAGGCTGTGGCTAAGCCATGTCTCCGCAATATCCTTTCTTTCAGAAGTGCTAGTTCTGCATGGTTCGCAGAAGAGCTTCTGTAAAGTTTGGAAGGTAGGAGGCGGATACTGGCAGAAGTAAAGCTGTGAGTACCGGTCGTGAGTCGTGCTTCGGTAGCTCAGTTGGTAGAGCACTTGCCCGCGAAAGGCAAAGGTGCCGAGTTCGAGTCTCGGTCGGGCACACAGTTTTAATCTGCCAGGAAGTTTCATATCAGCGCACACTCCGCTGCAGAGTGGAAATCTCATTCTGGAAACATCCCCTAGGCTGTGGCTAAGCCATGTCTCCGCAATATCCTTTCTTTCAGAAGTGCTAGTTCTGCATGGTTCGCAGAAGAGCTTCTGTAAAGTTTGGAAGGTAGGAGGCGGATACTGGCAGAAGTAAAGCTGTGAGTACCGGTCGTGAGTCGTGCTTCGGTAGCTCAGTTGGTAGAGCACTTGCCCGCGAAAGGCAAAGGTGCCGAGTTCGAGTCTCGGTCGGGCACACAGTTTTAATCTGCCAGGAAGTTTCATATCAGCGCACACTCCGCTGCAGAGTGGAAATCTCATTCTGGAAACATCCCCTAGGCTGTGGCTAAGCCATGTCTCCGCAATATCCTTTCTTTCAGAAGTGCTAGTTCTGCATGGTTCGCAGAAGAGCTTCTGTAAAGTTTGGAAGGTAGGAGGCGGATACTGGCAGAAGTAAAGCTGTGAGTACCGGTCGTGAGTCGTGCTTCGGTAGCTCAGTTGGTAGAGCACTTGCCCGCGAAAGGCAAAGGTGCCGAGTTCGAGTCTCGGTCGGGCACACAGTTTTAATCTGCCAGGAAGTTCCATATCAGCGCACACTCCGCTGCAGAGTGGAAATCTCATTCTGGAAACATCCCCTAGGCTGTGGCTAAGCCATGTCTCCGCAATATCCTTTCTTTCAGAAGTGCTAGTTCTGCATGGTTCGCAGAAGAGCTTCTGTAAAGTTTGGAAGGTAGGAGGCGGATACTGGCAGAAGTAAAGCTGTGAGTACCGGTCGTGAGTCGTGCTTCGGTAGCTCAGTTGGTAGAGCACTTGCCCGCGAAAGGCAAAGGTGCCGAGTTCGAGTCTCGGTCGGGCACACAGTTTTAATCTGCCAGGAAGTTTCATATCAGCGCACACTCCGCTGCAGAGTGGAAATCTCATTCTGGAAACATCCCCTAGGCTGTGGCTAAGCCATGTCTCCGCAATATCCTTTCTTTCAGAAGTGCTAGTTCTGCATGGTTCGCAGAAGAGCTTCTGTAAAGTTTGGAAGGTAGGAGGCGGATACTGGCAGAAGTAAAGCTGTGAGTACCGGTCGTGAGTCGTGCTTCGGTAGCTCAGTTGGTAGAGCACTTGCCCGCGAAAGGCAAAGGTGCCGAGTTCGAGTCTCGGTCGGGCACACAGTTTTAATCTGCCAGGAAGTTTCATATCAGCGCACACTCCGCTGCAGAGTGGAAATCTCATTCTGGAAACATCCCCTAGGCTGTGGCTAAGCCATGTCTCCGCAATATCCTTTCTTTCAGAAGTGCTAGTTCTGCATGGTTCGCAGAAGAGCTTCTGTAAAGTTTGGAAGGTAGGAGGCGGATACTGGCAGAAGTAAAGCTGTGAGTACCGGTCGTGAGTCGTGCTTCGGTAGCTCAGTTGGTAGAGCACTTGCCCGCGAAAGGCAAAGGTGCCGAGTTCGAGTCTCGGTCGGGCACACAGTTTTAATCTGCCAGGAAGTTTCATATCAGCGCACACTCCGCTGCAGAGTGGAAATCTCATTCTGGAAACATCCCCTAGGCTGTGGCTAAGCCATGTCTCCGCAATATCCTTTCTTTCAGAAGTGCTAGTTCTGCATGGTTCGCAGAAGAGCTTCTGTAAAGTTTGGAAGGTAGGAGGCGGATACTGGCAGAAGTAAAGCTGTGAGTACCGGTCGTGAGTCGTGCTTCGGTAGCTCAGTTGGTAGAGCACTTGCCCGCGAAAGGCAAAGGTGCCGAGTTCGAGTCTCGGTCGGGCACACAGTTTTAATCTGCCAGGAAGTTTCATATCAGCGCACACTCCGCTGCAGAGTGGAAATCTCATTCTGGAAACATCCCCTAGGCTGTGGCTAAGCCATGTCTCCGCAATATCCTTTCTTTCAGAAGTGCTAGTTCTGCATGGTTCGCAGAAGAGCTTCTGTAAAGTTTGGAAGGTAGGAGGCGGATACTGGCAGAAGTAAAGCTGTGAGTACCGGTCGTGAGTCGTGCTTCGGTAGCTCAGTTGGTAGAGCACTTGCCCGCGAAAGGCAAAGGTGCCGAGTTCGAGTCTCGGTCGGGCACACAGTTTTAATCTGCCAGGAAGTTTCATATCAGCGCACACTCCGCTGCAGAGTGGAAATCTCATTCTGGAAACATCCCCTAGGCTGTGGCTAAGCCATGTCTCCGCAATATCCTTTCTTTCAGAAGTGCTAGTTCTGCATGGTTCGCAGAAGAGCTTCTGTAAAGTTTGGAAGGTAGGAGGCGGATACTGGCAGAAGTAAAGCTGTGAGTACCGGTCGTGAGTCGTGCTTCGGTAGCTCAGTTGGTAGAGCACTTGCCCGCGAAAGGCAAAGGTGCCGAGTTCGAGTCTCGGTCGGGCACACAGTTTTAATCTGCCAGGAAGTTTCATATCAGCGCACACTCCGCTGCAGAGTGGAAATCTCATTCTGGAAACATCCCCTAGGCTGTGGCTAAGCCATGTCTCCGCAATATCCTTTCTTTCAGAAGTGCTAGTTCTGCATGGTTCGCAGAAGAGCTTCTGTAAAGTTTGGAAGGTAGGAGGCGGATACTGGCAGAAGTAAAGCTGTGAGTACCGGTCGTGAGTCGTGCTTCGGTAGCTCAGTTGGTAGAGCACTTGCCCGCGAAAGGCAAAGGTGCCGAGTTCGAGTCTCGGTCGGGCACACAGTTTTAATCTGCCAGGAAGTTTCATATCAGCGCACACTCCGCTGCAGAGTGGAAATCTCATTCCAGTCTAGGCTTTGATCGTTCCCTAGAAGACCAGTAGTAGTTTCCGATGCACATCTGGAGGCATTTTGCAATCTGTGGACTATCAGAGTGTTGATGAAACACAGAAATTGCATCGGGATTGAATACAACAGTCACCATGCGCACTTTCCTCCATGTTAGTAATATCACTAACAGTCTACGCTTTGATCATTCCCTGGAAGACCAGTAGTAGTGTCCGATGCACATCTGGAGGCATTCTGTAATCTGTGGACTATCAGAGTGTTGATGGAACACAGAAAATGGATCGGGATAGAATATAACAGTCACCATGCGCACTTTCCTCCACGGGAGTAATGTCACAAACAGTCTACGCTTTGATCGTTTCCTGGAAGACCAGTAGTAGTTTCCGATGCACATCTGGTGGCATTCTGTAACCTGTGGACTATCAGAGTATTAATGAAACACAGAAATTGCATCGGGATTGAATACAACAGTCACCATGCACACTTTCCTCCATGCAAGTAATGTCTCAAACAGTCTACGCTTTGATCGTTCCCTGGAAGACCAGTAGCAGTTTCCGATGCACATCTGGAGGCATCCGGTAATCGGTGGACTATCAGAGTGTTGATGTAACACAGAAATTGATTCGGGATTGAATACAATAGTCACCATGAGCACTTTCCTCCATGGGAGTAATGTCTGAAACAGTCTACGCTTCGATCGTTCCCTGGAAGACCAGAAGTAGTTTCCGATGCACATCTGGAGGCATTCTATAATCTGTTTACTATCTGAGAGTTGATGAAACACAGAAATTGCATCGGGATTGAATACAACAGTCACCATGCGCACTTTCCTCCATGGGAATAATGTCTCAAAGAGTTTACGCTTTGATCGTTCCCTGGAAGACCAGTAGGAGTGTCTGATGCACATCTGGAGGCATTCTGTAATCTGTGGACTATCAGAGTGTTGATGAAACACAGAAAATGCATCGGGATTGAATACAACAGTCACCATGCGCACTTTCCTCCACGGGAGTAAGGTCTCAAACAGTCTACGCTTTGGTCGTTCCCTGGAAGACGAGTAGCAGTTTCCGATGCACATCTGGTGGCATTCTGTAGCCTGTGGACTATCAGAGTATTGATGAAACACAGAAATTGCATCGGGATTGAATACAACAGTCACCATGCGCACTTTCCTCCACGGGAGTAATGTCTCAAACAGTGTACGCTTCGATCGTTCCCAGGAAGACCAGTAGTAGTTTGCGATGCACATCTGGATGCATTCTGTAATCTGTGTACCTTCAAAGTGTTGATGAAACACAGAAATTGAATCGGGATTGAATACAACTGTCACCATGCGCACTTTCCTCCATGTTAGTAATGTCTCAAAGAGTTCACGCTTTGATCGTTCCCTGCAAGACCAGTAGCAGTTTCCGATGCACATCTGGTGGCATTCTGTAACCTGTGGACTATCAGAGTATTGATGAAACACAGAAATTGCATCGGGATTGAATACAACAGTCACCATGCGGACTTTCCTCCATGGGAGTAATGTCTCAAACAGTCTACGCTTTGATCGTTCCCTGGAAGACCAGTAGTAGTTTCCGATGCACGTCTGGTGGCATTCTGTAATCTGTGGACTATCAGAGTGTTGATGAAACACAGAAAATGCATAGGTATTGAATACAACAGTCACCATGCGCACTTTCCTCCATGGGAGTAATGTCACAAACAGTGTACGCTTCGATCGTTCCCAGGAAGACCAGTAGTAGTTTCCGATGCACATCTGGAGGCATTCTGTAATCTGTGGACCTTCAAAGTGTTGATGAAACACAGAAATTGAATCGGGATTGAATACAACAGTCACCATGCGCACTTTCCTCCATGGGAGTAAAGTCTCAAAGAGTTTACGCTTTGATCGTTCCCTGGAAGACCAGTAGTAGTGTCCGATGCACATCTGGAGGCTTTCTGTAATCTGTGGACTATCAGAGTGTTGATGAAACACAGAAATTGCATCGGGATTGAATACTACAGTCACAATGCGCATTTTCCTCCAATGGGAGTAATGTCAAAAGAGTTTACGCTTTGATCGTTCCCTGGAAGACCAGTAGTAGTTTCCGATGCACATCTGGAGGCATTCTGTAATCTGTGGACTATCAGAGTGTTGATGAAACACAGAAATTGCATCGGGATTGAATAAAACAGTCACCATCCACACTTTCCTTCATGGGAGTAATGTCCGAAACAGTCTACGCTTTGATCGTTTCCTGGAAGACCAGTAGTAGTTTCCGATGCACATATGGTGGCATTCTGTAATCTGTTGACCATCAGAGTGTTGATGAAACACAGAAATTGCATCGGGATTGAATACAACAATCACCATGCGCACTTTCCTCCACAGGAGTAATGTCTCAAACAGTCCACGCTTTGATCGTTCTCTGGAAGACCAGTAGTGGTTTCCGGTGCACAACTGGTGGCATTCTGTAATCTGTGGACTATCAGAGTGTTGATGAAACACAGAAATTGCATCGGGACTGAATACAACAGTCACAAGGCGCACTTGTCTCCTTGGGAGTAATGTCACAAACAGTCTAGGCTTTGATCGTTCCCTAGAAGACCAGTAGTAGTTTCCGATGCACATCTGCAGGCATTTTGAAATCAGTGGACTATCAGAGTGTTGATGAAACACAGAAATTGCATCGGGATTGAATACAACAGTCACCATGCGCACTTTCCTCCATGTTAGTAATATCACTAACAGTCTACGCTTTGATTATTCCCTCGAAGTCCAGTAGTAGTTTCCGATTCACATCTGGAGGCATTCTGTAATCTGTGGACTGTCAGAGTGTTGATGGAACATAGAAAATGCATCGGGATACAATATAACAGTCACCATGCGCACTTTCCTCCACGGGAGTAATGTCGCAAACAGTCTACGCTTTGATCGTTCCCTGGAAGACCAGTAGTAGTTTCCGATGCACATCTGGTGGCATTCTGTAATCTGTGTACCTTCAAAGTGTTGATGAAACACAGAAATTGAATCGGGTTGAATACCACAGTCACCATGCGCACTTTCCTCCATGGGAGTAATGTCTCAAAGAGTTTACGCTTTGATCGTTAGCTGGAAGACCAGTAGTAGTGTCCGATGCACATCTGGAGGCTTTCTGTGATCTGTGGACTATCAGAGTGTTAATGAAACACAGAAATTGCATCGGGATTTTGTACAACAGTCACCATTCACATTTTCCTCCAATGGGAGTAATGTCAAGAGAGTTTACGCTTTGATCGTTCCCTGGAAGACCAGTAGTAGTTTCCGATGCACATCCGGAGGCATTCTGTAATCAGTGGACTATCAGAGTGTTGATGAAACACAGAAATTGCATCGGGATTGAATACAACAGTCACCATCCACACTTTCCTTCATGGGAGTAATGTCTGAAACAGTCTACGCTTTGATCGTTCCCTGGAAGACCAGTAGTAGTTTTCGATGCACATATGGTGGCATTCTGTAATCTGTTGACCATCACAGTGTTGATGAAACACAGAAATTGCATCGGGATTGAATACAACAGTCACCATGCGCACTTTCCTCCATGTTAGTAATATCACTAACAGTCTACGCTTTGATCATTCCCTCGAAGACCAGTAGTAGTTTCCGATGCACATCAGGAGGCATTCTGTCATCTGTGGACTATCAGAGTGTCGATGAAACACAGAAAATGCATCGGTATTGAATACAACAGTCTCCATGCGCACTTTACTCCATGGGAGTAATGACTCAAAGAGTTTACGCTTTGATCGTTCCCTGGAAGACCAGTAGTAGTGTCCGTTGCACATCTGGAGGTATTCTGTAATCTGTGGACTATCAGAGTGTTGATGGAACACAGAAAATGCTACGGGATAGAATATAACAGTCACCATGCGCACTTTCCTCCACAGGAGTAATGTCTCAAACAGTCTACGCTTTGATCATTGCCTGGAAGACCAGTAGTAGTTTCCGATGCACATCTGGTGGCTTTCTGTAACCTGTGGACTATCAGAGTATTGATGAAACACAGAAATTGCATCGGGATTGAATACAACAGTCACCATGCGCACTTTCCTCCACGGGAGTAATGTCTCAAACAGTCTACGCTTTGATCGTTCCCTGGAAGACGAGTAGCAGTTTCCGATGCACATCTGGTGGCATTCTGTAACCTGTGGACTATCAGAGTATTGATGAAACACAGAAATTGCATCGGGATTGAATACAACAGTCACCTTTCGCACTTTCCTAAACGGGAGCAATGTCTCAAACAGTCTACGCTTTGATCGTTCCCTGGAAGACCAGTAGTAGTTTCCGATGCACGTCTGGTGGCATTCTGTAATCTGTGGACTATCAGAGTGTTGATGAAACACAGAAAATGCAACAGGATTGAATACAACAGTCGCCATGCGCACTTTCCTCCATGGGATTAATGTCTCAAACTGTGTACGCTTTGATCGTTCCCAGGAAGACCAGTAGTAGTTTCCGATGCACATCTGGATACATTCTGTAATCTGTGTACCTTCAAAGTGTTGATGAAACACAGAAATTGAATCGGGTTGAATACCACAGTCACCATGCGCACTTTCCTCCATGGGAGTAATGTCTCAAAGAGTTTACGCTTTGATCGTTAGCTGGAAGACCAGTAGTAGTGTCCGATGCACATCTGGAGGCTTTCTGTAATCTGTGGACTATCAGAGTGTTAATGAAACACAGAAATTGAATCGGGATTTTGTACAACAGTCACCATGCACATTTTCCTCCAATGGGAGTAATGTCAAAAGTGTTTACGCTTTGATCGTTCCCTGGAAGACCAGTAGTAGTTTCCGATGCACATCTTGAGGCATTCTGTAATCAGTGGACTATCAGAGTGTTGATGAAACACAGAAATTGCATCGGGATTGAATACAACAGTCACCATCCACACTTTCCTTCATGGGAGTAAAGTCTGAAACAGTCTACGCTTTGATCGTTCCCTGGAAGACCAGTAGTAGTTTCCGATGCACATATAGTGGCATTCTGTAATCTGTTGACCATCACAGTGTTGATGAAACACAGAAATTGCATCGGGATTGAATACAAGAGTCACCATGCGCACTTTCCTCCACGGGAGTAATGTCTCAAACAGTCCACGCTTTGATCGTTCTCTGGAAGACCAGTAGTAGTTTCCGATGCACAACTGGTGGCATTCTGTAATTTGTGGACTATCAGAGTGTTGATGGAACACAGAAAATGCATCGGGATAGAATATAGCAGTCACCATGCGCACTTTCCTCCACAGGAGTAATGTCTCAAACAGTCCACGCTTTGATCATTGCCTGGAAGACCAGTAGTAGTTTCCGATGCACATCTGGTGGCTTTCTGTAACCTGTGGACTATCAGAGTATTAATGAAACCCAGAAATTGCATCGGGATTGAATACAACAGTCACCATGCACACTTTCCTCCATGCAAGTAATGTCTCAAACAGTCTACGCTTTGATCGTTCCCTGGAAGACCAGTAGTAGTTTCCGATGCACATCTGGAGGCATCCTGTAATCGGTGGACTATCAGAGTGTTGATGTAACACAGAAATTGCCTCGGGATTGAATACAACAGTCACCATGCGCACTTTCCTCCATGGTAGTAATGTCTAACAGAGTCTACGCTTTGATCGTTCCCTGGAAGACCAAAAGTAGCTTCCGATGAACATCTGGAGGCATTCTGCAATCTGTGGACTATCAGAGTGTTGATGAAACACAGAAATTGCATCAGGATTGAATACAACATACACCTTGCGCACTTTCCTCCACGGGAGTAATGTCCCAAACAGTCTACGCTTTGATCGTTCCCTGGAAGACCAGTAGTAGTTTCCGATGCACATCTGGAGGCATTCTGTAATCTGTGGACTATCAGAGTGCTGATGAAACACAGAAATTGCATCGGGATTGAATACAACAGTCACAATGCTCACTTTCCTCCATGGGAGAAATTCTCAAACAGTCTACGCTTTGATCGTTCCCTGGAAGACCAGTAGTAGTTACCGATGCACATCTGGAGGCAATCTGAAATCTGTGGACTATCAGGGTGTTCATGAGACACAGATATTGCTTCGGGATTGTATACAACACTCACCATGGACACTTTCCTCCATGGGAGTAATATCACTAACAGTCTACGCTTTGATCATTGCCTGGAAGACCAGTAGTAGTTTCCGATGCACATCTGGTGGCTTTCTGTAACCTGTGGACTATCAGAGTATTAATGAAACACAGAAATTGCATCGGGATTGAATACAACAGTCACCATGCACACTTTCCTCCATGCAAGTAATGTCTCAAACAGTCTACGCTTTGATCGTTCCCTGGAAGACCAGTAGTAGTTTCCGATGCACATCTGGAGGCATCCTGTAATCGGTGGACTATCAGAGTGTTGATGTAACACAGAAATTGCCTCGGGATTGAATACAACACTCACCATGCGCACATTCCTCCATGGTAGTAATGTCTAAAACAGTCTACGCTTTGATCGTTCCCTGGAAGACCAAAAGGAGCTTCCGATGAACATCTGGAGGCATTCTGCAATCTGTGGACTATCAGAGTGTTAATGAAACACAGAAATTGCATCAGGATTGAATACAACATACACCATGCGCACTTTCCTCCATTGGAGTAATATCTCTAACAGTCTACGCTTTGATCAATCCCTGGAAGACCAGTAGTAGATTTCGGTGGAAATCTGGTGGCATACTGTAATCTGTGGACTATCAGAATGTTGATGAAAGACAGAAATTGCATCGGGATTGAACACAATAGTCACCATGCGCACTTTCCTCCATGGGAGTAATGTCTCAAACAGTCTACGCTTTGATCGTTCCCTGGAAGACAAGTAGTAGTTTCCGATGCACATCTGGAGGCATTCTATAATCTGTGGACTATCAGAGTGCTGATGAAACACAGAAATTGCATCGGGATTGAATACAACAGCCATCATGCGCACTTTCCTCCATGGGAGAAATTCTCAAACAGTCTACTCTTTGATCGTTCCCTGGAAGACCAGTAGTAGTTACCGATTCACATCTGGAGGCAATCTGTAATCTGTGGACTATCAGATTTTTGATGAAATACAGAAATTGCATCGGGATTGAATACAACAGTCACCATGCGCACTTTCCTCCATGGGAGTAATGTCTCAAACAGTCTACGCTTTGATCGTTCCCTGGAAGACCAGTAGTAGTTACCGATGCACATCTGGAGGCATTCTGAAATCTGTGGACTATCAGGGTGTTCATGAAACACAGATATTGCATCGGGATTGTATACAACACTCACCATGGGCACTTTCCTCCATGGGAGTAATATCACTAACAGTCTACGCTTTGATCATTCCCTGGAAGACCAGAAGTAGTTTCCGATGCACATCTGGTGGCATTCCTTAACCTGTGGACTATCAGAGTGTTGATGAAACACAGAAATTGCATCGGGATTGAATACAACAGTCACCATGCGCATTTTCCTCCAATGGGAGTAATGTCAAAAGAGTTTACGCTTTGATCGTTCCCTGGAAGACCAGTAGTAGTTTCCGATGCACATCTGGAGGCATTCTGTAATCTGTGGACTATCAGATTGTTGATGAAACACAGAAATTGCATCGGGATTGAATACAACAGTCACCATCCGCACTTTCCTCCGTGGGAGTAATGTCTGAAACAGTCTACGTTTCGATCGTTCCCTGGAAGACCAGTAGTAGTTTCCAATGCACACATGGAGGCATTCTATAATCTGTTTACTATCTGAGAGTTGATGAAACACAGAAATTGCATCGGGATTGAATACAACAGTCACCAAGCGCACTTTCCTCCATGGGAGTAATGACTCAAAGAGTTTACGCTTTGATCGTTGCCTGGAAGACCAGTAGTAGTGTCCGATGCACATCTGGAGGTATTCTGTAATCTGTGGACTATCAGAGTGTTGATGGAACACAGAAAATGCATCGGGATAGAATATAACAGTCACCATGCGCACTTTCCTCCACAGGAGTAATGTCTCAAACAGTCTATGCTTTGATCATTGCCTGGAAGACCAGTAGTAGTTTCCGATGCATATCTGGTGGCTTTCTGTAACCTGTGGACTATCAGAGTATTAATGAAACACAGAAATTGCATCGGGATTGAATACAACAGTCACCATGCACACTTTCCTCCATGCAAGTAATGTCTCAAACAGTCTACGCTTTGATCGTTCCCTGGAAGACCAGTAGTAGTTTCCGATGCACATCTGGAGGCATCCTGTAATCGGTGGACTATCAGAGTGTTGATGTAACACAGAAATTGCCTCGGGATTGAATACAACAGTCACCATGCGCACTTTCCTCCATGGTAGTAATGTCTAAAACAGTCTACGCTTTGATCGTTCCCTGGAAGACCAAAAGTAGCTTCCGATGAACATCTGGAGGCATTCTGCAATCTGTGGACTATCAGAGTGTTGATGAAACACAGAAATTGCATCAGGATTGAATACAACATACACCATGCGCACTTTCCTCCATTGGAGTAATATCTCTAACAGTCTACGCTTTGATCAATCCCTGGAAGACCAGTAGTAGATTTCGATGCAAATCTGGAGGAATTCTGTAATCTGTGGACTATCAGAGTGTTGATGAAACACAGAAATTGCATCGGGAAAGGAAACAACACTCACCATGCGCACTTTCCTCCACGGGAGTAATGTCCCAAACAGTCTACGCTTTGATCGTTCCCTGGAAGACCAGTAGTAGTTTCCGATGCACATCTGGTGGCATTCTGTAATCTGTGGACTATCAGAATGTTGATGAAACACAGAAATTGCATCGGGATTGAACACAATAGTCACCATGCGCACTGTCCTCCATGGGAGTAATGTCTCAAACAGTCTACGCTTTGATCGTTCCCTGGAAGACAAGTAGTAGTTTCCGATGCACATCTGGTGGCATTCTGTAATCTGTGGACTATCAGAGTGCTGATGAAACACAGAAGTTGCATCGGGATTGAATACAACAGTCACAATGCGCACTTTCCTCCATGGGAGAAATTCTCAAACAGTCTACGCTTTGATCGTTCCCTGGAAGACCAGTAGTAGCTCCCGATTCACATCTGGAGGCACTCTGTAATCTGTGGACTATCAGATTGTTGATGAAACACAGATATTGCATCGGGATTGAATACAACAGTCACCATGCGCACTTTCCTCCATGGGAGTAATGTCTCAAACAGTCTACGCTTTGATCGTTCCCTGGAAGACCAGTAGTAGTTACCGATGCACATCTGGAGGCATTCTGAAATCTGTGGACTATCAGGGTGTTCATGAAACACAGATATTGCATCGGGATTGTATACAACACTCACCATGGGCACTTTCCTCCATGGGAGTAATATCACTAACAGTCTACGCTTTGATCATTGCCTGGAAGACCAGCAGTAGTTTCCGATGCACATCTGGTGGCATTCCTTAACCTGTGGACTATCAGAGTGTTGATGAAACACAGAAATTGCATCGGGATGTAATACAACACTCACCATGCGCATTTTCCTCCAATGGGAGTAATGTCAAAAGAGTTTACGCTTTGATCGTTCCCTGGAAGACCAGTAGTAGTTTCCGATGCACATCTGGAGGCATTCTGTAAACTGTGGACTATCAGATTGTTGATGAAACGCAGAAATTGCATCGGGATTGAATACAACAGTCACCATCCGCACTTTCCTCCGTGGGAGTAATGTCTGAAACAGTCTACGCTTCGATCGTTCCCTTGAATACCAGAAGTAGTTTCCGATGCACACATGGAGGCATTCTATAATCTGTTTACTATCTGAGAGTTGATGAAACACAGAAATTGCATCGGGATTGAATACAACAGTCACCATGCGCACTTTCCTTCATGGGAGTAATGTCTCAAACAGTCTACGCTTTGATCGTTCATCTGGAAGACCAGTAGTACTTACTGATGCACATCTGGAGGCATTCTGAAATCTGTGGACTATCAGAGTGTTGAAGAAACACAGAAAATGCATCGGGATTGAATACAACAGTCACCATGCGCACTTTCCTCCATGGGAGTAATGTCTCAAAGAGTTTACGATTTGATCGTTCATTGGAAGACCAGTAGTAGTGTCCGATGCACGTCTGGTGGCATTCTGTAATCTGTGGACTGTCAGAGTGTTGATGAAACACAGAAAATGCATCGGTATTGAATACAACAGTCACCGTGCGCACTTTCCTCCATGGGAGTAATGTCTCAAACAGTGTACGCTTTGATCGTTCCCAGGAAGACCAGTAGTAGTTTCCGATGCACATCTGGAGGCATTCTGTAATCTGTGGACCTTCAAAGTGTTGATGAAACACAGAAATTGAATCGGGATTGAATACAACAGTCACCATGCGCACTTTCCTCCATGGGAGTAATGTCTCAAAGAGTGTACGCTTTGATCGTTCCCTGGAAGACCAGTAGTAGTGTCCGATGCACATCTGGAGGCTTTCTGTTATCTGTGGACTATCAGAGTGTTGATGAAACACAGAAATTGCATCGGGATTGAATACTACAGTCACAATGCGCATTTTCCTCCAATGGGAGTAATGTCAAAAGAGTTTACGCTTTGATCGTTCCCTGGAGGACCAGTAGTAGTTTCCGATGCACATCTGGAGGCATTCTGTAATCTGTGGACTATCAGGGTGTTGATGAAACACAGAAATTGCATCGGGATTGAATAAAACAGTCACCATCAACACTTTCCTTCATGGGAGTAATGTCTGAAACAGTCTACGCTTTGATCGTTCCCTGGAAGACCAGTAGTAGTTTCCGATGCACATATGGTGGCATTCTGTAATCTGTTGACCATCAGAGTGTTGATGAAACACAGATATTGCAACGGGATTGAATACAACAGTCACCCTGCGCACTTTCCTCCACGGGAGTAATGTCTCAAACAGTCTACGCTTTGATCGTTCCCTGGAAGACCAGTAGTAGTTTCCGATGCACGTCTGGTGGCATTCTGTAATCTGTGGACTATCAGAGTGTTGATGAAACACAGAAAATGCATCGAGATTGAATACAACAGTCGCCATGCGCACTTTCTTCCATGGGAGTAATGTCTCAAACAGTGTACGCTTTGATCGTTCCCAGGAAGACCAGTAGTAGTTTCCGATGCACATCTGGATGCATTCTGTAATCTGTGTACCTTCAAAGTGTTGATGAAACACAGAAATTGAATCGGGTTGAATACCACAGTCACCATGCGCACTTTCCTCCATGGGAGTAATGTCTCAAAGAGTTTACGCTTTGATCGTTAGCTGGAAGACCAGTAGTAGTGTCCGATGCACATCTGGAGGCTTTCTGTAATCTGTGGACTATCAGAGTGTTAATGAAACACAGAAATTGCATCGAGATTGAGTACAACAGTCACCATGCACATTTTCCTCCAATGGGAGTAATGTCAAAAGAGTTTACGCTTTGATCGTTCCCTGGAAGACCAGTAGTAGTTTCCGATGCACATCTGGAGGCATTCTGTAATCAGTGGACTATCAGAGTGTTGATGAAACACAGAAATTGCATCGGGATTGAATACAACAGTCACCATCCACACTGTCCTTCATGGGAGTAATGTCTGAAACAGTCTACGCTTTGATCGTTCGATGGAAGACCAGTAGTAGTTTCCGATGCACATATGGTGGCATTCTGTAATCTGTTGACCATCACAGTGTTGATGAAACACAGAAATTGCATCGGGATTGAATACAACAGTCACCATGCGCACTTTCCTCCACGAGAGTAATGTCTCAAACAGTCCACGCTTTGATCGTTCTCTGGAAGACCAGTAGTAGTTTCCGATGCACAACTGGTGGCATTCTGTAATTTGTGGACTATCAGAGTGTTGATGAAATACAGAAATTGCATCGGGATTGAATACAACAGTCACCATGCGCACATTCCTCCATGTTAGTAATATCACTAACAGTCTACGCTTTGATCATTCCCTCGAAGACCAGTAGTAGTTTCCGATGCACATCTGGAGGCATTCTGTCATCTGTGGACTATCAGAGTGTCGATGAAACACAGAAAATGCATCGGTATTGAATACAACAGTCACCATGGGCACTTTCCTCCATGGGAGTAATGACTCAAAGAGTTTACGCTTTGATCGTTCCCTGGAAGACCAGTAGTAGTGTCCGATGCACATCTGGAGGGATTCTGTAATCTGTGGACTATCAGAGTGTTGATGGAACACAGAAAATGCATCTTGATAGAATATAACAGTCACCATGCGCACTTTCCTCCACAGGAGTAATGTCTCAATCAGTCTACGCTTTGATCATTCCCTGGAAGACCAGTAGTAGTTTCCGATGCACATCTGGTGGCTTTCTGTAACCTGTGGACTATCAGAGTATTAATGAAACACAGAAATTGCATCGGGATTGAATACAACAGTCACCATGCGCACTTTCCTCCATGAAAGTAATGTCTAAAACAGTCTACGCTTTGATCGTTCCCTGGAAGACCAAAAGTAGCTTCCGATGAACATCTGGAGGCATTCTGCAATCTGTGGACTATAAGAGGTGATGAAACACAGAAATTGCATCAGGATTGAATACAACATACACCATGCGCACTTTCCTCCATTGGAGTAATATCTCTAACAGTCTACGCTTTGATCAATTTCTGGAAGACCAGTAGTAGATTTCGATGCAAATCTGGAGGAATTCTGTAATCTGTGGACTATCAGAGTGTTGATGAAACACAGAAATTGCATCAGGATTGAATACAACTGTCACCATGCGCACTTTCCTCTTTTAGAGTAATCTCTCAAACAGTCTACGCTTTGATCGTTCCCAGGAAGACCAGTATTAGTTTCCGATGAACATCTGGAGGCATTCTGTAATCTGTGGACTATCAGAGTGTTGATGAAATACAGAAATTGAATCGGGATTGAATACAACAGTCACCATGTTCACTTCCCTCCATGGGAGTAATTCTCAATCAGTATACGCTTTGATCGTTCCCTGGAAGACCAGTGGTAGTTTCCGATGCACATCTGGTGGCATTCTGTAATCTGAGGACTATCAGAGTGTTGATGAAACACAGAAATTGCATCGGGATTGAACACAACAGTCACCATGCGCACTTTCCTCCGTGGGAGTAATGTCTCAAAGAGTATACGCTTTGATCGTTCCCTGGAAGACCAGTAGTAGTTTCCGATGGACATCTGGTGGCATTCTGTAATCTGTGGGCTCTCAGAGTGTTGATGAAACACAGAAATTGCATCGGGATTGAATACAACAGTCACCATGCGCACTTTCCTCCATGGGAGTAATGTCTCAAACAGTCTACGCATTGATCGTTCCCTGGAAGACCAGTAGTAGTTTCCGATGCACATCTGGAGAATTCTGTAATCTGTGGACTATCAGACTGTTGATAATACACAGAAATTGCATCGGGATTGAATACAACAGTCACCATGCGCACTTTTCTGCATTGGGAGTAATTTCTCAAAGAGTCTACGCTTTGATCGTGCTCTGGAAGACCAGTAGTAGTTTCCGATGCACACCTGGAGGCATTCTGTAATCTGTGAACTATCAGAGTGTTGATGAAACACAGAAATTGCATCGGGATTGAATACAACAGTCACTATGCTCACTTTCCTCCATTTGAGTAATGTCTCTAACAGTCTACGCTTTGATCGTTCCCTGGAAAACCAGTAATAGTTTGCGATGCACATCTGGAGATATTCTGTAATCTGTGGGCTATCAGACTTTTAATGAAACACAGAAATTGCATCGGGATTCAATACAACAGTCACCAGCGCACTTTCCTGCATGGGAGTAATTCTCAAACAGTCTACGCTTTGATCGTGGCCTGGAAGACCAGTAGTAGTTTCCGATGAACATCTGGAGGCATTCTGTAATCTGTGGACTATCAGAGTGTTGAGGAAACACAGAAATTGCATCGGGATTGAATACAACAGTCACCATGCGCACTTTCCTCCATGGGAGTAATTCTCAAACATGCTACGCTTTGATCGTTCCCTGGTAGACCAGTAGTAGTTTCCGATGCACATCTGGTATCATTCTGTAATCTGTTGACTATCAGAGTGTTGATGAAACACAGAAATTGCCTCGGGATTGAATACAACAGTCACCATGCGCACCTTCCTCCATGGGAGTAATGTCTCTAAGAGTTTACGTTTTGATCGTTCACTGGAAGACCAGTAGTAGTTTCCGTAGCAAATATGGAGGCATTCTATAATCTCTGGAATGTCAGAGTGTTGATGAAACACAGAAATTCCATCGGGATTGAATACAACAGTCACCATGCGCACCTTCCTCCATGGGAGTAATGTGTCCAAGAGTTTACGCTTTGACCGTTCCCTGGAAGACCAGTAGTAATTTCCGATGGACATCTGGAGGCATTCTGTAATCTGTGACTATCAGAGTGTTGATGAAACACAGAAATTTGCATCGGGATTGAATACAACAGTCACCATGCGCACATTCCTCCATGGGACAATCAGAGTGTTGATGAAACAGAGAAATTGCATCGGGATTGAATACAACAGTCATCATGCGCACTTTCTTCCACGGGAGTAATGTCTCAAACAGTCTACGCTTTGATCGTTCCCTGGAAAACCAGTAATAGTTTGCGATGCACATCTGGAGATATTCTGTAATCTGTGGGCTATCAGACTTTTAATGAAACACAGAATTTGCATCGGGATTGAATACAACAGTCACCAAGCGCACTTTCCTGCATGGGAGTAATTCTCAAACAGTCTACGCTTTGATCGTGGCCTGGAAGACCAGTAGTAGTTTCCGATGAACATCTTGAGGCATTCTGTAATCTGTGGAGTATCAGAGTGTTGATGAAACACAGAAATTGCATCGGGATTGAATACGGCACCATGCGCACTTTCCTCCATGGGAGTATTGTCTCAAAGAGTTTACGCTTTGATCGTTCCCTGGAATACCAGTAGTAGTTTCTGATGCACATCTGGAGGCATTCAGTAATGTGTTTACTATCAGAGTGTTGATGAAACACAGAAATTGCATCGGGATTGAATACAACTGACACCATGCGCACTTTCCTCCATGGGAGTAATTCTCAAACATTCTACTCTTTGATCGTTCCATGGAAGACCAGTAGTAGTTTCCGATGCACATCTGGAGGCTTTCTGTAATCTGTGGACTATCAGAGTGTTGATGAAACACAGAAATGGTATCGGGATTGAATACAACAGTCACCATGCGCACTTTCCTCCACGGGAGTAATGTCTCTTACAGTCGACGCTTTGATCGTTCCCTGGAAAACCAGTAATAGTTTGCGATGCACATCTGGAGATATTCTGTAATCTGTGGGCTACCATACTTTTAATGGAACACAGAAATTGCATAGGGATTGAATACAAAAGTCACCAAGCGCACTTTCCTCCATGGGAGTAATTCTCAAACAGTCTACGCTTTGATCGTGGCCTGGAAGACCAGTAGTAGTTTCCGATGCAAATCCGGAGGCTTTCTGTAATCTGTGGACTATCAGAGTGTTGATGAAACACAGAAATGGCATCGGGATTGAATACAACAGTCACCATGCGCACTTTCCTCCATGGGAGTAATTCTCAAACATGCTACGCTTTGATCGTTCCCTGGTAGACCAGTAGTAGTTCACGATGCACATCTGGTGGCATTCTGTAATCTGTGGACTATCAGAATGATGATGACACACAGAAATTGTGTCGGGATTGAATACAACAGTCACCATGTGCACTTTCCACCATGCGAGTAATGTCTCAAACTGTCAACGTTTTGATCGTTCCCTGGAAGACCAGTAGTAGTTTCCGATGCACATCTGGAGCCATTGTGTAATCTGTGGGCTATCAGAGTGTTGATGAAACACAGAAATTTCTTCGGGATTGAATACAACAGTCATAATGCGCACTTTCCACCATGGGAGTAATTCTCAAACAGTCTACGCATTGATCGTTCCCTGGAAGACCAGTAGTAGTTTCCGATGCACATCTGGAGATATTCTGTAATCTGTGGACTATCAGACTGTTGATAATACACAGAAATTGCATCGGGATTGAATACAACAGTCACCATGCGCACTTTTCTGCATTGGGAGTAATTTCTCAAAGAGTCTACGCTTTGATCGTTCCCTGGAAGACCAGTAGTAGTTTCCGATGGACATCTGGTGGCATTCTGTAATCTGTGGGCTCTCAGAGTGTTGATGAAACACAGATATTGCATCGGGATTGAATACAACAGTCACCATGCGCACTTTCCTCCATGGGAGTAATGTCTCAAACAGTCTACGCATTGATCGTTCACTGGAAGACCAGTAGTAGTTTCCGATGCACATCTGGAGATATTCTGTAATCTGTTGACCATCACAGTGTTGATGAAACACAGAAATTGCATCGGGATTGAATACAACAGTCACCATGCGCACTTTCCTCCACGGGAGTAATGTCTCAAACAGTCCACGCTTTGATCGTTCTCTGGAAGACCAGTAGTAGTTTCCGATGCACAACTGGTGGCATTCTGTAATTTGTGGACTATCAGAGTGTCGATGAAACACAGAAAATGCATCGGTATTGAATACAACAGTCACCATGGGCACTTTCCTCCATGGGAGTAATGACTCAAAGAGTTTACGCTTTGATCGTTCCCTGGAAGACCAGTAGTAGTGTCCGATGCACATCTGGAGGGATTCTGTAATCTGTGGACTATCAGAGTGTTGATGGAACACAGAAAATGCATCTTGATAGAATATAACAGTCACCATGCGCACTTTCCTCCACAGGAGTAATGTCTCAATCAGTCTACGCTTTGATCATTCCCTGGAAGACCAGTAGTAGTTTCCGATGCACATCTGGTGGCTTTCTGTAACCTGTGGACTATCAGAGTATTAATGAAACACAGAAATTGCATCGGGATTGAATACAACAGTCACCATGCGCACTTTCCTCCATGAAAGTAATGTCTAAAACAGTCTACGCTTTGATCGTTCCCTGGAAGACCAAAAGTAGCTTCCGATGAACATCTGGAGGCATTCTGCAATCTGTGGACTATAAGAGGTGATGAAACACAGAAATTGCATCAGGATTGAATACAACATACACCATGCGCACTTTCCTCCATTGGAGTAATATCTCTAACAGTCTACGCTTTGATCAATTTCTGGAAGACCAGTAGTAGATTTCGATGCAAATCTGGAGGAATTCTGTAATCTGTGGACTATCAGAGTGTTGACGAAACACAGAAATTGCATCAGGATTGAATACAACTGTCACCATGCGCACTTTCCTCTTTTAGAGTAATCTCTCAAACAGTCTACGCTTTGATCGTTCCCAGGAAGACCAGTATTAGTTTCCGATGAACATCTGGAGGCATTCTGTAATCTGTGGACTATCAGAGTGTTGATGAAATACAGAAATTGAATCGGGATTGAATACAACAGTCACCATGTTCACTTCCCTCCATGGGAGTAATTCTCAATCAGTATACGCTTTGATCGTTCCCTGGAAGACCAGTGGTAGTTTCCGATGCACATCTGGTGGCATTCTGTAATCTGAGGACTATCAGAGTGTTGATGAAACACAGAAATTGCATCGGGATTGAACACAACAGTCACCATGCGCACTTTCCTCCGTGGGAGTAATGTCTCAAAGAGTATACGCTTTGATCGTTCCCTGGAAGACAGGAGTAGTTTCCGATGGACATCTGGTGGCATTCTGTAATCTGTGGGCTCTCAGAGTGTTGATGAAACACAGAAATTGCATCGGGATTGAATACAACAGTCACCATGCGCACTTTCCTCCATGGGAGTAATGTCTCAAACAGTCTACGCATTGATCGTTCCCTGGAAGACCAGTAGTAGTTTCCGATGCACATCTGGAGATATTCTGTAATCTGTGGACTATCAGACTGTTGATAATACACAGAAATTGCATCGGGATTGAATACAACAGTCACCATGCGCACTTTTCTGCATTGGGAGTAATTTCTCAAAGAGTCTACGCTTTGATCGTGCTCTGGAAGACCAGTAGTAGTTTCCGATGCACATCTGGAGGCATTCTGTAATCTGTGAACTATCAGAGTGTTGATGAAACACAGAAATTGCATCGGGATTGAATACAACAGTCACTATGCTCACTTTCCTCCATTTGAGTAATGTCTCTAACAGTCTACGCTTTGATCGTTCCCTGGAAAACCAGTAATAGTTTGCGATGCACATCTGGAGATATTCTGTAATCTGTGGGCTATCAGACTTTTAATGAAACACAGAAATTGCATCGGGATTCAATACAACAGTCACCAGCGCACTTTCCTGCATGGGAGTAATTCTCAAACAGTCTACGCTTTGATCGTGGCCTGGAAGACCAGTAGTAGTTTCCGATGAACATCTGGAGGCATTCTGTAATCTGTGGACTATCAGAGTGTTGAGGAAACACAGAAATTGCATCGGGATTGAATACAACAGTCACCATGCGCACTTTCCTCCATGGGAGTAATTCTCAAACATGCTACGCTTTGATCGTTCCCTGGTAGACCAGTAGTAGTTTCCGATGCACATCTGGTATCATTCTGTAATCTGTTGACTATCAGAGTGTTGATGAAACACAGAAATTGCCTCGGGATTGAATACAACAGTCACCATGCGCACCTTCCTCCATGGGAGTAATGTCTCTAAGAGTTTACGTTTTGATCGTTCACTGGAAGACCAGTAGTAGTTTCCGTAGCAAATATGGAGGCATTCTATAATCTGTGGAATGTCAGAGTGTTGATGAAACACAGAAATTCCATCGGGATTGAATACAACAGTCACCATGCGCACCTTCCTCCATGGGAGTAATGTGTCCAAGAGTTTACGCTTTGACCGTTCCCTGGAAGACCAGTAGTAATTTCCGATGGACATCTGGAGGCATTCTGTAATCTGTGACTATCAGAGTGTTGATGAAACACAGAAATTTGCATCGGGATTGAATACAACAGTCACCATGCGCACATTCCTCCATGGGACAATCAGAGTGTTGATGAAACAGAGAAATTGCATCGGGATTGAATACAACAGTCATCATGCGCACTTTCTTCCACGGGAGTAATGTCTCAAACAGTCTACGCTTTGATCGTTCCCTGGAAAACCAGTAATAGTTTGCGATGCACATCTGGAGATATTCTGTAATCTGTGGGCTATCAGACTTTTAATGAAACACAGAATTTGCATCGGGATTGAATACAACAGTCACCAAGCGCACTTTCCTGCATGGGAGTAATTCTCAAACAGTCTACGCTTTGATCGTGGCCTGGAAGACCAGTAGTAGTTTCCGATGAACATCTTGAGGCATTCTGTAATCTGTGGAGTATCAGAGTGTTGATGAAACACAGAAATTGCATCGGGATTGAATACGGCACCATGCGCACTTTCCTCCATGGGAGTATTGTCTCAAAGAGTTTACGCTTTGATCGTTCCCTGGAATACCAGTAGTAGTTTCTGATGCACATCTGGAGGCATTCAGTAATGTGTTTACTATCAGAGTGTTGATGAAACACAGAAATTGCATCGGGATTGAATACAACTGACACCATGCGCTCTTTCCTCCATGGGAGTAATTCTCAAACATTCTACTCTTTGATCGTTCCATGGAAGACCAGTAGTAGTTTCCGATGCACATCTGGAGGCTTTCTGTAATCTGTGGACTATCAGAGTGTTGATGAAACACAGAAATGGTATCGGGATTGAATACAACAGTCACCATGCGCACTTTCCTCCACGGGAGTAATGTCTCTTACAGTCGACGCTTTGATCGTTCCCTGGAAAACCAGTAATAGTTTGCGATGCACATCTGGAGATATTCTGTAATCTGTGGGCTACCATACTTTTAATGGAACACAGAAATTGCATAGGGATTGAATACAAAAGTCACCAAGCGCACTTTCCTCCATGGGAGTAATTCTCAAACAGTCTACGCTTTGATCGTGGCCTGGAAGACCAGTAGTAGTTTCCGATGCAAATCCGGAGGCTTTCTGTAATCTGTGGACTATCAGAGTGTTGATGAAACACAGAAATGGCATCGGGATTGAATACAACAGTCACCATGCGCACTTTCCTCCATGGGAGTAATTCTCAAACATGCTACGCTTTGATCGTTCCCTGGTAGACCAGTAGTAGTTCACGATGCACATCTGGTGGCATTCTGTAATCTGTGGACTATCAGAATGATGATGACACACAGAAATTGTGTCGGGATTGAATACAACAGTCACCATGTGCACTTTCCACCATGCGAGTAATGTCTCAAACTGTCAACGTTTTGATCGTTCCCTGGAAGACCAGTAGTAGTTTCCGATGCACATCTGGAGCCATTGTGTAATCTGTGGACTATCAGAGTGTTGATGAAACACAGAAATTTCTTCGGGATTGAATACAACAGTCATAATGCGCACTTTCCTCCATGGGAGTAATTCTCAAACAGTCTACGCTTTGATCATTCCCTGGAAGACCAGTAGTAGTTTCCGATGTACATCTGGAGGGATTCTGTAATCTGTGGACAATCAGAGTGTTGATGAAACAGAGAAATTGCATCGGGTTTGAATACAACAGTCATCATGCGCACTTTCCTCCATGGGAGTAATGTCTCAAACAGTCTACGCATTGATCGTTCCCTGGAAGACCAGTAGTAGTTTCCGATGCACATCTGGAGATATTCTGTAATCTGTGGACTATCAGACTGTTGATAATACACAGAAATTGCATCGGGATTGAATACAACAGTCACCATGCGCACTATTCTGCATTGGGAGTAATTTCTCAAAGAGTCTACGCTTTGATCGTTCACTGGAAGACCAGTAGTAGTTTCCGATGGACATCTGGTGGCATTCTGTAATCTGTGGGCTCTCAGAGTGTTGATGAAACACAGATATTGCATCGGGATTGAATACAACAGTCACCATGCGCACTTTCCTCCATGGGAGTAATGTCTCAAACAGTCTACGCATTGATCGTTCACTGGAAGACCAGTAGTAGTTTCCGATGCACATCTGGAGATATTCTGTAATCTGTGGGCTATCAGACTGTTGATAATACACAGAAATTGCATCGGGATTGAATACAACAGTCACCATGCGCACTTTTCTGCATTGGGAGTAATTTCTCAAAGAGTCTACGCTTTGATCGTGCTCTGGAAGACCAGTTGTAGTTTCCGATGCACATCTGGAGGCATTCTGTAATCTGTGAACTATCAGAGTGTTGATGAAACACAGAAATAGCATCGGGATTGAATACAACAGTCACCATGCGCACTTTCCTCCATGGGAGTAATTCTCAAACATGCTACGCTTTGATCGTTCCCTGGTAGACCAGTAGTAGTTCACGATGCACATCTGGTGGCATTCTGTAATCTGTGGACTATCAGAATGATGATGACACACAGAAATTGTGTCGGGATTGAATACAACAGTCACCATGTGCACTTTCCACCATGCGAGTAATGTCTCAAACTGTCAACGTTTTGATCGTTCCCTGGAAGACCAGTAGTAGTTTCCGATGCACATCTGGAGCCATTGTGTAATCTGTGGGCTATCAGAGTGTTGATGAAACACAGAAATTTCTTCGGGATTGAATACAACAGTCATAATGCGCACTTTCCACCATGGGAGTAATTCTCAAACAGTCTACGCATTGATCGTTCCCTGGAAGACCAGTAGTAGTTTCCGATGCACATCTGGAGATATTCTGTAATCTGTGGACTATCAGACTGTTGATAATACACAGAAATTGCATCGGGATTGAATACAACAGTCACCATGCGCACTTTTCTGCATTGGGAGTAATTTCTCAAAGAGTCTACGCTTTGATCGTTCCCTGGAAGACCAGTAGTAGTTTCCGATGGACATCTGGTGGCATTCTGTAATCTGTGGGCTCTCAGAGTGTTGATGAAACACAGATATTGCATCGGGATTGAATACAACAGTCACCATGCGCACTTTCCTCCATGGGAGTAATGTCTCAAACAGTCTACGCATTGATCGTTCACTGGAAGACCAGTAGTAGTTTCCGATGCACATCTGGAGATATTCTGTAATCTGTTGACCATCACAGTGTTGATGAAACACAGAAATTGCATCGGGATTGAATACAACAGTCACCATGCGCACTTTCCTCCACGGGAGTAATGTCTCAAACAGTCCACGCTTTGATCGTTCTCTGGAAGACCAGTAGTAGTTTCCGATGCACAACTGGTGGCATTCTGTAATTTGTGGACTATCAGAGTGTCGATGAAACACAGAAAATGCATCGGTATTGAATACAACAGTCACCATGGGCACTTTCCTCCATGGGAGTAATGACTCAAAGAGTTTACGCTTTGATCGTTCCCTGGAAGACCAGTAGTAGTGTCCGATGCACATCTGGAGGGATTCTGTAATCTGTGGACTATCAGAGTGTTGATGGAACACAGAAAATGCATCTTGATAGAATATAACAGTCACCATGCGCACTTTCCTCCACAGGAGTAATGTCTCAATCAGTCTACGCTTTGATCATTCCCTGGAAGACCAGTAGTAGTTTCCGATGCACATCTGGTGGCTTTCTGTAACCTGTGGACTATCAGAGTATTAATGAAACACAGAAATTGCATCGGGATTGAATACAACAGTCACCATGCGCACTTTCCTCCATGAAAGTAATGTCTAAAACAGTCTACGCTTTGATCGTTCCCTGGAAGACCAAAAGTAGCTTCCGATGAACATCTGGAGGCATTCTGCAATCTGTGGACTATAAGAGGTGATGAAACACAGAAATTGCATCAGGATTGAATACAACATACACCATGCGCACTTTCCTCCATTGGAGTAATATCTCTAACAGTCTACGCTTTGATCAATTTCTGGAAGACCAGTAGTAGATTTCGATGCAAATCTGGAGGAATTCTGTAATCTGTGGACTATCAGAGTGTTGACGAAACACAGAAATTGCATCAGGATTGAATACAACTGTCACCATGCGCACTTTCCTCTTTTAGAGTAATCTCTCAAACAGTCTACGCTTTGATCGTTCCCAGGAAGACCAGTATTAGTTTCCGATGAACATCTGGAGGCATTCTGTAATCTGTGGACTATCAGAGTGTTGATGAAATACAGAAATTGAATCGGGATTGAATACAACAGTCACCATGTTCACTTCCCTCCATGGGAGTAATTCTCAATCAGTATACGCTTTGATCGTTCCCTGGAAGACCAGTGGTAGTTTCCGATGCACATCTGGTGGCATTCTGTAATCTGAGGACTATCAGAGTGTTGATGAAACACAGAAATTGCATCGGGATTGAACACAACAGTCACCATGCGCACTTTCCTCCGTGGGAGTAATGTCTCAAAGAGTATACGCTTTGATCGTTCCCTGGAAGACAGGAGTAGTTTCCGATGGACATCTGGTGGCATTCTGTAATCTGTGGGCTCTCAGAGTGTTGATGAAACACAGAAATTGCATCGGGATTGAATACAACAGTCACCATGCGCACTTTCCTCCATGGGAGTAATGTCTCAAACAGTCTACGCATTGATCGTTCCCTGGAAGACCAGTAGTAGTTTCCGATGCACATCTGGAGATATTCTGTAATCTGTGGACTATCAGACTGTTGATAATACACAGAAATTGCATCGGGATTGAATACAACAGTCACCATGCGCACTTTTCTGCATTGGGAGTAATTTCTCAAAGAGTCTACGCTTTGATCGTGCTCTGGAAGACCAGTAGTAGTTTCCGATGCACATCTGGAGGCATTCTGTAATCTGTGAACTATCAGAGTGTTGATGAAACACAGAAATTGCATCGGGATTGAATACAACAGTCACTATGCTCACTTTCCTCCATTTGAGTAATGTCTCTAACAGTCTACGCTTTGATCGTTCCCTGGAAAACCAGTAATAGTTTGCGATGCACATCTGGAGATATTCTGTAATCTGTGGGCTATCAGACTTTTAATGAAACACAGAAATTGCATCGGGATTCAATACAACAGTCACCAGCGCACTTTCCTGCATGGGAGTAATTCTCAAACAGTCTACGCTTTGATCGTGGCCTGGAAGACCAGTAGTAGTTTCCGATGAACATCTGGAGGCATTCTGTAATCTGTGGACTATCAGAGTGTTGAGGAAACACAGAAATTGCATCGGGATTGAATACAACAGTCACCATGCGCACTTTCCTCCATGGGAGTAATTCTCAAACATGCTACGCTTTGATCGTTCCCTGGTAGACCAGTAGTAGTTTCCGATGCACATCTGGTATCATTCTGTAATCTGTTGACTATCAGAGTGTTGATGAAACACAGAAATTGCCTCGGGATTGAATACAACAGTCACCATGCGCACCTTCCTCCATGGGAGTAATGTCTCTAAGAGTTTACGTTTTGATCGTTCACTGGAAGACCAGTAGTAGTTTCCGTAGCAAATATGGAGGCATTCTATAATCTGTGGAATGTCAGAGTGTTGATGAAACACAGAAATTCCATCGGGATTGAATACAACAGTCACCATGCGCACCTTCCTCCATGGGAGTAATGTGTCCAAGAGTTTACGCTTTGACCGTTCCCTGGAAGACCAGTAGTAATTTCCGATGGACATCTGGAGGCATTCTGTAATCTGTGACTATCAGAGTGTTGATGAAACACAGAAATTTGCATCGGGATTGAATACAACAGTCACCATGCGCACATTCCTCCATGGGACAATCAGAGTGTTGATGAAACAGAGAAATTGCATCGGGATTGAATACAACAGTCATCATGCGCACTTTCTTCCACGGGAGTAATGTCTCAAACAGTCTACGCTTTGATCGTTCCCTGGAAAACCAGTAATAGTTTGCGATGCACATCTGGAGATATTCTGTAATCTGTGGGCTATCAGACTTTTAATGAAACACAGAATTTGCATCGGGATTGAATACAACAGTCACCAAGCGCACTTTCCTGCATGGGAGTAATTCTCAAACAGTCTACGCTTTGATCGTGGCCTGGAAGACCAGTAGTAGTTTCCGATGAACATCTTGAGGCATTCTGTAATCTGTGGAGTATCAGAGTGTTGATGAAACACAGAAATTGCATCGGGATTGAATACGGCACCATGCGCACTTTCCTCCATGGGAGTATTGTCTCAAAGAGTTTACGCTTTGATCGTTCCCTGGAATACCAGTAGTAGTTTCTGATGCACATCTGGAGGCATTCAGTAATGTGTTTACTATCAGAGTGTTGATGAAACACAGAAATTGCATCGGGATTGAATACAACTGACACCATGCGCTCTTTCCTCCATGGGAGTAATTCTCAAACATTCTACTCTTTGATCGTTCCATGGAAGACCAGTAGTAGTTTCCGATGCACATCTGGAGGCTTTCTGTAATCTGTGGACTATCAGAGTGTTGATGAAACACAGAAATGGTATCGGGATTGAATACAACAGTCACCATGCGCACTTTCCTCCACGGGAGTAATGTCTCTTACAGTCGACGCTTTGATCGTTCCCTGGAAAACCAGTAATAGTTTGCGATGCACATCTGGAGATATTCTGTAATCTGTGGGCTACCATACTTTTAATGGAACACAGAAATTGCATAGGGATTGAATACAAAAGTCACCAAGCGCACTTTCCTCCATGGGAGTAATTCTCAAACAGTCTACGCTTTGATCGTGGCCTGGAAGACCAGTAGTAGTTTCCGATGCAAATCCGGAGGCTTTCTGTAATCTGTGGACTATCAGAGTGTTGATGAAACACAGAAATGGCATCGGGATTGAATACAACAGTCACCATGCGCACTTTCCTCCATGGGAGTAATTCTCAAACATGCTACGCTTTGATCGTTCCCTGGTAGACCAGTAGTAGTTCACGATGCACATCTGGTGGCATTCTGTAATCTGTGGACTATCAGAATGATGATGACACACAGAAATTGTGTCGGGATTGAATACAACAGTCACCATGTGCACTTTCCACCATGCGAGTAATGTCTCAAACTGTCAACGTTTTGATCGTTCCCTGGAAGACCAGTAGTAGTTTCCGATGCACATCTGGAGCCATTGTGTAATCTGTGGACTATCAGAGTGTTGATGAAACACAGAAATTTCTTCGGGATTGAATACAACAGTCATAATGCGCACTTTCCTCCATGGGAGTAATTCTCAAACAGTCTACGCTTTGATCATTCCCTGGAAGACCAGTAGTAGTTTCCGATGTACATCTGGAGGGATTCTGTAATCTGTGGACAATCAGAGTGTTGATGAAACAGAGAAATTGCATCGGGTTTGAATACAACAGTCATCATGCGCACTTTCCTCCATGGGAGTAATGTCTCAAACAGTCTACGCATTGATCGTTCCCTGGAAGACCAGTAGTAGTTTCCGATGCACATCTGGAGATATTCTGTAATCTGTGGACTATCAGACTGTTGATAATACACAGAAATTGCATCGGGATTGAATACAACAGTCACCATGCGCACTATTCTGCATTGGGAGTAATTTCTCAAAGAGTCTACGCTTTGATCGTTCACTGGAAGACCAGTAGTAGTTTCCGATGGACATCTGGTGGCATTCTGTAATCTGTGGGCTCTCAGAGTGTTGATGAAACACAGATATTGCATCGGGATTGAATACAACAGTCACCATGCGCACTTTCCTCCATGGGAGTAATGTCTCAAACAGTCTACGCATTGATCGTTCACTGGAAGACCAGTAGTAGTTTCCGATGCACATCTGGAGATATTCTGTAATCTGTGGGCTATCAGACTGTTGATAATACACAGAAATTGCATCGGGATTGAATACAACAGTCACCATGCGCACTTTTCTGCATTGGGAGTAATTTCTCAAAGAGTCTACGCTTTGATCGTGCTCTGGAAGACCAGTTGTAGTTTCCGATGCACATCTGGAGGCATTCTGTAATCTGTGAACTATCAGAGTGTTGATGAAACACAGAAATAGCATCGGGATTGAATACAACAGTCATTATGCTCACTTTCCTCCATTTGAGTAATGTCTCTAACAGTCTACGCTTTGATCGTTCCCTGGAAAACCAGTAATAGTTTGCGATGCACATCTATAGATATTCTGTAATCTGTGTGCTATCAGACTTTTAATGAAACACAGAAATTGCATCGGGATTGAATACAACAGTCACCAGCGCACTTTCCTGCATTGGGAGTAATTCTCAAACAGTCTACGCTTTGATCGTGGCCTGGAAGACCAGTGGTAATTTCCGATGAACATCTGGAGGCATTCTGTAATCTGTGGACTATCAGAGTGTTGAGGAAACACAGAAATTGCATCGGGATTGAATACAACACTCACCATGCGCACTTTCCTCCATGGGAGTAATTCTCAAACATGCTACGCTTTGATCGTTCCCTGGTAGATCAGTAGTAGTTACCAATGCACATCTGGTATCATTCTGTAATCTGTTGACTATCAGAGTGTTGATGAAACACAGAAATTGCCTCGGGATTGAATACAACAGTCACCATGCGCACCTTCCTCCATGGGAGTAATGTCTCAAAGAGTTTACGCTTTGATCGTTCACTGGAAGACCAGTAGTAGTTTCCGTAGCAAATATGGAGGCATTCTATAATCTGTGGAATGTCAGAGTGTTGATGAAACACAGAAAATGCATCGGGATTGAATACAACAGTCACCATGCGCACCTTCCTCCATTGGAGTAATGTGTCCAAGAGTTTACGCTTTGATCGTTCCCTGGAAGACCAGTAGTAATTTCCGATGGACATCTGGAGGCATTCTCTAATTTGTGACTATCAGAGTGTTGATGAAACACAGAAATTTGCATCGGGATTGAATACAACAGTCACCATGCGCACATTCCTCCATGGGCGTAGTGTCTCAAACAGTCTAATCTGTGGACTATCAGAGTGTTGATGAAACACAGAAATTGCATCGGGATTGAACAGAACACTCACCATGCGCACTTTCCTCCACGGGAGTAATGTCTCAAAGAGTCTACGCTTTGATCGTTCCCTGGAAGACCAGTAGTAGTTTCCGATGGACATCTGGTGGCATTCTGTAATCTGTGGACTATCAGAGTGTTGATGAAACACAGAAATTGCATCGGGATTGAATACAAAAGTCAGCATGCGCACTTTCCTCCGTGGGAGTAATGTCTCTAAGAGTCTACGCTTTGATCATTCCCTGCAAGACCAGTAGTAGTTTCCGATGCACATCTGGATGCTTTATCTAATCTGTGGACTATCAGAGTGTTGCTGAAACACAGAAATTGCATCGGGATTGAATAAAACAGTCACCATGCGCACTTTCCTCCACGTTAGTAATATCTCAAGCAGTCTACGCTTTGATCGTCCCTGGAAGACCAGTAGTAGTTTCCGATGGACATCTGGTGGCATTCTGTAATTTGTGGACTATCAGAATGTTGATGAAACACAGAAATTGTGTCGGGATTGAATACAACAGTCACCATGCGCACTTTCCACCATGCCAGTATTGTCTCAAACAGTCTACGCTTTGATCGTTCCCTGGTAGACCAGTAGTAGTTTCCGATGCACATCTGGTGGCATTCTGTAATCTGTTGACTATCAGAGTGTTGATGAAACACAGAAATTGCCTCGGGATTGAAGACAACAGTCACAACGCGCACTTTCCTCCACGGGAGCAATGTCTCAAACAGTCTACGCTTTGATCGTACCCTGGAAGAACAGTAGTAGTTTCCGATGCACATCTGGTTGCATTCTGTGATCTGTGGAGTATCAGAGTGTTGATGAAACACAGAAATTGCATCGGGATTGAATACAACACTCACCATGCGCACTTTCCTCCATGGGAGTATTGTCTCCAAGAGTTAACGCTTTGATCGTTCCCTGGAGTACCAGTAGTAGTTTCTGATGCACATCTGGAGGCATTCTGTAATGTTTATACTTTCAGAGTGTTGATGGAACACAGAAATTGCATCGGGATTGTATACAACAGTCACCATGCGCACTTTCCTCCATGGGAGTAATTCTCAAACATTCTACGCTTTGATCGGACCCTGGAAGACCAGTAGTAGTTTCCGATGCACATCTGGAGGCATTCTGTAATCTGTGGACTATCAGAGTATTGATGAAACACAGAAATTGCATCGGGATTGAATACAACAGTCACCATGCGCACCTTCCTCCATGGGAGTAATGTCTCAAAGAGTTTATGCTTTGATCGTTCACTGGAAGACCAGTAGTAGTTTCCGATGCAAATATGGAAGCATTCTATAATCTGTGGAATGTCAGAGTGTTGATGAAACACAGAAATTCCATCGGGATTGAATACAACAGTCACCATGCGCACCTTCCTCCATGGGAGTAATGTGTCCAAGAGTTTACGCTTTGATCGTTCCCTGGAAGACCAGTAGTAATTTCCGATGGACATCTGAAGGCATTCTGTAACCTGTGACTATCAGAGTGTTGATGAAACACAAAAATTTGCATCGGGATTGAATACAACAGTCACCATGCGCACTTTCCTCCATGGGCGTAGTGTCTCAAAGAGTCTACGCTTTGATCGTTCCTTGGAAGACCAGAAGTAGTTTCCGTAGCAAATATGGAGGCATTCTATAATCTGTGGAATGTCAGAGTGTTGATGAAACACAGAAAATGCATCGGGATTGAATACAACAGTCACCATGCGCACCTTCCTCCATTGGAGTAATGTGTCCAAGAGTTTACGCTTTGATCGTTCCCTGGAAGACCAGTAGTAATTTCCGATGGACATCTGGAGGCATTCTGTAATTTGTGACTATCAGAGTGTTGATGAAACACAGAAATTTGCATCGGGATTGAATACAACAGTCACCATGCGCACATTCCTCCATGGGCGTAGTGTCTCAAACAGTCTAATCTGTGGACTATCAGAGTGTTGATGAAACACAGAAATTGCATCGGGATTGAACAGAACACTCACCATGCGCACTTTCCTCCACGGGAGTAATGTCTCAAAGAGTCTACGCTTTGATCGTTCCCTGGAAGACCAGTAGTAGTTTCCGATGGACATCTGGTGGCATTCTGTAATCTGTGGACTATCAGAGTGTTGATGAAACACAGAAATTGCATCGGGATTGAATACAACAGTCAGCATGCGCACTTTCCTCCGTGGGAGTAATGTCTCTAAGAGTCTACGCTTTGATCATTCCCTGCAAGACCAGTAGTAGTTTCCGATGCACATCTGGATGCTTTATCTAATCTGTGGACTATCAGAGTGTTGCTGAAACACAGAAATTGCATCGGGATTGAATAAAACAGTCACCATGCGCACTTTCCTCCACGTTAGTAATATCTCAAGCAGTCTACGCTTTGATCGTCCCTGGAAGACCAGTAGTAGTTTCCGATGGACATCTGGTGGCATTCTGTAATTTGTGGACTATCAGAATGTTGATGAAACACAGAAATTGTGTCGGGATTGAATACAACAGTCACCATGCGCACTTTCCACCATGCGAGTATTGTCTCAAACAGTCTACGCTTTGATCGTTCCCTGGTAGACCAGTAGTAGTTTCCGATGCACATCTGGTGGCATTCTGTAATCTGTTGACTATCAGAGTGTTGATGAAACACAGAAATTGCCTCGGGATTGAAGACAACAGTCACAACGCGCACTTTCCTCCACGGGAGCAATGTCTCAAACAGTCTACGCTTTGATCGTACCCTGGAAGAACAGTAGTAGTTTCCGATGCACATCTGGTTGCATTCTGTGATCTGTGGAGTATCAGAGTGTTGATGAAACACAGAAATTGCATCGGGATTGAATACAACACTCACCATGCGCACTTTCCTCCATGGGAGTATTGTCTCCAAGAGTTAACGCTTTGATCGTTCCCTGGAGTACCAGTAGTAGTTTCTGATGCACATCTGGAGGCATTCTGTAATGTTTATACTTTCAGAGTGTTGATGGAACACAGAAATTGCATCGGGATTGTATACAACAGTCACCATGCGCACTTTCCTCCATGGGAGTAATTCTCAAACATTCTACGCTTTGATCGGACCCTGGAAGACCAGTAGTAGTTTCCGATGCACATCTGGAGGCATTCTGTAATCTGTGGACTATCAGAGTATTGATGAAACACAGAAATTGCATCGGGATTGAATACAACAGTCACCATGCGCACCTTCCTCCATGGGAGTAATGTCTCAAAGTGTTTATGCTTTGATCGTTCACTGGAAGACCAGTAGTAGTTTCCGATGCAAATATGGAAGCATTCTATAATCTGTGGAATGTCAGAGTGTTGATGAAACACAGAAATTCCATCGGGATTGAATACAACAGTCACCATGCGCACCTTCCTCCATGGGAGTAATGTGTCCAAGAGTTTACGCTTTGATCGTTCCCTGGAAGACCAGTAGTAATTTCCGATGGACATCTGAAGGCATTCTGTAACCTGTGACTATCAGAGTGTTGATGAAACACAAAAATTTGCATCGGGATTGAATACAACAGTCACCATGCGCACTTTCCTCCATGGGCGTAGTGTCTCAAAGAGTCTACGCTTTGATCGTTCCTTGGAAGACCAGAAGTAGTTTCCGATGCTCATCTGGAGTCATTCTGAAATCTGTGGACTATCTGAGTGTTGATGAAACACAGAAATTGCATCGAGATTGAATAGAATAGTCACCATGCGCACTTTCCTCCATGGGAGTAATGTCTCAAACAGTCTACGCATTGATCGTTCACTGGAAGACCAGTAGTAGTTTCCGATGCACATCTGGAGATATTCTGTAATCTGTGGACTATCAGACTGTTGATAATACACAGAAATTGCATCGGGATTGAATACAACAGTCACCATGCGCACTTTTCTGCATTGGGAGTAATTTCTCAAAGAGTCTACGCTTTGATCGTGCTCTGGAAGACCAGTAGTAGTTTCCGATGCACATCTGGAGGCATTCTGTAATCTGTGAACTATCAGAGTGTTGATGAAACACAGAAATAGCATCGGGATTGAATACAACAGTCACTATGCTCACTTTCCTCCATTTGAGTAATGTCTCTAAGAGGCTACGTTTTGATCGTTCCCTGGAAAACCAGTAATAGTTTGCGATGCACATCTATAGACATTATGTAATCTGTGTGCTATCAGACTTTTAATGAAACACAGAAATTGCATCGGGATTGAATACAACAGTCACCAGCGCACTTTCCTGCATGGGAGTAATTCTCAAACAGTCTACGCTTTGATCGTGGCCTGGAAGCCCAGTAGTAGTTTCTGATGAACATCTGGAGGCATTCTGTAATCTGTGGACTATCAGAGTGTTGAGGAAACACAGAAATTGCATCGGGATTGAATACAACAGTCACCATGCGCACTTTCCTCCATGGGAGTAATTCTCAAACATGCTACGCTTTGATCGTTCCCTGGTAGACCAGTAGTAGTTTCCGATGCACATCTGGTATCATTCTGTAATCTGTTGACTATCAGAGTGTTGATGAAACACAGAAATTGCCTCGGGATTGAATACAACAGTCACCATGCGCACCTTCCTCCATGGAAGTAATGTCTCAAAGAGTTTACGCTTTGATCGTTCACTGGAAGACCAGTAGTAGTTTCCGTAGCAAATATGGAGGCATTCTATAATCTGTGGAATGTCAGAGTGTTGATGAAACACAGAAAATGCATCGGGATTGAATACAACAGTCACCATGCGCACCTTCCTCCATTGGAGTAATGTGTCCAAGAGTTTACGCTTTGATCGTTCCCTGGAAGACCAGTAGTAATTTCCGATGGACATCTGGAGGCATTCTGTAATTTGTGACTATCAGAGTGTTGATGAAACACAGAAATTTGCATCGGGATTGAATACAACAGTCACCATGCGCACATTCCTCCATGGGCGTAGTGTCTCAAACAGTCTAATCTGTGGACTATCAGAGTGTTGATGAAACACAGAAATTGCATCGGGATTGAACAGAACACTCACCATGCGCACTTTCCTCCACGGGAGTAATGTCTCAAAGAGTCTACGCTTTGATCGTTCCCTGGAAGACCAGTAGTAGTTTCCGATGGACATCTGGTGGCATTCTGTAATCTGTGGACTATCAGAGTGTTGATGAAACACAGAAATTGCATCGGGATTGAATACAACAGTCAGCATGCGCACTTTCCTCCGTGGGAGTAATGTCTCTAAGAGTCTACGCTTTGATCATTCCCTGCAAGACCAGTAGTAGTTTCCGATGCACATCTGGATGCTTTATCTAATCTGTGGACTATCAGAGTGTTGCTGAAACACAGAAATTGCATCGGGATTGAATAAAACAGTCACCATGCGCACTTTCCTCCACGTTAGTAATATCTCAAGCAGTCTACGCTTTGATCGTCCCTGGAAGACCAGTAGTAGTTTCCGATGGACATCTGGTGGCATTCTGTAATTTGTGGACTATCAGAATGTTGATGAAACACAGAAATTGTGTCGGGATTGAATACAACAGTCACCATGCGCACTTTCCACCATGCGAGTATTGTCTCAAACAGTCTACGCTTTGATCGTTCCCTGGTAGACCAGTAGTAGTTTCCGATGCACATCTGGTGGCATTCTGTAATCTGTTGACTATCAGAGTGTTGATGAAACACAGAAATTGCCTCGGGATTGAAGACAACAGTCACAACGCGCACTTTCCTCCACGGGAGCAATGTCTCAAACAGTCTACGCTTTGATCGTACCCTGGAAGAACAGTAGTAGTTTCCGATGCACATCTGGTTGCATTCTGTGATCTGTGGAGTATCAGAGTGTTGATGAAACACAGAAATTGCATCGGGATTGAATACAACACTCACCATGCGCACTTTCCTCCATGGGAGTATTGTCTCCAAGAGTTAACGCTTTGATCGTTCCCTGGAGTACCAGTAGTAGTTTCTGATGCACATCTGGAGGCATTCTGTAATGTTTATACTTTCAGAGTGTTGATGGAACACAGAAATTGCATCGGGATTGTATACAACAGTCACCATGCGCACTTTCCTCCATGGGAGTAATTCTCAAACATTCTACGCTTTGATCGGACCCTGGAAGACCAGTAGTAGTTTCCGATGCACATCTGGAGGCATTCTGTAATCTGTGGACTATCAGAGTATTGATGAAACACAGAAATTGCATCGGGATTGAATACAACAGTCACCATGCGCACCTTCCTCCATGGGAGTAATGTCTCAAAGTGTTTATGCTTTGATCGTTCACTGGAAGACCAGTAGTAGTTTCCGATGCAAATATGGAAGCATTCTATAATCTGTGGAATGTCAGAGTGTTGATGAAACACAGAAATTCCATCGGGATTGAATACAACAGTCACCATGCGCACCTTCCTCCATGGGAGTAATGTGTCCAAGAGTTTACGCTTTGATCGTTCCCTGGAAGACCAGTAGTAATTTCCGATGGACATCTGAAGGCATTCTGTAACCTGTGACTATCAGAGTGTTGATGAAACACAAAAATTTGCATCGGGATTGAATACAACAGTCACCATGCGCACTTTCCTCCATGGGCGTAGTGTCTCAAAGAGTCTACGCTTTGATCGTTCCTTGGAAGACCAGAAGTAGTTTCCGATGCTCATCTGGAGTCATTCTGAAATCTGTGGACTATCTGAGTGTTGATGAAACACAGAAATTGCATCGAGATTGAATACAATAGTCACCATGCGCACTTTCCTCCATGGGAGTAATGTCTCAAACAGTCTACGCATTGATCGTTCACTGGAAGACCAGTAGTAGTTTCCGATGCACATCTGGAGATATTCTGTAATCTGTGGACTATCAGACTGTTGATAATACACAGAAATTGCATCGGGATTGAATACAACAGTCACCATGCGCACTTTTCTGCATTGGGAGTAATTTCTCAAAGAGTCTACGCTTTGATCGTGCTCTGGAAGACCAGTAGTAGTTTCCGATGCACATCTGGAGGCATTCTGTAATCTGTGAACTATCAGAGTGTTGATGAAACACAGAAATAGCATCGGGATTGAATACAACAGTCACTATGCTCACTTTCCTCCATTTGAGTAATGTCTCTAAGAGTCTACGTTTTGATCGTTCCCTGGAAAACCAGTAATAGTTTGCGATGCACATCTATAGACATTATGTAATCTGTGTGCTATCAGACTTTTAATGAAACACAGAAATTGCATCGGGATTGAATACAACAGTCACCAGCGCACTTTCCTGCATGGGAGTAATTCTCAAACAGTCTACGCTTTGATCGTGGCCTGGAAGCCCAGTAGTAGTTTCTGATGAACATCTGGAGGCATTCTGTAATCTGTGGACTATCAGAGTGTTGAGGAAACACAGAAATTGCATCGGGATTGAATACAACAGTCACCATGCGCACTTTCCTCCATGGGAGTAATTCTCAAACATGCTACGCTTTGATCGTTCCCTGGTAGACCAGTAGTAGTTTCCGATGCACATCTGGTATCATTCTGTAATCTGTTGACTATCAGAGTGTTGATGAAACACAGAAATTGCCTCGGGATTGAATACAACAGTCACCATGCGCACCTTCCTCCATGGGAGTAATGTCTCAAAGAGTTTACGCTTTGATCGTTCACTGGAAGACCAGTAGTAGTTTCCGTAGCAAATATGGAGGCATTCTATAATCTGTGGAATGTCAGAGTGTTGATGAAACACAGAAAATGCATCGGGATTGAATACAACAGTCACCATGCGCACCTTCCTCCATTGGAGTAATGTGTCCAAGAGTTTACGCTTTGATCGTTCCCTGGAAGACCAGTAGTAATTTCCGATGGACATCTGGAGGCATTCTGTAATTTGTGACTATCAGAGTGTTGATGAAACACAGAAATTTGCATCGGGATTGAATACAACAGTCACCATGCGCACATTCCTCCATGGGCGTAGTGTCTCAAACAGTCTAATCTGTGGACTATCAGAGTGTTGATGAAACACAGAAATTGCATCGGGATTGAACAGAACACTCACCATGCGCACTTTCCTCCACGGGAGTAATGTCTCAAAGAGTCTACGCTTTGATCGTTCCCTGGAAGACCAGTAGTAGTTTCCGATGGACATCTGGTGGCATTCTGTAATCTGTGGACTATCAGAGTGTTGATGAAACACAGAAATTGCATCGGGATTGAATACAACAGTCAGCATGCGCACTTTCCTCCGTGGGAGTAATGTCTCTAAGAGTCTACGCTTTGATCATTCCCTGCAAGACCAGTAGTAGTTTCCGATGCACATCTGGATGCTTTATCTAATCTGTGGACTATCAGAGTGTTGCTGAAACACAGAAATTGCATCGGGATTGAATAAAACAGTCACCATGCGCACTTTCCTCCACGTTAGTAATATCTCAAGCAGTCTACGCTTTGATCGTCCCTGGAAGACCAGTAGTAGTTTCCGATGGACATCTGGTGGCATTCTGTAATTTGTGGACTATCAGAATGTTGATGAAACACAGAAATTGTGTCGGGATTGAATACAACAGTCACCATGCGCACTTTCCACCATGCGAGTATTGTCTCAAACAGTCTACGCTTTGATCGTTCCCTGGTAGACCAGTAGTAGTTTCCGATGCACATCTGGTGGCATTCTGTAATCTGTTGACTATCAGAGTGTTGATGAAACACAGAAATTGCCTCGGGATTGAAGACAACAGTCACAACGCGCACTTTCCTCCACGGGAGCAATGTCTCAAACAGTCTACGCTTTGATCGTACCCTGGAAGAACAGTAGTAGTTTCCGATGCACATCTGGTTGCATTCTGTGATCTGTGGAGTATCAGAGTGTTGATGAAACACAGAAATTGCATCGGGATTGAATACAACACTCACCATGCGCACTTTCCTCCATGGGAGTATTGTCTCCAAGAGTTAACGCTTTGATCGTTCCCTGGAGTACCAGTAGTAGTTTCTGATGCACATCTGGAGGCATTCTGTAATGTTTTTACTTTCAGAGTGTTGATGGAACACAGAAATTGCATCGGGATTGTATACAACAGTCACCATGCGCACTTTCCTCCATGGGAGTAATTCTTAAACATTCTACGCTTTGATCGGACCCTGGAAGACCAGTAGTAGTTTCCGATGCACATCTGGAGGCATTCTGTAATCTGTGGACTATCAGAGTATTGATGAAACACAGAAATTGCATCGGGATTGAATACAACAGTCACCATGCGCACCTTCCTCCATGGGAGTAATGTCTCAAAGAGTTTATGCTTTGATCGTTCACTGGAAGACCAGTAGTAGTTTCCGATGCAAATATGGAAGCATTCTATAATCTGTGGAATGTCAGAGTGTTGATGAAACACAGAAATTCCATCGGGATTGAATACAACAGTCACCATGCGCACCTTCCTCCATGGGAGTAATGTGTCCAAGAGTTTACGCTTTGATCGTTCCCTGGAAGACCAGTAGTAATTTCCGATGGACATCTGAAGGCATTCTGTAACCTGTGACTATCAGAGTGTTGATGAAACACAAAAATTTGCATCGGGATTGAATACAACAGTCACCATGCGCACTTTCCTCCATGGGCGTAGTGTCTCAAACAGTCTACGCTTTTATCGTTCCTTGGAAGACCAGAAGTAGTTTCCGATGCACATCTGGAGTCATTCTGAAATCTGTGGACTATCTGAGTGTTGATGAAACACAGAAATTGAATCGGGATTGAATACAACAGTCACCATGTTCACTTCCCTCCATGGGAGTAATTCTCAATCAGTATACGTTTTGATCGTTCCCTGGAAGACCAATAGTAGTTTCCGATGCACATCTGGTGGCATTCTGTAATCTGAGGACTATCGGAGTGTTAATGAAACACAGAAATTGCATCCGGATTGAACACAACACTCACCATGCGCACTTTCCTCCACGGGAGTAATGTCACAAAGAGTCTACGCTTTGATCGTTCCCTGGAAGACCAGTAGTAGTTTCCGATGGGCATCTGGTGGCAGTCTGTAATCTGTGGACTATCAGAGTGTTGATGAAACACAGAAATTGCATCGGGATTGATCACAACAGTCAGCATGCGCACTTTCCTCCGTGGGTGTAATGTCTCTAAGAGTCTACGCTTTGATCGTTCCCTGCAAGACCAGTAGTAGTTTCCGATGCACATCTGGATGCTTTGTCTAATCTGTGGACTATCAGAGTGTTGCTGAAACAGAGAAATTGCATCGGGATTGAATACAACAGTCACCATGCGCACTTTCCTCCATGGGAGTAATTCTCAAACAGTCTACGCTTATCATTCCCTGGAAGACCAGTAGTAGTTTCCGATGCACATCAGGAGGCATTCTGTAATCTGTGGACTATCAGAGTGTTGATGAAACACATTAATTGTATCGGGATTGAATACAACAGTCACCATGCGCACTTTCCTCCACGGGAGTAGTGTCTCAAACATTCTACGCTTTGATAGTTCTCTGGAAGACCAGAAGTAGTTTCCGATGCACATCGGGTGGCGTTCTGATATCTGTGGACTAACTGAGTGTTGATGAAGCACAGAAATTGCATCGGGATTGAATACAACAGTCACCATGCGCACTTTCCTAAATGGGAGTAATGTCTCAAACAGTCTACACTTTGATCGTTCCCTGGAAAACCAGTAATAGTTTGCGATGCACATCTGGAGATATTCTGTAATCTGTGGGCTATCAGACTTTTAATGAAACACAGAAATTGCATCAGGATTGAATACAATAGTCACCAAGCGCACTTTCCTGCATGGGAGTAATTGTCAAACAGTCTACGCTTTGATCGTGGCCTGGAAGACCAGTAGCAGTTTCCGCTGAACATCTGGAGGTATTCTGTAATCTGTGGACTATCAGAGTGTTGATGAAACACAGAAATTGCATCGGGATTGAATACAACAGTCACCATGCGCACTTACCTCCACGGGAGTAGTGTCTCAAACATTCTACGCTTTGATAGTTCTCTGGAAGACCAGAAGTAGTTTCCGATGCACATCTGGTGGCGTTCTGAAATCTGTGGACTAACTGAGTGTTGATGAAACACAGAAATTGCATCCGGATTGAATACAACAGTCACAACGCGCACTTTCCTCCACGGGAGCAATGTCTCAAACAGTCTACGCTTTGATCGTACCCTGGGAGAACAGTAGTAGTTTCCGATGCACATCTGGTGGCATTCTGTAATCTGTGGAGTATCAGAGTGTGGATGAAACACAGAAACTGCATCGGGATTGAAGACAACAGTCACCATGAGCACTTTCCTCCATGGGGGTAATGTCTCTAACAGTCTACGCTTTGATCGTTCCCTGGAAGACCAGTAGTAGTTTCCGATGTACATTTGGAGGCATTCTGTAATCTGTGGACTATCAGAGTGTTGATGAAACACAGAAATTCCATCGGGATTGAATACAACAGTCACCATGCGCCCCTTCCTCCATTGGAGTAATGTGTCCAAGAGTTTACGCTTTGATCGTTCCCTGGAAGACCAGTAGTAGTTTCCGATACACATCTGGAGGCATTCTGTAATCTGTGGAGTATCAGAGTGTTGATGAAACACAGAAATTGCATCGGGATTGAATACAACAGTCACCATGCGCAACTTCCTCCATGGGAGTAATGTCTCAAAGAGTTTACGCTTTGTCGTTCACTGGAAGACCAGTAGTAGTTTCCGATGCACATTTGGAGGCATTCTATAATCTGTGGAGTGTCAGAGTGTTGATGAAACACAGAAATTCCATCGAGATTGAATACAACAGTCACCATGTGCACCTTCCTCCATGGGAGTAATGTGTCCAAGAGTTTACGCTTTGATCGTTCCCTGGAAGACCAGTAGTAATTTCCGATGCACATCTGGAGTCATTCTGAAATCTGTGGACTAACTGAGTGTTGATGAGACACATAAATTGCATCAGGATTGAATACAACTGTCACCATGCGCACTTTCCTCTTTTAGAGTAATCTCTCAAACAGTCTACGCTTTGATCGTTCCCAGGAAGACCAGTAGTAGTTTCCGATGAACATCTGGAGGCATTCTGTAATCTGTGGACTATCAGAGTGTTGATGAAATACAGAAATTGAATCGGGATTGAATACAACAATCACCATGTTCACTTCCCTCCATAGGGGTAATTCTCAATCAGTATACGCTTTGATCGTTCCCTAGAAGACCAGTGGTAGTTTCCGATGCACATCTGGTGGCATTCTGTAATCTGAGGACTATCAGAGTGTTGATGAAACACAGAAATTGCATCGGGATTGAACACAACAATCAGGATGCGCACTTTCCTCCGTGGGAGTAATGTCTCAAAGAGTCTACGCTTTGATCGTTCCCTGGAAGACCAGTAGTAGTTTCCGATGGACATCTGGTGGCATTCTGTAATCTGTGGACTCTCAGAGTGTTGATGAAACACAGAAATTGCATCGGGATTGATTACAAAAGTCAGCATGCGCACTTACTCCATGGGAGTAATGTCTCTAACAGTCTACGCTTTGATCGTTCCCTGCAAGCCCAGTAATAGTTTCCGATGCACAACTGGAGGCTTTCTGTAATCAGTGGACTATCAGAGTGTTGATGAAACACAGAAATTGCATCGGGATTGAATACAACAGTCACCATGCGCACTTTACTCCATGGGAGTAATGTCTCAAACAGTCTACGCATTGATCGTTCCCTGGAAGTCCAGTAGTAGTTTCCGATGCACATCTGGAGATATTCTGTAATCTGTGGACTATCAGACTGTTGATAAAACACAGAAATTGCATCGGGATTGAATACAACAGTCACCATGCACACTTTTCTGCATTGGCAGTAATGTCTCAAAGAGTCTACGCTTTGATCGTGCTCTGGAAGACCAGTAGTAGTTTCCGATGCACATCTGGAGGCATTCTGTAATCTGTGGACTATCAGAGTGTTGATGAAACACAGAAATAGTATCGGGATTGAATACAACAGTCACTATGCTCACTTTCCTTTATTTGAGTAATGTCTCTAACAGTCTACGCTTTGATCGTTCCCTGGAAAACCAGTAATAGTTTGCGATGCACATCTTGAGATATTCTGTAATCTGTGGGCTATCAGACTTTTAATGAAAAACAGATATTGCATCGGGATTGAATACAACAGTCACCAGCGCACTTTCCTGCATGGGAGTAATTCTCAAACAGTCTACGCTTTGATCGTGGCCTGGAAGACCAGTAGTAGTTTCCGATGAACATCTGGAGGCATTCTGTAATCTGTGGAGTATCCGAGTGTTGATGAAACACAGAAATTGCATCGGGATTGAATACAACAGTCACCATGCGCACTTTCCTCCATGGGAGTAATTCTCAAACATTCTACGCTTTGATCGGACCCTGGAAGACCAGTAGTAGTTTCCGATGCACATCTGGAGGCATTCTGTAATCTGTGGACTATCAGAGTATTGATGAAACACAGTAATTGCATCGGTATTGAATACAACAGTCACCATGGGCACCTTCCTCCATGGGAGTAATGTCTCTAACAGTCTACGCTTTGATCGTTCATTGGAAGACCAGTAGTAGTTTCCGATTCACATCTGGAGGCATTCTGTAAACTGTGGAGAATCAGAGTGTTGATGAAACACAGAAATTGCATCGGGATTGAATACAACAGTCACCATGCGCACCTTCCTAAATGGGAGTAATGTCTCAAAGAGTTTACGCTTTGATCGTTCACTGGAAGACCAGTAGTAGTTTCCGATGCAAATATGGAGGCATTCTATAATCTGTGGAATGTCAGAGTGTTGATGAAACACAGAAATTCCATCGGGATTGAATACAACAGTCACCATGCGCACCTTCCTCCATGGGAGTAATGTGTCCAAGATTTTACGCTTTGATCGTTCCCTGGAAGATCCAGTAGTAATTTCCGATGGACATCTGGAGGCATTCTGTAATCTGTGACTATCAGAGTGTTGATGAAACACAGAAATTTGCATCGGGATTGAATACAACAGTCACTATGCGCACTTTCCTCCATGGGCGTAGTGTCTCAAACAGTCTACGCTTTGATCGTTCCTTGGAAGACCAGAAGTAGTTTCCGATGCACATCTGGAGTCATTCTGAAATCTGTGGACTAACTGAGTGTTGATGAAATACAGAAATTGAATCGGGATTGAATACAACAGTCATCAAGTTCACTTCCCTCCATGGGAGTAATTTTCAATCAGTATGCGCTTTGATCGTTCCCTGGAAGACCAATAGTAGTTTCCGATGCACATCTGGTGGCATTCTGTAATCTGAGGACTATCAGAGTGTTGATGAAACACAGAAATTGCATCGGGATTGAACACAACACTCACCATGCGCACTTCCTCCGTGGGAGTAATGTCTCAAAGAGTCTACGCTTTGATCGTTCCCTGGAAGACCAGTAGTAGTTTCCTATGGACATCTGGTGGCATTCTGTAATCTGTGGACTATCAGAGTGTTGATGAAACACAGAAATTGCATCGGGATTGAATACAACAGTCAGCATGCGCACTTTCCTCCGTGGGAGTAATGTCTCTAAGAGTCTACGCTTTGATCGTTCCCTGCAAGACCAGTAGTAGTTTCCGATGCACATCTGGATGCTTTATCTAATCTGTAGACTATCAGAGTGTTGCTGAAACACAGAAATTGCATCGGGATTGAATACAACAGTCACCATGCGCACTTTTCTCCATGGGAGTAATTCTCAAACAGTCTACGCTTTGATCATTCCCAGGAAGACCAGTAGTAGTTTCCGATGCACATCTGGAGGCATTCTGTAATCTGTGGACTATCAGAGTGTTGATGAAACACATAAATTGTATCGGGATTGAATACAACAGTCACCATGCGCACTTCCCTCCACGAGAGCAATGTCTCAAACAGTCTTCGCTTTGATCGTACCCTGGAAAAACAGTAGTAGTTTCCGATGCACATCTGGTGGCATTCTGTAATCTGTGGACTATCAGAGTGTTTATGAAACACATAAATTGCATCGGGATTGAATACAACAGTCAGCATGCGCACTTTCCTCCATGGGAGTAATGTCTCTAACAGTCTACGCTTTGATCGTTCCCTGCAAGAGCAGTAGTAGTTTCCGATGCACATCTGGAGGCTTTCTGTAATCTTTGGACTATCAGAGTGTTGATGAAACACAGAAATTGCAGCGGGATTGAATACAACAGTCACCATGCGCACATTCCTATACGGGAGTAGTGTCTCAAACACTCTACGCTTTGATAGTTCTCTGGAAGACCAGAAGTAGTTTCCAATGCACATCTGGAGTCATTCTGAAATCTGTGGACCAACTGAGTGTTGATGAAACACAGAAATTGCATCGGGATTGAATACAACAGCCACCATGCGCACTCTTCTCCATGGGAGTAATGTCTCAAACAGTCTACGCATTGATCGATCACTGGAAGACCAGTAGTAGTTTCCGATGCACATCTGGAGGCATTCTGTAATCTGTGGACTATCAGACTGTTGATAATACACAGAAATTGCATCGGGATTGAATACAACAGTCACCATGCGCACTTTTCTGCATTGGGAGTAATTTCTCAAAGAGTCTACGCTTTGATCGTGCTCTGGAAGACCAGTAGTAGTTTCCGATGCACATCTGGAGGCATTCTGTAATCTGTGAACTATCAGAGTGTTGATGAAACACAGAAATAGCATCGGGATTGAATACAACAGTCACTATGCTCACTTTCCTCCATTTGAGTAATGTCTCTAAGAGTCTACGCTTTGATCGTTCCCTGGAAAACCAGTAATAGTTTGCGATGCACATCTATAGATATTATGTAATCTGTGTGCTATCAGACTTTTAATGAAACACAGAAATTGCATCGGGATTGAATACAACAGTCACCAGCGCACTTTCCTGCATGGGAGTAATTCTCAAACAGTCTACGCTTTGATCGTGGCCTGGAAGACCAGTAGTAGTTTCCGATGAACATCTGGAGGCATTCTGTAATCTGTGGACTATCAGAGTGTTGAGGAAACACAGAAATTGCATCGGGATTGAATACAACAGTCACCATGCGCACTTTCCTCCATGGGAGTAATTCTCAAACATGCTACGCTTTGATCGTTCCCTGGTAGACCAGTAGTAGTTTCCGATGCACATCTGGTATCATTCTGTAATCTGTTGACTATCAGAGTGTTGATGAAACACAGAAATTGCCTCGGGATTGAATACAACAGTCACCATGCGCACCTTCCTCCATGGGAGTAATGTCTCAAAGCGTTTACGCTTTGATCGTTCACTGGAAGACCAGTAGTAGTTTCCGTAGCAAATATGGAGGCATTCTATAATCTGTGGAATGTCAGAGTGTTGATGAAACACAGAAAATGCATCGGGATTGAATACAACAGTCACCATGCGCACCTTCCTCCATTGGAGTAATGTGTCCAAGAGTTTACGCTTTGATCGTTCCCTGGAAGACCAGTAGAAATTTCCGATGGACATCTGGAGGCATTCTGTAATTTGTGACTATCAGAGTGTTGATGAAACACAGAAATTTGCATCGGGATTGAATACAACAGTCACCATGCGCACATTCCTCCATGGGCGTAGTGTCTCAAACAGTCTAATCTGTGGACTATCAGAGTGTTGATGAAACACAGAAATTGCATCGGGATTGAACAGAACACTCACCATGCGCACTTTCCTCCACGGGAGTAATGTCTCAAAGAGTCTACGCTTTGATCGTTCCCTGGAAGACCAGTAGTAGTTTCCGATGGACATCTGGTGGCATTCTGTAATCTGTGGACTATCAGAGTGTTGATGAAACACAGAAATTGCATCGGGATTGAATACAACAGTCAGCATGCGCACTTTCCTCCGTGGGTGTAATGTCTCTAAGAGTCTACGCTTCGATCATTCCCTGCAAGACCAGTAGTAGTTTCCGATGCACATCTGGATGCTTTATCTAATCTGTGGACTATCAGAGTGTTGCTGAAACACAGAAATTGCATCGGGATTGAATAAAACAGTCACCATGCGCACTTTCCTCCACGTTAGTAATATCTCAAGCAGTCTACGCTTTGATCGTCCCTGGAAGACCAGTAGTAGTTTCCGATGGACATCTGGTGGCATTCTGTGATTTGTGGACTATCAGAATGTTGATGAAACACAGAAATTGTGTCGGGATTGAATACAACAGTCACCATGCGCACTTTCAACCATGCGAGTATTGTCTCAAACAGTCTACGCTTTGATCGTTCCCTGGTAGACCAGTAGTAGTTTCCGATGCACATCTGGTGGCATTCTGTAATCTGTTGACTATCAGAGTGTTGATGAAACACAGAAATTGCATCGGGATTGAATACAACACTCACCATGCGCACTTTCCTCCATGGGAGTATTGTCTCCAAGAGTTAACGCTTTGATCGTTCCCTGGAGTACCAGTAGTACTTTCTGATGCACATCTGGAGGCATTCTGTAATGTTTTTACTTTCAGAGTGTTGATGGAACACAGAAATTGCATCGGGATTGTATACAACAGTCACCATGCGCACTTTCCTCCATGGGAGTAATTCTCAAACATTCTACGCTTTGATCGGACCCTGGAAGACCAGTAGTAGTTTCCGATGCACATCTGGAGGCATTCTGTAATCTGTGGACTATCAGAGTATTGATGAAACACAGAAATTGCATCGGGATTGAATACAACAGTCACCATGCGCACCTTCCTCCATGGGAGTAATGTCTCAAAGAGTTTATGCTTTGATCGTTCACTGGAAGACCAGTAGTAGTTTCCGATGCAAATATGGAAGCATTCTATAATCTGTGGAATGTCAGAGTGTTGATGAAACACAGAAATTCCATCGGGATTGAATACAACAGTCACCATGCGCACCTTCCTCCATGGGAGTAATGTGTCCAAGAGTTTACGCTTTGATCGTTCCCTGGAAGACCAGTAGTAATATCCGATGGACATCTGAAGGCATTCTGTAACCTGTGACTATCAGAGTGTTGATGAAACACAAAAATTTGCATCGGGATTGAATACAACAGTCACCATGCGCACTTTCCTCCATGGGCGTAGTGTCTCAAACAGTCTACGCTTTGATCGTTCCTTGGAAGACCAGAAGTAGTTTCCGATGCACATCTGGAGTCATTCTGAAATCTGTGGACTATCTGAGTGTTGATGAAACACAGAAATTGAATCGGGATTGAATACAACAGTCACCATGTTCACTTCCCTCCATGGGAGTAATTCTCAATCAGTATACGCTTTGATCGTTCCCTGGAAGACCAATAGTAGTTTCCGATGCACATCTGGTGGCATTCTGTAATCTGAGGACTATCGGAGTGTTAATGAAACACAGAAATTGCATCCGGATTGAACACAACACTCACCATGCGCACTTTCCTCCACGGGAGTAATGTCACAAAGAGTCTACGCTTTGATCGTTCCCTGGAAGACCAGTAGTAGTTTCCGATGGGCATCTGGTGGCAGTCTGTAATCTGTGGACTATCAGAGTGTTGATGAAACACAGAAATTGCATCGGGATTGATCACAACAGTCAGCATGCGCACTTTCCTCCGTGGGTGTAATGTCTCTAAGAGTCTACGCTTTGATCGTTCCCTGCAAGACCAGTAGTAGTTTCCGATGCACATCTGGATGCTTTGTCTAATCTGTGGACTATCAGAGTGTTGCTGAAACAGAGAAATTGCATCGGGATTGAATACAACAGTCACCATGCGCACTTTCCTCCATGGGAGTAATTCTCAAACAGTCTACGCTTATCATTCCCTGGAAGACCAGTAGTAGTTTCCGATGCACATCAGGAGGCATTCTGTAATCTGTGGACTATCAGAGTGTTGATGAAACACATAAATTGTATCGGGATTGAATACAACAGTCACCATGCGCACTTTCCTCCACGGGAGTAGTGTCTCAAACATTCTACGCTTTGATAGTTCTCTGGAAGACCAGAAGTAGTTTCCGATGCACATCGGGTGGCGTTCTGATATCTGTGGACTAACTGAGTGTTGATGAAGCACAGAAATTGCATCGGGATTGAATACAACAGTCACCATGCGCACTTTCCTAAATGGGAGTAATGTCTCAAACAGTCTACGCTTTGATCGTTCCCTGGAAAACCAGTAATAGCTTGCGATGCACATCTGGAGATATTCTGTAATCTGTGGGCTATCAGACTTTTAATGAAACACAGAAATTGCATCAGGATTGAATACAATAGTCACCAAGCGCACTTTCCTGCATGGGAGTAATTGTCAAACAGTCTACGCTTTGATCGTGGCCTGGAAGACCAGTAGTAGTTTCCGCTGAACATCTGGAGGTATTCTGTAATCTGTGGACTATCAGAGTGTTGATGAAACACAGAAATTGCATCGGGATTGAATACAACAGTCACCATGCGCACTTACCTCCACGGGAGTAGTGTCTCAAACATTCTACGCTTTGATAGTTCTCTGGAAGACCAGAAGTAGTTTCCGATGCACATCTGGTGGCGTTCTGAAATCTGTGGACTAACTGAGTGTTGACGAAACACAGAAATTGCATCCGGATTGAATACAACAGTCACAACGCGCACTTTCCTCCACGGGAGCAATGTCTCAAACAGTCTACGCTTTGATCGTACCCTGGGAGAACAGTAGTAGTTTCCGATGCACATCTGGTGGCATTCTGTAATCTGTGGAGTATCAGAGTGTGGATGAAACACAGAAACTGCATCGGGATTGAAGACAACAGTCACCATGAGCACTTTCCTCCATGGGGGTAATGTCTCTAACAGTCTACGCTTTGATCGTTCCCTGGAAGACCAGTAGTAGTTTCCGATGTACATTTGGAGGCATTCTGTAATCTGTGGACTATCAGAGTGTTGATGAAACACAGAAATTCCATCGGGATTGAATACAACAGTCACCATGCGCCCCTTCCTCCATTGGAGTAATGTGTCCAAGAGTTTACGCTTTGATCGTTCCCTGGAAGACCAGTAGTAGTTTCCGATACACATCTGGAGGCATTCTGTAATCTGTGGAGTATCAGAGTGTTGATGAAACACAGAAATTGCATCGGGATTGAATACAACAGTCACCATGCGCAACTTCCTCCATGGGAGTAATGTCTCAAAGAGTTTACGCTTTGTCGTTCACTGGAAGACCAGTAGTAGTTTCCGATGCACATTTGGAGGCATTCTATAATCTGTGGAGTGTCAGAGTGTTGATGAAACACAGAAATTCCATCGAGATTGAATACAACAGTCACCATGCGCACCTTCCTCCATGGGAGTAATGTGTCCAAGAGTTTACGCTTTGATCGTTCCCTGGAAGACCAGTAGTAATTTCCGATGCACATCTGGAGTCATTCTGAAATCTGTGGACTAACTGAGTGTTGATGGGACACATAAATTGCATCAGGATTGAATACAACTGTCACCATGCGCACTTTCCTCTTTTAGAGTAATCTCTCAAACAGTCTACGCTTTGATCGTTCCCAGGAAGACCAGTAGTAGTTTCCGATGCACAACTGGAGGCTTTCTGTAATCAGTGGACTATCAGAGTGTTGATGAAACACAGAAATTGCATCGGGATTGAATACAACAGTCACCATGCGCACTTTACTCCATGGGAGTAATGTCTCAAACAGTCTACGCATTGATCGTTCCCTGGAAGACCAGTAGTAGTTTCCGATGCACATCTGGAGATATTCTGTAATCTGTGGACTATCAGACTGTTGATAAAACACAGAAATTGCATCGGGATTGAATACAACAGTCACCATGCACACTTTCCTGCTTGGGAGTAATTCTCACACAGTCTACGCTTTGATACTGGCTTGGAAGACCAGTAGTAGTTTCCGATGAACATCTGGAGGCATTCTGTAATCTGTGGACTATCAGACTGTTGATGAAACACAGAAATTGCATCGGGATTGAACACAACAGTCACCATGTGAACTCTCCTCCATGGGAGTAATTCTCAAACAGTCTACGCTTTGGTCTTTCTCTGGAAGACCAGTAGTCGCTTCCGATGCACATCTGGAGGCATTCTGTAATGTGTGGACTATCAGAGTGTTGATGAAACACAGAAATTGCATCGGGATTGAACACAACAGTCACCATTCGCACTTTCCTCCATGGGAGTAACGTCTCAAACAATCTACGATTTGATCGTTCCCTGCAAGACCAGTAGTAGTTTCCGATTTACATCTGGAGGCTCTCTGTAATCTGTGGACTACCAGAGTGTTGATGAAACACAGAAATTGCATCGGGATTGAATACAACAGCCACCATGCGCACTTTCCTCCATGCGAGTAATGTCTCAAACAGTCTACGCTTTGATCGTTCCCTGGAAAACCAGTAATAGTTTGCGATGCACATCTGGAGATATTCTGTAATCTGTGGGCTATCAGACTTTTAATGAAACACAGAAATTGCATCAGGATTGAATACAATAGTCACCAAGCGCACTTTCCTGCATGGGAGTAATTGTCAAACAGTCTACGCTTTGATCGTGGCCTGGAAGACCAGTAGTAGTTTCCGCTGAACATCTGGAGGTATTCTGTAATCTGTGGACTATCAGAGTGTTGATGAAACACAGAAATTGCATCGGGATTGAAAACAACAGTCACCATGCGCACTTACCTCCACGGGAGTAGTGTCTCAAACATTCTACGCTTTGATAGTTCTCTGGAAGACCAGAAGTAGTTTCCGATGCACATCTGGTGGCGTTCTGAAATCTGTGGACTAACTGAGTGTTGATGAAACACAGAAATTGCATCCGGATTGAATACAACAGTCACAACGCGCACTTTCCTCCACGGGAGCAATGTCTCAAACAGTCTACGCTTTGATCGTACCCTGGGAGAACAGTAGTAGTTTCCGATGCACATCTGGTGGCATTCTGTAATCTGTGGAGTATCAGAGTGTGGATGAAACACAGAAACTGCATCGGGATTGAAGACAACAGTCACCATGAGCACTTTCCTCCATGGGGGTAATGTCTCTAACAGTCTACGCTTTGATCGTTCCCTGGAAGACCAGTAGTAGTTTCCGATGCACATCTGGATGCTTTGTCTAATCTGTGGACTATCAGAGTGTTGCTGAAACAGAGAAATTGCATCGGGATTGAATACAACAGTCACCATGCGCACTTTCCTCCATGGGAGTAATTCTCAAACAGTCTACGCTTATCATTCCCTGGAAGACCAGTAGTAGTTTCCGATGCACATCAGGAGGCATTCTGTAATCTGTGGACTATCAGAGTGTTGATGAAACACATAAATTGTATCGGGATTGAATACAACAGTCACCATGCGCACTTTCCTCCACGGGAGTAGTGTCTCAAACATTCTACGCTTTGATAGTTCTCTGGAAGACCAGAAGTAGTTTCCGATGCACATCGGGTGGCGTTCTGATATCTGTGGACTAACTGAGTGTTGATGAAGCACAGAAATTGCATCGGGATTGAATACAACAGTCACCATGCGCACTTTCCTAAATGGGAGTAATGTCTCAAACAGTCTACGCTTTGATCGTTCCCTGGAAAACCAGTAATAGCTTGCGATGCACATCTGGAGATATTCTGTAATCTGTGGGCTATCAGACTTTTAATGAAACACAGAAATTGCATCAGGATTGAATACAATAGTCACCAAGCGCACTTTCCTGCATGGGAGTAATTGTCAAACAGTCTACGCTTTGATCGTGGCCTGGAAGACCAGTAGTAGTTTCCGCTGAACATCTGGAGGTATTCTGTAATCTGTGGACTATCAGAGTGTTGATGAAACACAGAAATTGCATCGGGATTGAATACAACAGTCACCATGCGCACTTACCTCCACGGGAGTAGTGTCTCATACATTCTACGCTTTGATAGTTCTCTGGAAGACCAGAAGTAGTTTCCGATGCACATCTGGTGGCGTTCTGAAATCTGTGGACTAACTGAGTGTTGATGAAACACAGAAATTGCATCCGGATTGAATACAACAGTCACAACGAGCACTTTCCTCCACGGGAGCAATGTCTCAAACAGTCTACGCTTTGATCGTACCCTGGGAGAACAGTAGTAGTTTCCGATGCACATCTGGTGGCATTCTGTAATCTGTGGAGTATCAGAGTGTGGATGAAACACAGAAACTGCATCGGGATTGAAGACAACAGTCACCATGAGCACTTTCCTCCATGGGGGTAATGTCTCTAACAGTCTACGCTTTGATCGTTCCCTGGAAGACCAGTAGTAGTTTCCGATGTACATTTGGAGGCATTCTGTAATCTGTGGACTATCAGAGTGTTGATGAAACACAGAAATTCCATCGGGATTGAATACAACAGTCACCATGCGCCCCTTCCTCCATTGAAGTAATGTGTCCAAGAGTTTACGCTTTGATCGTTCCCTGGAAGACCAGTAGTAGTTTCCGATACACATCTGGAGGCATTCTGTAATCTGTGGAGTATCAGAGTGTTGATGAAACACAGAAATTGCATCGGGATTGAATACAACAGTCACCATGCGCAACTTCCTCCATGGGAGTAATGTCTCAAAGAGTTTACGCTTTGTCGTTCACTGGAAGACCAGTAGTAGTTTCCGATGCACATTTGGAGGCATTCTATAATCTGTGGAGTGTCAGAGTGTTGATGAAACACAGAAATTCCATCGAGATTGAATACAACAGTCACCATGCGCACCTTCCTCCATGGGAGTAATGTGTCCAAGAGTTTACGCTTTGATCGTTCCCTGGAAGACCAGTAGTAATTTCCGATGCACATCTGGAGTCATTCTGAAATCTGTGGACTAACTGAGTGTTGATGGGACACATAAATTGCATCAGGATTGAATACAACTGTCACCATGCGCACTTTCCTCTTTTAGAGTAATCTCTCAAACAGTCTACGCTTTGATCGTTCCCAGGAAGACCAGTAGTAGTTTCCGATGCACAACTGGAGGCTTTCTGTAATCAGTGGACTATCAGAGTGTTGATGAAACACAGAAATTGCATCGGGATTGAATACAACAGTCACCATGCGCACTTTACTCCATGGGAGTAATGTCTCAAACAGTCTACGCATTGATCGTTCCCTGGAAGACCAGTAGTAGTTTCCGATGCACATCTGGAGATATTCTGTAATCTGTGGACTATCAGACTGTTGATAAAACACAGAAATTGCATCGGGATTGAATACAACAGTCACCATGCACACTTTCCTGCTTGGGAGTAATTCTCACACAGTCTACGCTTTGATACTGGCTTGGAAGACCAGTAGTAGTTTCCGATGAACATCTGGAGGCATTCTGTAATCTGTGGACTATCAGACTGTTGATGAAACACAGAAATTGCATCGGGATTGAACACAACAGTCACCATGTGAACTCTCCTCCATGGGAGTAATTCTCAAACAGTCTACGCTTTGGTCTTTCTCTGGAAGACCAGTAGTCGCTTCCGATGCACATCTGGAGGCATTCTGTAATGTGTGGACTATCAGAGTGTTGATGAAACACAGAAATTGCATCGGGATTGAACACAACAGTCACCATTCGCACTTTCCTCCATGGGAGTAACGTCTCAAACAATCTACGATTTGATCGTTCCCTGCAAGACCAGTAGTAGTTTCCGATTTACATCTGGAGGCTCTCTGTAATCTGTGGACTACCAGAGTGTTGATGAAACACAGAAATTGCATCGGGATTGAATACAACAGCCACCATGCGCACTTTCCTCCATGCGAGTAATGTCTCAAACAGTCTACGCTTTGATCGTTCCCTGGAAAACCAGTAATAGTTTGCGATGCACATCTGGAGATATTCTGTAATCTGTGGGCTATCAGACTTTTAATGAAACACAGAAATTGCATCAGGATTGAATACAATAGTCACCAAGCGCACTTTCCTGCATGGGAGTAATTGTCAAACAGTCTACGCTTTGATCGTGGCCTGGAAGACCAGTAGTAGTTTCCGCTGAACATCTGGAGGTATTCTGTAATCTGTGGACTATCAGAGTGTTGATGAAACACAGAAATTGCATCGGGATTGAATACAACAGTCACCATGCGCACTTACCTCCACGGGAGTAGTGTCTCAAACATTCTACGCTTTGTTAGTTCTCTGGAAGACCAGAAGTAGTTTCCGATGCACATCTGGTGGCGTTCTGAAATCTGTGGACTAACTGAGTGTTGATGAAACACAGAAATTGCATCCGGATTGAATACAACAGTCACAACGCGCACTTTCCTCCACGGGAGCAATGTCTCAAACAGTCTACGCTTTGATCGTACCCTGGGAGAACAGTAGTAGTTTCCGATGCACATCTGGTGGCATTCTGTAATCTGTGGAGTATCAGAGTGTGGATGAAACACAGAAACTGCATCGGGATTGAAGACAACAGTCACCATGAGCACTTTCCTCCATGGGGGTAATGTCTCTAACAGTCTACGCTTTGATCGTTCCCTGGAAGACCAGTAGTAGTTTCCGATGCACATCTGGATGCTTTGTCTAATCTGTGGACTATCAGAGTGTTGCTGAAACAGAGAAATTGCATCGGGATTGAATACAACAGTCACCATGCGCACTTTCCTCCATGGGAGTAATTCTCAAACAGTCTACGCTTATCATTCCCTGGAAGACCAGTAGTAGTTTCCGATGCACATCAGGAGGCATTCTGTAATCTGTGGACTATCAGAGTGTTGATGAAACACATAAATTGTATCGGGATTGAATACAACAGTCACCATGCGCACTTTCCTCCACGGGAGTAGTGTCTCAAACATTCTACGCTTTGATAGTTCTCTGGAAGACCAGAAGTAGTTTCCGATGCACATCGGGTGGCGTTCTGATATCTGTGGACTAACTGAGTGTTGATGAAGCACAGAAATTGCATCGGGATTGAATACAACAGTCACCATGCGCACTTTCCTAAATGGGAGTAATGTCTCAAACAGTCTACGCTTTGATCGTTCCCTGGAAAACCAGTAATAGCTTGCGATGCACATCTGGAGATATTCTGTAATCTGTGGGCTATCAGACTTTTAATGAAACACAGAAATTGCATCAGGATTGAATACAATAGTCACCAAGCGCACTTTCCTGCATGGGAGTAATTGTCAAACAGTCTACGCTTTGATCGTGGCCTGGAAGACCAGTAGTAGTTTCCGCTGAACATCTGGAGGTATTCTGTAATCTGTGGACTATCAGAGTGTTGATGAAACACAGAAATTGCATCGGGATTGAAAACAACAGTCACCATGCGCACTTACCTCCACGGGAGTAGTGTCTCAAACATTCTACGCTTTGATAGTTCTCTGGAAGACCAGAAGTAGTTTCCGATGCACATCTGGTGGCGTTCTGAAATCTGTGGACTAACTGAGTGTTGATGAAACACAGAAATTGCATCCGGATTGAATACAACAGTCACAACGCGCACTTTCCTCCACGGGAGCAATGTCTCAAACAGTCTACGCTTTGATCGTACCCTGGGAGAACAGTAGTAGTTTCCGATGCACATCTGGTGGCATTCTGTAATCTGTGGAGTATCAGAGTGTGGATGAAACACAGAAACTGCATCGGGATTGAAGACAACAGTCACCATGAGCACTTTCCTCCATGGGGGTAATGTCTCTAACAGTCTACGCTTTGATCGTTCCCTGGAAGACCAGTAGTAGTTTCCGATGCACATCTGGATGCTTTGTCTAATCTGTGGACTATCAGAGTGTTGCTGAAACAGAGAAATTGCATCGGGATTGAATACAACAGTCACCATGCGCACTTTCCTCCATGGGAGTAATTCTCAAACAGTCTACGCTTATCATTCCCTGGAAGACCAGTAGTAGTTTCCGATGCACATCAGGAGGCATTCTGTAATCTGTGGACTATCAGAGTGTTGATGAAACACATAAATTGTATCGGGATTGAATACAACAGTCACCATGCGCACTTTCCTCCACGGGAGTAGTGTCTCAAACATTCTACGCTTTGATAGTTCTCTGGAAGACCAGAAGTAGTTTCCGATGCACATCGGGTGGCGTTCTGATATCTGTGGACTAACTGAGTGTTGATGAAGCACAGAAATTGCATCGGGATTGAATACAACAGTCACCATGCGCACTTTCCTAAATGGGAGTAATGTCTCAAACAGTCTACGCTTTGATCGTTCCCTGGAAAACCAGTAATAGCTTGCGATGCACATCTGGAGATATTCTGTAATCTGTGGGCTATCAGACTTTTAATGAAACACAGAAATTGCATCAGGATTGAATACAATAGTCACCAAGCGCACTTTCCTGCATGGGAGTAATTGTCAAACAGTCTACGCTTTGATCGTGGCCTGGAAGACCAGTAGTAGTTTCCGCTGAACATCTGGAGGTATTCTGTAATCTGTGGACTATCAGAGTGTTGATGAAACACAGAAATTGCATCGGGATTGAATACAACAGTCACCATGCGCACTTACCTCCACGGGAGTAGTGTCTCAAACATTCTACGCTTTGATAGTTCTCTGGAAGACCAGAAGTAGTTTCCGATGCACATCTGGTGGCGTTCTGAAATCTGTGGACTAACTGAGTGTTGATGAAACACAGAAATTGCATCCGGATTGAATACAACAGTCACAACGCGCACTTTCCTCCACGGGAGCAATGTCTCAAACAGTCTACGCTTTGATCGTACCCTGGGAGAACAGTAGTAGTTTCCGATGCACATCTGGTGGCATTCTGTAATCTGTGGAGTATCAGAGTGTGGATGAAACACAGAAACTGCATCGGGATTGAAGACAACAGTCACCATGAGCACTTTCCTCCATGGGGGTAATGTCTCTAACAGTCTACGCTTTGATCGTTCCCTGGAAGACCAGTAGTAGTTTCCGATGTACATTTGGAGGCATTCTGTAATCTGTGGACTATCAGAGTGTTGATGAAACACAGAAATTCCATCGGGATTGAATACAACAGTCACCATGCGCCCCTTCCTCCATTGGAGTAATGTGTCCAAGAGTTTACGCTTTGATCGTTCCCTGGAAGACCAGTAGTAGTTTCCGATACACATCTGGAGGCATTCTGTAATCTGTGGAGTATCAGAGTGTTGATGAAACACAGAAATTGCATCGGGATTGAATACAACAGTCACCATGCGCAACTTCCTCCATGGGAGTAATGTCTCAAAGAGTTTACGCTTTGTCGTTCACTGGAAGACCAGTAGTAGTTTCCGATGCACATTTGGAGGCATTCTATAATCTGTGGAGTGTCAGAGTGTTGATGAAACACAGAAATTCCATCGAGATTGAATACAACAGTCACCATGCGCACCTTCCTCCATGGGAGTAATGTGTCCAAGAGTTTACGCTTTGATCGTTCCCTGGAAGACCAGTAGTAATTTCCGATGCACATCTGGAGTCATTCTGAAATCTGTGGACTAACTGAGTGTTGATGGGACACATAAATTGCATCAGGATTGAATACAACTGTCACCATGCGCACTTTCCTCTTTTAGAGTAATCTCTCAAACAGTCTACGCTTTGATCGTTCCCAGGAAGACCAGTAGTAGTTTCCGATGCACAACTGGAGGCTTTCTGTAATCAGTGGACTATCAGAGTGTTGATGAAACACAGAAATTGCATCGGGATTGAATACAACAGTCACCATGCGCACTTTACTCCATGGGAGTAATGTCTCAAACAGTCTACGCATTGATCGTTCCCTGGAAGACCAGTAGTAGTTTCCGATGCACATCTGGAGATATTCTGTAATCTGTGGACTATCAGACTGTTGATAAAACACAGAAATTGCATCGGGATTGAATACAACAGTCACCATGCACACTTTCCTGCTTGGGAGTAATTCTCACACAGTCTACGCTTTGATACTGGCTTGGAAGACCAGTAGTAGTTTCCGATGAACATCTGGAGGCATTCTGTAATCTGTGGACTATCAGACTGTTGATGAAACACAGAAATTGCATCGGGATTGAACACAACAGTCACCATGTGAACTCTCCTCCATGGGAGTAATTCTCAAACAGTCTACGCTTTGGTCTTTCTCTGGAAGACCAGTAGTCGCTTCCGATGCACATCTGGAGGCATTCTGTAATGTGTGGACTATCAGAGTGTTGATGAAACACAGAAATTGCATCGGGATTGAACACAACAGTCACCATTCGCACTTTCCTCCATGGGAGTAACGTCTCAAACAATCTACGATTTGATCGTTCCCTGCAAGACCAGTAGTAGTTTCCGATTTACATCTGGAGGCTCTCTGTAATCTGTGGACTACCAGAGTGTTGATGAAACACAGAAATTGCATCGGGATTGAATACAACAGCCACCATGCGCACTTTCCTCCATGCGAGTAATGTCTCAAACAGTCTACGCTTTGATCGTTCCCTGGAAAACCAGTAATAGTTTGCGATGCACATCTGATGATATTCTGTAATCTGTGGGCTATCAGACTTTTAATGAAACACAGAAATTGCATCAGGATTGAATACAATAGTCACCAAGCGCACTTTCCTGCATGGGAGTAATTGTCAAACAGTCTACGCTTTGATCGTGGCCTGGAAGACCAGTAGTAGTTTCCGCTGAACATCTGGAGGTATTCTGTAATCTGTGGACTATCAGAGTGTTGATGAAACACAGAAATTGCATCGGGATTGAATACAACAGTCACCATGCGCACTTACCTCCACGGGAGTAGTGTCTCAAACATTCTACGCTTTGTTAGTTCTCTGGAAGACCAGAAGTAGTTTCCGATGCACATCTGGTGGCGTTCTGAAATCTGTGGACTAACTGAGTGTTGATGAAACACAGAAATTGCATCCGGATTGAATACAACAGTCACAACGCGCACTTTCCTCCACGGGAGCAATGTCTCAAACAGTCTACGCTTTGATCGTACCCTGGGAGAACAGTAGTAGTTTCCGATGCACATCTGGTGGCATTCTGTAATCTGTGGAGTATCAGAGTGTGGATGAAACACAGAAACTGCATCGGGATTGAAGACAACAGTCACCATGAGCACTTTCCTCCATGGGGGTAATGTCTCTAACAGTCTACGATTTGATCGTTCCCTGGAAGACCAGTAGTAGTTTCCGATGCACATCTGGATGCTTTGTCTAATCTGTGGACTATCAGAGTGTTGCTGAAACAGAGAAATTGCATCGGGATTGAATACAACAGTCACCATGCGCACTTTCCTCCATGGGAGTAATTCTCAAACAGTCTACGCTTATCATTCCCTGGAAGACCAGTAGTAGTTTCCGATGCACATCAGGAGGCATTCTGTAATCTGTGGACTATCAGAGTGTTGATGAAACACATAAATTGTATCGGGATTGAATACAACAGTCACCATGCGCACTTTCCTCCACGGGAGTAGTGTCTCAAACATTCTACGCTTTGATAGTTCTCTGGAAGACCAGAAGTAGTTTCCGATGCACATCGGGTGGCGTTCTGATATCTGTGGACTAACTGAGTGTTGATGAAGCACAGAAATTGCATCGGGATTGAATACAACAGTCACCATGCGCACTTTCCTAAATGGGAGTAATGTCTCAAACAGTCTACGCTTTGATCGTTCCCTGGAAAACCAGTAATAGCTTGCGATGCACATCTGGAGATATTCTGTAATCTGTGGGCTATCAGACTTTTAATGAAACACAGAAATTGCATCAGGATTGAATACAATAGTCACCAAGCGCACTTTCCTGCATGGGAGTAATTGTCAAACAGTCTACGCTTTGATCGTGGCCTGGAAGACCAGTAGTAGTTTCCGCTGAACATCTGGAGGTATTCTGTAATCTGTGGACTATCAGAGTGTTGATGAAACACAGAAATTGCATCGGGATTGAATACAACAGTCACCATGCGCACTTACCTCCACGGGAGTAGTGTCTCAAACATTCTACGCTTTGATAGTTCTCTGGAAGACCAGAAGTAATTTCCGATGCACATCTGGTGGCGTTCTGAAATCTGTGGACTAACTGAGTGTTGATGAAACACAGAAATTGCATCCGGATTGAATACAACAGTCACAACGCGCACTTTCCTCCACGGGAGCAATGTCTCAAACAGTCTACGCTTTGATCGTACCCTGGGAGAACAGTAGTAGTTTCCGATGCACATCTGGTGGCATTCTGTAATCTGTGGAGTATCAGAGTGTGGATGAAACACAGAAACTGCATCGGGATTGAAGACAACAGTCACCATGAGCACTTTCCTCCATGGGGGTAATGTCTCTAACAGTCTACGCTTTGATCGTTCCCTGGAAGACCAGTAGTAGTTTCCGATGTACATTTGGAGGCATTCTGTAATCTGTGGACTATCAGAGTGTTGATGAAACACAGAAATTCCATCGGGATTGAATACAACAGTCACCATGCGCCCCTTCCTCCATTGGAGTAATGTGTCCAAGAGTTTACGCTTTGATCGTTCCCTGGAAGACCAGTAGTAGTTTCCGATACACATCTGGAGGCATTCTGTAATCTGTGGAGTATCAGAGTGTTGATGAAACACAGAAATTGCATCGGGATTGAATACAACAGTCACCATGCGCAACTTCCTCCATGGGAGTAATGTCTCAAAGAGTTTACGCTTTGTCGTTCACTGGAAGACCAGTAGTAGTTTCCGATGCACATTTGGAGGCATTCTATAATCTGTGGAGTGTCAGAGTGTTGATGAAACACAGAAATTCCATCGAGATTGAATACAACAGTCACCATGCGCACCTTCCTCCATGGGAGTAATGTGTCCAAGAGTTTACGCTTTGATCGTTCCCTGGAAGACCAGTAGTAATTTCCGATGCACATCTGGAGTCATTCTGAAATCTGTGGACTAACTGAGTGTTGATGGGACACATAAATTGCATCAGGATTGAATACAACTGTCACCATGCGCACTTTCCTCTTTTAGAGTAATCTCTCAAACAGTCTACGCTTTGATCGTTCCCAGGAAGACCAGTAGTAGTTTCCGATGCACATCTGGAGGCATTCTGGAATCTGTGGACTATCAGAGTGATGATGAAACACATAAATTGCATCGGGATTGAATACAACAGTCACCATGCGCACATTCCTATACGGGAGTAGTGTCTCAAACACTCTACGCTTTGATAGTTCTCTGGAAGACCAGAAGTAGTTTCCGATGCACATCTGGAGTCATTCTGAAATCTGTGGACTAACTGAGTGTTGATGAAACACAGAAATTGCATCGGGATTGAATACAACAGCCACCATGCGCACTTTCCTCCATGCGAGTAATGTCTCAAACAGTCTACGCTTTGATCGTTCCCTGGAAAACCAGTAATAGTTTGCGATGCACATCTGGAGATATTCTGTAATCTGTGGGCTATCAGACTTTTAATGAAACACAGAAATTGCATCGGGATTGAATACAACAGTCACCAAGCGCACTTTCCTGCTTGGGAGTAATTCTCACACGGTCTACGCTTTGATACTGGCTTGGAAGACCAGTAGTAGTTTCCGATGAACATCTGGAGGCATTCTGTAATCTGTGGACTATCAGAGTGTTGATGAAACACAGAAATTGCATCGGGATTGAACACAACAGTCACCATGTGAACTCTCCTCCATGGGAGTAATTCTCAAACAGTCTACGCTTTGGTCTTTCTCTGGAAGACCAGTAGTCGCTTCCGATGCACATCTGGAGGCATTCTGTAATGTGTGGACTATCAGAGTGTTGATGAAACACAGAAATTGCATCGGGATTGAACACAACAGTCACCATGCGCACTTTCCTCCATGGGAGTAACGTCTCAAACAATCTACGATTTGATCGTTCCCTGCAAGACCAGTAGTAGTTTCCGATGCACATCTGGAGGCTCTCTGTAATCTGTGGACTACCAGAGTGTTGATGAAACACAGAAATTGCATCGGGATTGAATACAGCAGTCTCCATGCGCACTTTCCTGCATTGGGAGTAATGTCTCAAACAGTCTAAGATTTTATCGTGCCCTGGAAGACCGGTAGTAGTTTCCGATGCACATCTGGAGGCATTCTGCAATCTGTGGACTATTATAGTGTTGATGAAACACAGAAATTGCATCGGGATTGAATACAACAGTCACCATGCGCAGTTTCCTCCATGAGAGTAATGTCTCTAACAGTCTACGCTTTGATCATTCCCTGGAAGACCAGTAATAGCTACCGATGCATATCCTGAGGCATTCTGTCATCTGTGGACTATGTGAGTGTTGATGATACACAGAAATTGCATCGGCATTAAATACAACAGTCACCATGTGCCCTTTCCTCCATGGGAGTAATTCTCAATGAGTCTACGCTTTGGTCAGTCTCTGGAACACCAGTAGAGGTTTCCGATGCACATCTGGAGGCATTCTGTAATCTGTGGACTATCAGAGTGTTGATGAAACACATAAATTGCATCGGGATTGAATACAACAGTCACCATGCGCACTTTCCTCCATGGGAGTAGTGTCTCAAACATTCTACGATTTGATAGTTCTCTGGAAGACCAGAAGTAGTTTCCGATGCACATCTGGTGGCGTTCTGAAATCAATGGACTAACTGAGTGTTGATGAAACACAGACATTGCATCGGGTTTGAATACAACAGTCACAACGCGCACTTTCCTCCACGAGAGCAATGTCTCAAACAGTCTACGCTTTGATCGTACCCTGGAAGAACAGTAGTAGTTTCCGATGCACATCTGGTGGCATTCTGTAATCTGTGGAGTATCAGAGTGTGGATGAAACACAGAAATTGCATCGGGATTGAAGACAACAGTCACCATGCGCACTTTCCTCCATGGGTGTAATGTCTCTAACAGTCTACGCTTTGATCGTTCCCTGGAAGACCAGTAGTAGTTTCCGATGTACATTAGGAGGCATTCTGTAATCTGTGGACTATCAGAGTGTTGATGAAATACAGAAATTGAATCGGGATTGAATACAACAGTCACCATGTTCACTTCCCTCCATGGGAGTAATGTTCAATCAGTATACGCTTTGATCGTTCCCTGGAAGACCAATAGTAGATTCCGATGCACATCTGGTGGCATTCTGTAATCTGAGGACTATCAGAGTGTTGATGAAACACAGAAATTGCATCACGATTGAACACAACAGTTACCATGCGCACTTTCATCCACGGGAGTAATGTCTCAAAGAGTCTACGTTTTGATCGTTCCCTGGAAGACCAGTAGTAGTTTCCGATGGACATCTGGTGGCATTCTGTAATCTGTAGACTATCAGAGTGTTGATGAAACACATAAATTGCATCGGGATTGAATACAACAGTCAGCATGCGCACTTTCCTCCATGGGAGTAATGTCTCTAACAGTCTACGCTTTGTTCGTTCCCTGCAAGAGCAGCAGTAGTTTCCGATGCACTTCTGGAGGCTTTCTGTAATCTGTGGACTATCAGAGTGTTGATGAAACACAGAAATTGCATCGGGATTGAATACAACAGTCACCATGCGCACACTTCTCCATGCGAGTAATGTCTCAAACAGTCTACGCTTTGATCGTTCCCTGGAAAACCAGTAATAGTTTGCGATGCACATCTGGAGATATTCTGTAATCTGTGGGCTATCAGACTTTTAATGAAACACAGAAATTGCATCGGGATTGAATACAACAGTCACCAAGCGCACTTTCCTGCTTGGGAGTAATTCTCACACAGTCTACGCTTTGATACTGGCTTGGAAGACCAGTAGTAGTTTCCGATGAACATCTGGAGGTATTCTGTAATCTGTGGACTATCAGACTGTTGATGAAACACAGAAATTGCATCGGGATTGAACACAACAGTCACCATGTGAACTCTCCTCCATGGGAGTAATTCTCAAACAGTCTACGCTTTGGTCTTTCTCTGGAAGACCAGTAGTCGCTTCCGATGCACATCTGGAGGCATTCTGTAATGTGTGGACTATCAGAGTGTTGATGAAACACAGAAATTGCATCGGGATTGAACACAACAGTCACCATTCGCACTTTCCTCCATGGGAGTAACGTCTCAAACAATCTACGATTTGATCGTTCCCTGCAAGACCAGTAGTAGTTTCCGATTTACATCTGGAGGCTCTCTGTAATCTGTGGACTACCAGAGTGTTGATGAAACACAGAAATTGCATCGGGATTGAATACAACATCCACCATGCGCACTTTCCTCCATGCGAGTAATGTCTCAAAGAGTCTACGCTTTGATCGTTCCCTGGAAAACCAGTAATAGTTTGCGATGCACATCTGGAGATATTCTGTAATCTGTGGGCTATCAGACTTTTAATGAAACACAGAAATTGCAGCGGGATTGAATACAACAGTCACCATGCGCACTTTCCTCCATGGGAGTAATGTCTCAAACAGTCAACGCTTTGATCTTATCCTGGAAGACCAGTAGTAGTGTCCGATGCACATCCCGAGATATTCTGTAATCTGTGGACAATCAGACTGTTGATGAAATACAGAAATTGCATCGCGATTGAATACAAGAGTCACCATGCGCACTTTTCTGCATTGGGAGTAATGTCTCAAAGAGTCTACGGTTTGATCGTGCTCTGGAAGACCAGTAGTAGTTTCCGATGCACATCTGGAGACATTCTGTAATCTGTGGACTATCAGACTGTTGATGAAACACAGAAATTGCATCGGGATTGAATACAACAGTCACCATGCGCACTTTCCTCCATGGGAGTAATTCTCAAACAGTCTACGCTTTGATCATTCCCTGGAAGACCAGTAGTAGTTTCCGATGCACATCTGGAGGCATTCTGGAATCTGTGGACTATCAGAGTGATGATGAAACACATAAATTGCTTCGGGATTGAATACAACAGTCACCATGCGCACATTCCTATACGGGAGTAGTGTCTCAAACACTCTACGCTTTGATAGTTCTCTGGAAGACCAGAAGTAGTTTCCGATGCACATCTGGAGTCATTCTGAAATCTGTGGACTAACTGAGTGTTGATGAAACACAGAAATTGCATCGGGATTGAATACAACAGCCACCATGCGCACTTTCCTCCATGCGAGTAATGTCTCAAACAGTCTACGCTTTGATCGTTCCCTGGAAAACCAGTAATAGTTTGCGATGCACATCTGGAGATATTCTGTAATCTGTGGGCTATCAGACTTTTAATGAAACACAGAAATTGCATCGGGATTGAATACAACAGTCACCAAGCGCACTTTCCTGCTTGGGAGTAATTCTCACACGGTCTACGCTTTGATACTGGCTTGGAAGACCAGTAGTAGTTTCCGATGAACATCTGGAGGCATTCTGTAATCTGTGGACTATCAGAGTGTTGATGAAACACAGAAATTGCATCGGGATTGAACACAACAGTCACCATGTGAACTCTCCTCCATGGGAGTAATTCTCAAACAGTCTACGCTTTGGTCTTTCTCTGGAAGACCAGTAGTCGCTTCCGATGCACATCTGGAGGCATTCTGTAATGTGTGGACTATCAGAGTGTTGATGAAACACAGAAATTGCATCGGGATTGAACACAACAGTCACCATGCGCACTTTCCTCCATGGGAGTAACGTCTCAAACAATCTACGATTTGATCGTTCCCTGCAAGACCAGTAGTAGTTTCCGATGCACATCTGGAGGCTCTCTGTAATCTGTGGACTACCAGAGTGTTGATGAAACACAGAAATTGCATCGGGATTGAATACAGCAGTCTCCATGCGCACTTTCCTGCATTGGGAGTAATGTCTCAAACAGTCTAAGATTTTATCGTGCCCTGGAAGACCGGTAGTAGTTTCCGATGCACATCTGGAGGCATTCTGCAATCTGTGGACTATTATAGTGTTGATGAAACACAGAAATTGCATCGGGATTGAATACAACAGTCACCATGCGCATTTTCCTCCATGAGAGTAATGTCTCTAACAGTCTACGCTTTGATCATTCCCTGGAAGACCAGTAATAGCTACCGATGCATATCCTGAGGCATTCTGTCATCTGTGGACTATGTGAGTGTTGATGATACACAGAAATTGCATCGGCATTAAATACAACAGTCACCATGTGCCCTTTCCTCCATGGGAGTAATTCTCAAAGAGTCTACGCTTTGGTCAGTCTCTGGAACACCAGTAGAGGTTTCCGATGCACATCTGGAGGCATTCTGTAATCTGTGGACTATCAGAGTGTTGATGAAACACATAAATTGCATCGGGATTGAATACAAAAGGCACCATGCGCACTTTCCTCCACGGGAGTAGTGTCTCAAACATTCTACGCTTTGATAGTTCTCTGGAAGACCAGAAGTAGTTTCCGATGCACATCTGGTGGCGTTCTGAAATCTATGGACTAACTGAGTGTTGATGAAACACAGAAATTGCATCGGGATTGAATACAACAGTCACAACGCGCACTTTCCTCCACGAGAGCAATGTCTCAAACAGTCTACTCTTTGATCGTACCCTGGAAGAACAGTAGTAGTTTCCGATGCACATCTGGTGGCATTCTGTAATCTGTGGAGTATCAGAGTGTGGATGAAACACAGAAATTGCATCGGGATTGAAGACAACAGTCACCATGCGCACCTTCCTCCATTGGAGTAATGTGTCCAAGAGTTTACGCTTTGATCGTTCCCTGGAAGACCAGCAGAAATTTCCGATGGACATCTGGAGGCATTCTGTAATCTGTGACTATCAGAGTGTTGATGAAACACAGAAATTCCTTCGGGATTCAATACAACAGTCACCATGCGCACTTTCCTCCGTGGGAGTAGTGTCTCAAACAGTCTACGCCTTAATCGTTACTGGGAAGACCAGAAGTAGTTTCCGATGCACATCTGGAGTCATTCTGAAATCTGTGAACTAACTGAATGTTGATGAAACACAGAAATTGCATCGGGAATGAATACAACAGTCACCATGCGCACTTTCCCCCTTTCGAGTAATGTCTCAAACCGTCTACGCTTTGATCGTTCCTAGGAAGACCAGTAGTAGTTTCCGATGAACATCTGGAGGCATTCTGTAGTCTGTGGACTATCAGAGTGTTGATGAAATACAGAAATTGAATCGGGATTGAATACAACAGTCACCATGTTCACTTCCCTCCATGGGAGTAATGTTCAATCAGTATACGCTTTGATCGTTCCCTGGAAGACCAATAGTAGATTCCGATGCACATCTGGTGGCATTCTGTAATCTGTGGACTATCAGAGTGTTGATGAAACACATAAATTGCATCGGGATTGAATACAACAGTCAGCATGCGCACTTTCCTCCATGGGAGTAATGTCTCTAACAGTCTACGCTTTGATCGTTCCCTGCAAGAGCAGCAGTAGTTTCCGATGCACTTCTGGAGGATTTCTGTAATCTGTGGACTATCAGAGTGTTGATGAAACACAGAAATTGCATCGGGATTGAATACAACAGTCACCATGCGCACTTTCCTCCATGGGAGTAATGTCTCAAACAGTCAACGCTTTGATCTTATCCTTGAAGACCAGTAGTAGTTTCCGATGCACATCTGGAGATATTCTGTAATATGTGGACTATCAGACTGTTGATGAAACACAGAAATTGCATCGGGATTGAATACAACAGTCACCATGCGCACTTTCCTCCATGGGAGTAATTCTCAAACAGTCTACGCTTTGATCATTCCCTGGAAGACCAGTAGTAGTTTCCGATGCACATCTGGAGGCATTATGGAATCTGTGGACTATCAGAGTGTTGATGAAACACATAAATTGCATCGGGATTGAATACAACAGTCACCATGCGCACTTTCCTATACGGGAGTAGTGTCTCAAACATTCTACGCTTTGATAGTTCTCTGGAAGACCAGAAGTAGCTTCCGATGCACATCTGGAGTCATTCTGAAATCTGTGGACTAACTGAGTGTTGATGAAACACAGAAATTGCATCGGGATTTAATACAACAGCCACCATGCGCACTTTCCTCCATGCGAGTAATGTCTCAAACAGTCTACGCTTTGATCGTTCCCTGGAAAACCAGTAATAGTTTGCGATGCACATCTGGAGATATTCTGTAATCTGTGGGCTATCAGACTTTTAATGAAACACAGAAATTGCATCGGGATTGAATACAACAGTCACCAAGCGCACTTTCCTGCATGGGAGTAATTCTCACACAGTCTACGCTTTGATACTGGCTTGGAAGACCAGTAGTAGTTTCCGACGAACATCTGGAGGCATTCTGTAATCTGTGGACTATCAGAGTGTTGATGAAACACAGAAATTGCATCGGGATTGAACACAACAGTCACCATGTGCACTCTCCTCCATGGGAGTAATTCTCAAACAGTCTACGCTTTGGTCTTTCTCTGGAAGACCAGTAGTCGCTTCCGATGCACATCTGGAGGCATTCTGTAATCTGTGGACTATCAGAGTGTTGATGAAACACAGAAATTGCATCGGGATTGAATACAACAGTCACCATGCGCACTTTCCTCCACGGGAGTAATGTCTCAAACAGTCTACGCTTTGATCGTTCCCTGGAAGACCAGTAGTAATTAACGATGGACATCTGGTAGTATTCTGTAATGTGTGGACTATCAGAGTGTTGATGAAACACAGAAATTGCATCGGGATTGAACACAACAGTCACCATGCGCACTTTCCTCCATGGGAGTAACGTCTCAAACAGTCTACGATTTGATCGTTCCCTGCAAGACCAGTAGTAGTTTCCGATGCACATCTGGAGGCTTTCTGTAATCTGTGGACTACCAGAGTGTTGATGAAACACAGAAATTGCATCGGGATTGAATACAACAGTCACCATGCGCACTTTCCTGCATTGGGAGTAATGTCTCAAACAGTCTAAGCTTTTATCGTGCCCTGGAAGACCGGTAGTAGTTTCCGATGCACATCTGGAGGCATTCTGTAATCTGTGGACTATCAGAGTGTTGATGAAACACAGAAATTGCATCGGGATTGAATACAACAGTCACCATGCGCAGTTTCCTCCATGAGAGTAATGTCTCTAACAGTCTACGGTTTGATCATTCCCTGGAAGACCAGTAATAGCTACCGATGCATATCTGGAGGCATTCTGTCATCTGTGGACTATGTGAGTGTTGATGATACACAGAAATTGCATCGGGATTCAATACAACTGTCACCATCCGCACTTTCCTCCATGTAAGTAATGTCTCAAACGGTCTACGCTTTGATCGTTCCCTGGAAGACCAGTGTTAGTTTCCGATGCACATCTGGAGGCATTCTGTAAACTGTGGACTATCAGAGTGTTGATGGAACACAGAAATTTCATTAGGATTGCATACAACACTCACCATGCGCAGTTTCCGCCATGGGAGTAATGTCTCAAACAGTCTACGCTGTGATCGTTCCCTGGAAGACCAGTAGTAGTTTCCGATGCACATCTGGAGGCATTTTGTAATCTGTGGACTATCAGAGTGGTGATGAAACACAGAAGTTGCATCGGGATTGAATACAACAGTCACCATGCGCACTTTCCTCCATGTTAGTAATGTCTCACAGAGTTTGCGCTTTGATCGTTCCCTGGAATACCAGTAGTAGTTTCTGATGCACATATGGAGGCATTCTGTAATGTGTGGACTATCAGAGTGTTGATGAAACACAGAAATTGCATCGGGATTGAATACAACAGTCACCATGCGCACTTTCCTCCATGAGAGTAATGTCTCAAACAGTCTACGCTTTGATCGTTCCCTGGACGACCAGTAGTGGTTTCCGATGCAGAACTGGAGATATTCTGAAATCTGTCGACTAACTGAGTGTTGATGAATCACAGAAATTGCATCGGGATTGAATACAACAGTCACCATGCGCACTTTCCTCCATGAGAGTAATGTCTCAAACAGTCTACGATTTGATCGTTCCCTGCAGGACCAGTAGTAGTTTCCGATGCACATCTAGAAGCATTCTGTAATCTGTGGACTATAAGAGTGTTGATGAAACACAGAAATTGCATCGGGATTGAATACAACAGTCACCATGCGCACTTTCCTCCATGGGAGTAATGTCTCAAAGAGTTTACGCTTTGATCGTTCCCTGGAATACCAATAGTAGTTTCTGATGCACGTCTGGAGGCATTGTGTAATGTGTGGACTATCAGAGTGTTGATGAAACACAGAAATTGCTTCGGGATTGAATACAACAGTCACCATGCGCACTTTCCTCCATGGGAGCAATGTCTCAAACAGTCTACACTTTGATCGTTCCCTGGAATACCAGTAGTAGTTTCTGATGCACATCTGGAGGCATTCTGTAATCTGTGGACTATCAGAATGTTGATGAAACACAGAAATTGCATCGGGCTTGAATACAACAGTCACCATGTGCACTTTCCTCCATGAGAGTAATGTCTCTAACAGTCTACGCTTTGATCGTTCATTGGTAGACCAGTAGTAGTTTCCGATGGACATCTGGAGGCATTCTGTAATCTGTGGACTATCAAGTGTTGATGAAACACAGAAATTGCATCGGGATTGAATACAACAGTCACCATGCGCACTTTCCTCCACGGGAGTAATGTCTCTAACAGTCTACGCTTTGATCGTTCATTGGTAGAGCAGTAGTAGTTTCCGATGGACATCTGGAGGCATTCTGTAATCTGTGGACTATCAAGTGTTGATGAAACACAGAAATTGCATCGGGATTGAATACAACAGTCACCATGCGCACTTTCCTCCATGGGAGTAATGTCTCAAAGAGTTTACGCTTTGATCGTTCCCTGGAATACCAATAGTAGTTTCTGATGCACATCTGGAGGCATTCTGTAATGTGTGGACTATCAGAGTGTTGATGAAACACAGAAATTGCATCGGGATTGAATACGACAGTCACCATGCGCACTTTCCTCCACGGGAGTAATGTCTCAAACAGTCTACGCTTTGATCGTTCCCTGGAAGACCAGTAGTAGTTTCCGATGGACATCTGGTGGCATTCTGTAATGTGTGGACTATCAGGGTGTTGATGAAACACAGAAATTGCATCGGGATTGAACACAACAGTCACCATGCGCACTTTCCTCCATGGGAGTAACGTCTCAAACAGTGTACGATTTGATCGTTCCCTGCAAGACCAGTAGTAGTTTCCGATGCACATCTGGAGGCTTTCTCTAATCTGTGGACTACCAGAGTGTTGATGAAACACAGTAATTGCATCGGGATTGAATACAACAGTCACCAAGCGCACTTTCCTGCATTGGGAGTAATGTCTCAAACAGTCTAAGCTTTTATCGTGCCCTGGAAGACCGGTAGTAGTTTCCGATGCACATCTGGAGGCATTCTGTAATCTGTGGACTACCAGAGTGTTGATGAAACACAGATATTGCATCGGGATTGAATACAACAGTCACCATGCGCAGTTTCCTCCATGAGAGTAATGTCTCTAACAGTCTACGCTTTGATCATTCCCTGGAAGACCAGTAATAGCTACCGATGCATATCTGGAGGCATTCTGTCATCTGTGGACTATGTGAGTGTTGATGATACACAGAAATTGCATCGGGATTGAATACAACTGTCACCATCCGCACTTTCCTCCATGTAAGTAATGTCTCAAACGGTCTACGCTTTGATCGTTCCCTGGAAAACCAGTAATAGTTTGCGATGCACATCTGGAGATATTCTGTAATCTGTGGGCTATCAGACTTCTAATGAAACACAGAAATTGCATCGGGATTGAATACAACAGTCACCAAGCGCACTTTCCTGCATGGGAGTAATTCTCACACAGTCTACGCTTTGATACTGGCTTGGAAGACCAGTAGTAGTTTCCGACGAACATCTGGAGGCATTCTGTAATCTGTGGACTATCAGAGTGTTGATGAAACACAGAAATTGCATCGGGATTGAACACAACAGTCACCATGTGCACTCTCCTCCATGGGAGTAACTCTCAAACAGTCTACGCCTTGGTCTTTCTCTGGAAGACCAGTAGTCGCTTCCGATGCACATCTGGAGGCATTCTGTAATCTGTGGACTATCAGAGTGTTGATGAAACACAGAAATTGCATCGGGATTGAATACAACAGTCACCATGCGCAGTTTCCTCCATGAGAGTAATGTCTCTAACAGTCTACGCTTTGATCATTCCCTGGAAGACCAGTAATACCTACCGATGCATATCTGGAGGCATTCTGTCATCTGTGGACTATGTGAGTGTTGATGATACACAGAAATTGCATCGGGATTGAATACAACTGTCACCATCCGCACTTTCCTCCATGTAAGTAATGTCTCAAACGGTATACGCTTTGATCGTTCCCTGGAAGACCAGTGTTAGTTTCCGATGCACATCTGGAGGCATTCTGTAAACTGTGGACTATCAGAGTGTTGATGGAACACAGAAATTTCATTGGGATTACATACAACAGTCACCATGCGCAGTTTCCGCCATGGGAGTAATGTCTCAAACAGTCTACGCTGTGATCGTTCCCTGGAAGACCAGTAGTAGTTTCCGATGCACATCTGGAGGCATTTTGTAGTCTGTGGACTATCAGAGTGGTGATGAAACACAGAAGTTGCATCGGGATTGAATACAACAGTCACAATGCGCACTTTCCTCCATGGGAGTAGTGTCTCGCAGAGTTTGCGCTTTGATCGTTCCCTGGAATACCAGTAGTAGTTTCTGATGCACATATGGAGGCATTCTGTAATGTGTGGACTATCAGAGTGTTGATGAAACACAGAAATTGCATCGGGATTGAGTACAACAGTCACCATGCGCACTTTCCTCCATGAGAGTAATGTCTCAAACTGTCTACGCTTTGATCGTTCCCTGGACGACCAGTAGTGGTTTGCGATGCAGAACTGGAGGCATTCTGAAATCTGTCGACTAACTGAGTGTTGATGAATAACAGAAATTGCATCAGGATTGAATACAACAGTCACCATGCGCACTTTCCTTCATGGAAGTAATGTCTCAAACAGTCTACGCTTTGATTGTTCCCTGGAAGACCAGTAGTAGTTTCCGATGCACATCTAGAAGCATTCTGTAATCTGTGGACTATAAGAGTGTTGATGAAACACAGAAATTGCATCGGGATTGAATACAACAGTCACCAAGCGCACTTTGCTGCATTGGGAGTAATGTCTCAAACAGTCTAAGCTTTTATCGTGCCCTGGAAGACCGGTAGTAGTTTCCGATGCACATCTGGAGGCATTCTGTAATGTGTGGACTATGAGAGTGTTGATGAAACACAGAAATTGCATCGGGATTGAATACAACAGTCCCCATGTGCACTTTCCTCCATGAGAGTAATGTCTCTAACAGTCTACGCTTTGATCGTTCATTGGTAGACCAGTAGTAGTTTCCGATGGACATCTGGAGGCATTCTGTAATCTGTGGACTATCAAGTGTTGATGAAACACAGAAATTGCATCGGGATTGAATACAACAGTCACCATGCGCACTTTCCTCCATGGGAGTAATGTCTCAAAGAGTTTACGCTTTGATCGTTCCCTGGAATACCAATAGTAGTTTCTGATGCACATCTGGAGGCATTCTGTAATGTGTGGACTATCAGAGTGTTGATGAAACACAGAAATTGCATCGGGATTGAATACAACAGTCACCATGCGCACTTTCCTCCACGGGAGTAATGTCTCAAACAGTCTACGCTTTGATCGTTCCCTGGAAGACCAGTAGTAGTTCCCGATGGACATCTGGTGGCATTCTGTAATGTGTGGACTATCAGGGTGTTGATGAAACACAGAAATTGCATCGGGATTGAACACAACAGTCACCATGCGCACTTTCCTCCAAATGAGTAACGTCTCAAACAGTCTACGATTTGATCGTTCCCTGCAAGACCAGTAGTAGTTTCCGATGCACATCTGGAGGCTTTCTGTAATCTGTGGACTACCAGAGTGTTGATGAAACACAGTAATTGCATCGGGATTGAATACAACAGTCACCAAGCGCACTTTCCTGCATTGGGAGTAATGTCTCAAACAGTCTAAGCTTTTATCGTGCCCTGGAAGACCGGTAGTAGTTTCCGATGCACATCTGGAGGCATTCTGTAATCTGTGGACTACCAGAGTGTTGATGAAACACAGATATTGCATCGGGATTGAATACAACAGTCACCATGCGCAGTTTCCTCCATGAGAGTAATGTCTCTAACAGTCTACGCTTTGATCATTCCCTGGAAGGCCAGTAATAGCTACCGATGCATATCTGGAGGCATTCTGTCATCTGTGGACTATGTGAGTGTTGATGATACACAGATATTGCATCGGGATTGAATACAACTGTCACCATCCGCACTTTCCTCCATGTAAGTAATGTCTCAAACGGTCTACGCTTTGATGGTTCCCTGGAAAACCAGTAATAGTTTGCGATGCACATCTGGAGATATTCTGTAATCTGTGGGCTATCAGACTTCTAATGAAACACAGAAATTGCATCGGGATTGAATACAACAGTCACCAAGCGCACTTTCCTGCATGGGAGTAATTCTCACACAGTCTACGATTTGATACTGGCTTGGAAGACCAGTAGTAGTTTCCGACGAACATCTGGAGGCATTCTGTAATCTGTGGACTATCAGAGTGTTGATGAAACACAGAAATTGCATCGGGATTGAACACAACAGTCACCATGTGCACTCTCCTCCATGGGAGTAACTCTCAAACAGTCTACGCCTTGGTCTTTCTCTGGAAGACCAGTAGTCGCTTCCGATGCACATCTGGAGGCATTCTGTAATCTGTGGACTATCAGAGTGTTGATGAAACACAGAAATTGCATCGGGATTGAATACAACAGTCACCATGCGCAGTTTCCTCCATGAGAGTAATGTCTCTAACAGTCTACGCTTTGATCATTCCCTGGAAGACCAGTAATACCTACCGATGCATATCTGGAGGCATTCTGTCATCTGTGGACTATGTGAGTGTTGATGATACACAGAAATTGCATCGGGATTGAATACAACTGTCACCATCCGCACTTTCCTCCATGTAAGTAATGTCTCAAACGGTATACGCTTTGATCGTTCCCTGGAAGACCAGTGTTAGTTTCCGATGCACATCTGGAGGCATTCTGTAAACTGTGGACTATCAGAGTGTTGATGGAACACAGAAATTTCATTGGGATTACATACAACAGTCACCATGCGCAGTTTCCGCCATGGGAGTAATGTCTCAAACAGTCTACGCAGTGATCGTTCCCTGGAAGACCAGTAGTAGTTTCCGATGCACATCTGGAGGCATTTTGTAGTCTGTGGACTATCAGAGTGGTGATGAAACACAGAAGTTGCATCGGGATTGAATACAACAGTCACCATGCGCACTTTCCTCCATGAGAGTAATGTCTCAAACTGTCTACGCTTTGATCGTTCCCTGGACGACCAGTAGTGGTTTGCGATGCAGAACTGGAGGCATTCTGAAATCTGTCGACTAACTGAGTGTTGATGAATCACAGAAATTGCATCAGGATTGAATACAACAGTCACCATGCGCACTTTCCTTCATGGAAGTAATGTCTCAAACAGTCTACGCTTTGATTGTTCCCTGGAAGACCAGTAGTAGTTTCCGATGCACATCTAGAAGCATTCTGTAATCTGTGGACTATAAGAGTGTTGATGAAACACAGAAATTGCATCGGGATTGAATACAACAGTCACCAAGCGCACTTTCCTGCATTGGGAGTAATGTCTCAAACAGTCTAAGCTTTTATCGTGCCCTGGAAGACCGGTAGTAGTTTCCGATGCACATCTGGAGGCATTCTGTAATGTGTGGACTATCAGAGTGTTGATGAAACACAGAAATTGCATCGGGATTGAATACAACAGTCCCCATGTGCACTTTCCTCCATGAGAGTAATGTCTCTAACAGTCTACGCTTTGATCGTTCATTGGTAGACCAGTAGTAGTTTCCGATGGACATCTGGAGGCATTCTGTAATCTGTGGACTATCAAGTGTTGATGAAACACAGAAATTGCATCGGGATTGAATACAACAGTCACCATGCGCACTTTCCTCCATGGGAGTAATGTCTCAAAGAGTTTACGCTTTGATCGTTCCCTGGAATACCAATAGTAGTCTCTGATGCACATCTGGAGGCATTCTGTAATGTGTGGACTATCAGAGTGTTGATGAAACACAGAAATTGCATCGGGATTGAATACAACAGTCACCATGCGCACTTTCCTCCACAGGAGTAATGTCTCAAACAGTCTACGCTTTGATCGTTCCCTGGAAGACTAGTAGTAGTTCCCGATGGACATCTGGTGGCATTCTGTAATGTGTGGACAATCAGGGTGTTGATGAAACACAGAAATTGCATCGGGATTGAACACAACAGTCACCATGCGCACTTTCCTCCAAGGGAGTAACATCTCAAACAGTCTACGATTTGATCGTTCCCTGCAAGACCAGTAGTAGTTTCCGATGCACATCTGGAGGCTTTCTGTAATCTGTGGACTACCAGAGTGTTGATGAAACACAGTAATTGCATCGGGATTGAATACAACAGTCACCAAGCGCACTTTCCTGCATTGGGAGTAATGTCTCAAACAGTCTAAGCTTTTATCGTGCCCTGGAAGACCGGTAGTAGTTTCCGATGCACATCTGGAGGCATTCTGTAATCTGTGGACTATCAGAGTGTTGATGAAACACAGAAATTGCATCGGGATTGAATACAACAGTCACCATGCGCAGTTTCCTCCATGAGAGTAATGTCTCTAACAGTCTACGCTTTTATCATTCCCTGGAAGACCTGTAATAGCTACCGATGCATATCTGGAGGCATTCTGTCATCTGTGGACTATGTGAGTGTTGATGATACACAGAAATTGCATCGGGATTGAATACAACTGTCACCATCCGCACTTTCCTCCATGTAAGTAATGTCTCAAACGGTATACGCTTTGATCGTTCCCTGGAAGACCAGTGTTAGTTTCCGATGCACATCTGGAGGCATTCTGTAAACTGTGGACTATCAGAGTGTTGATGGAACACAGAAATTTCATTGGGATTACATACAACAGTCACCATGCGCAGTTTCCGCCATGGGAGTAATGTCTCAAACAGTCTACGCAGTGATCGTTCCCTGGAAGACCAGTAGTAGTTTCCGATGCACATCTGGAGGCATTTTGTAGTCTGTGGACTATCAGAGTGGTGATGAAACACAGAAGTTGCATCGGGATTGAATACAACAGTCACCATGCGCACTTTCCTCCATGAGAGTAATGTCTCAAACTGTCTACGCTTTGATCGTTCCCTGGACGACCAGTAGTGGTTTGCGATGCAGAACTGGAGGCATTCTGAAATCTGTCGACTAACTGAGTGTTGATGAATCACAGAAATTGCATCAGGATTGAATACAACAGTCACCATGCGCACTTTCCTTCATGGAAGTAATGTCTCAAACAGTCTACGCTTTGATTGTTCCCTGGAAGACCAGTAGTAGTTTCCGATGCACATCTAGAAGCATTCTGTAATCTGTGGACTATAAGAGTGTTGATGAAACACAGAAATTGCATCGGGATTGAATACAACAGTCACCAAGCGCACTTTCCTGCATTGGGAGTAATGTCTCAAACAGTCTAAGCTTTTATCGTGCCCTGGAAGACCGGTAGTAGTTTCCGATGCACATCTGGAGGCATTCTGTAATGTGTGGACTATCAGAGTGTTGATGAAACACAGAAATTGCATCGGGATTGAATACAACAGTCCCCATGTGCACTTTCCTCCATGAGAGTAATGTCTCTAACAGTCTACGCTTTGATCGTTCATTGGTAGACCAGTAGTAGTTTCCGATGGACATCTGGAGGCATTCTGTAATCTGTGGACTATCAAGTGTTGATGAAACACAGAAATTGCATCGGGATTGAATACAACAGTCACCATGCGCACTTTCCTCCATGGGAGTAATGTCTCAAAGAGTTTACGCTTTGATCGTTCCCTGGAATACCAATAGTAGTCTCTGATGCACATCTGGAGGCATTCTGTAATGTGTGGACTATCAGAGTGTTGATGAAACACAGAAATTGCATCGGGATTGAATACAACAGTCACCATGCGCACTTTCCTCCACAGGAGTAATGTCTCAAACAGTCTACGCTTTGGTCTTTCTCTGGAAGACCAGTAGTCGCTTCCGATGCACATCTGGAGGCATTCTGTAATCTGTGGACTATCAGAGTGTTGATGAAACACAGAAATTGCATCGGGATTGAATACAACAGTCACCATGCGCACTTTCCTCCACGGGAGTAATGTCTCAAACAGTCTACGCTTTGATCGTTCCCTGGAAGACCAGTAGTAATTAACGATGGACATCTGGTAGTATTCTGTAATGTGTGGACTATCAGAGTGTTGATGAAACACAGAAATTGCATCGGGATTGAACACAACAGTCACCATGCGCACTTTCCTCCATGGGAGTAACGTCTCAAACAGTCTACGATTTGATCGTTCCCTGCAAGACCAGTAGTAGTTTCCGATGCACATCTGGAGGCTTTCTGTAATCTGTGGACTACCAGAGTGTTGATGAAACACAGAAATTGCATCGGGATTGAATACAACAGTCACCATGCGCACTTTCCTGCATTGGGAGTAATGTCTCAAACAGTCTAAGCTTTTATCGTGCCCTGGAAGACCGGTAGTAGTTTCCGATGCACATCTGGAGGCATTCTGTAATCTGTGGACTATCAGAGTGTTGATGAAACACAGAAATTGCATCGGGATTGAATACAACAGTCACCATGCGCAGTTTCCTCCATGAGAGTAATGTCTCTAACAGTCTACGGTTTGATCATTCCCTGGAAGACCAGTAATAGCTACCGATGCATATCTGGAGGCATTCTGTCATCTGTGGACTATGTGAGTGTTGATGATACACAGAAATTGCATCGGGATTCAATACAACTGTCACCATCCGCACTTTCCTCCATGTAAGTAATGTCTCAAACGGTCTACGCTTTGATCGTTCCCTGGAAGACCAGTGTTAGTTTCCGATGCACATCTGGAGGCATTCTGTAAACTGTGGACTATCAGAGTGTTGATGGAACACAGAAATTTCATTAGGATTGCATACAACACTCACCATGCGCAGTTTCCGCCATGGGAGTAATGTCTCAAACAGTCTACGCTGTGATCGTTCCCTGGAAGACCAGTAGTAGTTTCCGATGCACATCTGGAGGCATTTTGTAATCTGTGGACTATCAGAGTGGTGATGAAACACAGAAGTTGCATCGGGATTGAATACAACAGTCACCATGCGCACTTTCCTCCATGTTAGTAATGTCTCACAGAGTTTGCGCTTTGATCGTTCCCTGGAATACCAGTAGTAGTTTCTGATGCACATATGGAGGCATTCTGTAATGTGTGGACTATCAGAGTGTTGATGAAACACAGAAATTGCATCGGGATTGAATACAACAGTCACCATGCGCACTTTCCTCCATGAGAGTAATGTCTCAAACAGTCTACGCTTTGATCGTTCCCTGGACGACCAGTAGTGGTTTCCGATGCAGAACTGGAGATATTCTGAAATCTGTCGACTAACTGAGTGTTGATGAATCACAGAAATTGCATCGGGATTGAATACAACAGTCACCATGCGCACTTTCCTCCATGAGAGTAATGTCTCAAACAGTCTACGATTTGATCGTTCCCTGCAGGACCAGTAGTAGTTTCCGATGCACATCTAGAAGCATTCTGTAATCTGTGGACTATAAGAGTGTTGATGAAACACAGAAATTGCATCGGGATTGAATACAACAGTCACCATGCGCACTTTCCTCCATGGGAGTAATGTCTCAAAGAGTTTACGCTTTGATCGTTCCCTGGAATACCAATAGTAGTTTCTGATGCACGTCTGGAGGCATTGTGTAATGTGTGGACTATCAGAGTGTTGATGAAACACAGAAATTGCTTCGAAATTGAATACAACAGTCACCATGCGCACTTTCCTCCATGGGAGCAATGTCTCAAACAGTCTACACTTTGATCGTTCCCTGGAATACCAGTAGTAGTTTCTGATGCACATCTGGAGGCATTCTGTAATCTGTGGACTATCAGAATGTTGATGAAACACAGAAATTGCATCGGGCTTGAATACAACAGTCACCATGTGCACTTTCCTCCATGAGAGTAATGTCTCTAACAGTCTACGCTTTGATCGTTCATTGGTAGACCAGTAGTAGTTTCCGATGGACATCTGGAGGCATTCTGTAATCTGTGGACTATCAAGTGTTGATGAAACACAGAAATTGCATCGGGATTGAATACAACAGTCACCATGCGCACTTTCCTCCACGGGAGTAATGTCTCTAACAGTCTACGCTTTGATCGTTCATTGGTAGAGCAGTAGTAGTTTCCGATGGACATCTGGAGGCATTCTGTAATCTGTGGACTATCAAGTGTTGATGAAACACAGAAATTGCATCGGGATTGAATACAACAGTCACCATGCGCACTTTCCTCCATGGGAGTAATGTCTCAAAGAGTTTACGCTTTGATCGTTCCCTGGAATACCAATAGTAGTTTCTGATGCACATCTGGAGGCATTCTGTAATGTGTGGACTATCAGAGTGTTGATGAAACACAGAAATTGCATCGGGATTGAATACGACAGTCACCATGCGCACTTTCCTCCACGGGAGTAATGTCTCAAACAGTCTACGCTTTGATCGTTCCCTGGAAGACCAGTAGTAGTTTCCGATGGACATCTGGTGGCATTCTGTAATGTGTGGACTATCAGGGTGTTGATGAAACACAGAAATTGCATCGGGATTGAACACAACAGTCACCATGCGCACTTTCCTCCATGGGAGTAACGTCTCAAACAGTGTACGATTTGATCGTTCCCTGCAAGACCAGTAGTAGTTTCCGATGCACATCTGGAGGCTTTCTCTAATCTGTGGACTACCAGAGTGTTGATGAAACACAGTAATTGCATCGGGATTGAATACAACAGTCACCAAGCGCACTTTCCTGCATTGGGAGTAATGTCTCAAACAGTCTAAGCTTTTATCGTGCCCTGGAAGACCGGTAGTAGTTTCCGATGCACATCTGGAGGCATTCTGTAATCTGTGGACTACCAGAGTGTTGATGAAACACAGATATTGCATCGGGATTGAATACAACAGTCACCATGCGCAGTTTCCTCCATGAGAGTAATGTCTCTAACAGTCTACGCTTTGATCATTCCCTGGAAGACCAGTAATAGCTACCGATGCATATCTGGAGGCATTCTGTCATCTGTGGACTATGTGAGTGTTGATGATACACAGAAATTGCATCGGGATTGAATACAACTGTCACCATCCGCACTTTCCTCCATGTAAGTAATGTCTCAAACGGTCTACGCTTTGATCGTTCCCTGGAAAACCAGTAATAGTTTGCGATGCACATCTGGAGATATTCTGTAATCTGTGGGCTATCAGACTTCTAATGAAACACAGAAATTGCATCGGGATTGAATACAACAGTCACCAAGCGCACTTTCCTGCATGGGAGTAATTCTCACACAGTCTACGCTTTGATACTGGCTTGGAAGACCAGTAGTAGTTTCCGACGAACATCTGGAGGCATTCTGTAATCTGTGGACTATCAGAGTGTTGATGAAACACAGAAATTGCATCGGGATTGAACACAACAGTCACCATGTGCACTCTCCTCCATGGGAGTAACTCTCAAACAGTCTACGCCTTGGTCTTTCTCTGGAAGACCAGTAGTCGCTTCCGATGCACATCTGGAGGCATTCTGTAATCTGTGGACTATCAGAGTGTTGATGAAACACAGAAATTGCATCGGGATTGAATACAACAGTCACCATGCGCAGTTTCCTCCATGAGAGTAATGTCTCTAACAGTCTACGCTTTGATCATTCCCTGGAAGACCAGTAATACCTACCGATGCATATCTGGAGGCATTCTGTCATCTGTGGACTATGTGAGTGTTGATGATACACAGAAATTGCATCGGGATTGAATACAACTGTCACCATCCGCACTTTCCTCCATGTAAGTAATGTCTCAAACGGTATACGCTTTGATCGTTCCCTGGAAGACCAGTGTTAGTTTCCGATGCACATCTGGAGGCATTCTGTAAACTGTGGACTATCAGAGTGTTGATGGAACACAGAAATTTCATTGGGATTACATACAACAGTCACCATGCGCAGTTTCCGCCATGGGAGTAATGTCTCAAACAGTCTACGCTGTGATCGTTCCCTGGAAGACCAGTAGTAGTTTCCGATGCACATCTGGAGGCATTTTGTAGTCTGTGGACTATCAGAGTGGTGATGAAACACAGAAGTTGCATCGGGATTGAATACAACAGTCACAATGCGCACTTTCCTCCATGGGAGTAGTGTCTCGCAGAGTTTGCGCTTTGATCGTTCCCTGGAATACCAGTAGTAGTTTCTGATGCACATATGGAGGCATTCTGTAATGTGTGGACTATCAGAGTGTTGATGAAACACAGAAATTGCATCGGGATTGAGTACAACAGTCACCATGCGCACTTTCCTCCATGAGAGTAATGTCTCAAACTGTCTACGCTTTGATCGTTCCCTGGACGACCAGTAGTGGTTTGCGATGCAGAACTGGAGGCATTCTGAAATCTGTCGACTAACTGAGTGTTGATGAATAACAGAAATTGCATCAGGATTGAATACAACAGTCACCATGCGCACTTTCCTTCATGGAAGTAATGTCTCAAACAGTCTACGCTTTGATTGTTCCCTGGAAGACCAGTAGTAGTTTCCGATGCACATCTAGAAGCATTCTGTAATCTGTGGACTATAAGAGTGTTGATGAAACACAGAAATTGCATCGGGATTGAATACAACAGACACCAAGCGCACTTTGCTGCATTGGGAGTAATGTCTCAAACAGTCTAAGCTTTTATCGTGCCCTGGAAGACCGGTAGTAGTTTCCGATGCACATCTGGAGGCATTCTGTAATGTGTGGACTATGAGAGTGTTGATGAAACACAGAAATTGCATCGGGATTGAATACAACAGTCCCCATGTGCACTTTCCTCCATGAGAGTAATGTCTCTAACAGTCTACGCTTTGATCGTTCATTGGTAGACCAGTAGTAGTTTCCGATGGACATCTGGAGGCATTCTGTAATCTGTGGACTATCAAGTGTTGATGAAACACAGAAATTGCATCGGGATTGAATACAACAGTCACCATGCGCACTTTCCTCCATGGGAGTAATGTCTCAAAGAGTTTACGCTTTGATCGTTCCCTGGAATACCAATAGTAGTTTCTGATGCACATCTGGAGGCATTCTGTAATGTGTGGACTATCAGAGTGTTGATGAAACACAGAAATTGCATCGGGATTGAATACAACAGTCACCATGCGCACTTTCCTCCACGGGAGTAATGTCTCAAACAGTCTACGCTTTGATCGTTCCCTGGAAGACCAGTAGTAGTTCCCGATGGACATCTGGTGGCATTCTGTAATGTGTGGACTATCAGGGTGTTGATGAAACACAGAAATTGCATCGGGATTGAACACAACAGTCACCATGCGCACTTTCCTCCAAATGAGTAACGTCTCAAACAGTCTACGATTTGATCGTTCCCTGCAAGACCAGTAGTAGTTTCCGATGCACATCTGGAGGCTTTCTGTAATCTGTGGACTACCAGAGTGTTGATGAAACACAGTAATTGCATCGGGATTGAATACAACAGTCACCAAGCGCACTTTCCTGCATTGGGAGTAATGTCTCAAACAGTCTAAGCTTTTATCGTGCCCTGGAAGACCGGTAGTAGTTTCCGATGCACATCTGGAGGCATTCTGTAATCTGTGGACTACCAGAGTGTTGATGAAACACAGATATTGCATCGGGATTGAATACAACAGTCACCATGCGCAGTTTCCTCCATGAGAGTAATGTCTCTAACAGTCTACGCTTTGATCATTCCCTGGAAGGCCAGTAATAGCTACCGATGCATATCTGGAGGCATTCTGTCATCTGTGGACTATGTGAGTGTTGATGATACACAGATATTGCATCGGGATTGAATACAACTGTCACCATCCGCACTTTCCTCCATGTAAGTAATGTCTCAAACGGTCTACGCTTTGATCGTTCCCTGGAAAACCAGTAATAGTTTGCGATGCACATCTGGAGATATTCTGTAATCTGTGGGCTATCAGACTTCTAATGAAACACAGAAATTGCATCGGGATTGAATACAACAGTCACCAAGCGCACTTTCCTGCATGGGAGTAATTCTCACACAGTCTACGATTTGATACTGGCTTGGAAGACCAGTAGTAGTTTCCGACGAACATCTGGAGGCATTCTGTAATCTGTGGACTATCAGAGTGTTGATGAAACACAGAAATTGCATCGGGATTGAACACAACAGTCACCATGTGCACTCTCCTCCATGGGAGTAACTCTCAAACAGTCTACGCCTTGGTCTTTCTCTGGAAGACCAGTAGTCGCTTCCGATGCACATCTGGAGGCATTCTGTAATCTGTGGACTATCAGAGTGTTGATGAAACACAGAAATTGCATCGGGATTGAATACAACAGTCACCATGCGCAGTTTCCTCCATGAGAGTAATGTCTCTAACAGTCTACGCTTTGATCATTCCCTGGAAGACCAGTAATACCTACCGATGCATATCTGGAGGCATTCTGTCATCTGTGGACTATGTGAGTGTTGATGATACACAGAAATTGCATCGGGATTGAATACAACTGTCACCATCCGCACTTTCCTCCATGTAAGTAATGTCTCAAACGGTATACGCTTTGATCGTTCCCTGGAAGACCAGTGTTAGGTTCCGATGCACATCTGGAGGCATTCTGTAAACTGTGGACTATCAGAGTGTTGATGGAACACAGAAATTTCATTGGGATTACATACAACAGTCACCATGCGCAGTTTCCGCCATGGGAGTAATGTCTCAAACAGTCTACGCAGTGATCGTTCCCTGGAAGACCAGTAGTAGTTTCCGATGCACATCTGGAGGCATTTTGTAGTCTGTGGACTATCAGAGTGGTGATGAAACACAGAAGTTGCATCGGGATTGAATACAACAGTCACCATGCGCACTTTCCTCCATGAGAGTAATGTCTCAAACTGTCTACGCTTTGATCGTTCCCTGGACGACCAGTAGTGGTTTGCGATGCAGAACTGGAGGCATTCTGAAATCTGTCGACTAACTGAGTGTTGATGAATCACAGAAATTGCATCAGGATTGAATACAACAGTCACCATGCGCACTTTCCTTCATGGAAGTAATGTCTCAAACAGTCTACGCTTTGATTGTTCCCTGGAAGACCAGTAGTAGTTTCCGATGCACATCTAGAAGCATTCTGTAATCTGTGGACTATAAGAGTGTTGATGAAACACAGAAATTGCATCGGGATTGAATACAACAGTCACCAAGCGCACTTTCCTGCATTGGGAGTAATGTCTCAAACAGTCTAAGCTTTTATCGTGCCCTGGAAGACCGGTAGTAGTTTCCGATGCACATCTGGAGGCATTCTGTAATGTGTGGACTATCAGAGTGTTGATGAAACACAGAAATTGCATCGGGATTGAATACAACAGTCCCCATGTGCACTTTCCTCCATGAGAGTAATGTCTCTAACAGTCTACGCTTTGATCGTTCATTGGTAGACCAGTAGTAGTTTCCGATGGACATCTGGAGGCATTCTGTAATCTGTGGACTATCAAGTGTTGATGAAACACAGAAATTGCATCGGGATTGAATACAACAGTCACCATGCGCACTTTCCTCCATGGGAGTAATGTCTCAAAGAGTTTACGCTTTGATCGTTCCCTGGAATACCAATAGTAGTCTCTGATGCACATCTGGAGGCATTCTGTAATGTGTGGACTATCAGAGTGTTGATGAAACACAGAAATTGCATCGGGATTGAATACAACAGTCACCATGCGCACTTTCCTCCACAGGAGTAATGTCTCAAACAGTCTACGCTTTGATCGTTCCCTGGAAGACTAGTAGTAGTTCCCGATGGACATCTGGTGGCATTCTGTAATGTGTGGACAATCAGGGTGTTGATGAAACACAGAAATTGCATCGGGATTGAACACAACAGTAACCATGCGCACTTTCCTCCAAGGGAGTAACATCTCAAACAGTCTACGATTTGATCGTTCCCTGCAAGACCAGTAGTAGTTTCCGATGCACATCTGGAGGCTTTCTCTAATCTGTGGACTACCAGAGTGTTGATGAAACACAGTAATTGCATCGGGATTGAATACAACAGTCACCAAGCGCACTTTCCTGCATTGGGAGTAATGTCTCAAACAGTCTAAGCTTTTATCGTGCCCTGGAAGACCGGTAGTAGTTTCCGATGCACATCTGGAGGCATTCTGTAATCTGTGGACTACCAGAGTGTTGATGAAACACAGATATTGCATCGGGATTGAATACAACAGTCACCATGCGCAGTTTCCTCCATGAGAGTAATGTCTCTAACAGTCTACGCTTTGATCATTCCCTGGAAGACCAGTAATAGCTACCGATGCATATCTGGAGGCATTCTGTCATCTGTGGACTATGTGAGTGTTGATGATACACAGAAATTGCATCGGGATTCAATACAACTGTCACCATCCGCACTTTCCTCCATGTAAGTAATGTCTCAAACGGTCTACGCTTTGATCGTTCCCTGGAAGACCAGTGTTAGTTTCCGATGCACATCTGGAGGCATTCTGTAAACTGTGGACTATCAGAGTGTTGATGGAACACAGAAATTTCATTAGGATTGCATACAACACTCACCATGCGCAGTTTCCGCCATGGGAGTAATGTCTCAAACAGTCTACGCTGTGATCGTTCCCTGGAAGACCAGTAGTAGTTTCCGATGCACATCTGGAGGCATTTTGTAATCTGTGGACTATCAGAGTGGTGATGAAACACAGAAGTTGCATCGGGATTGAATACAACAGTCACCATGCGCACTTTCCTCCATGTTAGTAATGTCTCACAGAGTTTGCGCTTTGATCGTTCCCTGGAATACCAGTAGTAGTTTCTGATGCACATATGGAGGCATTCTGTAATGTGTGGACTATCAGAGTGTTGATGAAACACAGAAATTGCATCGGGATTGAATACAACAGTCACCATGCGCACTTTCCTCCATGAGAGTAATGTCTCAAACAGTCTACGCTTTGATCGTTCCCTGGACGACCAGTAGTGGTTTCCGATGCAGAACTGGAGATATTCTGAAATCTGTCGACTAACTGAGTGTTGATGAATCACAGAAATTGCATCGGGATTGAATACAACAGTCACCATGCGCACTTTCCTCCATGAGAGTAATGTCTCAAACAGTCTACGATTTGATCGTTCCCTGCAGGACCAGTAGTAGTTTCCGATGCACATCTAGAAGCATTCTGTAATCTGTGGACTATAAGAGTGTTGATGAAACACAGAAATTGCATCGGGATTGAATACAACAGTCACCATGCGCACTTTCCTCCATGGGAGTAATGTCTCAAAGAGTTTACGCTTTGATCGTTCCCTGGAATACCAATAGTAGTTTCTGATGCACGTCTGGAGGCATTGTGTAATGTGTGGACTATCAGAGTGTTGATGAAACACAGAAATTGCTTCGAAATTGAATACAACAGTCACCATGCGCACTTTCCTCCATGGGAGCAATGTCTCAAACAGTCTACACTTTGATCGTTCCCTGGAATACCAGTAGTAGTTTCTGATGCACATCTGGAGGCATTCTGTAATCTGTGGACTATCAGAATGTTGATGAAACACAGAAATTGCATCGGGCTTGAATACAACAGTCACCATGTGCACTTTCCTCCATGAGAGTAATGTCTCTAACAGTCTACGCTTTGATCGTTCATTGGTAGACCAGTAGTAGTTTCCGATGGACATCTGGAGGCATTCTGTAATCTGTGGACTATCAAGTGTTGATGAAACACAGAAATTGCATCGGGATTGAATACAACAGTCACCATGCGCACTTTCCTCCACGGGAGTAATGTCTCTAACAGTCTACGCTTTGATCGTTCATTGGTAGAGCAGTAGTAGTTTCCGATGGACATCTGGAGGCATTCTGTAATCTGTGGACTATCAAGTGTTGATGAAACACAGAAATTGCATCGGGATTGAATACAACAGTCACCATGCGCACTTTCCTCCATGGGAGTAATGTCTCAAAGAGTTTACGCTTTGATCGTTCCCTGGAATACCAATAGTAGTTTCTGATGCACATCTGGAGGCATTCTGTAATGTGTGGACTATCAGAGTGTTGATGAAACACAGAAATTGCATCGGGATTGAATACGACAGTCACCATGCGCACTTTCCTCCACGGGAGTAATGTCTCAAACAGTCTACGCTTTGATCGTTCCCTGGAAGACCAGTAGTAGTTTCCGATGGACATCTGGTGGCATTCTGTAATGTGTGGACTATCAGGGTGTTGATGAAACACAGAAATTGCATCGGGATTGAACACAACAGTCACCATGCGCACTTTCCTCCATGGGAGTAACGTCTCAAACAGTGTACGATTTGATCGTTCCCTGCAAGACCAGTAGTAGTTTCCGATGCACATCTGGAGGCTTTCTCTAATCTGTGGACTACCAGAGTGTTGATGAAACACAGTAATTGCATCGGGATTGAATACAACAGTCACCAAGCGCACTTTCCTGCATTGGGAGTAATGTCTCAAACAGTCTAAGCTTTTATCGTGCCCTGGAAGACCGGTAGTAGTTTCCGATGCACATCTGGAGGCATTCTGTAATCTGTGGACTACCAGAGTGTTGATGAAACACAGATATTGCATCGGGATTGAATACAACAGTCACCATGCGCAGTTTCCTCCATGAGAGTAATGTCTCTAACAGTCTACGCTTTGATCATTCCCTGGAAGACCAGTAATAGCTACCGATGCATATCTGGAGGCATTCTGTCATCTGTGGACTATGTGAGTGTTGATGATACACAGAAATTGCATCGGGATTGAATACAACTGTCACCATCCGCACTTTCCTCCATGTAAGTAATGTCTCAAACGGTCTACGCTTTGATCGTTCCCTGGAAAACCAGTAATAGTTTGCGATGCACATCTGGAGATATTCTGTAATCTGTGGGCTATCAGACTTCTAATGAAACACAGAAATTGCATCGGGATTGAATACAACAGTCACCAAGCGCACTTTCCTGCATGGGAGTAATTCTCACACAGTCTACGCTTTGATACTGGCTTGGAAGACCAGTAGTAGTTTCCGACGAACATCTGGAGGCATTCTGTAATCTGTGGACTATCAGAGTGTTGATGAAACACAGAAATTGCATCGGGATTGAACACAACAGTCACCATGTGCACTCTCCTCCATGGGAGTAACTCTCAAACAGTCTACGCCTTGGTCTTTCTCTGGAAGACCAGTAGTCGCTTCCGATGCACATCTGGAGGCATTCTGTAATCTGTGGACTATCAGAGTGTTGATGAAACACAGAAATTGCATCGGGATTGAATACAACAGTCACCATGCGCAGTTTCCTCCATGAGAGTAATGTCTCTAACAGTCTACGCTTTGATCATTCCCTGGAAGACCAGTAATACCTACCGATGCATATCTGGAGGCATTCTGTCATCTGTGGACTATGTGAGTGTTGATGATACACAGAAATTGCATCGGGATTGAATACAACTGTCACCATCCGCACTTTCCTCCATGTAAGTAATGTCTCAAACGGTATACGCTTTGATCGTTCCCTGGAAGACCAGTGTTAGTTTCCGATGCACATCTGGAGGCATTCTGTAAACTGTGGACTATCAGAGTGTTGATGGAACACAGAAATTTCATTGGGATTACATACAACAGTCACCATGCGCAGTTTCCGCCATGGGAGTAATGTCTCAAACAGTCTACGCTGTGATCGTTCCCTGGAAGACCAGTAGTAGTTTCCGATGCACATCTGGAGGCATTTTGTAGTCTGTGGACTATCAGAGTGGTGATGAAACACAGAAGTTGCATCGGGATTGAATACAACAGTCACAATGCGCACTTTCCTCCATGGGAGTAGTGTCTCGCAGAGTTTGCGCTTTGATCGTTCCCTGGAATACCAGTAGTAGTTTCTGATGCACATATGGAGGCATTCTGTAATGTGTGGACTATCAGAGTGTTGATGAAACACAGAAATTGCATCGGGATTGAGTACAACAGTCACCATGCGCACTTTCCTCCATGAGAGTAATGTCTCAAACTGTCTACGCTTTGATCGTTCCCTGGACGACCAGTAGTGGTTTGCGATGCAGAACTGGAGGCATTCTGAAATCTGTCGACTAACTGAGTGTTGATGAATAACAGAAATTGCATCAGGATTGAATACAACAGTCACCATGCGCACTTTCCTTCATGGAAGTAATGTCTCAAACAGTCTACGCTTTGATTGTTCCCTGGAAGACCAGTAGTAGTTTCCGATGCACATCTAGAAGCATTCTGTAATCTGTGGACTATAAGAGTGTTGATGAAACACAGAAATTGCATCGGGATTGAATACAACAGACACCAAGCGCACTTTGCTGCATTGGGAGTAATGTCTCAAACAGTCTAAGCTTTTATCGTGCCCTGGAAGACCGGTAGTAGTTTCCGATGCACATCTGGAGGCATTCTGTAATGTGTGGACTATGAGAGTGTTGATGAAACACAGAAATTGCATCGGGATTGAATACAACAGTCCCCATGTGCACTTTCCTCCATGAGAGTAATGTCTCTAACAGTCTACGCTTTGATCGTTCATTGGTAGACCAGTAGTAGTTTCCGATGGACATCTGGAGGCATTCTGTAATCTGTGGACTATCAAGTGTTGATGAAACACAGAAATTGCATCGGGATTGAATACAACAGTCACCATGCGCACTTTCCTCCATGGGAGTAATGTCTCAAAGAGTTTACGCTTTGATCGTTCCCTGGAATACCAATAGTAGTTTCTGATGCACATCTGGAGGCATTCTGTAATGTGTGGACTATCAGAGTGTTGATGAAACACAGAAATTGCATCGGGATTGAATACAACAGTCACCATGCGCACTTTCCTCCACGGGAGTAATGTCTCAAACAGTCTACGCTTTGATCGTTCCCTGGAAGACCAGTAGTAGTTCCCGATGGACATCTGGTGGCATTCTGTAATGTGTGGACTATCAGGGTGTTGATGAAACACAGAAATTGCATCGGGATTGAACACAACAGTCACCATGCGCACTTTCCTCCAAATGAGTAACGTCTCAAACAGTCTACGATTTGATCGTTCCCTGCAAGACCAGTAGTAGTTTCCGATGCACATCTGGAGGCTTTCTGTAATCTGTGGACTACCAGAGTGTTGATGAAACACAGTAATTGCATCGGGATTGAATACAACAGTCACCAAGCGCACTTTCCTGCATTGGGAGTAATGTCTCAAACAGTCTAAGCTTTTATCGTGCCCTGGAAGACCGGTAGTAGTTTCCGATGCACATCTGGAGGCATTCTGTAATCTGTGGACTACCAGAGTGTTGATGAAACACAGATATTGCATCGGGATTGAATACAACAGTCACCATGCGCAGTTTCCTCCATGAGAGTAATGTCTCTAACAGTCTACGCTTTGATCATTCCCTGGAAGGCCAGTAATAGCTACCGATGCATATCTGGAGGCATTCTGTCATCTGTGGACTATGTGAGTGTTGATGATACACAGATATTGCATCGGGATTGAATACAACTGTCACCATCCGCACTTTCCTCCATGTAAGTAATGTCTCAAACGGTCTACGCTTTGATCGTTCCCTGGAAAACCAGTAATAGTTTGCGATGCACATCTGGAGATATTCTGTAATCTGTGGGCTATCAGACTTCTAATGAAACACAGAAATTGCATCGGGATTGAATACAACAGTCACCAAGCGCACTTTCCTGCATGGGAGTAATTCTCACACAGTCTACGATTTGATACTGGCTTGGAAGACCAGTAGTAGTTTCCGACGAACATCTGGAGGCATTCTGTAATCTGTGGACTATCAGAGTGTTGATGAAACACAGAAATTGCATCGGGATTGAACACAACAGTCACCATGTGCACTCTCCTCCATGGGAGTAACTCTCAAACAGTCTACGCCTTGGTCTTTCTCTGGAAGACCAGTAGTCGCTTCCGATGCACATCTGGAGGCATTCTGTAATCTGTGGACTATCAGAGTGTTGATGAAACACAGAAATTGCATCGGGATTGAATACAACAGTCACCATGCGCAGTTTCCTCCATGAGAGTAATGTCTCTAACAGTCTACGCTTTGATCATTCCCTGGAAGACCAGTAATACCTACCGATGCATATCTGGAGGCATTCTGTCATCTGTGGACTATGTGAGTGTTGATGATACACAGAAATTGCATCGGGATTGAATACAACTGTCACCATCCGCACTTTCCTCCATGTAAGTAATGTCTCAAACGGTATACGCTTTGATCGTTCCCTGGAAGACCAGTGTTAGTTTCCGATGCACATCTGGAGGCATTCTGTAAACTGTGGACTATCAGAGTGTTGATGGAACACAGAAATTTCATTGGGATTACATACAACAGTCACCATGCGCAGTTTCCGCCATGGGAGTAATGTCTCAAACAGTCTACGCAGTGATCGTTCCCTGGAAGACCAGTAGTAGTTTCCGATGCACATCTGGAGGCATTTTGTAGTCTGTGGACTATCAGAGTGGTGATGAAACACAGAAGTTGCATCGGGATTGAATACAACAGTCACCATGCGCACTTTCCTCCATGAGAGTAATGTCTCAAACTGTCTACGCTTTGATCGTTCCCTGGACGACCAGTAGTGGTTTGCGATGCAGAACTGGAGGCATTCTGAAATCTGTCGACTAACTGAGTGTTGATGAATCACAGAAATTGCATCAGGATTGAATACAACAGTCACCATGCGCACTTTCCTTCATGGAAGTAATGTCTCAAACAGTCTACGCTTTGATTGTTCCCTGGAAGACCAGTAGTAGTTTCCGATGCACATCTAGAAGCATTCTGTAATCTGTGGACTATAAGAGTGTTGATGAAACACAGAAATTGCATCGGGATTGAATACAACAGTCACCAAGCGCACTTTCCTGCATTGGGAGTAATGTCTCAAACAGTCTAAGCTTTTATCGTGCCCTGGAAGACCGGTAGTAGTTTCCGATGCACATCTGGAGGCATTCTGTAATGTGTGGACTATCAGAGTGTTGATGAAACACAGAAATTGCATCGGGATTGAATACAACAGTCCCCATGTGCACTTTCCTCCATGAGAGTAATGTCTCTAACAGTCTACGCTTTGATCGTTCATTGGTAGACCAGTAGTAGTTTCCGATGGACATCTGGAGGCATTCTGTAATCTGTGGACTATCAAGTGTTGATGAAACACAGAAATTGCATCGGGATTGAATACAACAGTCACCATGCGCACTTTCCTCCATGGGAGTAATGTCTCAAAGAGTTTACGCTTTGATCGTTCCCTGGAATACCAATAGTAGTCTCTGATGCACATCTGGAGGCATTCTGTAATGTGTGGACTATCAGAGTGTTGATGAAACACAGAAATTGCATCGGGATTGAATACAACAGTCACCATGCGCACTTTCCTCCACAGGAGTAATGTCTCAAACAGTCTACGCTTTGATCGTTCCCTGGAAGACTAGTAGTAGTTCCCGATGGACATCTGGTGGCATTCTGTAATGTGTGGACAATCAGGGTGTTGATGAAACACAGAAATTGCATCGGGATTGAACACAACAGTAACCATGCGCACTTTCCTCCAAGGGAGTAACATCTCAAACAGTCTACGATTTGATCGTTCCCTGCAAGACCAGTAGTAGTTTCCGATGCACATCTGGAGGCTTTCTGTAATCTGTGGACTACCAGAGTGTTGATGAAACACAGTAATTGCATCGGGATTGAATACAACAGTCACCAAGCGCACTTTCCTGCATTGGGAGTAATGTCTCAAACAGTCTAAGCTTTTATCGTGCCCTGGAAGACCGGTAGTAGTTTCCGATGCACATCTGGAGGCATTCTGTAATCTGTGGACTATCAGAGTGTTGATGAAACACAGAAATTGCATCGGGATTGAATACAACAGTCACCATGCGCAGTTTCCTCCATGAGAGTAATGTCTCTAACAGTCTACGCTTTTATCATTCCCTGGAAGACCTGTAATAGCTACCGATGCATATCTGGAGGCATTCTGTCATCTGTGGACTATGTGAGTGTTGATGATACACAGAAATTGCATCGGGATTGAATACAACTGTCACCATCCGCACTTTCCTCCATGTAAGTAATGTCTCAAACGGTATACGCTTTGATCGTTCCCTGGAAGACCAGTGTTAGTTTCCGATGCACATCTGGAGGCATTCTGTAAACTGTGGACTATCAGAGTGTTGATGGAACACAGAAATTTCATTGGGATTACATACAACAGTCACCATGCGCAGTTTCCGCCATGGGAGTAATGTCTCAAACAGTCTACGCAGTGATCGTTCCCTGGAAGACCAGTAGTAGTTTCCGATGCACATCTGGAGGCATTTTGTAGTCTGTGGACTATCAGAGTGGTGATGAAACACAGAAGTTGCATCGGGATTGAATACAACAGTCACCATGCGCACTTTCCTCCATGAGAGTAATGTCTCAAACTGTCTACGCTTTGATCGTTCCCTGGACGACCAGTAGTGGTTTGCGATGCAGAACTGGAGGCATTCTGAAATCTGTCGACTAACTGAGTGTTGATGAATCACAGAAATTGCATCAGGATTGAATACAACAGTCACCATGCGCACTTTCCTTCATGGAAGTAATGTCTCAAACAGTCTACGCTTTGATTGTTCCCTGGAAGACCAGTAGTAGTTTCCGATGCACATCTAGAAGCATTCTGTAATCTGTGGACTATAAGAGTGTTGATGAAACACAGAAATTGCATCGGGATTGAATACAACAGTCACCAAGCGCACTTTCCTGCATTGGGAGTAATGTCTCAAACAGTCTAAGCTTTTATCGTGCCCTGGAAGACCGGTAGTAGTTTCCGATGCACATCTGGAGGCATTCTGTAATGTGTGGACTATCAGAGTGTTGATGAAACACAGAAATTGCATCGGGATTGAATACAACAGTCCCCATGTGCACTTTCCTCCATGAGAGTAATGTCTCTAACAGTCTACGCTTTGATCGTTCATTGGTAGACCAGTAGTAGTTTCCGATGGACATCTGGAGGCATTCTGTAATCTGTGGACTATCAAGTGTTGATGAAACACAGAAATTGCATCGGGATTGAATACAACAGTCACCATGCGCACTTTCCTCCATGGGAGTAATGTCTCAAAGAGTTTACGCTTTGATCGTTCCCTGGAATACCAATAGTAGTCTCTGATGCACATCTGGAGGCATTCTGTAATGTGTGGACTATCAGAGTGTTGATGAAACACAGAAATTGCATCGGGATTGAATACAACAGTCACCATGCGCACTTTCCTCCACAGGAGTAATGTCTCAAACAGTCTACGCTTTGATCGTTCCCTGGAAGACTAGTAGTAGTTCCCGATGGACATCTGGTGGCATTCTGTAATGTGTGGACAATCAGGGTGTTGATGAAACACAGAAATTGCATCGGGATTGAACACAACAGTCACCATGCGCACTTTCCTCCAAGGGAGTAACATCTCAAACAGTCTACGATTTGATCGTTCCCTGCAAGACCAGTAGTAGTTTCCGATGCACATCTGGAGGCTTTCTGTAATCTGTGGACTACCAGAGTGTTGATGAAACACAGTAATTGCATCGGGATTGAATACAACGGTCACCAAGCGCACTTTCCTGCATTGGGAGTAATGTCTCAAACAGTCTAAGCTTTTATCGTGCCCTGGAAGACCGGTAGTAGTTTCCGATGCACATCTGGAGGCATTCTGTAATCTGTGGACTATCAGAGTGTTGATGAAACACAGAAATTGCATCGGGATTGAATACAACAGTCACCATGCGCAGTTTCCTCCATGAGAGTAATGTCTCTAACAGTCTACGCTTTGATCATTCCCTGGAAGACCTGTAATAGCTACCGATGCATATCTGGAGGCATTCTGTCATCTGTGGACTATGTGAGTGTTGATGATACACAGAAATTGCATCGGGATTGAATACAACTGTCACCATCCGCACTTTCCTCCATGTAAGTAATGTCTCAAACGGTATACGCTTTGATCGTTCCCTGGAAGACCAGTGTTAGTTTCCGATGCACATCTGGAGGCATTCTGTAAACTGTGGACTATCAGAGTGTTGATGGAACACAGAAATTTCATTGGGATTACATACAACAGTCACCATGCGCAGTTTCCGCCATGGGAGTAATGTCTCAAACAGTCTACGCAGTGATCGTTCCCTGGAAGACCAGTAGTAGTTTCCGATGCACATCTGGAGGCATTTTGTAGTCTGTGGACTATCAGAGTGGTGATGAAACACAGAAGTTGCATCGGGATTGAATACAACAGTCACCATGCGCACTTTCCTCCATGAGAGTAATGTCTCAAACTGTCTACGCTTTGATCGTTCCCTGGACGACCAGTAGTGGTTTGCGATGCAGAACTGGAGGCATTCTGAAATCTGTCGACTAACTGAGTGTTGATGAATCACAGAAATTGCATCAGGATTGAATACAACAGTCACCATGCGCACTTTCCTTCATGGAAGTAATGTCTCAAACAGTCTACGCTTTGATTGTTCCCTGGAAGACCAGTAGTAGTTTCCGATGCACATCTAGAAGCATTCTGTAATCTGTGGACTATAAGAGTGTTGATGAAACACAGAAATTGCATCGGGATTGAATACAACAGTCACCAAGCGCACTTTCCTGCATTGGGAGTAATGTCTCAAACAGTCTAAGCTTTTATCGTGCCCTGGAAGACCGGTAGTAGTTTCCGATGCACATCTGGAGGCATTCTGTAATGTGTGGACTATCAGAGTGTTGATGAAACACAGAAATTGCATCGGGATTGAATACAACAGTCCCCATGTGCACTTTCCTCCATGAGAGTAATGTCTCTAACAGTCTACGCTTTGATCGTTCATTGGTAGACCAGTAGTAGTTTCCGATGGACATCTGGAGGCATTCTGTAATCTGTGGACTATCAAGTGTTGATGAAACACAGAAATTGCATCGGGATTGAATACAACAGTCACCATGCGCACTTTCCTCCATGGGAGTAATGTCTCAAAGAGTTTACGCTTTGATCGTTCCCTGGAATACCAATAGTAGTCTCTGATGCACATCTGGAGGCATTCTGTAATGTGTGGACTATCAGAGTGTTGATGAAACACAGAAATTGCATCGGGATTGAATACAACAGTCACCATGCGCACTTTCCTCCACAGGAGTAATGTCTCAAACAGTCTACGCTTTGATCGTTCCCTGGAAGACTAGTAGTAGTTCCCGATGGACATCTGGTGGCATTCTGTAATGTGTGGACAATCAGGGTGTTGATGAAACACAGAAATTGCATCGGGATTGAACACAACAGTCACCATGCGCACTTTCCTCCAAGGGAGTAACATCTCAAACAGTCTACGATTTGATCGTTCCCTGCAAGACCAGTAGTAGTTTCCGATGCACATCTGGAGGCTTTCTGTAATCTGTGGACTACCAGAGTGTTGATGAAACACAGTAATTGCATCGGGATTGAATACAACAGTCACCAAGCGCACTTTCCTGCATTGGGAGTAATGTCTCAAACAGTCTAAGCTTTTATCGTGCCCTGGAAGACCGGTAGTAGTTTCCGATGCACATCTGGAGGCATTCTGTAATCTGTGGACTATCAGAGTGTTGATGAAACACAGAAATTGCATCGGGATTGAATACAACAGTCACCATGCGCAGTTTCCTCCATGAGAGTAATGTCTCTAACAGTCTACGCTTTGATCATTCCCTGGAAGACCTGTAATAGCTACCGATGCATATCTGGAGGCATTCTGTCATCTGTGGACTATGTGAGTGTTGATGATACACAGAAATTGCATCGGGATTGAATACAACTGTCACCATCCGCACTTTCCTCCATGTAAGTAATGTCTCAAACGGTCTACGCTTTGATCGTTCCCTGGAAGACCAGTGTTAGTTTCCGATGCACATCTGGAGGCATTCTGCAAACTGTGGACTATCAGAGTGTTGATGGAACACAGAAATTTCATTGGGATTACATACAACAGTCACCATGCGCAGTTTCCGCCATGGGAGTAATGTCTCAAACAGTCTACGCTGTGATCGTTCCCTGGAAGACCAGTAGTAGTTTGCGATGCACATCTGGAGGCATTTTGTAATCTGTGGACTATCAGGGTGGTGATGAAACAAAGAAGTTGCATCGGGATTGAATACAACAGTCACCATGAGCACTTTCCTCCATGGGAGTAATGTCTCACAGTGTTTGCGCTTTGATCGTTCCCTGGAATACCAGTAGTAGTTTCTGATGCACATATGGAGGCATTCTGTAATGTGTGGACTATCAGAGTGTTGATGAAACACAGAATTGCATCGGGATTGAATACAACAGTCACCATGCGCACTTTCCTCCATGAGAGTAATGTCTCAAACAGTCTACGCTTTGATCGTTCCCTGGACGACCAGTAGTGGTTTCCGATGCAGAACTGGAGGCATTCTGAAGTCTGTCGACTAACTGAGTGTTGATGAATCACAGAAATTGCATCGGGATTGAATACAACAGTCACCATGCGCACTTTCCTCCATGGAAGTAATGTCTCAAACAGTCTACGCTTTGATTGTTCCCTGGAAGACCAGTAGTAGTTTCCGATGCACATCTAGAAGCATTCTGTAATCTGTGGACTATAAGAGTGTTGATGAAACACAGAAATTGCATCGGGATTGAATACAACAGTCACCATGCACACTTTCCTCCATGGGAGTAATGTCTCAAAGAGTTTACGCTTTGATCGTTCCCTGGAATACCAATAGTAGTTTCTGATGCACATCTGGAGGCATTCTGTAATGTGTTGACTATCAGAGTGTTGATGAAACACAGAAATTGCTTCGGGATTGAATACAACAGTCACCATGCGCACTTTCCTCCATGGGAGCAATGTCACAAAGAGTCTACACTTTGAACGTTCCCTGGAATTCCAGTAGTAGTTTCTGATGCACATCTGGAGGCATTCTGAAATCTGTCGACTAACTGAGTGTTGATGAATCACAGAAATTGCATCGGGATTGAATACAACAGTCACCATGCGCACTTTCCTCAATGAGAGTAATGTCTCTAACAGTCTACGCTTTGATCGTTCATTGGTAGACCAGTAGTAGTTTCCGATGGACATCTGGAGGCATTCTGTAATCTGTGGACTATCAAGTGTTGATGAAACACAGAAATTGCATCGGGATTGAATACAACAGTCACCATGCGCACTTTCCCCCATGGGAGTTATGTCTCAAACAGTCTACGCTTTGATCGTTCCCTGGAAGACCAGTAGTAGTTTGCGTTGCACATCTGGAGGCATTCTGAAATCTGTGGAGTATCGGAGTGTTGATGAAACACAGAAATTGAATCGGGAGTGAATACAACAGTCACCATGCGCACTTTCCCCAATGGGAGTAATGTCTTAAAGAGTTTACCCTTTGATCGTACCCTGGAATACCAGTAGTAGTTTCTGATGGGCATCTGGAGGCATTCTGTAATGTGTGGACTATCAGAGTGTTGATGAAAAACAGAAATTGCTTCGGGATTGATTACAACAGACACCATGCGCACTTTCCTCCATGGGAGCAATGTCTCAAACAGGCTACGCTTCGATCGTTATCTGGAAGACCAGTAGTAGTTTCCGATGCTCGTCTGGTGGCATTCTGAAATCCGTGGACTAACTGAGTGTTGTTGAAACACAGAAATTGCATCGGGATTGAATACAAAAGTCAGCATGCCCACTTTCCTCCATGGGAGTAATGTCTCAAACAGTCTTCGCTTTGATCGTTCCCTTGAAGACCAGTAGTAGTTTCCGATGCACATCTAGAGGCATTCTGTATTCTGTGGAGTATAAGAGTGTTGATGAAACAAGGAAATTGCATCGGGATTGAATACAACAGTCACCATGCGCATTTTCCTCCATGGGTGTAATTCTCAAACATTCTACGCTTTGATCGTTCCTGGTAGGCCAGTAGTAGTTTCCGATGCACATCTGGTGGCATTCTGCAATCTGTAGATAATCAGAGTGTTGATGAAACACAGAAATAGCATCGGGATTGAATATAACAGTCACAACGCGCACTTTCCTCCACGGGAGTAATGTCTCAAACAGTCTACGCTTTGATCGTTCCCTGGAAGACCAGTAGTAGTTTCCGATGCACATCTGGTGGCATTCTGTAATCTGTGGTCTATCAGAGTGTTGATGAAACACAGAATTTGCATCGGGATTGAATACAACAGTCACCATGCACACTTTCCTCCATGGGAGTATTGTCTCAAAGAGTTTAAGATTTGATCGTTAGCTGGAAACCAGTAGTAGTTTCTGATGCACATCTGGAGGCATTCTGTAATTTGTGGACTATCAGAGTGTTGATGAAACACAGAAATTGCATCGGGATTGAATACAACAGTCCCCATGCGCACTTTCCTCCATGGGAGTAATTCTCATAAACTCTACGCTTTGATCGTTCCCTGGAAGACCAGGAGTAGTTTCGGATGCACATCTGGATTCATTCTGTAATCTGTGGACTATCAGAGTGTTGATGAAACACAGAAATCGCATCGGGATTGAATACAACAGTCACCATTCGCACCTTCCTCCATGGGAGTAATGTCTCAAAGAGTTTACGCTTTGATCGTTCACTGGAAGACCAGTAGTAGTTTCCGATTCACATATGGAGGCATTCTATAATCTGTGGAGTGTCAGAGTGTTGTTGAAACACAGAAATTCCATCGGGATTGAATACAACAGTCACCATGCGCACCTTCCTCCATGGGAGTAATGTGTCCAAGTGTTTACGCTTTGACCGTTCCCTCGAAGACCAGTAGTAATTTCCGATGGACATCTGGAGGCATTCTGTAAATTGTGACTATCAGAGTGTTGATGAAACACAGAAATTTTATCGGGATTGAATACAACAGTCACCATGCGCACTTTCCTCCACGGGAGGTACGTCTCAAACAGTCTATACTTTGATCGTTCCCTGGAAGACCAGTAGTAGTTTCAGATGCACATCAGGTTGCATTCTGTAATCTGTGGACTATCAGAGTGTTGATGACAAACAGAAATTGAATCGGGACTAAATACAACTGTCACCATGCGCACTTTCCTAAACGGGAGTAATGTCTCAAAGAGTCTACGCATTGATCGTTCCCTGGAAGACCAGTAGTAGTTTCCGATGGACATCTGGTGGCATTCTGTAATCTGTGAACTATGAGAGTATTGATGAAACACAGAAATTGCATCGGGATTGAATACAACAGTCAGCATGCTCACTTTCCTCCATGGGAGTAATGTCTCTAACAGTCTACGCTTTGATCGTTCCCTGCAAGACCAGTAGTACTTTCCGATGCAAATCTGGAGGCATTCTGTAATCTGTGGACTATCAGACTGTTGATGAAACACATAAATTGCATCGGGATTGAATACAACAGTCACCATGCGCACTTTCCTTAACGGGAGTAGTGTCTCAAACATTCTACGCTTTGATAGTTATCTCGAACATCAGAAGTAGTTTCCGATGCACATCTGGTGGCGTTCTGAAATCTGTGGACTAACTGAGTGTTGATGAAACACAGAAATTGCATCGGGACTGAATACAACAGTCACCATGCGCACTTTCCTCCATGGGAGTAATGTCTCAAACAGTCTACGCTTTGATCGTTCCCTGGAAAACCAGTAATAGTTTGCGATGCACATCTGGAAATATTCTGTAATCTGTGGGCTATCAGACTTTTAATGAAACACAGAAAATGCATCGGGATTGAATACAACAGTCACCAAGCGCTCTTTCCTGCATGGGAGTAATTCTCAAACAGTCTACGCTTTGATCGTGGCCTGGAAGACCAGTAGTAGTTTCCGCTAAACATCTGGAGGTATTCTGTAATCTGTGGACTATCAGAGTGTTGGTGAAACACAGAAATTGCATCGGGATTGAATACAACAGTCACCATGCGCACTTTTCTCCATTTGAGTAATGTCTCAAACAGTCTACGCTTTGATCGTTCCCTGGAAAACCAGTAATAGTTTTCGATGCACATCTGGAGATATTCTGTAATCTGTGGGCTATCGACTTTTAATGAAACACAGAAATTGCATCGGGATTGAATACAACAGTCACCAAGCGCACTTTCCTCCATGGGAGTAATGTCTCTAACAGTCTACACCTTGATCGTTCCCTGGAAGACCAGTAGTAGTTTCCGATGCACATTTGGAGGCATTCTGTAATCTGTGGACTATCAGAGTGTTGATGAAACACAGAAATTCCATCGGGATTGAATACAACAGTCACCATGTGCACTTTCCTCCATGGGAGTAATTCTCAAACAGTCTACGCTTTGGTCATTCTCTGGAAGACCAGTAGTAGTTTCCGATGTACATCTGGTGGCATTCTGTAATGTGTGGACTATCAGAGTGTTGAGGAAACACAGAAATAGCATCGGGATTGAACACAACAGTCACCATGCGCACTTTCCTCCATGGGAGTAACGTCTCAAACAGTCTACGATTTGATCGTTAACTGCAAGACCAGTAGTAGTTTCCGATGCACATCTGGAGGTTTTCTGTAATCTGTGGACTACCAGAGTGTTGATGAAACACAGAAATTGCATCGGGATTGAATACAACCGTCACTATGCGCACTTTCCTGCATTGGGAGAAATGTCTCAAACAGTCTACGCTTTAATCGTGCCCTGGAAGACCGGTAGTAGTTTCCGATGCACATCTGGAGGCATTCTGTAATCTGTGGACTATCAGAGTGTTGATGAAACACAGAAATTGCATCGGGATTGAATACAACAGTCACCATGCGCACTTTCCTCCATGGAAGTAATGTCTCAAACAGTGTACGCTTTGATTGTTCCCTGGAAGACCAGTAGTAGTTACCGATGCACATCTAGAAGCATTCTGTAATCTGTGGACTATAAGAGTGTTGATGAAACACAGAAATTGCATCGGGATTGAATTCAACAGTCACCATGCGCACTTTCCTCCATGGGAGTAATGTTTCAAAGAGCTTACGCTTTGATCGTTCCCTGGAATACCAGTAGTAGTTTCTGATGCACATCTGGAGGCATTCTGTAATCTGTGGACTATCAGAGTGGTGATGAAACACAGAAGATTCATCGGGATTGAATACAACAGTCACCATGCGCACTTTCCTCCATGTTAGTAATGTCTCAAAGAGTTTGCGCTATGATCGTTCCCTGGAATACCAGTAGTAGTTTCTGATGCACATATGGAGGCATTCTGTAATGTGTGGACTATCAGAGTGTTGATGAAACACAGAAACTGCATCGGGATTGAATACAACAGTCACCATGCGCACTTTCCTCCATGAGAGTAATATCTCAAACAGTCTAAGCTTTGATCGTTCCGTGGACGACCAGTAGTAGTTTCCGATGCACATCTGGAGGCATTCTGAAATCTGTCGACTAACTGAGTGTTGATGAATCACAGAAATTGCATCGGGATCTAATACAACAGTCACCATGCGCACTTTCCTCCATGGAAGTAATGTCTCAAACAGTCTACGCTTTGATTGTTCCCTGGAAGACCAGTAGTAGTTACCGATGCACATCTAGAAGCATTCTGTAATCTGTGGACTATAAGAGTGTTGATGAAACACAGAAATTGCATCGGGATTGAATACAACAGTCACCATGCGCACTTTCCTCCATGGGAGTAATGTTTCAAAGAGCTTACGCTTTGATCGTTCCCTGGAATACCAGTAGTAGTTTCTGATGCACATCTGGAGGCATTCTGTAATGTGTGGACTATCAGAGTGTTGATGAAACACGGAAATTGCTTCGAGATTGAATACAACAGTCACCATGCGCACTTTCCTCCATGGGAGCAATGTCTCAAACAGTCTACACTTTGATCGTTCCCTGGAATACCAGTAGTAGTTTCTGATGCACATCTGGAGGCATTCTGTAATCTGTGGACTATCAGAGTGTTGATGAAACACAGAAATTGCATCGGGATTGAATACAACAGTCACCATGCGCACTTTCCTCCATGAGAGTAATGTCTCTAACAGTCTACGCTTTGTTCGTTCATTGGTAGACCAGTAGTACTTTCCGATGGACATCTGGAGGCATTCTGTATTCTGTGGACTATCAAGTGTTGATGAAACACAGAAATTTCATCGGGATTGAATACAACAGTCACCATGCGCACTTTCCACCATGGGAGTTATGTCTCAAACAGTCTACGCTTTGATCGTTCCCTGGAAGACCAGTAGTAGTTTGCGATGCACATCTGGAGGCATTCTGAAATCTGTGGAGTATCAGAGTGTTGATGAAACACAGAAATTGAATCGGGAGTGAATACAACAGTCACCATGCGCACTTTCCCCCATGGGAGTAAAGTCTCAAAGAGTTTACCCTTTGATCGTTCCCTGGAATACCAGTAGTAGTTTCTGATGCGCATCTGGAGGCATTCTGTAACGTGTGGACTATCAGAGTGTTGATGAAACACAGAAATTGCTTCGGGATTGATTACAACGGTCACCATGCGCACTTTCCTCCATGGGAGCAATGTCTCAAACAGTCTACGCTTTCATCGTTCCCTGGAAGACCAGTAGTAGTTTCCGATACACATCTGGAGGTATTCTGCAATCTGTGGACTATCAGAGTGGTGATGAAACACAGAAGTTTCATCGGGATTGAATACAACAGTCACCATGCGCACTTTCCTACATGGGAGTAATGTCTCAAAGAGTTTGCGCTTTGATCGTTCCCTGGAATACCAGTAGTAGTTTCTGATGCACATATGGAGGCATTCTGTAATGTGTGGACTATCAGAGTGTTGATGAAACACAGAAATTGCATCGGGATTGAATACAACAGTCACCATGCGCACTTTCCTCCATGAGGGTAATGTCTCAAACAGTCTACGCTTTGATCGTTCCCTGGACGACCAGTAGTAGTTTCCGATGCACATCTGGAGGCATTCTGAAATCTGTGTACTAACTGAGTGTTGATGAAACACAGAAATTATATCGGGATTGAAAACAACAGTATCCATGTGCACTTTCCTCCATGGGAGTAATGTCTCTAACAGTCTACGCTTTGATCGTTCCCTGCAAGACCAGTAGTAGTTTCCGATGCACATCTGGAGGCTTTCTGTAATCTGTGGACTATCAGAGTGTTGATGAAACACAGAAATTGCAACGGGATTGAATACAACAGTCACCATGCGCACTTTCCTCCATGGGAGTTATGTCTCAAACAGTCTACGCTTTGATCTTTTCCTGGAAGACCAGTAGTAGTTTAAGATGCACATCTGGAGATATTCTGTAATCTGTGGACTATCAGACTGTTGATGAAATACAGAAATTGCACCGGGATTGAATACAAGAGTCACCATGCGCACTTTTCTGAATTAGGAGTAATGTCTCAAAGAGTCTACGCTTTGATCGTGCTCTGGAAGACCAGTAGTAGTCTCCGATGCACATCTGGAGATATTCTGTAATCTGTGGACTATCAGACTGTTGATGAAACACAGAAATTGCATCGGGATTGAATACAACAGTCACCATGCGCACATTCCTCCATGGGAGTAATTCTCAAACAGTCTACGCTTTGATCATTCCCTTGAAGACCAGTAGTAGTTTCCGATGCACATCTGGAGGCATTCTGGAATCTGTGGACTATCAGAGTGTTGATGAAACACAGAAAGTGCATCGGGATTGAATACAACAGTCACCATGCGCACTCTCCTATACAGTAGTAGTGTCTCAATCATTCTACGCTTTGATAGTTGTCTGGACGACCAGAAGTAGTTTCCGATGCACATCTGGAGGCATTATGAAATCTGTGGACTAACTGAGTGTTGATGAAACACAGAAATTGCATCGGGATTGAATACAACAGTCACCATGCGCACTTTCTCCATGCGAGTAATGTCTCAAACGGTCTACGCTTTGATCGTTCCCTGGAAAATCAGTAATAGTTTGCGATGCACATCTGGAGATATTCTGTAATCTGTGGGCTATCAGACTTTTAATGAAACACAGAAATTGCATCGGGATTGAATACAACAGTCACCAAGCGCACTTAACTGCATGCTAGTAATTCTCACACAGTCTACGCTTTGATCGTGGCTAGGAAGACCAGTAGTAGTTTCCGATGAACATCTGGAGGCATTCTGTAATCTGTGGACTATCAGAGTGTTGATGAAACACAGAAATTGCATCGGGATTGAATACAACAGTCACCATGTGCACTTTCCTCCATGGGAGTAATTCTCAAACAGTCTACGCTTTGGTCATTCTCTGGAAGACCAGTAGTCGTTTCCGATGCACATCTGGAGGCATTCTGTAATCTGTGGACTATCAGAGTGTTGATGAAACACAGAAATTGCATCGCGATTGATTACAACAGTCACCATGCGCACTCTCCTCCACGGGAGTAATGTCTCAAACAGTCTACGCTTTGATCGTTCCTTGGAAGACCAGTAGTAGTTTCCGATGGACATCTGGTGGCATTCTGTAATGTGTGGACTATCAGAGTGTTGAGGAAACACAGAAATTACATCGGGATTGAACACAACAGACACCATGCGCACTTTCCTCCATGGGAGTAACGTCTCAAACAGTCTACGATTTGATCGTTCCCTGCAAGACGAGTAGTAGTTTCCGATGCACTTCTGGAGGCTTTCTGTAATCTGTGGACTACCAGAGTGTTGATGAAACACAGAAATTGCATCGGGATTGAATACAACAGTCACAATGCGCACTTTCCTGCATTGGGAGAAATGTCTCAAACAGTCTACGCTTTTATCGTGCCCTGGAAGACCGGTAGTAGTTTCCGATGCACATCTGGAGGCATTCTGTAATCTGTGGACTATCAGAGTGTTGATGAAACACAGAAATTGCATCGGGATTGAATACAACAGTCACCATGCACAGTTTCCTCCATGAGAGTAATGTCTCTAACATTCTACGCTTTAATCGTTCCCTGGAAGACCAGTAGTAGTTTCCGATGCACATCTGGAGGTATTCTGTAATCTGTGGTCGATCAGAGTGGTGATGAAACACAGAAGATTCATCGGGATTGAATACAACAGTCACCATGCGCACTTTCCTGCATGTTAGTAATGTCTCAAAGAGTTTACGCTTTGATCGTTCCCTGGAATACCAGTAGTAGTTTCTGATGCACATATGGAGGCATTCTGTAATGTGTGGACTATCAGAGTGTTGATGAAACACCGAAATTGCATCGGGATTGAATACAACAGTCACCATGCGCACTTTCCTCCATGAGAGTAATGTCTCAAACAGTCTACGCTTTGATCGTTCCGTGGACGACCAGTAGTAGTTTCCGATGCACATCTGGAGGCATTCTGAAATCTGTTGACTAACTGAGTGTTGATGAATCACAGAAATTGCATCGGGATTGAATACAACAGTCACCATGCGCACTTTCCTCCATGGAAGTAATGTCTCAAACAGTCTACGCTTTGATCGTTCCCTGGAAGACCAGTAGTAGTTACCGATGCACATCTAGAAGCATTCTGTAATCTGTGGACTATAAGAGTGTTGATGAAACACAGAAATTGCATCGGGATTGAATACAACAGTAACCATGCGCACTTTCCTCCTTGGGAGTAGTGTTTCAAAGAGCTTACGCTTTGATCGTTCCCTGGAATACCAGTAGTAGTTTCTGATTCACATCTGGAGGCATTCTGTAATGTGTGGACTATCAGAGCGTTGATGAAACACAGAAATTGCTTCGGGATTGAATACAACAGTCACCATGCGCAATTTCCTCCATGGGAACAATGTATCAAACACTCTACACTTTGATCGTTCCCTGGAATACCAGTAGTAGTTTATGATGCACATCTGGAGGCATTCTGTAATCTGTGGACTACCAGAGTGTCGATGAAACACAGAAATTGCATCGGGATTAAATACAACAGTCACCATGCGCAATTTCCTCCATGACAGTAATATCTCTAACAGTCTACGCTTTGATCGTTCATTGGTAGACCAGTAGTAGTTTCCGATGGACATCTGGAGGCATTCTGTATTCTGTGGACTATCAAGTGTTGATGAAACACAGAAATTTCATCGGGATTGAATACAACAGTCACCACGCTCACTTTCCACCATGGGAGTTATGTCTCAAACAGTCTACGCTTTGATCGTTCCCTGGAAGACCAGTAGTAGTTTGCGATGCACATCTGGAGGCATTCTGAAATCTGTGGAGTATCAGAGTGTTGATGAAACACAGAAATTGAATCGGGAGTGAATACAACAGTCACCATGCGCACTTTCCCCCATGGGAGTAATGTCTCAAAGAGTTTACCCTTTGATCGTTCCCTGGAATACCAGTAGTAGTTTCTGATGCGCATCTGGAGGCATTCTGTAATGTGTGGACTATCAGAGTGTTGATGAAACACAGAAATTGCTTCGGGATTGATTACAACACTCACCATGCGCTTTTTCCTCCATGGGAGCTATGTCTCAAACAGTCTACGCTTTGATCGTTCCCTGGAAGACCAGTAGTAGTTTCCGATACACATCTGGAGGTATTCTGTAATCTGTGGACTATCAGAGTGGTGATGAAACACAGAAGTTTCATCGGGATTGAATACAACAGTCACCATGCGCACATTCCTATACGGGAGTAGTGTCTCAAACATTCTACGCTTTGATAGTTGTCTGGACGACCAGAAGTAGTTTCCGATGCACATCTGGAGGCATTCTGAAATCTGTGTACTAACTGAGTGTTGATGAAACACAGAAATTGCATCGGGATTGAATACAACAGTCACCATGCGCACTTTCTCCATGCGAGTAATGTCTCAAACGGTCTACGCTTTCATCGTTACCTGGAAAACCAGTAATAGTTTGCGATGCACATCTGGATATATTCTGTAATCTGTGGGCTATCAGACTTTTCATGAAACACAGAAATTGCATCGGGATTGAATACAACAGTCACCATGCGCACTTTCCTCCATGTTAGTAATGTCTCAAAGAGTTTACGCTTTGATCGTTCCCTGGAATACCAGTAGTAGTTTCTGATGCACATATGGAGGCATTCTGTAATGTGTGGACTATCAGAGTGTTGATGAAACACAGAAATTGCATCGGGATTGAATACAACAGTCACCATGCGCACTTTCCTCCATTAGAGTAATGTCTCAAACAGTCTACGCTTTGATCGTGGCTAGGAAGACCAGTAGTAGTTTCCGATGAACATCTGGAGGCATTCTGTAATCTGTGGACTATCAGAGTGTTGATGAAACACATAAATTGCATCGGAATTGAATACAACAGTCACCATGTGCACTTTCCTACATGGGAGTAATTCTCAAACAGTCTACGCTTTGGTCATTCTCTGGAAGACCAGTAGTCGTTTCCGATGCACTTCTGGAGGCTTTCTGTAATCTGTGGACTACCAGAGTGTTGATGAAACACAGAAATTGCATCGGGATTGAATACAACAGTCACCATGCGCACTTTCCTGCATTGGGAGAAATGTCTCAAACAGTCTACGCTTTTATCGTGCCCTGGAAGACCGGTAGTAGTTTCCGATGCACATCTGGAGGCATTCTGTAATCTGTGGACTATCAAAGTGTTGATGAAACACAGAAATTGCATCGGGATTGAATACAACAGTCACCATGCGCAGTTTCCTCCATGAGAGTAATGTCTCTAACATTCTACGCTTTGATCGTTCCCTGGAAGACCAGTAGTAGTTTCCGATGCACATCTGGAGGTATTCTTTAATCTGTGGACGATCAGAGTGGTGATGAAACACAGAGGATTCATCGGGATTGAATACAACAGTCACCATGCGCACTTTCCTCCATGTTAGTAATGTCTCAAAGAGTTTACGCTTTGATCGTTCCCTGGAATACCAGTAGTAGTTTCTGATGCACATATGGAGGCATTCTGTAATGTGTGGACTATCAGAGTGTTGATGAAACACAGAAATTGCATCGGGATTGAATACAACAGTCACCATGCGCACTTTCCTCCATGAGAGTAATGTCTCAAACAGTCTACGCTTTGATCGTTCCGTTGACGACCACTAGTAGTTTCCGATGCACATCTGGAGGCATTCTGAAATCTGTCGACTAACTGAGTGTTGATGAATCACAGAAATTGCATCGGGATTGAATACAACAGTCACCATGCGCACTTTCCTCCATGGAAGTAATGTTTAAAACAGTCTACGCTTTGATCGTTCCCTGGAAGACCAGTAGTAGTTACCGATGCACATCTAGAAGCATTCTGTAATCTGTGGACTATAAGAGTGTTGATGAAACACAGAAATTGCATCGGCATTGAATACAACAGTAACCATGCGCACTTTCCTCCTTGGGAGTAGTGTTTCAAAGACCTTACGCTTTGATCGTTCCCTGGAATACCAGTAGTAGCTTGTGATGCACATCTGGAGGCATTCTGTAATGTGTGGACTATCAGAGTGTTGATGAAACACAGAAATTGCTTCGGGATTGAATACAACAGTCACCATGAGCACTTTCCTCCATGGGAGCATTGTATCAAACACTCTACACTTTGATCGTTCCCTGGAATACCAGTAGTAGTTTCTGATGCACATCTGGAGGCATTCTGTAATCTGTGGACTATCAGAGTGTTGATGAAACACAGAAATTGCATCGGGATTGAATACAACAATCACCATGCGCAATTTCCTCCATGAGAGTAATGTCTCTAACAGTCTACGCTTTGATCGTTCATTGGTAGACCAGTAGTAGTTTCCGATGGACATCTGGAGGCATTCTGTATTCTGTGGACTATCAAGTGTTGATGAAACACAGAAATTTCATCGGGATTGAATACAACAGTCACCATGCGCACTTTCCACCATGGGAGTTATGTCTCAAACAGTCTACGCTTTGATCGTTCCCTGGAAGACCAGTAGTAGTTTGCGATGCACATCTGGAGGCATTCTGAAATCTGTGGAGTATCAGAGTGTTGATGAAACACAGAAATTGAATCGGGAGTGAATACAACAGTCACCATGCGCACTTTCCCCCATGGGAGTAATGTCTCAAAGAGTTTACCCTTTGATCGTTCCCTGGAATACCAGTAGTAGTTTCTGATGCGCATCTGGAGGCATTCTGTAATGTGTGGACTATCAGAGTGTTGATGAAACACAGAAATTGCTTCGGGATTGATTACAACGGTCACCATGCGCTTTTTCCTCCATGGGAGCAATGTCTCAAACAGTCTACGCTTTGATCGTTCCCTGGAAGACCAGTAGTAGTTTCCGATACACATCTGGAGGTATTCTGTAATCTGTGGACTATCAGAGTGGTGATGAAACACAGAAGTTTCATCGGGATTGAATACAACAGTCACCATGCGCACTTTCCTCCATGGGAGTAATGTCTCAAAGAGTTTGCGCTTTGATCGTTCCCTGGAATACCAGTAGTAGTTTCTGATGCACATATGGAGGCATTCTGTAATGTGTGGACTATCAGAGTGTTGATGAAACACAGAAATTGCATCGGGATTGAATACAACAGTCACCATGCGCACTTTCCTCCATGAGAGTAATGTCTCAAACAGTCTACGCTTTGATCGTTCCCTGGACGACTAGTAGTAGTTTCCGATGCACATCTGGAGGCATTCTGAAATCTGTGGACTAACTGAGTGTTGATGAAACACAGAAATTATATCGGGATTGAATACAACAGTAACCATGCGCACTTTCCTCCATGGGAGTAATGTCTCAAACAGTCTACGATTTGATCGTTCTCTGGAAGACCAGTACTAGTTTCCGATGCACATCTGGAGGCATTCTGTAATCTGTGGACTATCAGAGTGTTGATGAAACACATAAATTGCATCGGGATTGAATACAACAGTCACCATGCGCACTTTCCTCCATGGGAGTAATGTCTCAAACAGTCTACTCTTTGATCGTTCCCTGGAAATCGAGTAGTAGTTTCCGATGCACTTCTGGAGGCTTTCTGTAATCTGTGGACTACCAGAGTGTTGATGAAACACAGAAATTGCATCGGGATTGAATACAACAGTCACCATGCGCACTTTCCTGCATTGGGAGAAATGTCTCAAACAGTGTACGCTTTTATCGTGCCCTGGAAGACCGGTAGTAGTTTCCGATTCACATCTGGAGGCATTCTGTAATCTGTGGACTATCAGAGTGTTGATGAAACACAGAAATTGCATCGGGATTGAATACAACAGTCACCATGCGCAGTTTCCTCCATGAGAGTAATGTCTCTAACATTCTACGCTTTGATCGTTCCCTGGAAGACCAGTAGTAGTTTCCGATGCACATCTGGAGGTATTCTGTAATCTGTGGACGATCAGAGTGGTGATGAAACACAGAGGATTCATCGGGATTGAATACAACAGTCACCATGCGCACTTTCCTCCATGTTAGTAATGTCTCAAAGAGTTTACGCTTTGATCGTTCCCTGGAATACCAGTAGTAGTTTCTGATGCACATATGGAGGCATTCTGTAATGTGTGGACTATCAGAGTGTTGATGAAACACAGAAATTGCATCGGGATAGAATACAACAGTCACCATGCGCACTTTCCTCCATGAGAGTAATGTCTCAAACAGTCTACGCTTTGATCGTTCCGTGGACGACCAGTAGTAGTTTCCGATGCACATCTGGAGGCATTCTGAAATCTGTTGACTAACTGAGTGTTGATGAATCACAGAAATTGCATCGGGATTGAATACAACAGTCACCATGCGCACTTTGCTCCATGGAAGTAATGTCTCAAACAGTCTACGCTTTGATCGTTCCCTGGAAGACCAGTAGTAGTTACCGATGCACATCTAGAAGCATTCTGTAATCTGTGGACTATAAGAGTGTTGATGAAACACAGAAATTGCATCGGGATTGAATACAACAGTAACCATGCGCACTTTCCTCCTTGGGAGTAGTGTTTCAAAGAGCTTACGCTTTGATCGTTCCCTGGAATACCAGTAGTAGTTTCTGATGCACATCTGGAGGCATTCTGTAATGTGTGGACTATCAGAGTGTTGATGAAACACAGAAATTGCTTCGGGATTGAATACAACAGTCACCATGAGCACTTTCCTCCATGGGAGCAATGTATCAAACACTCTACACTTTGATCGTTCCCTGGAATACCAGTAGTAGTTTCTGATGCACATCTGGAGGCATTCTGTAATCTGTGGACTATCAGAGTGTTGATGAAACACAGAAATTGCATCGGGATTGAATACAACAATCACCATGCGCAATTTCCTCCATGAGAGTAATGTCTCTAACAGTCTACGCTTTGATCGTTCATTGGTAGACCAGTAGTAGTTTCCGATGGACATCTGGAGGCATTCTGTATTCTGTGGACTATCAAGTGTTGATGAAACACAGAAATTTCATCGGGATTGAATACAACTGTCACCATGCGCACTTTCCACCATGGGAGTTATGTCTCAAACAGTCTACGCTTTGATCGTTCCCTGGAAGACCAGTAGTAGTTTGCGATGCACATCTGGAGGCATTCTGAAATCTGTGGAGTATCAGAGTGTTGATGAAACACAGAAATTGAATCGGGAGTGAATACAACAGTCACCATGCGCACTTTCCTCCATGAGAGTAATGTCTCAAACAGTCTACGCTTTGATCGTTCCCTGGACAACCAGTAGTAGTATGCGATGCACATCTGGAGGCATTCTGAAATCTGTGGACTAACTGAGTGTTGATGAAACACAGAAATTATATCGGGATAGAATACAACAGTAACAATGCCCACTTTCCTCCATGGGAGTAATGTCTCAAACAGTCTACGATTTGATCGTTCTCTGGAAGACCAGTACTAGTTTCCGATGCACATCTGGAGGCATTCTGTAATCTGTGGACTATCAGAGTGTTGATGAAACACATAAATTGCATCGGGATTGAATACAACAGTCACCATGCGCACTTTCCTCCATGGGAGTAATGTCTCAAACAGTCTACGCTTTGATCGTTCCCTGGAAATCGAGTAGTAGTTTCCGATGCACTTCTGGAGGCATTCTGTAATGTGTGGACTATCAGAGTGTTGATGAAACACAGAAATTGCTTCGGGATTGATTACAACGGTCACCATGCGCTTTTTCCTCCATGGGAGCAATGTCTCAAACAGTCTACGCTTTGATCGTTCCCTGGAAGACCAGTAGTAGTTTCCGATACACATCTGGAGGTATTCTGTAATCTGTGGACTATCAGAGTGGTGATGAAACACAGAAGTTTAATCGGGATTGAATACAACAGTCACCATGCGCACTTTCCTCCATGAGAGTAATGTCTCAAAGAGTTTGCGCTTTGATCGTTCCCTGGAATACCAGTAGTAGTTTCTGATGCACATATGGAGGCATTCTGTAATGTGTGGACTATCAGAGTGTTGATGAAACACAGAAATTGCATCGGGATTGAATACAACAGTCACCATGCGCACTTTCCTCCATGAGAGTAATGTCTCAAACAGTCTACGCTTTGATCGTTCCCTGGACAACCAGTAGTAGTATGCGATGCACATCTGGAGGCATTCTGAAATCTGTGGACTAACTGAGTGTTGATGAAACACAGAAATTATATCGGGATAGAATACAACAGTAACCATGCCCACTTTCCTCCATGGGAGTAATGTCTCAAACAGTCTACGATTTGATCGTTCTCTGGAAGACCAGTACTAGTTTCCGATGCACATCTGGAGGCATTCTGTAATCTGTGGACTATCAGAGTGTTGATGAAACACATAAATTGCATCGGGATTGAATACAACAGTCACCATGCGCACTTTCCTCCATGGGAGTAATGTCTCAAACAGTCTACGCTTTGATCGTTCCCTGGAAATCGAGTAGTAGTTTCCGATGCACTTCTGGAGGCTTTCTGTAATCTGTGGACTACCAGAGTGTTGATGAAACACAGAAATTGCATCGGGATTGAATACAACAGTCACCATGCGCACTTTCCTGCATTGGGAGAAATGTCTCAAACAGTGTACGCTTTTATCGTGCCCTGGAAGACCGGTAGTAGTTTCCGATTCACATCTGGAGGCATTCTGTAGTCTGTGGACTATCAGAGTGTTGATGAAACACAGAAATTGCATCGGGATTGAATACAACAGTCACCATGCGCAGTTTCCTCCATGAGAGTAATGTCTCTAACATTCTACGCTTTGATCGTTCCCTGGAAGACCAGTAGTAGTTTCCGATGCACATCTGGAGGTATTCTGTAATCTGTGGACGATCAGAGTGGTGATGAAACACAGAGGATTCATCGGGATTGAATACAACAGTCACCATGCGCACTTTCCTCCATGTTAGTAATGTCTCAAAGAGTTTACGCTTTGATCGTTCCCTGGAATACCAGTAGTAGTTTCTGATGCACATATGGAGGCATTCTGTAATGTGTGGACTATCAGAGTGTTGATGAAACACAGAAATTGCATCGGGATTGAATACAACAGTCACCATGCGCACTTTCCTCCATGAGAGTAATGTCTCAAACAGTCTACGCTTTGATCGTTCCGTGGACGACCAGTAGTAGTTTCCGATGCACATCTGGAGGCATTCTGAAATCTGTTGACTAACTGAGTGTTGATGAATCACAGAAATTGCATCGGGATTGAATACAACAGTCACCATGCGCACTTTGCTCCATGGAAGTAATGTCTCAAACAGTCTACGCTTTGATCGTTCCCTGGAAGACCAGTAGTAGTTACCGATGCACATCTAGAAGCATTCTGTAATCTGTGGACTATAAGAGTGTTGATGAAACACAGAAATTGCATCGGGATTGAATACAACAGTAACCATGCGCACTTTCCTCCTTGGGAGTAGTGTTTCAAAGAGCTTACGCTTTGATCGTTCCCTGGAATACCAGTAGTAGTTTCTGATGCACATCTGGAGGCATTCTGTAATGTGTGGACTATCAGAGTGTTGATGAAACACAGAAATTGCTTCGGGATTGAATACAACAGTCACCATGAGCACTTTCCTCCATGGGAGCAATGTATCAAACACTCTACACTTTGATCGTTCCCTGGAATACCAGTAGTAGTTTCTGATGCACATCTGGAGGCATTCTGTAATCTGTGGACTATCAGAGTGTTGATGAAACACAGAAATTGCATCGGGATTGAATACAACAATCACCATGCGCAATTTCCTCCATGAGAGTAATGTCTCTAACAGTCTACGCTTTGATCGTTCATTGGTAGACCAGTAGTAGTTTCCGATGGACATCTGGAGGCATTCTGTATTCTGTGGACTATCAAGTGTTGATGAAACACAGAAATTTCATCGGGATTGAATACAACTGTCACCATGCGCACTTTCCACCATGGGAGTTATGTCTCAAACAGTCTACGCTTTGATCGTTCCCTGGAAGACCAGTAGTAGTTTGCGATGCACATCTGGAGGCATTCTGAAATCTGTGGAGTATCAGAGTGTTGATGAAACACAGAAATTGAATCGGGAGTGAATACAACAGTCACCATGCACACTTTCCCCCATGGGAGTAATGTCTCAAAGAGTTTACCCTTTGATCGTTCCCTGGAATACCAGTAGTAGTTTCTGATGCGCATCTGGAGGCATTCTGTAATGTGTGGACTATCAGAGTGTTGATGAAACACAGAAATTGCTTCGGGATTGATTACAACGGTCACCATGCGCTTTTTCCTCCATGGGAGCAATGTCTCAAACAGTCTACGCTTTGATCGTTCCCTGGAAGACCAGTAGTAGTTTCCGATACACATCTGGAGGTATTCTGTAATCTGTGGACTATCAGAGTGGTGATGAAACACAGAAGTTTAATCGGGATTGAATACAACAGTCACCATGCGCACTTTCCTCCATGAGAGTAATGTCTCAAAGAGTTTGCGCTTTGATCGTTCCCTGGAATACCAGTAGTAGTTTCTGATGCACATATGGAGGCATTCTGTAATGTGTGGACTATCAGAGTGTTGATGAAACACAGAAATTGCATCGGGATTGAATACAACAGTCACCATGCGCACTTTCCTCCATGAGAGTAATGTCTCAAACAGTCTACGCTTTGATCGTTCCCTGGACAACCAGTAGTAGTATGCGATGCACATCTGGAGGCATTCTGAAATCTGTGGACTAACTGAGTGTTGATGAAACACAGAAATTATATCGGGATAGAATACAACAGTAACCATGCCCACTTTCCTCCATGGGAGTAATGTCTCAAACAGTCTACGATTTGATCGTTCTCTGGAAGACCAGTACTAGTTTCCGATGCACATCTGGAGGCATTCTGTAATCTGTGGACTATCAGAGTGTTGATGAAACACATAAATTGCATCGGGATTGAATACAACAGTCACCATGCGCACTTTCTTCCATGGGAGTAATGTCTCAAACAGTCTACGCTTTGATCGTTCCCTGGAAGACCAGTATTAGTTTCCGATGCACATCTGGAGATATTCTGTAATCTGTGGAGTATCAGAGTGTTGATGAAACACAGAAATTGCATCGGGATTGAATACAACAGGCACTATGCGCACTTTTCTGCATTGGGAGTAATGTCTCAAAGAGTCTACGCTTTGATCGTGCTCTGGAAGACCAGTAGTAGTTTCCGATGCACATCTGGAGGCATTCTGTAATCTGTGGACTATCAGAGTGTTGATGAAACACGTAAATTGCTTCGGGGTGAACGCAACAGTCACCATGCGCACTTTCCTCCATGGGAGTAATGTCTCAAACAGTCTACGCTTTGATCGTTCCCTGGAAGACCAGTAGTAGTTTCCGATGCACATCTGGAGGCATTCTGTTATCTGTGGACTATCAGAGTGTTGCTGAAACACAGAAATTGCATCGGGATTGAATACAACAGTCACCATGCGCACTTTCCTCCATGGGAGTAATTCTCAAACAGTCTACGCTTTGATCATTCCCTGGAAGACCAGTAGTAGTTTCCGATGCACATCTGGAGGCATTCTGTAATCTGTGGACTATCAGAGTGTTGATGAAACACATAAATTGCATCGGGATTGAATACAACAGTCACCATGCGCACTTTCCTCCACGGGAGTAGTGTCTCAAACATTCTACGCTTTGATAGTTCTCTCGAACACCAGAAGAAGTTTCCGACGCACATCTGGTGGCGTTCTGAAATCTGTGGACTAACTGAGTGTTGATGAAACACAGAAATTGCATCGGGATTGAATACAACAGTCACAACGCACACTTTCCTCCACGGGAGCAATGTCTCAAAAAGTCTGCGCTTTGATCGTACCCTGGAAGAACAGTAGTAATTTCCGATGCACATCTGGTGGCATTCTGTAATCTGTGAAGTAACAGAGTGTGGATGAAACACATAAATTGCATCGGGATTGAATACAACAGTCACCATGCGCACTTTCCTCCATGGGAGTAATGTCTCTAACAGTCTACGCTTTGATCGTTCCCTGGAAGACCAGTAGTCGTTTCCGATGCACATTTGGAGGCATTCTGTAATCTGTGGACTATCGGAGTGTTGATGAAACACAGAAATTGCATCGGGATTCAATACAACAGTCACCATGCGCACTTTCCTCCATGGGAGTAGTGTCTCAAACAGTCTACGCCTTGATCGTTCCTGGGAAGACCAGAAGTAGTTTCCGATGCACATCTGGAGTCAATCTGAAATCTGTGGACTAACTGAGTATTGATGAAACACAGAAATTGCATCGGAATGAATACAACAGTCGCCATGCGCACTTTCCTCATTTCGAGTAATGTCTCAAACAGTCTACGCTTTGATCGTTCCCAGGAAGACCAGTAGTAGTTTCCGATGAACATCTGGAGGCATTCTGTAATCTGTGGACTATCAGAGTGTTGATGAAATACAGAAATTGAATCGGGATTGAATACAACAGTCACCATGTTCACTTCCCTCCATGGGAGTAATGCTCAATCAGTATACGGTTTGATCGTTCCCTGGAAAACCAATAGTAGATTCCGATGCACATCTGGTGGCATTCTGTAATCTGAGGACTATCAGAGTGTTGATGAAACACAGAAATTGCATCGGGATTGAACACAACAGTCACCATGCGCACTTTCCTCCACGGGAGTAATGTCTCAAAGAGTCTACGATTTGATCGTTCCCTGGAAGACCAGTAGTAGTTTCCGATGGACATCTGGTGGCATTCTGTAATCTGTGGACTATCAGAGTGTTGATGAAACACAGAAATTGCATCGGGATTGAATACAAAAGTCAGCATGCGCACTTTCCTCCATGGGAGTAATGTCTCAAAGAGTCTACGCTTTGATCGTGCTCTGGAACACCAGTAGTAGCCTCCGATGCACATCTGGAGATATTCTATAATCTGAGGACTATCAGACTGTTGATGAAACACAGAAATTGCATCGGGATTGAATACAACAGTCACCATGCGCACTTTCCTCCATGGGAGTAATTCTCAAACAGTCTACGCTTTGATCATTCCCTGGAAGACCAGTAGTAGTTTCCGATGCACATCTGGAGGCATTCTGGAATCTGTGGACTATCAGAGTGTTGATGAAACACATAAATTTCATCGGGATTGAATACAACAGTCACCATGCGCACTTTCCTATACGGGAGTAGTGTCTCAAACATTCTACGCTTTGATAGTTCTCTGGACGACCAGAAGTAGTTTCCAATGCACAACTGCAGGCATTCTGAAATCTGTGGACTAACTGAGTGTTGATTAAACACAGAAATTGCATCGGGATTGAATAAAACAGTCACCATGCGTACTTTCCTCCATGCGAGTAATGTCTCAAACAGTCTACGCTTTGATCGTTCCCTGGAAAACCAGTAATAGTTTGCGATGCACATCTGGAGATATTCTGCAATCTGTGGGCTATCAGATTTTTAATGAAACACAGAAATTGCATCGGGATTGAATACAACAGTCACCAAGCGCACTTTCCTGCATGGGAGTAATTCTCACGAAGTCTACGCTTTGATCGTGGCTAGGAAGACCAGTAGTAGTTTGCGATGAACATCTGGAGGCATTCTGTAATCTGTGGACTATCAGAGTGTTGATGAAACACAGAAATTGCATCGGGATTGAATACAACAGTCACCATGTGCACTTTCCTCCATGGGAGTAATTCTCAAACAGTCTACGCTTTGGTCATTCTCTGGAAGACCAGTAGTAGTTTCCGATGAACATCTGGAGGCATTCTGTAATGTGTGGACTATCAGAGTGTTGATGAAACACAGAAATTGCATCGGGATTGAATACAACAGTCACCATGCGCACTTTCCTCCATGAGAGTAATGTCTCAAACAGTCTACGCTTTGATCGTTCCCTGGACGAACAGTAGTAGTTTCCGATGCACATCTGGAGGCATTCTGAAATCTGTCGACTAACTGAGTGTTGATGAATCACAGAAATTGCATCGGGATTTAATACAACAGTCACCATGCGAACTTTTCTCCATGGAAGTAATGTCTCAAACAGTCTACGCTTTGATTGTTCCCTCTAAGACCAGTAGTAGTTACCGATGCACATCTAGAAGCATTCTGTAATCTGTGGACCATAAGAGTGTTGATGAAACAAAGAAATTGCATCGGGATTGAATACAACAGTCACCATGCGCACTTTCCTCCATGGGAGTAATGTCTCAAAGAGTTTACGCTTTGATCGTTCCCTGGAATACTAGTAGTAGTTTCTGATGCACATCTGGAGGCATTCTGTAACGTGTGGACTATCAGAGTGTTGATGAAACACAGAAATAGCTTCGGGATTGAATACAACAGTCACCATGCGCACTTTCCTCCATGGGAGCAATGTCTCAAACAGTCTACACTTTGATCGTTCCCTGGAATACCAGTAGTAGTTTCCGATGCACATCTGGAGGCATTCTGTAATCTGTGGACTATCAGAGTGTTGATGAAAGACAGAAATTGCATCGTGATTGAATACAACAGTCACCATGCGCACTTTCCTCCATGAGAGTAATGTCTCTAACAGTCTACGCTTTGATCGTTCATTGGTAGACCAGTAGTAGTTTACGATGGACATCTGGAGGCATTCTGTATTCTGTGGACTATCAAGTGTTGACGAAACACAGTAATTTCATCGGGATTGATTACAACAGTCACCATGCGCACTTTCCTCCATGGGAGTTATGTCTCAAACAGTCTACGCTTTGATCGTTCCCTGGAAGACCAGTAGTAGTTTGCGATGCACATCTGGAGGCATTCTGAAAGCTGTGGAGTATCAGAGTGTTGATGAAGCACAGAAATTGAATCGGGAGTGAATACAACAGTCACCATGCGCACTTTCCCATATGGGAGTAATGTCTCAAAGAGTTTACCCTTTGATCGTTCCCTGGAATACCAGTAGTAGTTTCTGATGCGCATCTGGAGGAATTCTGTAATGTGTGGACTATCAGAGTGTTGATGAAACACAGAAATTGCTTCGTGATTGTATACAACAGTCACCATGCGCACTTTCCTCCATGGTAGCAATGTCTCAAACAGTCTACGCTTTGATCGTTCCCTTCAAGACCAGTAGTAGTTTCCGATGCACGTCTGGAGGCATTCTGAAATCCGTGGACTAATTGAGTGTTGATGAAACACAGAAATTGCATCGGAATTGATTACAGAAGTCAGCATGCGCACTTTCCTCCATGGGAGTAATGTCTCAAACAGTCTACGCTTTTTATCGTTCCCTGGAAGACCAGTAGTAGTTTCCGATGCACATCTAGAAGCATTCTGTATTCTGTGGACTATAAGAGTGTTGATGAAACAAGGAAATTGCATCGGGATTGAATACAACAGTCACCATGCGAACTTTCCTCTATGGGTGTAATTCTCAAACATTCTACGCTTTGATCGTTCCCTGGTAGACCAGTAGCAGTTTCCGATGCACATCTGGTGGCATTCTGTAATCTGTGGACTACCAGAGTGTTGATGAAAAACAGAAATTGCATCGGGATTGAATACAACAGTCACCATGCGCAGTTTCCTGCATTGGGAGTAATGTCTCAAACAGTCTACGCTTTTATCGTGCCCTGGAAGACCGGTAGTAGTTTACGATGCACATCTGGAGGCATTCTGTAATCTGTGGACTATCAGAGTGTTGATGAAACACAGAAATTGCATCGGGATTGAATACAAGAGTCACCATGCGCAGTTTCCTCCATGAGAGTAATGTCTCTAACAGTCTACGCTTTGATCGTTCCCTGGAAGACCAGTAGTAGTTTCCGATGCACATCTGGAGGTATTCTGTAATCTGTGGACTATCAGAGTGGTGATGAAACACAGAAGTTTCATCGGGATTGAATACAACAGTCACCATGCGCACTTTCCTCCATGGGAGTAATGTCTCAAAGAGATTGCGCTTTGATCGTTCCCTGGAATACCAGTAGTAGTTTCTGATGCACATATGGAGGCATTCTGTAATGTGTGGACTATCAGAGTGTTGATGAATCACAGAAATTGCATCGGGATTGAATACAACAGTCACCATGCGCACTTTCCTCCATGAGAGTAATGTCTCAAACAGTCTACGCTTTGATCGTTCCCTGGACGAACAGTAGTAGTTTCCGATGCACATCTGGAGGCATTCTGTAATCTGTGGACTATCAGAGTGTTGATGAAACACAGAAATTGCATCGGGATTGAATACAAGAGTCACCATGCGCAGTTTCCTCCATGAGAGTAATGTCTCTAACAGTCTACGATTTGATCGTTCCCTGGAAGACCAGTAGTAGTTTCCGATGCACATCTGGAGGTATTCTGTAATCTGTGGACTATCAGAGTGGTGATGAAACACAGAAGTTTCATCGGGATTGAATACAACAGTCACCATGCGCACTTTCCTCCATGGGAGTAATGTCTCAAAGAGATTGCGATTTGATCGTTCCCTGGAATACCAGTAGTAGTTTCTGATGCACATCTGGAGGCATTCTGTAATGTGTGGACTATCAGAGTGTTGATGAAACACAGAAATTGCTTCGGGATTGAATACATCAGTCACCATGCGCACTTTCCTCCATGGGAGCAATGTCTCAAACAGTCTACACTTTGATAGTTCCCTGGAATACCAGTATAGTTTCTGATGCACATCTGGAGGCATTCTGTAATCTGTGGACTATCAGAGTGTTGATGAAACACAGAAATTGCATCGTGATTGAATACAACAAACACCATGCGCACTTTCCTCCATGAGAGTAATGTCTCTAACAGTCTACGCTTTGATCGTTCATTGGTAGACCAGTAGTAGTTTCCGATGGACATCTGGAGGCATTCTGTAATGTGTGGACTATCAAGTGTTGACGAAACACAGTAATTTCATCGGGATTGAATACAACAGTCACCATGCGCACTTTCCTCCATGGGAGTTATGTCTCAAACAGTCTACGCTTTGATCGTTCCCTGGAAGACCAGTAGTAGTTTGCGATGCACATCTGGAGGTATTCTAAAATCTGTGGAGGATCAGACTGTTGATGAAACACAGAAATTGAATCGGGAGTGAATACAACAGTCACCATGCGCACTTTCCTACATGGGAGTTATGTCTCAAACAGTCTACGCTTTGATCGTTCCCTGGAAGACCAGTAGTAGTTTCCGATGGACATCTGGAGGCATTCTGTATTCTGTGGACTATCAAGTATTGATGAAACAAAGAAATTGCATCGGGATTGAATACAACAGTCACCATGCGCACTTTCCTCCATGGGAGTAATGTCTCAAAGAGTTTACGCTTTGATCGTTCCCTGGAATACCAGTAGTAGTTTCTGATGCACATCTGGAGGCATTCTGTAATGTGTGGACTATCAGAGTGTTGATGAAACACAGAAATTGCTTCGGGATTGAATACAACAGTCACCATGCGCACTTTCCTCCATGGGAGCAATGTCTCAAACAGTCTACACTTTGATCGTTCCCTGGACGAACAGTAGTAGTTTCTGATGCACATCTGGAGGCATTCTGTAATCTGTGGACTATCAGAGTGTTGATGAAACACAGAAATTGCATCGTGATTGAATACAACAGTCACCATGCGCACTTTCCTCCATGAGAGTAATGTCTCTAACAGTCTACGCTTTGATCGTTCATTGGTAGACCATTAGTAGTTTACGATGGACATCTGGAGGCATTCTGTATTCTGTGGACTATCAAGTGTTGACGAAACACAGTAATTTCATCGGGATTGATTACAACAGCCACCATGCGCACTTTCCTCCATGGGAGTTATGTCTCAAACAGTCTACGCTTTGATCGTTCCCTGGAAGACCAGTAGTAGTTTGCGATGCACATCTGGAGGCATTCTGAAAGCTGTGGACTATCAGAGTGTTGATAAAGCACAGAAATTGAATCGGGAGTGAATACAACAGTCACCATGCGCACTTTCCCATATGGGAGTAATGTCTCAAAGAGTTTACCCTTTGATCGTTCCCTGGAATACCAGTAGTAGTTTCTGATGCGCATCTGGAGGCATTCTGTAATGTGTGGACTATCAGAGTGTTGATGAAACACAGAAATTGCTTCGGGATTGTATACAACAGTCACCATACGCACTTTCCTCCATGGTAGCAATGTCTCAAACAGTCTACGCTTTGATCGTTCCCTGGAAGACCAGTAGTAGTTTCCGATGCACGTCTGGAGGCATTCTGAAATCCGTGGACTAATTGAGTGTTGATGAAACACAGAAATTGCATCGGAATTGATTACAAAAGTCAGCATGCGCACTTTCCTCCATGGGAGTAATGTCTCAAACAGTCTAGGCTTTTTATCGTTCCCTGGAAGACCAGTAGTAGTTTCCGATGCACATCTAGAAGCATTCTGTGTTCTGTGGACTATAAGAGTGTTGATGAAACAAGGAAATTGCATCGGGATTGAATACAACAGTCACCATGCGCACTTTCCTCTATGGGTGTAATTCTCAAATATTCTACGCTTTGATCGTTCCCTGGTAGACCAGTAGTAGTTTCCGATGCACATCTGGTGGCATTCTGTAATCTGTGGACTACCAGAGTGTTGATGAAACACAGAAATTGCATCGGGATTGAATACAACAGTCACCATGCGCAGTTTCCTGCATTGGGAGTAATGTCTCAAACAGTCTACGCTTTTATCGTGCCCTGGAAGACCGGTAGTAGTTTACGATGCACATCTGGAGGCATTCTGTAATCTGTGGACTATCAGAGTGTTGATGAAACACAGAAATTGCATCGGGATTGAATACAAGAGTCACCATGCGCAGTTTCCTCCATGAGAGTAATGTCTCTAACAGTCTACGCTTTGATCGTTCCCTGGAAGACCAGTAGTAGTTTCCGATGCACATCTGGAGGTATTCTGTAATCTGTGGACTATCAGAGTGGTGATGAAACACAGAGGTTTCATCGGGATTGAATACAACAGTCACCATGCGCACTTTCCTCCATGGGAGTAATGTCTCAAAGAGATTGCGCTTTGATCGTTCCCTGGAATACCAGTAGTAGTTTCTGATGCACATATGGAGGCATTCTGTAATGTGTGGACTATCAGAGTGTTGATGAATCACAGAAATTGCATCGGGATTGAATACAACAGTCACCATGCGCACTTTCCTCCATGAGAGTAATGTCTCAAACAGTCTACGCTTTGATCGTTCCCTGGACGAACAGTAGTAGTTTCCGATGCACATCTGGAGGCATTCTGTAATCTGTGGACTATCAGAGTGTTGATGAAACACAGAAATTGCATCGGGATTGAATACAAGAGTCACCATGCGCAGTTTCCTCCAAGAGAGTAATGTCTCTAACAGTCTACGATTTGATCGTTCCCTGGAAGACCAGTAGTAGTTTCCGATGCACATCTGGAGGTATTCTGTAATCTGTGGACTATCAGAGTGGTGATGAAACACAGAAGTTTCATCGGGATTGAATACAACAGTCACCATGCGCACTTTCCTCCATGGGAGTAATGTCTCAAAGAGATTGCGATTTGATCGTTCCCTGGAATACCAGTAGTAGTTTCTGATGCACATCTGGAGGCATTCTGTAATGTGTGGACTATCAGAGTGTTGATGAAACACAGAAATTGCTTCGGGATTGAATACATCAGTCACCATGCGCACTTTCCTCCATGGGAGCAATGTCTCAAACAGTCTACACTTTGATCGTTCCCTGGAATACCAGTATAGTTTCTGATGCACATCTGGAGGCATTCTGTAATCTGTGGACTATCAGAGTGTTGATGAAACACAGAAATTGCATCGTGATTGAATACAACAAACACCATGCGCACTTTCCTCCATGAGAGTAATGTCTCTAACAGTCTACGCTTTGATCGTTCATTGGTAGACCAGTAGTAGTTTCCGATGGACATCTGGAGGCATTCTGTAATGTGTGGACTATCAAGTGTTGACGAAACACAGTAATTTCATCGGGATTGAATACGACAGTCACCATGCGCACTTTCCTCCATGAGAGTAATGTCTCAAACAGTCTACGCTTTGATCGTTCATTGGTAGACCATTAGTAGTTTACGATGGACATCTGGAGGCATTCTGTATTCTGTGGACTATCAAGTGTTGACGAAACACAGTAATTTCATCGGGATTGATTACAACAGCCACCATGCGCACTTTCCTCCATGGGAGTTATGTCTCAAACAGTCTACGCTTTGATCGTTCCCTGGAAGACCAGTAGTAGTTTGCGATGCACATCTGGAGGCATTCTAAAATCTGTGGAGGATCAGACTGTTGATGAAACACAGAAATTGAATCGGGAGTGAATACAACAGTCACCATGCGCACTTTCCTACATGGGAGTTATGTCTCAAACAGTCTACGCTTTGATCGTTCCCTGGAAGACCAGTAGTAGTTTCCGATGGACATCTGGAGGCATTCTGTATTCTGTGGACTATCAAGTATTGATGAAACAAAGAAATTGCATCGGGATTGAATACAACGGTCACCATGCGCACTTTCCTCCATGGGAGTAATGTCTCAAAGAGTTTACGCTTTGATCGTTCCCTGGAATACCAGTAGTAGTTTCTGATGCACATCTGGAGGCATTCTGTAATGTGTGGACTATCAGAGTGTTGATGAAACACAGAAATTGCTTCGGGATTGAATACAACAGTCACCATGCGCACTTTCCTCCATGGGAGCAATGTCTCAAACAGTCTACACTTTGATCGTTCCCTGGACGAACAGTAGTAGTTTCTGATGCACATCTGGAGGCATTCTGTAATCTGTGGACTATCAGAGTGTTGATGAAACACAGAAGTTGCATCGTGATTGAATACAACAGTCACCATGCGCACTTTCCTCCATGAGAGTAATGTCTCAAACAGTCTACGCTTTGATCGTTCATTGGTAGACCATTAGTAGTTTACGATGGACATCTGGAGGCATTCTGTATTCTGTGGACTATCAAGTGTTGACAAAACACAGTAATTTCATCGGGATTGATTACAACTGCCACCATGCGCACTTTCCTCCATGGGAGTTATGTCTCAAACAGTCTACGCTTTGATCGTTCCCTGGAAGACCAGTAGTAGTTTGCGATGCACATCTGGAGGCATTCTGAAAGCTGTGGACTATCAGAGTGTTGATGAAGCACAGAAATTGAATCGGGAGTGAATACAACAGTCACCATGCGCACTTTCCCATATGGGAGTAATGTCTCAAAGAGTTTACCCTTTGATCGTTCCCTGGAATACCAGTAGTAGTTTCTGATGCGCATCTGGAGGCATTCTGTAATGTGTGGACTATCAGAGTGTTGATGAAACACAGAAATTGCTTCGGGATTGTATACAACAGTCACCATGCGCACTTTCCTCCATGGTAGCAATGTCTCAAACAGTCTACGCTTTGATCGTTCCCTGGAAGACCAGTAGTAGTTTCCGATGCACGTCTGGAGGCATTCTGAAATCCGTGGACTAATTGAGTGTTGATGAAACACAGAAATTGCATCGGAATTGATTACAAAAGTCAGCATGCGCACTTTCCTCCATGGGAGTAATGTCTCAAACAGTCTAGGCTTTTATCGTTCCCTGGAAGACCAGTAGTAGTTTCCGATGCACATCTAGAAGCATTCTGTGTTCTGTGGACTATAAGAGTGTTGATGAAACAAGGAAATTGCATCGGGATTGAATACAACAGTCACCATGCGCACTTTCCTCTATGGGTGTAATTCTCAAACATTCTACGCTTTGATCGTTCCCTGGTAGACCAGTAGTAGTTTCCGATGCACATCTGGTGGCATTCTGTAATCTGTGGACTACCAGAGTGTTGATGAAACACAGAAATTGCATCGGGATTGAATACAACAGTCACCATGCGCAGTTTCCTGCATTGGGAGTAATGTCTCAAACAGTCTACGCTTTTATCGTGCCCTGGAAGACCGGTAGTAATTTACGATGCACATCTGGAGGCATTCTGTAATCTGTGGACTATCAGAGTGTTGATGAAACACAGAAATTGCATCGGGATTGAATACAAGAGTCACCATGCGCAGTTTCCTCCATGAGAGTAATGTCTCTAACAGTCTACGCTTTGATCGTTCCCTGGAAGACCAGTAGTAGTTTCCGATGCACATCTGGAGGTATTCTGTAATCTGTGGACTATCAGAGTGGTGATGAAACACAGAAGTTTCATCGGGATTGAATACAACAGTCACCATGCGCACTTTCCTCCATGGGAGTAATGTCTCAAAGAGATTGCGCTTTGATCGTTCCCTGGAATACCAGTAGTAGTTTCTGATGCACATATGGAGGCATTCTGTAATGTGTGGACTATCAGAGTGTTGATGAAACACAGAAATTGCATCGGGATTGAATACAACAGTCACCATGCGCACTTTCCTCCATGAGAGTAATGTCTCAAACAGTCTACGCTTTGATCGTTCCCTGGACGAACAGTAGTAGTTTCCGATGCACATCTGGAGGCATTCTGTAATCTGTGGACTATCAGAGTGTTGATGAAACACAGAAATTGCATCGGGATTGAATACAAGAGTCACCATGCGCAGTTTCCTCCAAGAGAGTAATGTCTCTAACAGTCTAGGATTTGATCGTTCCCTGGAAGACCAGTAGTAGTTTCCGATGCACATCTGGAGGTATTCTGTAATCTGTGGACTATCAGAGTGGTGATGAAACACAGAAGTTTCATCGGGATTGAATACAACAGTCACCATGCGCACTTTCCTCCATGGGAGTAATGTCTCAAAGAGATTGCGCTTTGATCGTTCCCTGGAATACCAGTAGTAGTTTCTGATGCACATCTGGAGGCATTCTGTAATGTGTGGACTATCAGAGTGTTGATGAAACACAGAAATTGCTTCGGGATTGAATACAACAGTCACCATGCGCACTTTCCTCCATGGGAGCAATGTCTCAAACAGTCTACACTTTGATCGTTCCCTGGAATACCAGTATAGTTTCTGATGCACATCTGGAGGCATTCTGTAATCTGTGGACTATCAGAGTGTTGATGAAACACAGAAATTGCATCGTGATTGAATACAACAAACACCATGCGCACTTTCCTCCATGAGAGTAATGTCTCTAACAGTCTACGCTTTGATCGTTCATTGGTAGACCATTAGTAGTTTACGATGGACATCTGGAGGCATTCTGTATTCTGTGGACTATCAAGTGTTGACGAAAAACAGTAATTTCTTCGGGATTGATTACAACAGTCACCATGCGCACTGTCCTCCATGGGAGTTATGTCTCAAACAGTCTACGCTTTGATCGTTCCCTGGAAGACCAGTAGTAGTTTGCGATGCACATCTGGATGCATTCTGAAATCTGTGGAGTATCAGAGTGTTGATGAAACACAGAAATTGAATCGGGATTGAATACAACAGTCACCATGCGCACTTTCCCATATGGGAGTAATGTCTCAAAGAGTTTACCCTTTGATCGTTCCCTGGAATACCAGTAGTAGTTTCTGATGCGCATCTGGTGGCATTCTGTAATGTGTGGACTATCAGAGTGTTGATGAAACACAGAAATTGCTTCGGGATTGTATACAACAGTCACCATGCGCACTTTCCTCCATGGGAGCAATGTCTCAAACAGTCTACGCTTTGATCGTTCCCTGGAAGACCAGTAGTAGTTTCCGATGCACGTCTGGAGGCATTCTGAAACCCGTGGACTAACTGAGTGTTGATGAAACACAGAAATTGCATCGGAATTGAATACAAAAGTCAGCATGCGCACTTTCCTCCATGGGAGTAATGTCTCAAACAGTCTACGCTTTGATCGTTCCCTGGAAGACCAGTAGTAGTTTCCGATGCACATCTGGTGGCATTCTGTAATCTGTGGACTACCAGAGTGTTGATGAAACACAGAAATTGCATCGGGATTGAATACAACAGTTACCATGCGCACTTTCCTGCATTGGTAGTAATGTCTCAAACAGTCTACGCTTTTATCGTGCCCTGGAAGACCGGTAGTAGTTTACGATGCACATCTGAAGGCATTCTGTAATCTGTGGACTATCAGAGTGTTGATGAAACACAGAAAATGCATCGGGATTGAATACAACAGTCACCATGCGCACTTTCCTCCATGAGAGTAATGTCTCTAACAGTATACGCTTTGATCCATCCCTGGAAGACCAGTAGTAGTTTCCGATGCACATCTGGAGGTATTCTGTAATCTGTGGACTATCAGAGTGGTGATGAAACACAGTAATTTCATCGGGATTGATTACAACAGCCACCATGCGCACTTTCCTCCATGGGAGTTATGTCTCAAACAGTCTACGCTTTGATCGTTCCCTGGAAGACCAGTAGTAGTTTGCGATGCACATCTGGAGGCATTCTGAGATCTGTGGAGTATCAGAGTGTTGATGAAACACAGAAATTGAATCGGGAGTGAATACAACAGTCACCATGCGCACTTTCCCCCATGGGAGTAATGTCTCAAAGAGTTTACCCTTTGATCGTTCCCTGGAATACCAGTAGTAGTTTCTGATGCGCATCTGGAGGCATTCTGTAATGTGTGAACTATCAGAGTGTTGATGAAACACAGAAATTGCTTCGGGATTGATTACAACAGTCACCATGCGCACTTTCCTCCATGGGAGCAATGTCTCTAACAGTCTACGATTTGATCGTTCATTGGTAGACCAGTAGTAGTTTCCGATGCACATCTAGAAGCATTCTGTATTCTGTGGACTATAAGAGTGTTGATGAAACAAGGAAATTGCATCGGGATTGAATACAACAGTCACAACGCGTCTTTCCTCCACGGGAGTAATGTCTCAAACAGTCTACGCTTTGATCGTTCCCTGGAAGAATAGTAGTAGTTTCCGATGCACATCTGGTGGCTTTCTGTAATCTGTGGTCTATCAGAGTGTTGATGAAACACAGAATTTGCATCGGGATTGAATACAACAGTCACCATGCACACATTCCTCTATGCGAGTAATGTCTCTAACAGTCTACGCTTTGATCGTTCCATGGAATACCAGTAGTTGTTTCTGATGCACATCTGGATTCATTCTGTAATGTGTGGACTATCAGAGCTTTGATGAAACACAGAAATTGCTTCGGGATTGAAAACAACAGTCACCATGCGCACTTTCCTCCATGGGAGTAATTGTCGAACATGCTACGCTTTGATCGTTACCTGGTAGACCAGTAGTAGTTTGCGATGCACATCTGGTGGCATTCTGTAATCTGTGGACTATCAGAGTGTTGATGAAACACAGAAATTGCATCGGGATTGAATACAACAGTCACAACGCGAACTTTCCTCCACGGGAGTAATGTCTCAAACAGTCTACGCTTTGATCGTTCCTGGAAGAACAGTAGTAGTTTCCGATGGACATCTGGAGGTATTCTGTAATCTGTGGACTATCAGAGTGTTGATGAAACACAGAAATTGCATCTGGATTGAATACAATAGTCACCATGCGCACTTTCCTCCATGGGAGTATTGTCTCAACGAGTTTACGCTTTGATCGTTCGCTGGAAACCAGTAGTAGTTTCTGATGCACATCTGGAGGCATTCTGTAATTTGTGGACTTTCAGAGTGTTGATGAAACACAGAAATTGCATCGGGATTGAATACAACAGTCACCATGCTCACTTTCCACCATGGGAGTAATTCTCAAATACTCAACGCTTTGATCGTTCCCTGGAAGACCAGTAGTAGTTTCCGATGCACATCTGGAGGCATTCTGTAATCTGTGGACTATCAGAGTGTTGATGAAACACAGAAATTCCATCGGGATTGAATACAACAGTCACCATGCGCACATTCCTCCATGGGAGTAATGTGTCCAAGAGTTTACGCTTTGATCGTTCCCTCGAATACCTGTAGTAATTTCCGATGGACATCTGGAGGCATTCTGTAATCTGTGACTATCAGAGTGTTGATGAAATACAGAAATTGAATCGGGATTGAATACAACAGTCACCATGCGCACTTTCCTCCATGGGAGTAGTGTCTCAAACAGTCTACGCCTTGATCGTTCTTTGTAAGACCAGAAGTAGTTTCCGATGCACATCTGGAGGCATTCTAAAATCTGTGGACTAACTGAGTGTTGATGAAACACAGAAATTGCATCGGGATTGAATACAACAGTCACCATGCGCCACTTTCCTCCATTCGAGTAAAGTCTCAAACAGTCTACGCTTTGATCGTTCCCAGGAAGACCAGTAGTAGTTTCCGGTGAACATCTGGTGGCATTCTGTAATCTGTGGACTATCAGAGTGTTGATGAAATACAGACATTGAATCGGGATTGAATACAGCAGTCACCATGTTCACTTCCCTCCATAGGAGTAATTCTCAATCAGTATACGCTTTGATCGTTCCCTGGAAGAGCAGTAGTAGTTTCCGATGCAAATCGGGTGGCATTCTGTATTCTGTGGACTATCAGTGCGTTGATGAAACACAGAAATTGCATCGGGATTGAATACAACAGTCACCATGCGCACTTTCCTCCACAGGAGGTATGTCTCAAACAGTCTACGCTTTGATCGTTCCCTGGAAGACCATTAGTACTTTCCGATGCACATCAGGTGGCATTCAGTAATCTGTGGTCTATCAGAGTGTTGATGAAACACAGAAATTGCATCGGGATTGAATACAACAGTCACCATGCGCACCTTTCTCAATGGGAGTAATGTCTCAAAGAGTTTACGCTTTGATCGTTCCCTGGAAGATCAGTAGTAGTTCCCGATGCACATCTGGGGCATTTTGTATAGTGTGGACTATCAAAGTGTTGATGAAACACAGAAATGGCATCGGGATTGAATAAAACAGTCACCAAGCGCACAATCATCCACGTAAGTAGTGTCTCAAACATTCTACGCTTTGATCGTTCTCTGGAAGACCAGAAGTAGTTTCCGATGCACATCTGGAGGCATTCTGAAATCTGTGGACTAACTGAGTGTTGATGAAACACAGAAATTATATCGGGATTGAATACAACAGTCACCATGCTCACTTTCCTCCATGGGAGTAATGTCTCAAACAGTCTACGTTTTGATCGTTCTCTGGATAACCAGTACTAGTTTCCGATGCACATCTGGAGGCATTCTGTAATCTGTGGACTATCAGAGTGTTGATGAAACACAGAAATTGCATCGGGATTGAATACAACAGTCACCATGCGCACTTTCCTCCATGGGAGTAATTCTCAAACAGTCTACGTTTTGATCGTTCCCTGGAAGACCAGTTGTAGTTTCCGATGCACATCTGGAGATATTCTGTAATCTGTGGACTATCAGACTTTTGATGAAACGCTGAAATTGCATATGGATTGAATACAACAGTCAGCATGGGCACATTCCTCCATGGGAGTAATGTCTCTAACAGTCTACGCTTTGATCGTTCCCTGCAAATCCAGTAGTACTTTCCGATGCACATCTGGAGGCATTCTGTAATCTGTGGACTATCAGACTGTTGATGAAACACAGAAATTGCATCAGGATTGAATACAACAGTCACTATGCGGAATTTTTGTGCATTGGCAGTAATGTCTCAAACAGTCTACGTTTTGATCGTGCTCTGGAATTCCAGTAGTAGTTTCCGATGCACATCTGGGGGAATTCTGTAATCTGTGGACTATCAGAGTGTTGATGAAACACAGAAATTGCATCGGGATTGAATACAACAGTCACAACGCGCACTTTCCTCCACGGGAGTAATGTCTCAAACAGTCTACGCTTTGATCGTTCCCTGGAAGACCAGTCGTAGTTTCCGATGCACATCTGGTGGCATTCTGTAATCTGTGGTCTATCAGAGTGTTGATGAAACACAGAATTTGCATCGGGATTGAATACAACAGTCACCATGCACACTTTCCTCTATGCGAGTAATGTCTCTAACAGTCTACGCTTTGATCGTTCCATGGAATACCAGTAGTAGTTTCTGATGCACATCTGGATTCATTCTGTAATGTGTGGACTATTAGAGCGTTGATGAAACACAGAAGTTGCTTCGCGATTAAAAACAACAGTCACCATGCGCACTTTCCTCCATGGGAGTAATTCTCGAACATGCTACGCTTTGATCGTTCCCTGGTAGACCAGTAGTAGTTTCCGATGCACATCTGGTGGTATTCTGTAATCTGTGGATAATCAGAGTGTTGATGAAGCACAGAAATTGCATCGGGATTGAATACAAAAGTCACAACGCACACTTTCCTCCACGGGAGTAATGTCGCAAACAGTCTACGCTTTGATCGTTCCTGGAGGAACAGTAGTAGTTTCCGATGGACTTTCGGAGGCATTCTCTAATCTGTGGAGTATCAGAGTGTAGATGAAACACAGAAATTGCATCTGGATTGAATACAACAGTCAACATGCGCACTTTCCTCCATGGGAGTAATGTCTCAAAGGGTTTACGCTTTGATCGTTCACTGGAAGACCAGTAGTAGTTTCCGATGCACATATGGAGGCATACTATAATCTGTGGAGTGTCAGAGTGTTGATGAAACACAGAATTCCATCGGGACTGAATACGACAGTCACCATGCGCACCTTCCTCCATGGGAGTAATGTGTCCAAGAGTTTACGCTTTGTCCGTTCCCTCGAAGACCAGTAGTAATTTCCGATGGACATCTGGAGGCATTCTTTAATCTGTGACTATCAGAGTGTAATGGAACACAGAAATTGAATCGGGATTAAATACAACAGTCACCATGCGCACTTTCCTCCATGGGAGTAGTGTCTCAAACAGTCTACGCCTTGATCGTTCTTTGGAAGACCAGAAGTAGTTTCCGATGCACATCTCGAGGCATTCTGAAATCTATGGACTAACTGAGTGTTGATGAAACACAGAAATTGCATCGGGATTGAATACAACAGTCACCATGCGCACTTTCCTCTTTTCGAGTAATGTCTCAAACAGTCTACGCTTTGATCGTTCCCAGGAAGACCAGTAGTAGTTTCCGATGAACATCTGGTGGCATTCTGTAATCTGTGGACTATCAGAGTGTTGATGAAATACAGAAATTGATTCGGGATTGAATACAGCAGTCACCATGTTCACTTCCCTCCATCGGAGTAATTCTCAATCTGTATACGTTTTGATCGTTCCCTGGAAGACCAGTAGTAGTTTCCGATGCACATCTGGTGGCATTCTGTAATCTGTGGACTATCAGTGTGTTGATGAAACACAGAAATTGCATCGGGATTGAATACAACAGTCAGCATGTGCACTTTCCTCCACTGGAGTAATGTCTCAAACATTCTACGCTTTGATCGTTCCCTGGAAATACAGTAGTAGTTTCCGATGCACATCTGGAGGCATTCTGTAATCTGTGGACTATCAGACGGTTGATGAAACACAGAAATTGCATCGGGATTGAATACAACAGTCACCTTGCGCACTTTTCTGCATTGGGAGTAATGTCTCAAACAGTCTACGCTTTGATCGTGCTCTGGAAGTCCAGTAGTAGTTTCCGATGCAAATCTGGAAGCATTCTGTAATCTGTGGACAATCAGAGTGTTGATTAAACACAGTATTTGCATCGGGATTGAATACAAAACTCACAATGCGCACTTTCCTCCATGGGAGTTATGTCTCAGAGGGTCTACGCTTTGATCGTTCCCTGGAAGACCAGTAGTAGTTTCCGATTCACATCTGGAATCATTCTGTAATCTGTGGACTATCAGAGTATTGATGAAACACAGAAATTGCATCGGGATTGAATACAACAGTCAGCATGCGCACTTTCCTCCATGGGAGTAATGTCTCTAACAGTCTACGCTTTGATCGTTCCCTGCAATACCAGTAGTACTTTCCGAAGCACATCTTGAGGCATTCTGTAATCTCTGGACTATCAGACTGTTGATGAAACACAGAAATTGCATCGGGATTGAATACAACAGTCACCATCGGCACTTTCCTCCATGGGAGTAATGTCTCAAACAGTCTACGCTTTGATCGTTCCCTGGAAGACCAGTAGTAGTTTCCGATTCCCATCTGGAATCATTCTGTAATCTGTGGACTATCAGAGTATTGATGAAACACAGAAATTGCATCGGGATTGAATACAACAGTCACCATGCGCACCTTTCTCAATGGGAGTAATGTCTCAAAGAGTTTACGCTTTGATCGTTCCTTGGAAGATCAGTAGTAGTTCCCGATGCACATCTGGGGCATTTTGTATAGTGTGGAATATCAAAGTGTTGATGAAACACAGAAATTGCATCGGGATTGAATAAAACAGTCACCATGCGCACTTTCCTCCACGTAAGTAGTGTCTCAAACATTCTACGCTTTGATCGTTCTCTGGAAGACCAGAAGTAGTTTCCGAAGCACATCTGGAGGCATTCTGAAATCTGTGGACTAACTGAGTGTTGATGAAACACAGAAATTATATCGGGATTGAATACAACAGTCACCATGCTCACTTTCCTCCATGGGAGTAATGTCTCAAACAGTCTACGCTTTGATCGTTCCTGGAAGAACAGTAGTAGTTTCCGATGGACATCTGGAGATATTCTGTAATCTGTGGACTATCAGAGTGTTGATGAAACACAGAAATTGCATCTGGATTGAATACAATAGTCACCATGCGCACATTCCTCCATGGGAGTAATGTGTCCAAGAGTTTACGCTTTGATCGTTCCCTCGAATTCCTGTAGTAATTTCCGATGGACATCTGGAGGCATTCTGTAATCTGTGACTATCAGAGTGTTGATGAAATACAGAAATTGAATCGGGATTGAATACAACAGTCACCATGCGCACTTTCCTCCATGGGAGTAGTGTCTCAAACAGTCTACGCCTTGATCGTTCTTTGTAAGACCAGAAGTAGTTTCCGATGCACATCTGGAGGCATTCTAAAATGTGTGGACTAACTGAGTGTTGATGAAACACAGAAATTGCATCGGGATTGAATACAACAGTCACCATGCGCCACTTTCCTCCTTTCGAGTAAAGTCTCAAACAGTCTACGCTTTGATCGTTCCCAGGAAGACCAGTAGTAGTTTCCGATGCACATCTGGTGGCATTCTGTATTCTGCGGACTATCAGTGTGTTGATGAAACACAGAAATTGCATCGGGATTGAATACAACAGTCACCATGCGCACTTTCCTCCACGGGAGTTATGTCTCAAACAGTCTACGCTTTGATCGTTCCCTGGAAGACCAGTAGTAGTTTCCGATGCACATCAGGTGGCATTCTGTAATCTGTGGACTATCAGAGTATTGATGAAACACAGAAATTGCATCGGGATTGAATACAACAGTCAGCATGCGCACTTTCCTCCATGGGAGTAATGTCTCTAACAGTCTACGCTTTGATCGTTCCCTGCAAGACCAGTAGTACTTTCCGAAGCACATCTGGAGGCATTCTGTAATCTGTGGACTATCAGACTGTTGATGAAACACAGAAATTGCATCGGGATTGAATACAGCAGTCACCATGGGCACTTTCCTCCATGGGAGTAATGTCTCAAACAGTCTACGCTTTGATCGTTCCCTGGAAGACCAGTAGTAGTTTCCGATACACATCTGGAGGCATTCTGTAATCTGTGGTCTATCAGAGTGTTGATGAAACACAGAAATTGCATCGGGATTGAATACAACAGTCACCATGCGCACCTTTCTCAATGGGAGTAATGTCTCAAAGAGTTTACGCTTTGATCGTTCCCTGGAAGATCAGTAGTAGTTCCCGATGCACATCTGGGGCATTTTGTATAGTGTGGACTATCAAAGTGTTGATGAAACACAGAAATTGCATCGGGATTGAATAAAACAGTCACCATGCGCACTTTCCGCCACGTAAGTAGTGTCTCAAACATTCTACGCTTTGATCGTTCTCTGGAAGACCAGAAGTAGTTTCCGATGCACATCTGGAGGCATTCTGAAAACTGTGGACTAACTGAGTGTTGATGAAACACAGAAATTATATCGGGATTGAATACAACAGTCACCATGCTCACTTTCCTCCATGGGAGTAATGTCTCAAACAGTCTACGTTTTGATCGTTCTCTGGATGACCAGTACTAGTTTCCGATGCACATCTGGAGGCATTCTGTAATCTGTGGACTATCAGAGTGTTGATGAAACACAGAAATTGCATCGGGATTGAATACAACAGTCACCATGCGCACTTTCCTCCATGGGAGTAATTCTCAAACAGTCTACGCTTTGATCGTTCCCTGGAAGACCAGTTGTAGTTTCCGATGCACATCTGGAGATATTCTGTAATCTGTGGACTATCAGACTTTTGATGAAACGCTGAAATTGCATCGGGATTGAATAAAACAGTCACCATGCGCACTTTCCGCCACGTATGTAGTGTCTCAAACATTCTACGCTTTGATCGTTCTCTGGAAGACCAGAAGTAGTTTCCGATGCACATCTGGAGGCATTCTGAAAACTGTGGACTAACTGAGTGTTGATGAAACACAGAAATTGCATCAGGATTGAATACAACAGCCACTATGCGCACTTTTCTGCATTGGCAGTAATGTCTCAAACAGTCTACGTTTTGATCGTGCTCTGGAATTCCCGTAGTAGTTTCCGATGCACATCTGGAGGCATTCTGTAATCTGTGGACTATCAGAGTGTTGATGAAACACAGAAATTGCATCGGGATTCAATACAACAGTCACAACGCGCACTTTCCTCCACGGGAGTAATGTCGCAAACAGTCTACGCTTTGATCGTTCCTGGAAGAACAGTAGTAGTTTCCGATGGACTTTCGGAGGCATTCTCTAATCTGTGGAGTATCAGAGTGTAGATGAAACACAGAAATTGCATCTGGATTGAATACAACAGTCACCATGCGCACTTTCCTCCATGAGAGTAATGTCTCAAAGAGTTTACGCTTTGATCGTTCACTGGAAGACCAGTAGTAGTTTCCGATGCACATATGGAGGCATACTATAATCTGTGGAGTGTCAGAGTGTTGATGAAACACAGAAATTCCATCGGGACTGAATACAACAGTCACCATGCGCACCTTCCTCCATGGGAGTAATGTGTCCAAGAGTTTACGCTTTGTCCGTTCCCTCGAAGACCAGTAGTAAGTTCCGATGGACATCTGGAGGCATTCTTTAATCTGTGACTATCAGAGTGTTGATGGAACACAGAAATTGAATCGGGATTAAATACAACAGTCACCATGCGCACATTCCTCCATGGGAGTAGTGTCTCAAACAGTCTACGCCTTGATCGTTCTTTGGAAGACCAGAAGTAGTTTCCGATGCACATCTGGAGGCATTCTGAAATCTCTGGACTAACTGAGTGTTGATGAAACACAGAAATTGCATCGGGATTGAATACAACAGTCACCATGCGCACTTTCCTCTTTTCGAGTAATGTCTCAAACAGTCTACGCTTTGATCGTTCCCAGGAAGACCAGTAGTAGTTTCCGATGAACATCTGGTGGCATTCTGTAATCTGTGGACTATCAGAGTGTTGATGAAATACAGAAATTGATTCGGGATTGAATACAGCTGTCACCATGTTCACTTCCCTCCATGGGAGTAATTCTCAATCTGTATACGCTTTGATCGTTCCCTGGAAGACCAGTAGTAGTTTCCGATGCACATCTGGTGGCATTCTGTAATCTGTGGACTATCAGTGTGTTGATGAAACACAGAAATTGCATCGCGACAGAATACAACAGTCACCATGCGCACTTTCCTCCGTGGGAGTAATGTCTCAAAGAGTGTACGCTATGATCGTTCCCTGGAAGACCAGTAGTAGTTTCCGATGGACATCTGGTGGCATTCTGTAATCTGTGGACTCTCAGAGTGTTGATGAAACACAGATATTGCATCGGGATTGAATACAACAGTCAGCATGCGCACTTTCCTCCACTGGAGTAATGTCTCAAACATTCTACGCTTTTGATCGTTCCCTGGAAGGCCAGTAGTAGTTTCCGATGCACATCTGGAGGCATTCTGTAATCTGCGGACTATCAGACGGTTGATGAAACACAGAAATTGCATCGGGATTGAATACAACAGTCACCTTGCGCACTTTTCTGCATTGGGAGTAATGTCTCAAACAGTCTACGCTTTGATCGTGCTCTGGAAGTCCAGTAGTAGTTTCCGATGCAAATCTGGAGGCATTCTGTAATCTGTGCACAATCAGAGTGTTGATTAAACACAGTATTTGCATCGGGATTGAATACAAAACTCACAATGCGCACTTTCCTCCATGGGAGTTATGTCTCAAACAGTCTACGCTTTGATCGTTCCCTGGAAGACCAGTAGTAGTTTCCGATTCACATCTGGAGGCATTCTGTAATCTGTGGACTATCAGACTGTTGATGAAACACAGAAATTGCATCGGGATTGAATACAAAACTCACAATGCGCACTTTCCACCATGGGAGTAATGTCTCAAACAGTCTACGCTTTGATCGTTCCCTGGAAGACCAGTAGTAGTTTCCGATACACATCTGGAGGCATTCTGTAATCTGTGGACTATCAGAGTGTTGATGAAACACAGAAATTGCATCGGGATTGAATACAACAGCCACCATGCGCACTTTCCTCCACGGGAGTAATGTCTCAAACAGTCTCCGCTTTGATCGATCCCTGGAAGACCAGTAGTAGTTTCCGATGGACATCTGGTGGCATTCTGTAATCTGTGGACTATCAGAGTGTTGATGAAACACAGAAATTATACCGGGATTAAATACAACAGTCACCATCCGCACCTTTCTCAATGGGAGTAATGTCTCAAAGAGTTTACGCTTTGATCGTTCCCTGGAAGATCAGTACTAGTTTCCGATGCACATCTGAGGCATTTTGTACAGTGTGGACTGTCAAAGTGTTGATGAAACACAGAAATTGCATCGGGATTGAATACAACAGTCACCATGAGCACTTTCCTCCGCGGGAGTAGTGTCTCAAACATTCTACGCTTTGATCGTTCTCTGGAAGACCAGTACTAGTTTCCGATGCACATCTGGAGGCATTCTGTTATCTGTGGACTATAAGAGTGTTGCTGAAACACAGAAATTGCATCGGGATTGAATATAACAGTCACAATGCGCACTTTCCTCCATGGGAGTAATGTCTCAAACAGTCTACGCTTTGATCGTTCTCTGGAAGACCAGTACTAGTTTCCGATGCACATCTGGAGGCATTCTGTTATCTGTGGACTATAAGAGAGTTGCTGAAACACAGAAATTGCATCGGGATGGAATACAACAGTCACAATGCTCACTTTCCTCCATGGGAGTAATTCTCAAACAGTCTACGACTTGATCATTCCCTGGAAGACCAGTAGTAGTTTCCGATGCACATCTGGAGGCATTCTGTAATCTGTGGACTATCAGAGTGTTGATGAAACACAGAAATTGTTTCGGGATTGAATACAACACTCACCATGCGCACTTTCCTCCATGGGAGTAATGTTTCAAACAGTCTACGCTTTGATCGTTCCCTGGGAGACCAGTTGTAGTTTCCGATGCACATCTGGAGATATTCTGTAATCTGTGGACTATCAGACTGTTGATGAAACGCTGAAATTGCATCGGGATTGAATACAACAGTCACTATGCGCTCTTTTCTGCATTGGGAGTAATGTCTCAAACAGTCTACGCTTTGATCGTGCTCTGGAAGTCCAGTAGTAGTTTCCGATGCACATCTGGAGGCACTCTGTAGTCTGTGGACTATCAGAGTGTTGATGAAACACAGTATTTGCATCGGGATTGAATACAACAGTCACTATGCGCACTTTCCTCCATGGGAGTAATGCCTCAAACAGTCTACGCTTTGATAGTTCCCTGGAAGACCAGTGGTAGTTTCCGATTAACATCTGGGGCATTCTGTAATCTGTGGACTATCAGAGTGTTGATGAAACACAGAAATTGCATCGGGATTGAATACAACAGTCACCATGCGCACTTTCCTCCATGGGAGTAATGTCTCAAACAGTTTACGCTTTGATCGAACCCTGGAAGACCAGTAGTAGTTTCCGATGGACATCTGGTGGCATTCTGTAATCTGTGGACTATCAGATTGTTGATGAAACACAGAAATTGCATCGGGATTGAATACAACAGTCACCATGCGCACCTTTCTCAATGGGAGTAATGTCTCAAAGTGTTTACACTTTGATCGTTCCCTGGAAGATCAGTAGTAGTTTCCGATGCACATCTGGGGCATTTTGTATAGTGTGGACTGTCAAAGTGTTGATGAAACACAGAAATTGCATCGGGATTGAATACAACAGTCACCATGAGCACTTTCCTCCACGGGAGTAGTGTCTCAAACATTCTACGCTTTGATCGTTCTCTGGAAGACCAGTACTAGTTTCCGATGCACATCTGGAGGCATTCTGTTATCTGTGGACTAGAAGAGTGTTGCTGAAACACAGAAATTGGATCGGGATTGAATATAACAGTCACAATGTGCACTTTCCTCCATGGGAGTAATTCTCAAACAGTCTACGATTTGATCATTCCCTGGAAGACCAGTTGTAGTTTCCGATGCACATCTGGGGGCATTCTGTAATCTGTGGACTATCAGAGTGTTGATGAAACACAGAAATTGCATCGGGATTGATTACAACAGTCACCATGCGCACTTTCCTCCATGGGTGTAATTCTCAAACATTCTACGCTTTGATCGTTCCCTGGTAGACCAGTAGTAGTTTCCGATGCACATCTGTTGGCATTCTGTAATCTGTGGATAATCAGAGTGTTGATGAAACACAGAAATTTCATCGGGATTGAATACAACAGTCACAACGCGTACTTTCCTCCACGGGAGTAATGTCTCAAACAGTCTACGATTTGATCGTTCCCTGGAAGACCAGTAGTAGATTCCGATGCACATCTGGTGGCATTCTGTAATCTGTGGTCTATCAGAGTGTTGATGAAACACAGAATTTGCTTCGGGATTGAATACAACAGTCACCATGCACAATTTCCTCTATGCGAGTAATGTCTCTAACAGTCTACGCTTTTGATCGTTCCATGGAATACCAGTAGTAGTTTCTGATGCACATCTGGATTCATTCTGTAATGTGGGGACTATCAGAGCTTTGATGAAACACAGAAATTGCTTCGGGATTGAAAACAACAGTCACCATGCGCACTTTCCTACATGGGAGTATTTGTCGAACATGCTACGCTTTGATCGTTACCTGGTAGACCAGTAGTAGTTTTTCGATGCACATCTGGTGGCATTCTGTAATCTGTGGACTATCAGAGTGTTGATGAAACACAGAAATTGCATCGGGATTGAATACAACAGTCACAACGCGCACTTTCCTCCACAGGAATAATGTCTCAAACAGTCTACGCTTTGATCGTTCCTGGAAGAACAGTAGTAGTTTCCGATGGACATCTGGAGGCATTCTGTAATCTGTGGACTATCAGAGTGTTGATGAAGCACAGAAATTGCATCTGGATTGAATACAATAGTCACCATGCGCACTTACCTCCATGGGAGTATTGTCTCAAAGAGTTTACACTTTGATCGTTCCCTGGAAACCAGTAGTAGTTTCTGATGCACATCTGGAGGCATTCTGTAATTTGTGGACTTTCAGAGTGTTGATGAAACACAGAAATTGCATCGGGATTGAATACAACAGTCACCATGCGCACTTTCCACTATGGGAGTAATTCTCAAATACTCTACGCTTTTATCGTTCCTGGAAGAACAGTAGTAGTTTCTGATGCACATCTGGAGGCATTCTGTAATTTGTGGACTTTCAGAGTGTTGATGAAACACAGAAATTGCATCGGGATTGAATACAACAGTCAGCATGCGCACATTCCTCCATGGGAGTAATGAGTCCAAGAGTTTACGCTTTGATCGTTCCCTCGAATACCTGTAGTAATTTCCGATGGACATCTGGAGGCATTCTGTAATCTGTGACTATCAGAGTGTTGATGAAATACAGAAATTGAATCGGGATTGAATACAACAGTCACCATGCGCACTTTCCTCCATGGGAGTAGTGTCTCAAACAGTCTACGCCTTGATCGTTCTTTGTAAGACCAGAAGTAGTTTCAGATGCACATCTGGAGGCATTCTAAAATCTGTGGACTAACTGAGTGTTGATGAAACACAGAAATTGCATCGGGATTGAATACAACAGTCACCATGGGCACTTTCCTCCATGGGAGTAATGTCTCAAACAGTCAACGCTTTGATCGTTCCCTGGAAGACCTGTAGTAGTTTCCGATACACATCTGGAGGCATTCTGTAATCTGTGGTCTATCAGAGTGTTGATGAAACACAGAAATTGCATCGGGATTGAATACAACAGTCACCATGCGCACCTTTAACAATGGGAGTAATGTCTCAAAGAGTTTACGCTTTGATCGTTCCCTGGAAGATCAGTAGTAGTTCCCGATGCACATCAGGTGGCATTCTGTAATCTGTGGACTATCAGAGTGTTGATGAAATACAGACATTGAATCGGGATTGAATACAGCAGTCACCATGTTCACTTCCCTCCATGGGAGTAATTCTCAATCAGTATACGCTTTGATCGTTCCCTGGAAGAGCAGTAGTAGTTTCCGATGCACATCTGGTGGCATTCTGTATTCTGTGGACTATCAGTGTGTTGATGAAACACAGAAATTGCATCGGGATTGAATACAACAGTCACCATGCGCACTTTCCTCCACGGGAGGTATGTCTCAAACAGTCTACGCTTTGATCGTTCCTGGAAGACCAGTAGTAGTTTCCGATGCACATCAGGTGGCATTCTGTAATCTGTGGACTATCAGAGTATTGATGAAACACAGAAATTGCATCGGGAATGAATACAACAGTCAGCATGCGCACTTTCCTCCATGGGAGTAATGTCTCTAACAGTCTACGCTTTGATCGTTCCCTGCAAGACCAGTAGTACTTTCCGAAGCACATCTGGAGGCATTCTGTAATCTGTGGACTATCAGACTGTTGATGAAACACAGAAATTGCATCGGGATTGAATACAACAGTCACCATGGGCACTTTCCTCCATGGGAGTAATGTCTCAAACAGTCTACGCTTTGATCGTTCCCTGGAAGACCTGTAGTAGTTTCCGATACACATCTGGAGGCATTCTGTAATCTGTGGTCTATCAGAGTGTTGATGAAACACAGAAATTGCATCGGGATTGAATACAACAGTCACCATGCGCACCTTTAACAATGGGAGTAATGTCTCAAAGAGTTTACGCTTTGATCGTTCCCTGGAAGATCAGTAGTAGTTCCCGATGCACATCTGGGGCATTTTGTATAGTGTGGACTATCAAAGTGTTGATGAAACACAGAAATTGCATCGGGATTGAATACAACAGTCACCATGCGCACTTTCCTCCACGTAAGTAGTGTCTCAAACATTCGATGCTTTGATCGTTCTCTGGAAGACCAGAAGTAGTTTCCGATGCACATCTGGAGGCATTCTGAAATCTGTGGACTAACTGAGTGTTGATGAAACACAGAAATTATATCGGGATTGAATACAACAGTCACCATGCTCACTTTCCTCCATGGGAGTAATGTCTCAAACAGTCTACGTTTTGATCGTTCTCTGGATGACCAGTACTAGTTTCCGATGCACATCTGGAGGCATTCTGTAATCTGTGGATTATCAGAGTGTTGATGAAACACAGAAATTGCATCGGGATTGAATACAACAGTCACCATGCGCACTTTCCTCCATGGGAGTAATTCTCAAACAGTCTACGCTTTGATCGTTCCCTGGAAGACCAGTTGTAGTTTCCGATGCACATCGGGAGATATTCTGTAATCTGTGTACTATTAGACTTTTGATGAAACGCTGAAATTGCATCGGGATTGAATACAACAGTCAGCATGCGCACTTTCCTCCATGGGAGTAATGTCTCTAACAGTCTACGCTTTGATCGTTCCCTGCAAAACCAGTAGTACTTTCCGATGCACATCTGGAGGCATTCTGTAATCTGTGGACTATCAGACTGTTGATGAAACACAGAAATTGCATCAGGATTGAATACAACAGTCACTATGCGCACTTTTCTGCATTGGCAGTAATGTCTCGAACAGTCTACGTTTTGATCGTGCTCTGGAAGTCCAGTAGTAGTTTCCGATGCACATCTGGAGGCATTCTGTAATCTGTGGACTATCAGAGTGTTGATGAAACACAGTATTTGCATCGGGATTGAATACAACAGTCACCTTGCGCACTTTCCTCCATGGGAGTAATGTGTCCAAGAGTTTACGCTTTGATCGTTCCCTCGAAGACCAGTAGTAATTACCGATGGACATCTGGAGGCATTCTGTAATCTGTGACTATCAGAGTGTTGATGAAACACAGAAATTGAATCGGGATTGAATACAACAGTCACCATGCGCACTTTCCTCCATGGGAGTAGTGTCTCAAACAGTCTACGACTTGATCGTTCTTTGGAAGACCAGAAGCAGTTTCCGATGCACATCTGGAGGCATTCTGAAATCTGTGGACTAACTGAGTGTTGATGAAACACAGACATTGCGTCGGGATTGAATACAACAGTCACCATGCGCACTTTCCTCCTTTCGAGTAATGTCTTAAACAGTCTACGCTTTGATCGTTCCTAGGAAGACCAGTAGTAGTTTCCGATGAACATCTGGTGGCATTCTGTAATCTGTGGAATATCAGAGTGTTGATGAAATACAGAAATTGAATCGGGATTGAATACAGCAGTCACCATGTTCACTTCCCTCCATGGGAGTAATTCTCAATCAGTATACTCTTTGATCGTTCCCTGGAGAACCAGTAGTAGTTTCCGATGCACATCTGGTGGCATTCTGTAATCTGTGGACTATCAGTGTGTTGATGAAACACAGAATTTGCATCGGGATTGAATACAATAGTCACCATGCGCACTTTCCTCCACGGGAGGTATGTCTCAAACAGTCTACGATTTGATCGTTCCCTGGAAGACCAGTAGTAGTTTCCGATGCACATCAGGTGGCATTCTGTAATCTGTGGACTATCAGAGTGTTGATGAAAAACAGAAATTGAATCGGGATTAAGTACAACAGTCACCATGCGCACTTTCCTAAACGGGAGTAATGTCTCAAAGAGTCTACGCGTTGATCGTTCCCTGGAAGACCAGTAGTAGTTTCTGATGGACATCTGGTATCATTATGTAATATGTGGACTATCAGAGTATTGATGAAACACAGAAATTGCATCGGGATTGAATACAACAGTCAGCATGCGCACATTCCTCCATGGGAGTAATGTCTCTAATAGTCTACGACTTGATCGTTCCCTGCAAGTCCAGTAGTACTTTCCGATGCACATCTGGAGGCATTCTGTAATCTGTGGACTATCAGACTGTTGATGAAACACAGAAATTGCATCGGGATTGAATACAACAGTCACTATGCGCACTTTTCTGCAATGGGAGTAATGTCTCAAACAGTCTACGCTTTGATCGTGCTCTGGAAGTCCAGTAGTAGTTTCCGATGCACATCCGGAGGCATTCTTTAATCTGTGGACTATCAGTGTGTTGATGAAACACAGTATTTGCATCGGGATTCAATACAACAGTCACAATGCGCACTTTCCTCCATGGGAGTAATGTCTGAAACAGTCTATGCTTTGATCGTTCCCTGGAGGACCAGTAGTAGTTTCCGATTCACATCTGGAGGCATTCTATAATCTGTGGACAATCAGACTGTTGATGAAACACAGAAATTGCATCGGGATTGAATACAACAGTCACCATGTGCACTTTCCTCCATGGGAGTAATGTCTCAAACAGTCTACGCTTTGATCGTTACCTGAAAGACCAGTAGTAGTTTCCGATACACATCTGGAGGCATTCTGTAATCTGTGGACTATCAGAGTGTTGATGAAACACAGTATTTGCATCGGGATTGAATACAACAGTCACAATGCGCACTTTCCTCCATGGGAGTAATGTCTCAAACAGTCTACGCTTTGATCGTTCCCTTGAAGACCAGTAGTAGTTTCCGATTCACATCTGGAGGCATTCTGTAATCTGTGGACTATCAGACTGTTGATGAAACACAGAAATTGCATCGGGATTGAATACAACAGTCACCATGGGCACTTTCCTCCATGGGAGTAATGTTTCAGTCTACGCTTTGATCGTTCCCTGGAAGACCAGTAGTAGTTTCCGATACACATCTGGAGGCATTCTGTAATCTGTGGACAATCAGAGTGTTGATGAAACACAGAAATTGCATCGGGATTGAATACAACAGTCACCATGCGCACTTTCCTCCACGGGAGTAAAGTCTCAAACAGTCTACGCTTTGATCGTTCCCTAGAAGACCAGTAGTAGTTTCCGATGGACATCTGGTGGCATTCTGTAATCTGTGGACTATCAGAGTGTTGATGAAACACAGAAACTGCATCGGGATTGAATACAACATTCACCATGCGCACTTTCCTCCATGGGAGTAATGTTTCAAACAGTCTACGCTTTGATCGTTCCCTGGAAGACCAGTAGTAGTTTTCGATGCACATCAGGTGGCATTCTGTAATCTGTGGACTATCAGAGTATTGATGAAACACAGAAATTGCATCGGGAATGAATACAACAGTCAGCATGCGCACTTTCCTCCATGGGAGTAATGTCTCTAACAGTCTACGCTTTGATCGTTCCCTGCAAGACCAGTAGTACTTTCCGAAGCACATCTGGAGGCATTCTGTAATCTGTGGACTATCAGACTGTTGATGAAACACAGAAATTGCATCGGGATTGAATACAACAGTCACCATGGGCACTTTCCTCCATGGGAGTAATGTCTCAAACAGTCTACGCTTTGATCGTTCCCTGGAAGACCTGTAGTAGTTTCCGATACACATCTGGAGGCATTCTGTAATCTGTGGTCTATCAGAGTGTTGATGAAACACAGAAATTGCATCGGGATTGAATACAACAGTCACCATGCGCACCTTTAACAATGGGAGTAATGTCTCAAAGAGTTTACGCTTTGATCGTTCCCTGGAAGATCAGTAGTAGTTCCCGATGCACATCTGGGGCATTTTGTATAGTGTGGACTATCAAAGTGTTGATGAAACACAGAAATTGCATCGGGATTGAATACAACAGTCACCATGCGCACTTTCCTCCACGTAAGTAGTGTCTCAAACATTCGATGCTTTGATCGTTCTCTGGAAGACCAGAAGTAGTTTCCGATGCACATCTGGAGGCATTCTGAAATCTGTGGACTAACTGAGTGTTGATGAAACACAGAAATTATATCGGGATTGAATACAACAGTCACCATGCTCACTTTCCTCCATGGGAGTAATGTCTCAAACAGTCTACGTTTTGATCGTTCTCTGGATGACCAGTACTAGTTTCCGATGCACATCTGGAGGCATTCTGTAATCTGTGGATTATCAGAGTGTTGATGAAACACAGAAATTGCATCGGGATTGAATACAACAGTCACCATGCGCACTTTCCTCCATGGGAGTAATTCTCAAACAGTCTACGCTTTGATCGTTCCCTGGAAGACCAGTTGTAGTTTCCGATGCACATCGGGAGATATTCTGTAATCTGTGTACTATTAGACTTTTGATGAAACGCTGAAATTGCATCGGGATTGAATACAACAGTCAGCATGCGCACTTTCCTCCATGGGAGTAATGTCTCTAACAGTCTACGCTTTGATCGTTCCCTGCAAAACCAGTAGTACTTTCCGATGCACATCTGGAGGCATTCTGTAATCTGTGGACTATCAGACTGTTGATGAAACACAGAAATTGCATCAGGATTGAATACAACAGTCACTATACGCACTTTTCTGCATTGGCAGTAATGTCTCGAACAGTCTACGTTTTGATCGTGCTCTGGAAGTCCAGTAGTAGTTTCCGATGCACATCTGGAGGCATTCTGCAATCTGTGGACTATCAGAGTGTTGATGAAACACAGTATTTGCATCGGGATTGAATACAACAGTCACCTTGCGCACTTTCCTCCATGGGAGTAATGTGTCCAAGAGTTTACGCTTTGATCGTTCCCTCGAAGACCAGTAGTAATTACCGATGGACATCTGGAGGCATTCTGTAATCTGAGACTATCAGAGTGTTGATGAAACACAGAAATTGAATCGGGATTGAATACAACAGTCACCATGCGCACTTTCCTCCATGGGAGTAGTGTCTCAAACAGTCTACGACTTGATCGTTCTTTGGAAGACCAGAAGCAGTTTCCGATGCACATCTGGAGGCATTCTGAAATCTGTGGACTAACTGAGTGTTGATGAAACACAGACATTGCGTCGGGATTGAATACAACAGTCACCATGCGCACTTTCCTCCTTTCGAGTAATGTCTTAAACAGTCTACGCTTTGATCGTTCCTAGGAAGACCAGTAGTAGTTTCCGATGAACATCTGGTGGCATTCTGTAATCTGTGGAATATCAGAGTGTTGATGAAATACAGAAATTGAATCGGGATTGAATACAGCAGTCACCATGTTCACTTCCCTCCATGGGAGTAATTCTCAATCAGTATACTCTTTGATCGTTCCCTGGAGAACCAGTAGTAGTTTCCGATGCACATCTGGTGGCATTCTGTAATCTGTGGACTATCAGTGTGTTGATGAAACACAGAATTTGCATCGGGATTGAATACAATAGTCACCATGCGCACTTTCCTCCACGGGAGGTATGTCTCAAACAGTCTACGATTTGATCGTTCCCTGGAAGACCAGTAGTAGTTTCCGATGCACATCAGGTGGCATTCTGTAATCTGTGGACTATCAGAGTGTTGATGAAAAACAGAAATTGAATCGGGATTAAGTACAACAGTCACCATGCGCACTTTCCTAAACGGGAGTAATGTCTCAAAGAGTCTACGCGTTGATCGTTCCCTGGAAGACCAGTAGTAGTTTCTGATGGACATCTGGTATCATTATGTAATATGTGGACTATCAGAGTATTGATGAAACACAGAAATTGCATCGGGATTGAATACAACAGTCAGCATGCGCACATTCCTCCATGGGAGTAATGTCTCTAATAGTCTACGACTTGATCGTTCCCTGCAAGTCCAGTAGTACTTTCCGATGCACATCTGGAGGCATTCTGTAATCTGTGGACTATCAGACTGTTGATGAAACACAGAAATTGCATCGGGATTGAATACAACAGTCACTATGCGCACTTTTCTGCAATGGGAGTAATGTCTCAAACAGTCTACGCTTTGATCGTGCTCTGGAAGTCCAGTAGTAGTTTCCGATGCACATCCGGAGGCATTCTGTAATCTGTGGACTATCAGAGTGTTGATGAAACACAGTATTTGCATCGGGATTCAATACAACATTCACAATGCGCACTTTCCTCCATGGGAGTAATGTCTGAAACAGTCTATGCTTTGATCGTTCCCTGGAGGACCAGTAGTAGTTTCCGATTCACATCTGGAGGCATTCTATAATCTGTGGACAATCAGACTGTTGATGAAACACAGAAATTGCATCGGGATTGAATACAACAGTCACCATGTGCACTTTCCTCCATGGGAGTAATGTCTCAAACAGTCTACGCTTTGATCGTTACCTGAAAGACCAGTAGTAGTTTCCGATACACATCTGGAGGCATTCTGTAATCTGTGGACTATCAGAGTGTTGATGAAACACAGTATTTGCATCGGGATTGAATACAACAGTCACAATGCGCACTTTCCTCCATGGGAGTAATGTCTCAAACAGTCTACGCTTTGATCGTTCCCTTGAAGACCAGTAGTAGTTTCCGATTCACATCTGGAGGCATTCTGTAATCTGTGGACTATCAGACTGTTGATGAAACACAGAAATTGCATCGGGATTGAATACAACAGTCACCAAGGGCACTTTCCTCCATGGGAGTAATGTTTCAGTCTACGCTTTGATCGTTCCCTGGAAGACCAGTAGTAGTTTCCGATACACATCTGGAGGCATTCTGTAATCTGTGGACAATCAGAGTGTTGATGAAACACAGAAATTGCATCGGGATTGAATACAACAGTCACCATGCGCACTTTCCTCCACGGGAGTAAAGTCTCAAACAGTCTACGCTTTGATCGTTCCCTAGAAGACCAGTAGTAGTTTCCGATGGACATCTGGTGGCATTCTGTAATCTGTGGACTATCAGAGTGTTGATGAAACACAGAAACTGCATCGGGATTGAATACAACATTCACCATGCGCACTTTCCTCCATGGGAGTAATGTTTCAAACAGTCTACGCTTTGATCGTTCCCTGGAAGACCAGTAGTAGTTTCCGATGCACATCTGGATGCATTGTGTAATCTGTGGACTATCAGTGTGTTAATGAAACACAGAAACTGCATCGGGATTGAATACAACAGTCACCATGCACACTTTCCTCCACGGGAGGTATGTCTCAAACAGTCTACGCCTTGATCGTTCCCTGGAAGACCAGTAGTAGTTTCCGATGCACATCAGGTGGCATTCTGTAATCTGTGGACTATCAGAGTATTGATGAAACACAGAAATTGCATCGGGATTGAATACAACAGTCAGCATGCGCACTCTTCTCCATGGGAGTAATGTCTCTAACAGTCTACGCTTAGATCGTTCCCTGCAAGACCAGTAGTACATTCCGATGCACATCTGGACTCAATCTGTAATCTGTGGACTATCAGACTGTTGATGAAACACAGAAATTGCATCGGGATTGAATACAACAGTCACCATGCGCACTTTTCTGCATTGGGAGTAATGTCTCAAACAGTCTACGCTTTGATCGTGCTCTGGAAGTCCAGTAGTAGTTTCTGATGAACATCTGGAGGCAGTCTGTAATCTGTGGACTATCAGAGTGTTGATGAAACACAGTTTTTGCATCGGAATTGAATACAACAGTCACAATGCGCACTTTCCTCCATGGGAGTAATGTCTCAAACAGTCTACGCTTTGATCGTTCCCTGGAAGACCAGTAGTAGTTTCCGATTCACATCTGGAGGCATTCTGTAATCTGTGGACTATCAGACTCTTGATGAAACACAGAAATTGCATCGGGATTGAATACAACAGTCACCATGCGCACTTTCCTCCATGGGAGTAATGTTTCAAACAGTCTACGCTTTGATCGTTCCCTGGAAGACCAGTAGTAGTTTCCGATACACATCTGGAGGCATTCTGTAATCTGTGGACTATCAGAGTGTTGATGAAACACAGAAAATGCATCGGGATTGAATACAACAGTCACCATGGGCACTTTCCTCCACGGGAGTAATGTCTCAAACAGTCTACGCTTTGATCGTTCCCTAGAAGACCAGTAGTAGTTTCCGATGGATATCTGGTGGCATTCTGTAATCTGTGGACTATCAGAGTGTTGATGAAACACAGAAACTGCATCGGGATTGAATACAACATTTACCATGCGCACTTTCCTCCATGGGAGTAATGTTCCAAACAGTCTACGATTTGATCGTTCCCTGGAAGACCAGTAGTAGTTTCCGATGCACATCTGGATGCATTGTGTAATCTGTGGACTATCAGTGTGTTAATGAAACACAGAAACTGCATCGGGATTGAATACAACAGTCACCATGCACACTTTCCTCCACGGGAGGTATGTCTCAAACAGTCTACGCTTTGATCGTTCCCTGGAAGACCAGTAGTAGTTTCCGATGGACATCTGGTGGCATTCTGTAATCTGTGGATTATCAGAGTGTTGATGAAACACAGAAATTGCATCGGGATTGAATACAACAGTCACCATGCGCACTTTCCTCCATGGGAGTAATGTTTCAAACAGTCTACGCTTTGATCGTTCCCTGGAAGACCAGTAGTAGTTTCCGATACACATCTGGAGGCATTCTGTAATCTGTGGACTATCAGAGTGTTGATGAAACACAGAAATTGCATCGGGATTGAATACAACAGTCACCATGCGCACTTTCCTCCACGGGAGTAATGTCTCAAACAGTCTACGCTTTGATCGTTCCCTAGAAGACCAGTAGTAGTTTCCGATGGGCATCTGGTGGCATTCTGTAATCTGTGGACTATCAGAGTGTTGATGAAACACAGAAACTGCATCGGGATTGAATACAACATTCACCATGCGCACTTTCCTCCATGGGAGTAATGTTTCAAACAGTCTACGCTTTGATCGTTCCCTAGAAGACCAGTAGTAGTTTCCGATGGACATCTGGTGGCATTGTGTAATCTGTGGACTATCAGTGTGTTGATGAAACACAGAAACTGCATCGGGATTGAATACAACATTCACCTTGCGCACTTTTCTCCATGGGAGTAATGTCTCAAACAGTCTACGCTTTGATCGTTCCCTGGAAGACCAGTAGTAGTTTCCGATGGACATCTGGTGGCATTCTGTAATCTGTGGATTATCAGAGTGTTGATGAAACACAGAAATTGCATCGGGATTGAATACAACAGTCACCATGCGCACTTTCCTCCATGGGAGTAATGTTTCAAACAGTCTACGCTTTGATCGTTCCCTGGAAGACCAGTAGTAGTTTCCGATACACATCTGGAGGCATTCTGTAATCTGTGGACTATCAGAGTGTTGATGAAACACAGAAATTGCATCGGGATTGAATACAACAGTCACCATGCGCACATTCCTGCATTGGGAGTTATGTCTCAAACAGTCTACGCTTTGATCATTCCCTGGAAGACCAGTAGTAGTTTCCGATCCACATCTGGAGGCATTCTGTAATCTGTGGACTATCAGAGCGTTGATAAAACACAGAAATTGCATCGGGAGTGAATACAACAGTCACCATGCGCACTTTCCTCCATGGGAGTAATGTCTCAAACAGTCTACGCTTTGATCGTTCCCTAGAAGACCAGTAGTAGTTTCCGATGGACATCTGGTGGCATTCTGTAATCTGTGGACTATCAGAGTGTTGATGAAACACAGAAACTGCATCGGGATTGAATACAACATTCACCTTGCGCACTTTTCTCCATGGGAGTAATGTTTCAAACAGTCTACGTATTGATCGTTCCCTGGAAGACCAGTAGTAGTTTCCGATGCACATCTGGATGCATTGTGTAATCTGTGGATTATCAGAGTGTTGATGAAACACAGAAATTGCATCGGGATTGAATACAACAGTCACCATGCGCACTTTCCTCCACGGGAGGTATGTCTCAAACAGTCTACGCTTTGATCGTTCCCTGGAAGACCAGTAGTAGTTTCCGATGCACATCAGGTGGCATTCTGTAATCTGTGGACTATCAGAGTATTGATGAAACACAGAAATTGCATCGGGATTGAATACAACAGTCAGCATGCGCACTTTCCTCCATGGGAGTAAAGTCTCTAACAGTCTACGCTTTGATCGTTCCCTGCAAGACCAGTAGTACTTTCCGATGCACATCTGGAGGCAATCTGTAATCTGTGGACTATCAGACTGTTGATGAAACACAGAAATTGCATCGGGATTGAATACAACAGTCACCATGCGCACTTTTCTGCATTGGGAGTAATGTCTCAAACAGTCTACGCTTTGATCGTGCTCTGGAAGTCCAGTAGTAGTTTCCGATGAACATCTGGAGGCATTCTGTAATCTGTGGACTATCAGAGTGTTGATGAAACACAGAAATTGCATCGGGATTGAATACAACAGTCACCATGCGCACTTTCCTCTACGGGAGTAATGTCTCAAACAGTCTACGCTTTGATCGTTCCCTGGAAGACCAGTAGTAGTTTCCGATTCACATCTGGAGGCATTCTGTAATCTGTGGACTATCAGACTGTTGATGAAACACAGAAATTGCATCGGGATTGAATACAACAGTCACCACGGGCACTTTCCTCCATGGGAGTAATGTTTCAAACAGTCTACGCTTTGATCGTTCCCTGGAAGACCAGTAGTAGTTTCCGATACACATCTGCAGGCATTCTGTAATCTGTGGACTATCAGAGTGTGGATGAAACACAGAAATTGAATCGGGATTGAATACAACAGTCACCATGCGCACTTCCCTCCACGGGAGTAATGTCTCAAACAGTCTACGCTTTGATCGTTCCTTAGAAGACCAGTAGTAGTTTCCGATGGACATCTGGTGGCATTCTGTAATCTGTGGACTATCAGAGTGTTGATGAAACACAGAAACTGCATCGGGATTGAATACAACATTCACCATGCGCACTTTCCTCCATGGGAGTAATGTTTCAAACAGTCTACGCTTTGATCGTTCCCTGGAAGACCAGTAGTAGTTTCCGATGCACATCTGGATGCATTGTGTAATCTGTGGACTATCAGCGTGTTAATGAAACACAGAAACTGCATCGGGATTGAATACAACAGTCACCATGCACACTTTCCTCCACGGGAGGTATGTCTCAAACAGTCTACGCTTTGATCGTTCCCTGGAAGACCAGTAGTAGTTTCTGATGGACATCTGGTGGCATTCTGTAATCTGTGGATTATCAGAGTGTTGATGAAACACAGAAATTGCATCGGGATTGAATACAACAGTCACCATGCGCACTTTCCTCCATGGGAGTAATGTCTCAAACAGTCTACTCTTTGATCGTTCCCTGGTAGTCCAGTAGTAGTTTCCGATGCACATCTGGAAGCTTTCTGTAATCTGTGGACTATCAGAGTGTTGATGAAACACAGAAATTGCATCGGGATTGAATACAACAGTCACCATGCGCACATTCCTGCATTGGGAGTTATGTCTCAAACAGTCTACGCTTTGATCATTCCTTGGAAGACCAGTAGTAGTTTCCGATCCACATCTGGAGGCATTCTGTAATCTGTGGACTATCAGAGCGTTGATAAAACAAAGAAATTGCATCGGGATTGAATACAACAGTCACCATGCGCACTTTCCTCCACGGGAGTAATGTCTCAAACAGTCTACGCTTTGATCGTTCCCTAGAAGACCAGTAGTAGTTTCCGATGGACATCTGGTGGCATTCTGTAATCTGTGGACTATCAGAGTGTTGATGAAACACAGAAACTGCATCGGGATTGAATACAACATTCACCATGCGCACTTTCCTCCATAGGAGTAATGTTTCAAACAGTCTACGTATTGATCGTTCCCTGGAAGACCAGTAGTAGTTTCCGAAGCACATCTGGATGCATTGTGTAATCTGTGGACTATCAGTGTGTTAATGAAACACAGAAACTGCATCGGGATTGAATACAACAGTCAACATGCGCACTTTCCTCAACGGGAGTAGTGTCTCAAACATTCTACGTTTTGATCGTTCTCTGGAAGACCAGTACTAGTTTTCGATGCACATCTGGAGGCATTCTGTTATCTGTGGACTATAAGAGTGTTGCTGAAACACAGCAATTGCATCGGGATTGAATATAACAGTCACAATGCGCACTTTCCTCCTTGGCAGTAATTCTCAAACAGTCTACGATTTGATCATTCCCTGGAAGATCAGTAGTAGTTTCCGATGTACATCTGGAGGCATTCTGTAATCTGTGGACTATCAGAGTTTTGATGAAACACAGAAATTGCATCGGGATTGAATACAACAATCACCATGCGCACCTTCCCCAATGGGAGTAATGTCTCCAAGAGTTTACGCTTTGATCGTTCCCTGCAAGACCAGTAGTAGTTTTCGATGCACATCTGGAGGCAGTCTGTAATCTGTGGACTGTCAGAGTGTTCATGAAATACAGAAATTGCATTGGGATTGAATACAACAGTCACCATGCCACTTACCTCCATGGGAGTAATTCTCAAACAGTCTACGCTTTGATCATTCCCTGGAAGACCAGTAGTAGTTTCCGATCCACATCTGGAGGCATTCTGTAATCTGTGGACTATCAGAGCGTTGATGAAACACAGAAATTGCATCGGGATTGAATACAACAGTCACCATGCGCACTTTCCTCCACGGGAGAAATGTCTCAAACAGTCTACGCTTTGATCGTCAACTGGAAGACTAGTAGTAGATTCCGATGGACATCTGGTGGTTTTCTGTAATCTGTGGACTATCAGAGTGTTGATGAAACACAGAAATTGCATCGGGATTGAATACAACAGTCACCATCCGCACTTTCCTCCATGGGAGTAATGTCTCAAACAGTCTACGCTTTGATCGTTCCCTGGAAAACCAGTAATAGTTTCCGATGCACATCTGGAGATATTATGTAATCTGTGGACTATCGGACTGTTGATGAAACACAGAAATTGCATCGGGATTGAATACAAAAGTCACCATGCGCACTTTCCTGCATTGGGAGTAATATCTCAAACAGTCTAGGCTTTGATCGTTCCCTGGAAGACCAGTAGTAGTTTCCGATATACATCTGATGGCATTCTGTAATCTGTGGACTATCAGAGTGTTGATGAAACACAGAAATTGCATCGGGATTAAATACAACAGTCACCATGCGCACTCTCCTCCACGGGAGTAGTGTCTCAAACATTCTACGCTTTGATCTTCCTCTGGAAGACCAGTACTAGTTTCCGATGCAAATCTGGAGGCATTCTGTTATCTGTGGACTATAAGAGTGTTGCTGAAACACAGAAATTGCATCGGGATTGAATATAATAGTCACAATGCGCACTTTCCTCCTTGGGAGTAATTCTCAAACAGTCTACGATTTGATCATTCCCTGGAAGACCAGTAGTTGTTTCCGATGCACATCTGGAGATATTATATAATCTGTGGACTATCAGACTGTTGATGAAACACAAAAATTGCATCGGGATTGAATACAACAGTCACCATGCGCACTTTCCTGCATTGCGAGTTATGTCTCAAACAGTCTACGCTTTGATCGTTGCCTGGTAGTCCAGTAGTAGTTTCCGATGCACATCTGGAGGCTTTCTGTAATCTGTGGACTATCAGAGTTTTGATGAAACACAGAAATTGCATCGGGATTGAATACAATAGTCACCATGCGCACCTTCCTCCATGGGAGTAATGTCTCCAAGAGTTTACGCTTTGATCGGTCCCTGGAAGACCAGTAGTAGTTTTCGATGCACATCTGGAGGCAGTCTGTAATCTGTGGACTGTCAGAGTGTTCATGAAATACAGAAATTGCATCGGGATTGAATACAACAGTCACCATGCGCACCTTCCTCCATGGGAGTAATGTCTCAAAGAGTTTACAATTTGATCGTTCCCTGGAAGACCAGTAGTAATTTCCGATGCACATCTGGAGGCATTTTGTAAAGTGTGGACTATCAGAGTTTTGACGAAACAAAGAAATTGCATCGGGATTGAATACAACAGTCACCATGCCACTTACCTCCATGGGAGTAATTCTCAAACAGTCTACGCTTTGATCATTCCCTGGAAGACCAGTAGTAGTTTCCGATCCACATCTGGAGGCATTCTGTAATCTGTGGACTATCAGAGCGTTGATGAAACACAGAAATTGCATCGGGATTAAATACAACAGTCACGATGCGCACTTTCCTCCACGGGAGTAATGTCTCAAACAGTCTACGCTTTGATCGTCAACTGGAAGACCAGTAGTAGTTTCCGATGGACATCTGGTGGTTTTCTGTAATCTGTGGACTATCAGAGTGTTGATGAAACACAGAAATTGCATCGGGATTGAATACAACAGTCACCATGCGCACTTTCCTCCACGGGAGTAGTGTCTCAAACATTCTACGCTTTGATCGTTCTCTGGAAGACCAGTACTAGTTTCCGATGCACATCTGGAGGCATTCTGTAATCTGTGGACTATCAGAGTGTTGATGAAAAACAGAAATTGAATCGGGATTAATTACAACAGTCACCATGCGCACTTACCTAAACGGGAGTAATGTCTCAAATAGTCTACGCGTTTATCGTCCCTGGAAGACCAGTAGTAGGTTCCGATGGACATCTGGTGGCATTCTGTAATCTGTGGATTATCAGAGTATTGATGAAACACAGAAATTGCATCGGGATTGAATACAACAGTCAGCATGCGCACCTTCCTCCATGGGAGTAATGTCTCTAACAGTCTACGCTTTGATCGTTCCCTGCAAGACCAGTAGTACTTTCCGATGCACATCTGGAGGCATTCTGTAATCTGTGGACTATCAGACTGTTGATGAAACACAGAAATTGCATCGGGATTGAATACAACAGTCACTATGCGCACTTTTCTGCATTGGGAGTAATGTCTCAAACAGTCTACGCTTTGATCGTGCTCTGGAAGTCCAGTAGTAGTTTCCGATGCACATCTGGAGGCATTCTGTAATCTGATGACTATCAGAGTGTTGAAGAAACACAGTATTTGCATCGGGATTGAATACAACAGTCACCATGCGCACTTTCCTCCACGGGAGTAATGTCTCATACAGTCTCCGCTTTGATCGTTCCCTGGATGACCAGTCGTAGTTTCCGATGGACATCTGGTGGCATTCTGTAATCTGTGGACTATCAGAGTGTTGATGAAACACAGAAATTGCATCGGGATTGAATACAACACTCACCATGCGCACCTTTCTCAATGGGAGTAATGTCTCAAAGAGTTTACGCTTTGATCGTTCCCTGGAAGATCAGTAGTAATTTCCGATGCACATCTGAGGCATTTTGTATAGTGTGGACTGTCAAAGTGTTGATGAAGCACAGAAATTCCATCGGGATTGAATACAACAGTCACCATGCGCACTTTCCTCAACGGGAGTAGTGTCTCAAACATTCTACGCTTTGATCGTTCTCTGGAAGACCAGTACCAGTTTTCGATGCACATCTGGAGGCATTCTGTTATCTGTGGACTATAAGAGTGTTGCTGAAACACAGCAATTGCATCGGGATTGAGTATAACAGTCACAATGCGCACTTTCCTCCTTGGGAGTAATTCTCAAACAGTCTACGATTTGATCATTCCCTGGAAGACCAGTAGTAGTTTCCGATGTACATCTGGAGGCATTCTGTAATCTGTGGACTATCAGAGTTTTGATGAAACACAGAAATTGCATCGGGATTGAATACAACAATCACCATGCGCACCTTCCCCAATGGGAGTAATGTCTCCAAGAGTTTACGCTTTAATCGTTCCCTGCAAGACCAGTAGTAGTTTTCGATGCACATCTGGAGGCAGTCTGTAATCTGTGGACTGTCAGAGTGTTCATGAAATACAGAAATTGCGTCGGGATTGAATACAACAGTCACCATGCCACTTACCTCCATGGGAGTAATTCTCAAACAGTCTACGCTTTGATAATTCCCTGGAAGACCAGTAGTAGTTTCCGATCCACATCTGGAGGCATTCTGTAATCTGTGGACTATCAGAGCGTTGATGAAACACAGAAATTGCATCGGGATTGAATACAACAGTCACCATGCGCACTTTCCTCCACGGGAGTAATGTCTCAAACAGTCTACGCTTTGATCGTCAACTGGAAGACTAGTAGTAGTTTCCGATGGACATCTGGTGGTTTTCTGTAATCTGTGGACTATCAGAGTGTTGATGAAACACAGAAATTGCATCGGGATTGAATAAAACAGTCACCATGCGCACTTTCCTGCATTGCGAGTTATGTCTCAAACAGTCTACGCTTTGATCGTTGCCTGGTCGTCCAGTAGTAGTTTCCGATGCACATCTGGAGGCTTTCTGTAATCTGTGGACTATCAGAGTTTTGATGAAACACAGAAATTGCATCGGGATTGAATACAATAGTCACCATGCGCACCTTCCTCCATGGGAGTAATGTCTCCAAGAGTTTACGCTTTGATCGGTCCCTGGAAGACCAGTAGTAGTTTTCGATGCACATCTGGAGGCAGTCTGTAATCTGTGGGCTGTCAGAGTGTTCATGAAATACAGTAATTGCATCGGGATTGAATACAACAGTCACCATGCGCACCTTCCTCCATGGGAGTAATGTCTCAAAGAGTTTACAATTTGATCGTTCCCTGGAAGACCAGTAGTAATTTCCGATGCACATCTGGAGGCATTTTGTAAAGTGTGGACTATCAGAGTTTTGACGAAACAAAGAAATTGCATCGGGATTGAATACAACAGTCACCATGCCACTTACCTCCATGGGAGTAATTCTCAATCAGTATACGCTTTGATCGTTCCCTGGAAGACCAGTAGTAGTTTCCGATCCACATCTGGAGGCATTCTGTAATCTGTGGACTATCAGAGCGTTGATGAAACACAGAAATTGCATCGGGATTGAATACAACAGTCACCATGCGCACTTTCCTCCACGGGAGTAATGTCTCAAACAGTCTACGCTTTGATCGTCAACTGGAAGACAAGTAGTAGTTTCCGATGTACATCTGGTGGTTTTCTGTAATCTGTGGACTATCAGAGTGTTGATGAAACACAGAAATTGCATCGGGATTGAATACAACAGTCACCATGCGCACTTTCCTCCACGGGAGTAGTGTCTCAAACATTCTACGCTTTGATCGTTCTCTGGAAGACCAGTACTAGTTTCCGATGCACATCTGGAGGCATTCTGTTATCTGTGGACTATAACAGTGTTGCTGAAACACAGAAATTGCATCGGGATTGAATATAACAGTCACAATGCGCACTTTCCTCCTATGGAGTAATTCTCAAACAGTCTACGATTTGATCATTCCCTGGAAGACCAGTAGTAGTTTCCGATGTACATCTGGAGGCATTCTGTAATCTGTGGACTATCAGAGTGTTGATGAAACAGAGAAATTGCATCGGGATTGAATACAACACTCACCATGCGCACTTTCCTCCATGGGAGTAATGTTTCAAACAGTCTACGCGTTGATCGTTCCCTGGAAGACCAGTTGTAGTTTCCGTTGCACATCTGGAGATATTCTGTAATCTGTGGACTATCAGACTGTTGATGAAACGCAGAAATTGCATCGGGATTGAATACAACAGTAACCATGCGCACTTTCCTGCATTGGGAGTAATGTCTCAAACAGTCTACGCTTTGCTCGTGCCCTGGAAGACCAGTAGTTGTTTCCGATGCACATCTGGAGATATTATATAATCTGTGGACCATCAGACTGTTGATGAAACACAGAAATTGCATCGGGATTGAATACAACAGTCACCATGCGCACTTTCCTGCATTGGGAGTTATGTCTCAAACAGTCTACGCTTTGCTCGTGCCCTGGAAGACCAGTAGTAATTTCCGATGCACATCTGGAGGCATTTTGTAAAGTGTGGACTATCAGAGTTTTGACGAAACAAAGAAATTGCATCGGGATTGAATATAACAGTCACCATGCCACTTACCTCCATGGGAGAAATTCTCAATCAGTATACGCTTTGATCGTTCCCTGGAAGACCAGTAGTAGTTTCCGATCCACATCTGGAGGCATTCTGTAATCTGTGGACTATCAGAGCGTTGATGAAACACAAAAATTGCATCGGGACTGAATACAACAGTCACCATGCGCACTTTCCTCCACGGGAGTAATGTCTCAAACAGTCTACGCTTTGATCGTCAACTGGAAGACAAGTAGTAGTTTCCGATGTACATCTGGTGGTTTTCTGTAATCTGTGGACTATCAGAGTGTTGATGAAACACAGAAATTGCATCGGGATTGAATACAACAGTCACCATGCGCACTTTCCTCTACGGGAGTAGTGTCTCAAACATTCTACGCTTTGATCGTTCTCTGGAAGACCAGTACTAGTTTCCGATGCACATCTGGAGGCATTCTGTTATCTGTGGACTATAAGAGTGTTGCTGAAACACAGAAATTGCATCGGGATTGAATATAACAGTCACAATGCGCACTTTCCTCCTTGGGAGTAATTCTCAAACAGTCTACGATTTGATCATTCCCTGGAAGACCAGTAGTAGTTTCCGATGTACATCTGGAGGCATTCTGTAATCTGTGGATTATCAGAGTGTTGATGAAACAGAGAAATTGCATCGGGATTGAATACAACACTCACCATGCGCACTTTCCTCCATGGGAATAATGTTTCAAACAGTCTACGCGTTGATCGTTCCCTGGAAGACCAGTTGTAGTTTCCGTTGCACATCTGGAGATATTCTGTAATCTGTGGACTATCAGACTGTTGATGAAACGCAGAAATTGCATCGGGATTGAATACAACAGTAACCATGCGCACTTTCCTGCATTGGGAGTAATGTCTCAAACAGTCTACGCTTTGCTCGTGCCCTGGAAGACCAGTAGTTGTTTCCGATGCACATCTGGAGATATTATATAATCTGTGGACCATCAGACTGTTGATGAAACACAGAAATTGCATCGGGATTGAATACAACAGTCACCATGCGCACTTTCCTGCATTGGGAGTTATGTCTCAAACAGTCTACGTTTTGATGGTTCCCTGGTAGTCCAGTAGTAGTTTCCGATGCACATCTGGAGGCTCTCTGTAATCTGTGGACTATCAGAGTGTTGATGAAACACAGAAATTGCATCGGGATTGAATACAACAGTCACCATGCGCACTTTCCTCCATGGGAGTAATGTCTCAAAGAGTTTACGCTTTGATCGTTCACTGGAAGACCAGTAGTAGTTTCCGATGCACATATGGAGGCATTCTATAATCTGTGGAGTGTCAGAGTGTTGATGAAACACAGATATTCCATCGGGATTTAATACAACAGTCACCATGCGCACCTTCCTCCATGGGAGTAATGTGTCCAAGAGTTTACGCTTTGATCGTTCCCTCGAAGACCAGTAGTAATTTCCGATGGACATCTGGAGCCATTCTGTAATCTGTGACTATCAGAGTGTTGATGAAACACAGAAGTTGAATCGGAATTGAATACAACAGTCACCATGCGCACTTTCCTCCACGGGAGTAGTGTCTCAAACAGTCTACGCCTTGATTCTTCTTTGGAATACCAGAAGTAGTTTCCGATGCACATCTGGAGGAATTCTGAAATCTGTGGACTAACTGAGTGTTGATGAAACACAGAAATTGCATCGGGATTGAATACAACAGTCACTATGCGCACCTTTCTGCATTGGGAGTAATGTCTCAAACAGTCTACGCTTTGATCGTGCCCTGGAAGTCCAGTAGTAGTTTCCGATGCACATCTGGAGGCATTCTGTAATCTGTGGACTATCAGAGTGTTGATGATACACAGTATTTGCATCGGGATTGAATTCAACAGTCACAATGCGCACTTTCCTCCATGGGAGTGATGTCTGAAACAGTCTACGCTTTGATCGTTCCCTGGAAGACCAGTAGTAGTTTCCGATTCACATCTGGAGGCATTCTGTAATCTGTGGACTATCAGAGTGTTGATGAAACACAGAAATTGCATCGGGATTGAATGCAACAGTCACCATGCGCATGTTCCTCCATGGGAGAAATGTCTCAAACAGTCTACGCTTTGATCGTTCCCTGGAAGACCAGTAGTAGTTTCCGATGGACATCTGGTGGCATTCTGTAATCTGTGGACTATCAGAGTGTTGATGAAACACAGAAATTGCATCGGGATTGAATACAACACTCACCATGCGCACCTTTCGCAATGGGAGTAATGTCTCAAAGAGTTTGCGCTTTGATCGTTCCCTGGAAGATCAGTAGTAGTTTCCGATGCACATCAGGTGGCATTCTGTAATCTGTGGACTATCAGTGTGTTGATGAAACACAGTATTTGCATCGGGATTGAATACAACAGTCACAATGCGCACTTTCCTCCACGGGTGTAGTGTCTCAAACATTCTACGCTTTGATCGTTCTCTGGAAGACCAGTACTAGTTTCCGATGCACATCTGGAGGCATTCTGTTATTTGTGGACTATAAGAGTGTTGCTGAAACACAGAAATTGCATCGGGATTGAATATAATAGTCACAATGTGCACTTTCCTCCTTGGGAGTAATTCTCAAACAGTCTACGATTTGATCATTCCCTGGAAGACCAGTAGTAGTTTCCGATGTACATCTGGAGGCATTCTGTAATCTGTGGACTATCAGAGTGTTGATGAAACACAGAAATTGCATCGGGATTGAATACAACACTCACCATGCGCACTTTTCTCAATGGGAGTAATGTTTCAAACAGTCTACGCTTTGATCGTTCCCTGGAAGACCAGTTGTAGTTTCCGTTGCACATCTGGAGATATTCTGTAATCTGTGGACTATCAGACTGTTGATGAAACGCAGAAATTGCATCGGGATTGAGTACAACAGTCACCATGCGCACTTTCCTGCATTGCGAGTTATGTATCAAACAGTCTACGCTTTGATCGTTCCCTGGTAGTCCAGTAATAGTTTCCGATGCACATCTGGAGGCTTTCTGTAATCTGTGGACTATCAGAGTTCTGATGAAACACAGAAATTGCATCGGGATTGAATACAACAGTCACCATGCGCACCTTCCTCCATGGGAGTAATGTCTCCAAGAGTTTACGCTTTGATCGTTCCCTGGAAGACCAGTAGTAGTTTTCGATGCACATCTGGAGGCAGTCTGTAATCTGTGGACTGTCAGAGTGTTCATGAAATACAGAAATTGCATCGGAATTGAATACAACAGTCACCATGCGCACCTTCCTCCATGGGAGTAATGTCTCAAAGAGTTTACGCTTTGATCGTTCCCTGGAAGACCAGTAGTAATTTCCAATGCACATCTGGAGGCATTTTGTAAAGTGTGGACTATCAGAGTTTTGACGAAACAAAGAAATTGCATCGGGATTGAATACAACAGTCACCATGCCACTTACCTCCATGGGAGTAATTCTCAAATAGTCTACGCTTTGATCATTCCCTGGAAGACCAGTAGTAGTTTCCGATCCACATCTGGAGGCATTCTGTAATCTGTGGACTATCAGAGCGTTGATGAAACACAGAAATTGCATCGGGATTGAATACAACAGTCACCATGCGCACCTTCCTCCACGGGAGTAATGTCTCAAACAGTCTACGCTTTCATCGTCAACTGGAAGACCAATAGTAGTTTCCGATGGACATCTGGTGGTTTTCTGTAATCTGTGGACTATCAGAGTGTTGATGAAACACAGAAATTGCATCGGGATTGAATACAACAGTCACCATCCGCACTTTCCTCCATGGGAGTAATGTCTCAAACAGTCTACGCTTTGATCGTTCCCTGGAAAACCAGTAATAGTTTCCGATAAACATCTGGAGATATTATGTAATCTGTGGACTATCGGACTGTTGATGAAACACAGAAATTGCATCGGGATTGAATACAAAAGTCACCATGCGCACTTTCCTGAATTGGGAGTAATATCTCAAACGGTCTAGGCTCTGATCGTTCCCTGGAAGACCAGTAGTAGTTTCCGATGGACATCTAGTGGCATTCTGTAATCTGTGGACTATCAGAGTGTTGGTGAAACACAGAAATTGCATCGGGATTGAATACAACAGTCACCATGCGCACTTTCCTCCACGGGAGTAGTGTCTCAAACATTCTACGCTTTGATCGTTCTCTGGAAGACCAGTACTAGTTTCCGATGCACATCTGGAGGCATTCTGTTATCTGTGGACTATAAGAGTGTTGCTGAAACACAGAAATTGCATCGGGATTGAATATAACAGTCACAATGCGCACTTTCCTCCTTGGGAGTAATGTTTCAAACAGTCTGCGCTTTAATCGTTCCCTGGAAGACCAGTTGTAGTTTCTGTTGCACATCTGGAGATACTCTGTAATCTGTGGACTATCAGACTGTTGATGAAACGCAGAAATTGCATCGGGATTGAATACAACAGTAACCATGCGCACTTTCCTGCATTGGGAGTAATGTCTCAAACAGTCTACGCTTTGCTCGTGCCCTGGAAGACCAGTAGTAGTTTTCGTTGCACATCTGCAGGCAGTCTGTAATCTGTGGACTGTCAGAGTGTTCATGAAATACGGAAATAGCATCGGGATTGAATACAACAGTCACCATGCGCACCTTCCTCCATGGGAGTAATGTCTCAAAGAGTTTACAATTTGATCGTTCCCTGGAAGACCAGTAGTAATTTCCGATGCACATCTGGAGGCATTTTGTAAAGTGTGGACTATCAGAGTTTTGACGAAACAAAAAAATTGCATCGGGATTGAATACAACAGTCACAATGCCACTTACCTCCATGGGAGTAATTCTCCAACAGTCTACGCTTTGATCATTCCCTGGAAGACCAGTAATAGTTTCCGATGCACATCTTGAGATATTATGTAATCTGTGGACTATCAGAGTGTTGATGAAACACAGAAATTGCATCGGGATTGAATACAACAGTCACCATCCGCACTCTCCTCCTTGGGAGTAATTCTCAAACAGTCTACGATTTGATCATTCCCTGGAAGACCAGTAGTAGTTTCCGATGTACATCTGGAGGCATTCTGTAATCTGTGGACTATCAGAGTGTTGATGAAACACAGAAATTGCATCGGGATTGAATACAACACTCACCATGCGCACTTTCCTCCATGGGAGTACTGTTTCAAACAGTCTACGCTTTGATCGTTCCCTGGAAGACCAGTTGTAGTTTCCGTTGCACATCTGGAGATATTCTGTAATCTGTGGACAATCAGACTGTTGATGAAACGCAGAAATTGCATCGGGATTGAATACAACAGTAACCATGCGCACTTTCCTGCTTTGGGAGTAATGTCTCAAACAGTCTACGATTTGATCGTTCCCTGGAAGACCAGTAGTAGTTTCCGATGCACATCTGGAGGCTTTCTGTAATCTGTGGACTATCAGAGTTTTGATGAAACACAGGAATTGCATCGGGATTGAATACAACAGTCACCATGCGCACCTTCCTCCATGGGAGTAATGTCTCCAAGAGTTTACGCTTTGATCGTTCCCTGGAAGACCAGTAGTAGTTTTCGATGCACATCTGGAGGCAGTCTGTAATCTGTGGACTGTCAGAGTGTTCATGAATAACAGAAATTGCATCGGGATTGAATACAACAGTCACCATGCGCACCTTCCTCCATGGGAGTAATGTCTCAAAGAGTTTACAAATTGATCGTTCCCTGGAAGACCAGTAGTAATTTCCGATGCACATCAGGAGGCATTTTGTAAAGTGTGGACTATCAGAGTTTTGACGAAACAAAGAAATTGCATCGGCATTGAATACAACAGTCACCATGCCAGTTACATCCATGGGAGTAATTCTCAAACAGTCTACGCTTTGATCATTCCCTGGAAGACCAGTAATAGTTTCCGATGCACATCTGGAGATATTATGTAATCTGTGGACTATCGGACTGTTGATGAAACACAGAAATTGCATCGGGATTGAATACAAAAGTCACCTTGCGCACTTTCCTGCATTGGGAGTAATATCTCAAAAAGTCTAGGCTTTGATCGTTCCCTGGACGACCAGTAGTAGTTTCCGATGGACATCTGGAGGCATTCTGTAATCTGTGGACTATCAGAGTGTTGATGAAACACAGAAATTGCATCGGGATTGAATACAACACTCACCATGCGCACTTTCCTCCATGGGAGTAATGTTTCAAACAGTCTACGCATTGATCGTCCCGTGGAAGACCAGTTGTAGTTTCCGTTGCACATCTGGAGATATTCTGTAATCTGTGTACTATCAGCCTGTTGATGAAACGCAGAAATTGCATCGGGATTGAATACAACAGTAACCATGCGCACTTTCCTGCATTGGGATTAATGTCTCAAACAGTCTACGATTTGCTCGTGCCCTGGAAGACCAGTACTTGCTTCCGATGCACATCTGTAGATATTATATAATCTGTGGAATATCAGACTGTTGATGACACACAGAAATTGCATCGGGATTGAATACAACAGTCACCATGCGCACTTTCCTGCATTGGGAGTTATGTCTCAAACAGTCTACGCTTTGATCGTTCCCTGGTAGTCCAGTAGTAGTTTCCGATGCACATCTGGAAGCTTTCTTTAATCTGTGGACTATCAGAGTTTTGATGAAACACAGAAATTGCATCGGGATTGAATACAACAGTCACCATGCGCACTTTCCTCCATGGGAGTAATGTCTCCAAGAGTTTACGCTTTGATCGTTCCCTGGAAGACCAGTAGTAGTTTTCGATGCACATCTGGAGGCAGTCTGTAATCTGTGGACTGTCAGAGTGTTCATGAAATACAGAAATTGCATCGAGATTGAATACAACAGTCACCATGCGCACCTTCCTCCATGGGAGTAATGTCTCAAAGAGTTTACAATTTGATCGTTCCCTGGAAGACCAGTAGTAATTTCCGATGCACATCTGGAGGCATTTTGTAAAGTGTGGACTATCAGAGTTTTGACGAAACAAAGAAATTGCATCGGGATTGAATACAACAGTCACCATGCCACTTACCTCCATGGGAGTAATTCTCAAACAGTCTACGCTTTGATCATTCCCTGGAAGACCAGTAGTAGTTTCCGATCCACATCTGGAGGCATTCTGTAATCTGTGGACTATCAGAGCGTTGATGAAACACAGAAATTGCATCGGGATGGAATATAACAGTATCCATGCGCACTTTCCTCCACGGGAGTAATGTCTCAAACAGTCTACGCTTTGATCGTCTACTGGAAGACCAGTAGTAGTTTCCGATGGTCATCTGGTGGTTTTCTGTAATCTGTGGACTATCAGAGTGTTGATGAAACACAGAAATTGCATCGGGATTGAATACAACAGTCACCATGCGCACTTTCCTCCATGCGAGTAATGTCTCAAACAGTCTACGCTTTGATCGTTCCCTGGAAGACCAGTTGTAGTTTCCGTTGCACATCTGGAGATATTCTGTAATCTGTGGACTATCAGACTGTTGATGAAACTCAGAAATTGCATCGGGATTGAATACAACAGTAACCATGCGCACTTTCCTGCATTGGGAGTAATGTCTCAAACAGTCTACGCTTTGCTCGTGCCCTGGAAGACCAGTAGTTGTTTCCGATGCACATCTGGAGATATTATATAATCTGTGGACTATCAGACTGTTTATGAAACACAGAAATTGCATCGGGATTTAATACAACAGTCACCATGCGCACTTTCCTGCATTGGGAGTTATGTCTCTAACAGTCTACGCTTTGATCGTTCCCTGGTAGTCCGGTAGTAGTTTCCGATGGACATCTGGTGGTTTTCTGTAATCTGTGGACTATCAGAGTGTTGATGAAACACAGAAATTGCATCGGGATTGAATACAACAGTCACCATGCGCACTTTCCTCCACGGGAGTAGTGCCTCAAATATTCTACGCTTTGATCGTTCTCTGGAAGACCAGTACTAGTTTCCGATGCACATCTGGAGGCATTCTGTTAACTGTGGACTATAAGAGTGTTGCTGAAACACAGAAATTGCATCGGGATTGAATATAACAGTCACAATGCGCACTTTCCTCCTTGGGAGTAATTCTCAAACAGTCTACGATTTGATCATACCCTGGAAGACCAGTAGTAGTTTCCGATGTACATCTGGAGGCATTCTGTAATCTGTGGACTATCAGAGTGTTGATGAAACACAGAAATTGCATCGGGATTGAATACAACACTCATCATGCGCACTTTCCTCCATGGGAGTAATGTCTCAAACAGTCTACGCTTTGCTCGTGCCCTGGAAGACCAGTAGTTGTTTCCGATGCACATCTGGAGATATTATATAATCTGTGGACTATCAGACTGTTGATGAAACACAGAAATTGCATCGGGATTGAATACAACAGTCACCATGCGCACTTTCCTGCATTGGGAGTTATGTCTCAAACAGTCTACGCTTTGATCGTTCCCTGGTAGTCCAGTAGTAGTTTCCGATGCACATCTGGAGGCTTTCTGTAATCTGTGGACTATCAGAGTGTTGATGAAACACAGAAATTGCATCGGGATTGAATACAACAGTCACCATGCGCACCTTCCTCCATGGGAGTAATGTCTCCAAGAGTTTACGCTTTGATCGTTCCCTGGAAGACCAGTAGTAGTTTTCGATGCACATCTGGAGGCAGTCTGTAATCTGTGGACTGTCAGAGTGTTCATGAAATACAGAAATTGCATCGGGATTGAATACAACAGTCATAATGCGCACCTTCCACCATGGGAGTAATGTCTCAAAGAGTTTACGCTTTGATCGTTCCCTGGAAGACCAGTAGTAATTTCCGATGCACATCTGGAGGCATTTTGTAAAGTGTGGACTATCAGAGTTTTGACGAAACAAAGAAATTGCATCGGGATTTAATACAACAGTCACCATGCCACTTAAATCCATTGGAGTAATTCTCAAACAGTCTACGCTTTGATCATTCCCTGGAAGACCAGTAGTAGTTACCGATCCACATCTGGATTCATTCTGTAATCTGTGGACTATCAGAGCGTTAATGAATCACAGAAATTGCATCGGGATTGAATACAACAGTCACCATGCGCACTTTCCTCCACGGGAGTAATGTCTCAAATAGTCTACGCTTTGATCGTCAACTGGAAGACCAGTAGTAGTTTCGATGGACATCTGGTGGTTTTCTGTAATCTGTGGACTATCAGAGTGTTGATGAAACACAGAAATTGCATCGGGATTGAATACAACAGTCACCATCCGCACTTTCCTCCATGGGAGTAATGTCTCAAACAGTCTACACTTTGATCGTTCCCTGGAAAACCAGTAAGAGTTTCCGATGCACATCTGGAGATATTATGTAATCTGTGGACTATCAGACTGTTGATGAAACACAGAAATTGCATCGGGATTGAATACAAAAGTCACCATGCGCACTTTCCTGCATTGGGGGTAATATCTAAAACAGTCTAGGCTTTGCTCGTTCCCTGGAAGACCAGTAGTAGTTTGCGATGGACATCTGAAGGCATTCTGTAATCTGTGGACTATCAGAGAGTTGATGAAACACAGAAATGGCATCGGGATTGAATACAACAGTCACCGTGCGCACTTTCCTGCATAGGGAGTAATATCTCAAACAGTCTAGGCTTTGATCTTTCCCTGGAAGACTAGTAGTAGTTTCCGATGGACATCTGGTTGCATTTTGTAATCTGTGGACTATCAGAGTGTTGATGAAACACAGAAATTGCATTGTGATTAAATACAACAGTCACCATGCGCACCTTCCTCCATGAGAGTAATGTCTCCAAGAGTTTACGCTTTGATCGTTCCCTGGAAGACCAGTAGTAATTTCCGATGAACATCAGGAGGCATTCTGTTATCTGTGGACTATCAGAGTGTTGATGAAACACAGAAAATGCATCGGGATTGAATACAACAGTCATCATGCGAACTTTCCTCCACGGGAGTAATGTCTCAAACAGTCTACGCTTTGATCGTTCCCTGGAAGACCACTAGTAGTTTCCGATGGACATCTGGTGGCACTCTGTAATCTGTGGACTATCAGAGTGTTGATGAAAAACAGAAATTGCATCGGGATTTAATACAACAGTCACCATGCGCATTTTCCTGCATTGGGAGTTATGTCTCAAACAGTCTACGCTTTGATCGTTCCCTGGTAGTCCAGTAGTAGTTTCCGATGCACATCTGGAGGCTTTCTGTAATCTGTGGACTATCAGAGTGTTGATGAAACACAGAAATTGCATCGGGATTGAATACAACAGTCACCATGCGCACCTTCCTCCATGGGAGTAATGTCTCCAAGAGTTTACGCTTTGATCGTTCCCTGGAAGACCAGTAGTAGTTTTCGATGCACATCTGGAGGCAGTCTGTAATCTGTGGACCGTCAGAGTGTTCCTGAAACACAGAAATTGCATCGGGATTGAATACAACAGTCACCATGCGCACCTTCTTCCATGGAAGTAATGTCTCAAAGAGTTTACGTTTTGATCGTTCCCTGGAAGACCAGTAGTAATTTCCAATGCACATCTGGAGGCATTTTGTAAAGTGTGGACTATCAGAGTTTTGACAAAACAAAGATATTGCATCGGGATTGAATACAACAGTCACCATGCGCACCTTCCTCCATGAGAGTAATTCTCAAACAGTCTACGTTTTGATCGTTCCCTGGAAAACCAGTAATAGTTTCCGATGCACATCTGGAGATATTATGTAATCTGTGGACTATCAGACTGTTGATGAAACACAGAAATTGCATCGGGATTGAATACAACAGTCACCATGCGCACTTTCCTGCATAGGGAGTAATATCTCAAACAGTCTAGGCTTTGATCGTTCCCTGGAAGACTAGTAGTAGTTTCCGATGGACATCTGGTGGCATTCTGTAATCTGTGGACTAGCAGAGTGTTGATGAAACACAGAAATGGCATCGGGATTTAATACAACAGTCACCATGCGCACTTTCCTCCATGGGAGTAACGTCTCAAACAGTCTACGATTTGATCGTTCCCTGCAAGACCAGTAGTAGTTTCCGATGCACATCTGGAGGCTTTCTGTAATCTGTGGACTAGCAGAGTGTTGATGAAACACAGAAATTGCATCAGGATTGAATACAACACTCACCAATCGCACTTTCCTCCATGGGAGTAATGTTTCAAACAGTCTACGCTTCGATCGTTCCCTGGACGACCAGTTGTAGTTTCCGATGCACATCTGGAGATATTCTGTAATCTGTGGACTATCAGACTGTTGATGAAACGCAGAAATTGCATCGGGATTGAATACAACAGTCACCCTGCGCACTTTCCTGCATTGGGAGTAATGTCTCAAACAGTCTACGCTTTGCTCGTGCCCTGGAAGACCAGTAGTAGTTTCCGATGCACATCTGGATGCATTGTGTAATCTGTGGACTATCAGAGTGTTGATGAAACACAGAAATTGAATCGGGATTGAATACAACAGTCACCATGCGCACTTTCCTCCATGGGAGTAATGTCTCAAACAGTCTACGCTTTGATCGTTCCCTGGAAGACCAGTAGTAGTTTCCGATGCACATCTGAAGGCATTCTGTAATCTGTGGACTATCAGACTGTTGATGAAACACAGAAATTGCATCGGGATTGAATACAACAGTCACCATGCACACTTTCCTCCATGGGAGTAATGTCTCAAACAGTCTACGATTTGATCGTTCCCTGGAAGACCAGTAGTAGTTTCCGATGAACATGTGGAGATATTATGTAAACTGTGGTCTATCAGAGTGTTGATGAAACACAGAAATTGCATCGGGATTGAATACAACAGTCACACTGCGCACTTTCCTGCATTGGGAGTAATGTCTCAAACAGTCTACGCTTTGATCGTTCCCTGGTAGACCAGTAGTAGTTTTCGATGCACATCTGGAGGCAGTCTGTAATCTGTGGACTGTCAGAGTGTCGATGAAACACAGAAATTGCGTCTGGATTGAATACAACAGTCACCATGCGCACCTTCCTCCATGGGAGTAATGTCTAAAAGAGTTTACGCTTTGATCGTTCCCTGAAAGACCAGTAGTAATTTCCGATGCACATCTGGAGGCATTTTGTAAAGTGTGGACTATCAGAGTTTTGATGAAACCAAGAAATTGCATCGGGATTGAATACAACAGTCACCATGCGCACTTTCCTCCATGGGAGTAATTCTCAAACAGTCTACGCTTTGATCATTCCCTGGAAGACAAGTAGTAGTTTGCGATGCACATCTGGATTCATTCTGTAATCTGTGGACTATCAGAGTGTTGATAAAACACAGAAATTGCATCGGGATTGAATACAACAGTCACCATGCGCACTTTCGTCCACGGGAGTAATATATCAAACAGTCTACGCTTTGATCGTTCCCTGGAAGACCAGTAGTAGTTTCCGATGGACATCTGGTGGAATTCTGTAATCTGTGGACTATCAGAGTGTTGATGAAACACAGAAATTGCATCGGGATTGAATACAACAGTCACCATGCGCACTTTCCTCCATGGGAGTAATGTCTCAAACAGTCTACGCTTTGATCGTTCCCTGGAAAACCAGTAATAGTTTCCGATGCACATCTGGAGATATTCTGTAATCTGTGGGCTATCAGACTTTTAATGAAAAACAGAAATTGCATCGGGATATAATACAACAATCACCAAGCGCACATTCCTGCATGGGAGTAATTCTCAAACAGTCTACGCTTTGATTGTGCCCTGGAAGACCAGTAGTAGTTTCCGATGAACATCTGGAGGCATTCTGTAATCTGTGGACTATCAGAGTGTTGAAGAAACACAGAATTTGCATCTGGATTGAATACAACAGTCACCATGCGTACTTTCCTCCATGGGAGTAATGTCTCAAACAGTCTAGGCTTTGATCATTCCCTCGAAAACCAGTAGTAGTTTCCGATGCACATCTGGTGGCACTCTGTAATCTGTGGACTATCAGAGTGTTGATGAAACACAGAAATTGCATCGGGATTTAATACAACAGTCACCATGCGCACTTTCCTCCATGGGAGTAATGTCTCAAACAGTCTACGCTTTGATCGTTCCCTGGAAGACCAGTAGTAGTTTCTGATGTACATATGGAGGCATTCTGTAACCTGTATACTATCAGACTGTTGATGAAACACAGAAATTGCATCCGGATTTAATACAACAGTCACCATGCGCACTTTCCTCCATGGGAGTAATGTCTCAAACAGTTTACGCTTTGATCGTTGCCTGGAAGACCAGTAGTAGTTTCCGATGCACATCTGGAGGCATTCTGTAATCTGTGGACTATCAGAGTGTTGATGAAACACAGATATTGCATCGGGATTGAATACAACAGTCACCATGCGCACTTTCCTGCATTGGGAGTTATGTCTCAAACAGTCTACGCTTTGATCGTTCCCTGGTAGTCCAGTAGTAGTTTCCGATGCACATCTGGAGGCATTCTGTAATCTGTGGACTATCAGAGTGTTGATAAAACACAGAAATTGCATCGGGATTGAATACAACAGTCACCATGCGCACTTTCGTCCACGGGAGTAATATATCAAACAGTCTACGCTTTGATCGTTCCCTGGAAGACCAGTAGTAGTTTCCGATGGACATCTGGTGGCATTCTGTAATCTGTGGACTATCAGAGTGTTGATGAAACACAGAAATTGCATCGGGATTGAATACAACAGTCACCATGCGCACTTTCCTCCATGGGAGTAATGTCTCAAACAGTCTACGCTTTGATCGTTCCCTGGAAAACCAGTAATAGTTTCCGATGCACATCTGGAGATATTCTGTAATCTGTGGGCTATCAGACTTTTAATGAAAAACAGAAATTGCATCGGGATATAATACAACAATCACCAAGCGCACATTCCTGCATGGGAGTAATTCTCAAACAGTCTACGCTTTGATTGTGCCCTGGAAGACCAGTAGTAGTTTCCGATGAACATCTGGAGGCATTCTGTAATCTGTGGACTATCAGAGTGTTGAAGAAACACAGAATTTGCATCTGGATTGAATACAACAGTCACCATGCGTACTTTCCTCCATGGGAGTAATGTCTCAAACAGTCTAGGCTTTGATCATTCCCTCGAAAACCAGTAGTAGTTTCCGATGCACATCTGGTGGCACTCTGTAATCTGTGGACTATCAGAGTGTTGATGAAACAGAGAAATTGCATCGGGATTTAATACAACAGTCACCATGCGCACTTTCCTCCATGGGAGTAATGTCTCAAACAGTCTACGCTTTGATCGTTCCCTGGAAGACCAGTAGTAGTTTCTGATGTACATATGGAGGCATTCTGTAACCTGTATACTATCAGACTGTTGATGAAACACAGAAATTGCATCCGGATTTAATACAACAGTCACCATGCGCACTTTCCTCCATGGGAGTAATGTCTCAAACAGTTTACGCTTTGATCGTTGCCTGGAAGACCAGTAGTAGTTTCCGATGCACATCTGGAGGCATTCTGTAATCTGTGGACTATCAGAGTGTTGATAAAACACAGAAATTGCATCGGGATTGAATACAACAGTCACCATGCGCACTTTCGTCCACGGGAGTAATATATCAAACAGTCTACGCTTTGATCGTTCCCTGGAAGACCAGTAGTAGTTTCCGATGGACATCTGGTGGCATTCTGTAATCTGTGGACTATCAGAGTGTTGATGAAACACAGAAATTGCATCGGGATTGAATACAACAGTCACCATGCGCACTTTCCTCCATGGGAGTAATGTCTCAAACAGTCTACGCTTTGATCGTTCCCTGGAAAACCAGTAATAGTTTCCGAAGCACATCTGGAGATATTCTGTAATCTGTGGGCTATCAGACTTTTAATGAAAAACAGAAATTGCATCGGGATATAATACAACAATCACCAAGCGCACATTCCTGCATGGGAGTAATTCTCAAACAGTCTACGCTTTGATTGTGCCCTGGAAGACCAGTAGTAGTTTCCGATGAACATCTGGAGGCATTCTGTAATCTGTGGACTATCAGAGTGTTGAAGAAACACAGAATTTGCATCTGGATTGAATACAACAGTCACCATGCGTACTTTCCTCCATGGGAGTAATGTCTCAAACAGTCTAGGCTTTGATCATTCCCTCGAAAACCAGTAGTAGTTTCCGATGCACATCTGGTGGCACTCTGTAATCTGTGGACTATCAGAGTGTTGATGAAACACAGAAATTGCATCGGGATTTAATACAACAGTCACCATGCGCACTTTCCTCCATGGGAGTAATGTCTCAAACAGTCTACGCTTTGATCGTTCCCTGGAAGACCAGTAGTAGTTTCTGATGTACATATGGAGGCATTCTGTAACCTGTATACTATCAGACTGTTGATGAAACACAGAAATTGCATCCGGATTTAATACAACAGTCACCATGCGCACTTTCCTCCATGGGAGTAATGTCTCAAACAGTTTACGCTTTGATCGTTGCCTGGAAGACCAGTAGTAGTTTCCGATGCACATCTGGAGGCATTCTGTAATCTGTGGACTATCAGAGTGTTGATGAAACACAGATATTGCATCGGGATTGAATACAACAGTCACCATGCGCACTTTCCTGCATTGGGAGTTATGTCTCAAACAGTCTACGCTTTGATCGTTCCCTGGTAGTCCAGTAGTAGTTTACGATGCACATCTGGAGGCATTCTGTAATCTGTGGACTATCAGAGTGTTGATAAAACACAGAAATTGCATCGGGATTGAATACAACAGTCACCATGCGCACTTTCGTCCACGGGAGTAATATATCAAACAGTCTACGCTTTGATCGTTCCCTGGAAGACCAGTAGTAGTTTCCGATGGACATCTGGTGGCATTCTGTAATCTGTGGACTATCAGAGTGTTGATGAAACACAGAAATTGCATCGGGATTGAATACAACAGTCACCATGCGCACTTTCCTCCATGGGAGTAATGTCTCAAACAGTCTACGCTTTGATCGTTCCCTGGAAAACCAGTAATAGTTTCCGATGCACATCTGGAGATATTCTGTAATCTGTGGGCTATCAGACTTTTAATGAAAAACAGAAATTGCATCGGGATATAATACAACAATCACCAAGCGCACATTCCTGCATGGGAGTAATTCTCAAACAGTCTACGCTTTGATTGTGCCCTGGAAGACCAGTAGTAGTTTCCGATGAACATCTGGAGGCATTCTGTAATCTGTGGACTATCAGAGTGTTGAAGAAACACAGAATTTGCATCTGGATTGAATACAACAGTCACCATACGTACTTTCCTCCATGGGAGTAATGTCTCAAACAGTCAAGGCTTTGATCATTCCCTCGAAAACCAGTAGTAGTTTCCGATGCACATCTGGTGGCACTCTGTAATCTGTGGACTATCAGAGTGTTGATGAAACACAGAAATTGCATCGGGATTTAATACAACAGTCACCATGCGCACTTTCCTCCATGGGAGTAATGTCTCAAACAGTCTACGCTTTGATCGTTCCCTGGAAGACCAGTAGTAGTTTCAGATGTACATATGGAGGCATTCTGTAACCTGTATACTATCAGACTGTTGATGAAACACAGAAATTGCATCCTAATTTAATACAACAGTCACCATGCGCACTTTCCTCCATGGGAGTAATGTCTCAAACAGTTTACGCTTTGATCGTTGCCTGGAAGACCAGTAGTAGTTTCCGATGCACATCTGGAGGCATTCTGTAATCTGTGGACTATCAGAGTGTTGATAAAACACAGAAATTGCATCGGGATTGAATACAACAGTCACCATGCGCACTTTCGTCCACGGGAGTAATATATCAAACAGTCTACGCTTTGATCGTTCCCTGGAAGACCAGTAGTAGTTTCCGATGGACATCTGGTGGCATTCTGTAATCCTTGGACTATCAGAGTGTTGATGAAACACAGAAATTGCATCGGGATTGAATACAACAGTCACCATGCGCACTTTCCTCCATGGGAGTAATGTCTCAAACAGTCTACGCTTTGATCGTTCCCTGGAAAACCAGTAATAGTTTCCGAAGCACATCTGGAGATATTCTGTAATCTGTGGGCTATCAGACTTTTAATGAAAAACAGAAATTGCATCGGGATATAATACAACAATCACCATGCGCACATTCCTGCATGGGAGTAATTCTCAAACAGTCTACGCTTTGATTGTGCCCTGGAAGACCAGTAGTAGTTTCCGATGAACATCTGGAGGCATTCTGTAATCTGTGGACTATCAGAGTGTTGAAGAAACACAGAATTTGCATCTGGATTGAATACAACAGTCACCATGCGTACTTTCCTCCATGGGAGTAATGTCTCAAACAGTCTAGGCTTTGATCATTCCCTCGAAAACCAGTAGTAGTTTCCGATGCACATCTGGTGGCACTCTGTAATCTGTGGACTATCAGAGTGTTGATGAAACACAGAATTTGCATCGGGATTTAATACAACAGTCACCATGCGCACTTTCCTCCATGGGAGTAATGTCTCAAACAGTTTACGCTTTGATCGTTGCCTGGAAGACCAGTAGTAGTTTCCGATGCACATCTGGAGGCATTCTGTAATCTGTGGACTATCAGAGTGTTGATGAAACACAGAAATTGCATCGGGATTGAATACAACAGTCACCATGCGCACTTTCCTGCATTGGGAGTTATGTCTCAAACCGTCTACGCTTTGATCGTTCCCTGGTAGTCCAGTAGTAGTTTCCGATGCACATCTGGAGGCTTTCTGTAATCTGTGGACTATCAGAGTGTTGATGAAACACAGAAATTGCATCGGTATTGAATACAACAGTCACCATGCGCACCATCCTCCATGGGAGTAATGTCTCCAAGAGTTTACGCTTTGATCGTTCCCTGGAAGACCAGTAGTAGTTTTCGATGCACATCTGGAGGCAGTCTGTAATCTGTGGACCGTCAGAGTGTTCCTGAAACACAGAAATAGCATCGGGATTGAATACAACAGTCACCATGCGCACCTTCCTCCATGGAAGTAATGTCTCAAAGAGTTTACGTTTTGATCGTTCCCTGGAAGACCAGTAGTAATTTCCAATGCACATCTGGAGGCATTTTGTAAAGTGTGGACTATCAGAGTTTTGACAAAACAAAGAAATTGCATCGGGATTGAATACAACAGTCACCATGCGCACCTTCCTCAATGAGAGTAATTCTCAAACAGTCTACGCTTTGATCGTTCCCTGGAAAACCAGTAATAGTTTCCGATGCACATCTGGAGATATTATGTAATCTGTGGACTATCAGACTGTTGATGAAACACAGAAATTGCATCGGGATTGAATACAACAGTCACCATGCGCACTTTCCTGCATAGGGAGTAATATCGCAAACAGTCTAGGCTTTGATCGTTCCCTGGATGACTAGTAGTAGTTTCTGATGGACATCTGGTGGCATTCTGTAATCTGTGGACTAGCAGAGTGTTGATGAAACACAGAAATGGCATCGGGATTTAATACAACAGTCACCATGCGCACTTTCCTCCATGGGAGTAACGTCTCAAACAGTCTACGATTTGATCGTTCCCTGCAAGACCAGTAGTAGTTTCCGATGCACATCTGGAGGCTTTCTGTAATCTGTGGACTATCAGACTGTTGATGAAACGCAGAAATTGCATCGGGATTGAATACAACAGTCACCCTGCGCACTTTCCTGCATTGGGAGTAATGTCTCAAACAGTCTACGCTTTGCTCGTGCCCTGGAAGACCAGTAGTAGTTTCCGATGCACATCTGGATGCATTGTGTAATCTGTGGACTATCAGAGTGTTGATGAAACACAGAAATTGAATCGGGATTGAATACAACAGTCACCATGCGCACTTTCCTCCATGGGAGTAATGTCTCAAACAGTCTACGCTTTGATCGTTCCCTGGAAGACCAGTAGTAGTTTCCGATGCACATCTGAAGGCATTCTGTAATCTGTGGACTATCAGACTGTTGATGAAACACATAAATTGCATCGGGATTGAAAACAACAGTCACCATGCACACTTTCCTCCATGGGAGTAATGTCTCTAACAGTCTACGCTTTGATCGTTCCCTGGAAGACCAGTAGTAGTTTCCGATGCACATCTGGAGATAATATGTAAACTGTGGTCTATCAGAGTGTTGATGAAACACAGAATTTGCATCGGGATTGAATACAACAGTCACCATGCGCACTTTCCTCCATGGGAGTAGTGTCTCAAACAGTCTACGCTTCGATCGTTCCCTGGTAGACCAGTAGTAGTTTCCGATGCACATCTGGAGGCTTTCTGTAATCCGCGGACTATCAGAGTGTTGATGAAACACAGAAATTGCATCGGGATTGAATACAACAGTCACCATGCGCACTTTCCTCCATGGGAGTAATGTCTCAAACAGTCTACGCTTTGATCGTTCCCTTTAAGACCAGTAGTAGTTTCCAATGCACATCTGGAGGCATTCTGGAACCTGTGGACTGTCAGACTGTTGATGAAACACAGAAATTGCATCGGGATTGAATACAACACTCACCATGCGCACTTTCCTCCATGGGAGTAATGTTTCAAAGAGTTTACGTTTTGATCGTTCCCTGGAAGACCAGTAGTAATTTCCAATGCACATCTGGAGGCATTTTGTAAAGTGTGGACTATCAGAGTTTTGACAAAACAAAGAAATTGCATCGGGATTGAATACAACAGTCACCATGCGCACCTTCCTCCATGAGGGTAATTCTCAAACAGTCTACGCTTTGATCGTTCCCTGGAAAACCAGTAATAGTTTCCGATGCACATCTGGAGATATTATGTAATCTGTGGACTATCAGACTGTTGATGAAACACAGATATTGCATCGGGATTGAATACAACAGTCACCATGCGCACTTTCCTGCATTGGGAGTAATGTCTCAAACAGTCTACGCTTTGATCGTTCCCTGGTAGACCAGTAGTAGTTTTCGATGCACATCTGGAGGCAGTCTGTAATCTGTGGACTGTCAGAGTGTCGATGAAACACAGAAATTGCATCTGGATTGAATACAACAGTCACCATGCGCACCTTCCTCCATGGGAGTAATGTCTAAAAGAGTTTACGCTTTGATCGTTCCCTGAAAGACCAGTAGTAATTTCCGATGCACATCTGGAGGCATTTTGTAAAGTGTGGACTATCAGAGTTTTGATGAAACAAAGAAATTGCATCGGGATTGAATACAACAGTCACCATGCGCACTTTCCTCCATGGGAGTAATTCTCAAACAGTCTACGCTTTGATCATTCCCTGGAAGACCAGTAGTAGTTTGCGATGCACATCTGGATGCATTCTGTAATCTGTGGACTATCAGAGTGTTGATAAAACACAGAAATTGCATCGGGATTGAATACAACAGTCACCATGCGCACTTTCGTCCACGGGAGTAATATATCAAACAGTCAACGCTTTGATCGTTCCCTGGAAGACCAGTAGTAGTTTCCGATGGACATCTGGTGGCATTCTGTAATCTGTGGACTATCAGAGTGTTGATGAAACACAGAAATTGCATCGGGATTGAATACAACAGTCACCATGCGCACTTTCCTCCATGGGAGTAATGTCTCAAACAGTCTACGCTTTGATCGTTCCCTGGAAAAGCAGTAATAGTTTCCGATGCACATCTGGAGATATTCTGTAATCTGTGGGCTATCAGACTTTTAATGAAAAACAGAAATTGCATCGGGATATAATACAACAGTCACCAAGCGCACATTCCTGCATGGGAGTAATTCTCAAACAGTCTACGCTTTGATTGTGCCCTGGAAGACCAGTAGTAGTTTCCGATGAACATCTGGAGGCATTCTGTAATCTGTGGACTATCAGAGTGTTGAAGAAACACAGAATTTGCATCTGGATTGAATACAACAGTCACCATGCGTACTTTCCTCCATGGGAGTAATGTCTCAAACAGTCTAGGCTTTGATCATTCCCTCGAAAACCAGTAGTAGTTTCCGATGCACATCTGGTGGCACTCTGTAATCTGTGGACTATCAGAGTGTTGATGAAACACAGAAATTGCATCGGGATTTAATACAACAGTCACCATGCGCACTTTCCTCCATGGGAGTAATGTCTCAAACAGTCTACGCTTTGATCGTTCCCTGGAAGACCAGTAGTAGTTTCTGATGTACATATGGAGGCATTCTGTAACCTGTGGACTATCAGACTGTTGATGAAACACAGAAATTGCATCGGGATTGAATACAACAGTCACCATGCGCACTTTCCTCCATGGGAGTAGTGTCTCAAACAGTCTACGCTTCGATCGTTCCCTGGTAGACCAGTAGTAGTTTCCGATGCACATCTGGAGGCTTTCTGTAATCCGCGGACTATCAGAGTGTTGATGAAACACAGAAATTGCATCGGGATTGAATACAACAGTCACCATGCGCACTTTCCTCCATGGGAGTAATGTCTCAAACAGTCTACGCTTTGATCGTTCCCTTTAAGACCAGTAGTAGTTTCCGATGCACATCTGGAGGCATTCTGGAACCTGTGGACTGTCAGACTGTTGATGAAACACAGAAATTGCATCGGGATTGAATACAACACTCACCATGCGCACTTTCCTCCATGGGAGTAATGTTTCAAAGAGTTTACGTTTTGATCGTTCCCTGGAAGACCAGTAGTAATTTCCAATGCACATCTGGAAGCATTTTGTAAAGTGTGGACTATCAGAGTTTTGACAAAACAAAGAAATTGCATCGGGATTGAATACAACAGTCACCATGCGCACCTTCCTCCATGAGAGTAATTCTCAAACAGTCTACGCTTTGATCGTTCCCTGGAAAACCAGTAATAGTTTCCGATGCACATCTGGAGATATTATGTAATCTGTGGACTATCAGACTGTTGATGAAACACAGATATTGCATCGGGATTGAATACAACAGTCACCATGCGCACTTTCCTGCATAGGGAGTAATATCTCAAACAGTCTAGGCTTTGATCGTTCCCTGGAAGACTAGTAGTAGTTTCCGATGGACATCTGGTGGCATTCTGTAATCTGTGGACTAGCAGAGTGTTGATGAAACACAGAAATGGCATCGGGATTTAATACAACAGTCACCATGCGCACTTTCCTCCATGGGAGTAACGTCTCAAACAGTCTACGATTTGATCGTTCCCTGCAAGACCAGTAGTAGTTTCCGATGCACATCTGGAGGCTTTCTGTAATCTGTGGACTATCAGAGTGTTGATGAAACACAGAAATTGCATCAGGATTGAATACAACACTCACCAATCGCACTTTCCTCCGTGGGAGTAATGTTTCAAACAGTCTACGCTTCGATCATTCCCTGGACGACCAGTTGTAGTTTCCGATGCACATCTGGAGATATTCTGTAATCTGTGGACTATCAGACTGTTGATGAAACGCAGAAATTGCATCGGGATTGAATACAACAGTCACCCTGCGCACTTTCCTGCATTGGGAGTAATGTCTCAAACAGTCTACGCATTGCTCGTGCCCTGGAAGACCAGTAGTAGTTTCCGATGCACATCTGGATGCATTGTGTAATCTGTGGACTATCAGAGTGTTGATGAAACACAGAAATTGAATCGGGATTGAATACAACAGTCACCATGCGCACTTTCCACCATGGGAGTAATGTCTCAAACAGTCTACGCTTTGATCGTTCCCTGGAAGACCAGTAGTTGTTTCCGATGCACATCTGAAGGCATTCTGTAATCTGTGGACTATCACACTGTTGACGAAACACAGAAATTGCATCGGGATTGAATACAACAGTCACCATGCACACTTTCCTCCATGGGAGTAATGTCTCAAACAGTCTACGCTTTGATCGTTCCCTGGTAGACCAGTAGTAGTTTTCGATGCACATCTGGAGGCAGTCTGTAATCTGTGGACTGTCAGAGTGTTGATGAAACACAGACATTGCATCTGGATTGAATACAACAGTCACCATGCGCACCTTCCTCCATGGGAGTAATGTCTAAAAGAGTTTACGCTTTGATCGTTCCCTGAAAGACCAGTAGTAATTTCCGATGCACATCTGGAGGCATTTTGTAAAGTGTGGACTATCAGAGTTTTGATGAAACAAAGAAATTGCATCGGGATTGAATACAACAGTCACCATGCGCACTTTCCTCCATGGGAGTAATTCTCAAACAGTCTACGCTTTGATCATTCCCTGGAAGACCAGTAGTAGTTTGCGATGCACATCTGGAGGCATTCTGTAATCTGTGGACTATCAGAGTGTTGATAAAACACAGAAATTGCATAGGGATTGAATACAACAGTCACCATGCGCACTTTCGTCCACGGGAGTAATATATCAAACAGTCTACGCTTTGATCGTTCCCTGGAAGACCAGTAGTAGTTTCCGATGGACATCTGGTGGCATTCTGTAATCTGTGGACTATCAGAGTGTTGATGAAACACAGAAATTGCATCGGGATTGAATACAACAGTCACCATGCGCACTTTCCTCCATGGGAGTAATGTCTCAAACAGTCTACGCTTTGATCGTTCCCTGGAAAACCAGTAATAGTTTCCGATGCACATCTGGAGATATTCTGTAATCTGTGGGCTATCAGACTTTTAATGGAAAACAGAAATTGCATCGGGATATAATACAACAGTCACCAAGCGCACATTCCTGCATGGGAGTAATTCTCAAACAGTCTACGCTTTGATTGTGCCCTGGAAGACCAGTAGTAGTTTCCGATGCACATCTGGATGCATTGTGTAATCTGTGGACTATCAGAGTGTTGAAGAAACACAGAATTTGCATCTGGATTGAATACAACAGTCACCATGCGTACTTTCCTCCATGGGAGTAATGTCTCAAACAGTCTAGGCTTTGATCATTCCCTCGAAAACCAGTAGTAGTTTCCGATGCACATCTGGTGGCACTCTGTAATCTGTGGACTATCAGAGTGTTGATGAAACACAGAAATTGCATCGGGATTGAATACAACAGTCACCATGCGCACTTTACTCCATGGGAGTAGTGTCTCAAACAGTCTACGCTTTGATCTTTCCCTGGTAGACCAGTAGTAGTTTCCGATGCACATCTGGAGGCTTTCTGTAATCTGTGGACTATCAGAGTGTTGATGAAACACAGAAATTGCATCGGGATTGAATACAACAGTCACCATGCGCACTTTCCTCCATGGGAGTAATGTCTCAAACTGTCTACGCTTTGATCGTTCCCTTTAAGACCAGTAGTAGTTTCCGATGCACATCTGGAGGCATTGTGGAACCTGTGGACTGTCAGACTGTTGATGAAACACACAAATTGCATCGGGATAGAATACAACAGTCACCATGCGCACTTTCCTCCATGGGAGTAGTGTCTCAAACAGTCTACGCTTTGATCGTTCCCTGGAAGACCAGTAGTAGTTTCCGATGCACATCTGGAGATATTCTGTAACCTGTGGACTATCAGAGTGATGATGAAACACAGAAATTGCATCGGGATTGAATACAACATTCACCAGGCGCACTTTCCTGCATTGGGAGTAATGTCTCAAACAGTCTACGCTTTGATCGTGCCCTGGAAGACCTGTAGTAGTTTCAGATGCACATCTGGAGCCATTGTGTAATTTGTGGACTATCAGAGTGTTGATGAAACACAGAAATTTCTTCGGGATTGAATACAACAGTAACCATGCGCACTTTCCTCCACGGGAGTAATGTCTCCAACATTCTACGCTTTGATCGTTCCCTGGAAGACCAGAACTAGTTTACGATGCACATCTGGAGGCATTCTGTTATCTGTGGACTATCAGAGTGTTGCTGAAACACAGAAATTGCATCGGGATTGAATACGACAGTCACCATGCGCACTTTCCTCGATGGGAGTAAGGTCTCAAACAGTCTACGCTTTGATCGTTCCCTGGAAGACCAGTAGTAGTTTCCGATGCACATCTGGAGGCATTCTGTAATCTGTGGTCTATCAGAGTGTTGATGAAACACAGAAATTGCATCGGGATTGAATATAACAGTCACCATGCGCACTTTCCTCCATGGGAGTAAGGTCTCAAACAGTCTACGCTTTGATCGTTCCCTGGAAGACCAGTAGTAGTTTCCGATGCACATCTGGAGGCATTCTGTAATCTGTGGACTATCAGAGTGTTGGTGAAACAAAGAAATTGCATCGGGATTGAATACAACAGTCACCATGCGCACATTCCTCCATGGGAGTAGTGTCTCAAACAGTCTACGCTTTGATCGTTCCCTGGTAGACCAGTAGTAGTTTCCGATGCACATCTGGAGGCTTTCTGTAATCTGTGGACTATCAGAGTGTTGATGAAACACAGAAATTGCATCGGGATTGAATACAACAGTCACCATGCGCACCTTCCTCCATGGGAGTAATGTCTCCAAGAGTTTACGCTTTGATCGTTCCCTGGAAGACCAGTAGTAGTTTTCGATGCACATCTGGAGGCAGTCTGTAATCTGTGGACTGTCAGAGTGTTGATGAAACACAGAAATTGCATCGGGATTGAATACAACAGTCACCATGCGCACCTTCCTCCATGGGAGTAATGTCTCAAAGAGTTTACGCTTTGATCGTTCCCTGGAAGACCAGTAGTAATTTCCGATGCACATCTGGAGGCATTTTGTAAAGTGTGGACTATCAGAATTTTGATGAAACAAAGAAATTGCATCGGGATTGAATACAACAGTCTCCATGCGCACTTTCCTCCATGGGAGTAATTCTCAAACAGTCTACGCTTTGATCCTTCCCTGGAAGACCAGTAGTAGTTTGCGATGCACATCTGGAGGCATTCTGTAATCTGTGGACTATCAGAGTGTTGATAAAACACAGAAATTGCATCGGGATTGAATACAACAGTCACCATGCGCACTTTCGTCCACGGGAGTAATATATCAAACAGTCAACGCTTTGATCGTTCCCTGGAAGACCAGTAGTAGTTTCCGATGGACATCTGGTGGCATTCTGTAATCTGTGGACTATCAGAGTGTTGATGATACACAGAAATTGCATCGGGATTGAATACAACAGTCACCATGCGCACTTTCCTCCATGGGAGTAATGTCTCAAACAGTCTACGCTTTGATCGTTCCCTGGAAAACCATTAATAGTTTCCGATGCACATCTGGAGATATTCTGTAATCTGTGGGCTATCAGACTTTTAATGAAAAACAGAAATTGCATCGGGATATAATACAACAGTCACCAAGCGCACATTCCTGCATGGGAGTAATTCTCAAACAGTCTACGCTTTGATTGTGCCCTGGAAGACCAGTAGTAGTTTCCGATGAACATCTGGAGGCATTCTGTAATCTGTGGACTATCAGAGTGTTGAAGAAACACAGAATTTGCATCTGGATTGAATACAACAGTCACCATGCGTACTTTCCTCCATGGGAGTAATGTCTCAAACAGTCTAGGCTTTGATCATTCCCTCGAAAACCAGTAGTAGTTTCCGATGCACATCTGGTGGCACTCTGTAATCTGTGGACTATCAGAGTGTTGATGAAACACAGAAATTGCATCGGGATTTAATACAACAGTCACCATGCGCACTTTACTCCATGGGAGTAGTGTCTCAAACAGTCTACGCTTTGATCTTTCCCTGGTAGACCAGTAGTAGTTTCCGATGCACATCTGGAGGCTTTCTGTAATCTGTGGACTATCAGAGTGTTGATGAAACACAGAAATTGCATCGGGATTGAATACAACAGTCACCATGCGCACTTTCCTCCATTGCAGTAATGTCTCAAACTGTCTACGCTTTGATCGTTCCCTTTAAGACCAGTAGTAGTTTCCGATGCACATCTGGAGGCATTGTGGAACCTGTGGACTGTCAGACTGTTGATGAAACACAGAAATTGCATCGGGATAGAATACAACAGTCACCATGCGCACTTTCCTCCATGGGAGTAGTGTCTCAAACAGTCTACGCTTTGATCGTTCCCTGGAAGACCAGTAGTAGTTTCCGATGCACATCTGGAGATATTCTGTAACCTGTGGACTATCAGAGTGATGATGAAACACAGAAATTGCATCGGGATTGAATACAACATTCACCAGGCGCACTTTCCTGCATTGGGAGTAATGTCTCAAACAGTCTACGCTTTGATCGTGCCCTGGAAGACCTGTAGTAGTTTCAGATGCACATCTCGAGCCATTGTGTAATTTGTGGACTATCAGAGTGTTGATGAAACACAGAAATTTCTTCGGGATTGAATACAACAGTAACCATGCGCACTTTCCTCCACGGGAGTAATGTCTCCAACAGTCTACGCTTTGATCGTTCCCTGGAAGACCAGCAGTAGTTTCCGATGCACATCTGGAGGCATTCTGTAATCTGTGGACTATCAGAGTGTTGGTGAAACAAAGAAATTGCATCGGGATTGAATACAACAGTCACCATGCGCACATTCCTCCATGGGAGTAGTGTCTCAAACAGTCTACGCTTTGATCGTTCCCTGGTAGACCAGTAGTAGTTTCCGATGCACATCTGGAGGCTTTCTGTAATCTGTGGACTATCAGAGTGTTGATGAAACACAGAAATTGCATCGGGATTGAATACAACAGTCACCATGCGCACCTTCCTCCATGGGAGTAATGTCTCCAAGAGTTTACGCTTTGATCGTTCCCTGGAAGACCAGTAGTAGTTTTCGATGCACATCTAGAGGCAGTCTGTAATCTGTGGACTGTCAGAGTGTTGATGAAACACAGAAATTGCATCGGGATTGAATACAACAGTCACCATGCGCACCTTCCTCCATGGGAGTAATGTCTCAAAGAGTTTACGCTTTGATCGTTCCCTGGAAGACCAGTAGTAATTTCCGATGCACATCTGGAGGCATTTTGTAAAGTGTGGACTATCAGAATTTTGATGAAACAAAGAAATTGCATCGGGATTGAATACAACAGTCTCCATGCGCACTTTCCTCCATGGGAGTAATTCTCAAACACTCTACGCTTTGATCATTCCCTGGAAGACCAGTAGTAGTTTGCGATGCACATCTGGAGGCATTCTGTAATCTGTGGACTATCAGAGTGTTGATAAAACACAGAAATTGCATCGGGATTGAATACAACAGTCACCATGCGCACTTTCGTCCACGGGAGTAATATATCAAACAGTCAACGCTTTGATCGTTCCCTGGAAGACCAGTAGTAGTTTCCGATGGACATCTGGTGGCATTCTGTAATCTGTGGACTATCAGAGTGTTGATGAAACACAGAAATTGCATCGGGATTGAATACAACAGTCACCATGCGCACTTTCCTCCATGGGAGTAATGTCTCAAACAGTCTACGCTTTGATCGTTCCCTGGAAAACCAGTAATAGTTTCCGATGCACATCTGGAGGCATTTTGTAAAGTGTGGACTATCAGAATTTTGATGAAACAAAGAAATTGCATCGGGATTGAATACAACAGTCTCCATGCGCACTTTCCTCCATGGGAGTAATGTCTCAAACAGTCTAGGCTTTGATCATTCCCTCGAAAACCAGTAGTAGTTTCCGATGCACATCTGGTGGCACTCTGTAATCTGTGGACTATCAGAGTGTTGATGAAACACAGAAATTGCATCGGGATTTAATACAACAGTCACCATGCGCACTTTCCTCCATGGGAGTAATGTCTCAAACAGTCTACGCTTTGATCGTTCCCTGGAAGACCAGTAGTAGTTTCTGATGTACATATGGAGGCATTCAGTAACCTGTGGACTATCAGACTGTTGATGAAACACAGAAATTGCATCGGGATTGAATACAACAGTCACCATGCGCACTTTCCTCCATGGGAGTAGTGTCTCAAACAGTCTACGCTTCGATCGTTCCCTGGTAGACCAGTAGTAGTTTCCGATGCACATCTGGAGACTTTCTGTAATCCGCGGACTATCAGAGTGTTGATGAAACACAGAAATTGCATCGGGATTGAATACAACAGTCACCATGCGCACTTTCCTCCATGGGAGTAATGTCTCAAACAGTCTACGCTTTGATCGTTCCCTTTAAGACCAGTAGTAGTTTCCGATGCACATCTGGAGGCATTCTGGAACCTGTGGACTGTCAGACTGTTGATGAAACACAGAAATTGCATCGGGATTGAATACAACACTCACCATGCGCACTTTCCTCCATGGGAGTAATGTTTCAAAGAGTTTACGTTTTGATCGTTCCCTGGAAGACCAGTAGTAATTTCCAATGCACATCTGGAGGCATTTTGTAAAGTGTGGACTATCAGAGTTTTGACAAAACAAAGAAATTGCATCGGGATTGAATACAACAGTCACCATGCGCACCTTCCTCCATGAGAGTAATTCTCAAACAGTCTACGCTTTGATCGTTCCCTGGAAAACCAGTAATAGTTTCCGATGCACATCTGGAGATATTATGTAATCTGTGGACTATCAGACTGTTGATGAAACACAGAAATTGCATCGGGATTGAATACAACAGTCACCATGCGCACTTTCCTGCATAGGGAGTAATATCTCAAACAGTCTAGGCTTTGATCGTTCCCTGGAAGACTAGTAGTAGTTTCCGATGGACATCTGGTGGCATTCTGTAATCTGTGGACTAGCAGAGTGTTGATGAAACACAGAAATGGCATCGGGATTTAATACAACAGTCACCATGCGCACTTTCCTCCATGGGAGTAACGTCTCAAACAGTCTACGATTTGATCGTTCCCTGCAAGACCAGTAGTAGTTTCCGATGCACATCTGGAGGCTTTCTGTAATCTGTGGACTATCAGAGTGTTGATGAAACACAGAAATTGCATCAGGATTGAATACAACACTCACCAATCGCACTTTCCTCCGTGGGAGTAAAGTTTCAAACAGTCTACGCTTCGATCGTTCCGTGGACGACCAGTTGTAGTTTCCGATGCACATCTGGAGATATTCTGTAATCTGTGGACTATCAGACTGTTGATGAAACGCAGAAATTGCATCGGGATTGAATACAACAGTCACCCTGCGCACTTTCCTGCATTGGGAGTAATGTCTCAAACAGTCTACGCATTGCTCGTGCCCTGGAAGACCAGTAGTAGTTTCCGATGCACATCTGGATGCATTGTGTAATCTGTGGACTATCAGAGTGTTGATAAAACACAGAAATTGAATCGGGATTGAATACAACAGTCACCATGCGCACTTTCCACCATGGGAGTAATGTCTCAAACAGTCTACGCTTTGATCGTTCCCTGGAAGACCAGTAGTAGTTTCCGATGCACATCTGAAGGCATTCTGTAATCTGTGGACTATCACACTGTTGACGAAACACAGAAATTGCATCGGGATTGAATACAACAGTCACCATGCACACTTTCCTCCATGGGAGTAATGTCTCAAACAGTATACGCTTTGATCGTTCCCTGGTAGACCAGTAGTAGTTTTCGATGCACATCTGGAGGCAGTCTGTAATCTGTGGACTGTCAGAGTGTTGATGAAACACAGACATTGCATCAGGATTGAATACAACAGTCACCATGCGCACCTTCCTCCATGGAAGTAATGTCTAAAAGAGTTTACGCTTTGATCGTTCCCTGAAAGACCAGTAGTAATTTCCGATGCACATCTGGAGGCATTTTGTAAAGTGTGGACTATCAGAGTTTTGATGAAACAAAGAAATTGCATCGGGATTGAATACAACAGTCACCATGCGCACTTTCCTCCATGGGAGTAATTCTCAAACAGTCTACGCTTTGATCATTCCCTGGAAGACCAGTAGTAGTTTGCGATGCACATCTGGAGGCATTCTGTAATCTGTGGACTATCAGAGTGTGGATAAAACACAGAAATTGCATCGGGATTGAATACAACAGTCACCATGCGCACTTTCGTCCACGGGAGTAATATATCAAACAGTCTACGCTTTGAACGTTCCCTGGAAGACCAGTAGTAGTTTCCGATGGACATCTGGTGGCATTCTGTAATCTGTGGACTATCAGAGTGTTGATGAAACACAGAAATTGCATCGGGATTGAATACAACAGTCACCATGCGCACTTTCCTCCATGGGAGTAATGTCTCAAACAGTCTACGCTTTGATCGTTCCCTGGAAAACCAGTAATAGTTTCCGATGCACATCTGGAGATATTCTGTAATCTGTGGGCTATCAGACTTTTAATGGAAAACAGAAATTGCATTGGGATATAATACAACAGTCACCAAGCGCACATTCCTGCATGGGAGTAATTCTCAAACAGTCTACGCTTTGATTGTGCCCTGGAAGACCAGTAGTAGTTTCCGATGAACATCTGGAGGCATTCTGTAATCTGTGGACTATCAGAGTGTTGAAGAAACACAGAATTTGCATCTGGATTGAATACAACAGTCACCATGCGTACTTTCCTCCATGGGAGTAATGTCTCAAACAGTCTAGGCTTTGATCATTCCCTCGAAAACCAGTAGTAGTTTCCGATGCACATCTGGTGGCACTCTGTAATCTGTGGACTATCAGAGTGTTGATGAAACACAGAAATTGCATCGGGATTGAATACAACAGTCACCATGCGCACTTTCCTCCGTGGGAGTAATGTCTCAAACAGTCTACGCTTTGATCGTTCCCTGGAAGACCAGTAGTAGTTTCTGATGTACATATGGAGGCATTCTGTAACTTGTGGACTATCAGACTGTTGATGAAACACAGAAATTGCATCGGGATTGAATACAACAGTCACCATGCGCACTTTACTCCATGGGAGTAGTGTCTCAAACAGTCTACGCTTTGATCTTTCCCTGGTAGACCAGTAGTAGTTTCCGATGCACATCTGGAGGCTTTCTGTAATCTGTGGACTATCAGAGTGTTGATGAAACACAGAAATTGCATCGGGATTGAATACAACAGTCACCATGCGCACTTTCCTCCATGGGAGTAATGTCTCAAACTGTCTACGCTTTGATCGTTCCCTTTAAGACCAGTAGTAGTTTCCGATGCACATCTGGAGGCATTGTGGAACCTGTGGACTGTCAGACTGTTGATGAAACACAGAAATTGCATCGGGATAGAATACAACAGTCACCATGCGCACTTTCCTCCATGGGAGTAGTGTCTCAAACAGTCTACGCTTTGATCGTTCCCTGGAAGACCAGTAGTAGTTTCCGATGCACATCTGGAGATATTCTGTAACCTGTGGACTATCAGAGTGATGATGAAACACAGAAATTGCATCGGGATTGAATACAACATTCACCAGGCGCACTTTCCTGCATTGGGAGTAATGTCTCAAACAGTCTACGCTTTGATCGTGCCCTGGAAGACCTGTAGTAGTTTCAGATGCACATCTGGAGCCATTGTGTAATTTGTGGACTATCAGAGTGTTGATGAAACACAGAAATTTCTTCGGGATTGAATACAACAGTAACCATGCGCACTTTCCTCCACGGGAGTAATGTCTCCAACAGTCTACGCTTTGATCGTTCCCTGGAAGACCAGCAGTAGTTTCCGACGCACATCTGGAGGCATTCTGTAATCTGTGGACTATCAGAGTGTTGGTGAAACAAAGAAATTGCATCGGGATTGAATACAACAGTCACCATGCGCACATTCCTGCATGGGAGTAGTGTCTCAAACAGTCTACGCTTTGATCGTTCCCTGGTAGACCAGTAGTAGTTTCCGATGCACATCTGGAGGCTTTCTGTAATCTGTGGACTATCAGAGTGTTGATGAAACACAGAAATTGCATCGGGATTGAATACAACAGTCACCATGCGCACCTTCCTCCATGGGAGTAATGTCTCCAAGAGTTTACGCTTTGATCGTTCCCTGGAAGACCAGTAGTAGTTTTCGATGCACATCTGGAGGCAGTCTGTAATCTGTGGACTGTCAGAGTGTTGATGAAACACAGAAATTGCATCGGGATTGAATACAACAGTCACCATGCGCACCTTCCTCCATGGGAGTAATGTCTCAAAGAGTTTACGCTTTGATCGTTCCCTGGAAGACCAGTGGTAATTTCCGATGCACATCTGGAGGCATTTTGTAAAGTGTGGACTATCAGAATTTTGATGAAACAAAGAAATTGCATCGGGATTGAATACAACAGTCTCCATGCGCACTTTCCTCCATGGGAGTTATTCTCAAACAGTCTACGCTTTCATCATTCAATGGAAGATCAGTAGTAGTTTGCGATGCACATCTGGAGGCATTCTGTAATCTGTGGTTTGTCAGAGTGTTGATGAAACACAGAAATAGCTTCGGGATTGAATACAACAGTCACCATGCACACTTTCCTCCACGGGATTAATGTCTCACACACTCTTTGATCGTTCCCTGGAAGACCAGTAGTAGTTTCCGATGGACATCTGGTGGCACTATGTAATCTGTGGACTATCAGAGTGATGATGAAACACAGAAATTGCATCGGTATTTAATACAACAGTCACCATGCGCACTTTCCTCCATGGGAGTAATGTCTCAAACAGTCTACGCTTTGATCGTTCCCTTTAAGACCAGTAGTAGTTTAAGATGCACATCTGGAGGCATTCTGTAACCTGTGGACTGTCAGACTGTTGATGAAACACAGAAATTGCATCGGGATTGAATACAACAGTCACCATGCGCACTTTCCTCCATGGGAGTAGTGTCTCAAACAGTCTACGCTTTGATCGTTCCCTGGAAGACCAGTAGTAGTTTCCGATGCACATCTGGAGATATTCTGTAATCTGTGGACTATCAGAGTGATGATGAAACACAGAAATTGCATCGGGATTGAATACAACATTCACCAGGCGCACTTTCCTGCATTGGGAGTAATGTCTCAAACAGTCTACGGTTTGATCGTGCCCTGGAAGTCCTGTAGTAGTTTCAGATGCACATCTTGAGCCATTGTGTAATTTGTGGACTATCAGAGTGTTGGTGAAACACAGAAATTGCATCGGGATTGAATACAACAGTCTCCATGCGCTCTTTCCTCCACGGGAGTAATGTCTCAAACAGTCTACGCTTTGATCGTTCCCTGGAAGACCAGTAGTAGTTTCCGATGGACATCTGGTGGCATTCTGTAATCTGTGGACTATCAGAGTGTTGATGAAACACAGAAATTGCATGGGGATTGAATACGACAGTCACCATGCGCACTTTCCTCCATGGGAGTAATGTCTCTAACAGTCTACGCTTTCATCGTTACCTGCAAGACCAGTAGTACTTTTGATGCACATCTGGAGGCATTCTGTAAACTGTGGTCTATCAGAGTGTTGATGAAACACAGAAATTGCATCGGGATTGAATACAACAGTCACCATACACACTTTCCTCCATGGGAGTAAGGTCTCAAACGGACTACGCTTTGATCGTTCCCTGGAAGACCAGTAGTAGTTTCCGATGCACATCTGGATGCATTCTGTAATCTGTGGTCTATCAGAGTGTTGATGAAACACAGAAATTGCATCGGGATTGAATACAAAAGTCACCATTCGCACTTTCCTCCATGGGAGTAAGGTCTCAAACAGTCTACGCTTTGATCGTCCCCTGGAAGACCAGTAGTAGTTTCCGATTCACATCTGGAGGCATTCTGTAATTTGTGGACTATCAGAGTGTTGATGAAACACAGAAATTGCATCGGGATTGAATACAACAGTCACCATGCGCACTTTCCTCCATGGGAGTAGTGTCCAAACAGTCTACGTCTTGATCGTCCCTTGGATGACCATAAGTAGTTTCCGATGCACATATGGAGGCATTCTGAAATCTGTGGACTAACTGAGTGTTGATGAAACACAGGAATTGCATCGGGATTGAATAAAACAGTCACCATGCGCACTTTCCTCCTTTGGAGTATTGTCTCAAACAGTCTACGCTTTGATCGTTCACAGGAAAATGAGTAGTAGTTTCCGATGAACATCTGGAGGCATTCTGTAATCTGTGGACTATCAGAGTGTTGATGAAACACTGAAATTGCATCGGGATTGAATACAACAGTCACCATGCGCACCTTCCTCCACGGGAGTAATGTCTCAAACAGTCTACGCTTTGATCGTTCCCTGGAAGACCAGTAGTAGTTTCCGATGGACAACTGGTCTCATTCCGTAATCTGTGGACTATCAGAGTGTTGATGAAATACAGAAATTGCATCGGGATTGAATACATCACTCACCATGCGCACTTTCCTCCATGGGAGTAATGTCTCTAACAGTCTACGTTTTGATCGTTCCCTGCAAGACCAGTAGTAGTTTCCGAAGCGCATCTGGAGGCTTTCTGTAGTCTGTGGACTATCAGAGTGTTGATGAAACACAGAAATTGCATCAGGGTTGAATACAACAGTCACCATGCGCACTTTCCTCCACGGGAGTAATGTCTCAAGCAGTCTACACTTTGATCGTTCCCTGGAAGACCAGTAGAAGTTTCCGATGGAATTCTGGTGGCATTCTGTAAGCTATGGACTATCAGAATGTTGATGAAACACAGAAATTGCATCGGGATTGAATACAACAGTCACCATGCGCACTTTCCTCCATGGGAGTAATGTCTCAAACATTCTACCCTTTGATAGTTCCCTGGAAGACCAGTAGTAGTTTCCGATGCTCATCTGGAGATATTCTGTAATCTGTGGACTATCAGACTGTTGATGAAACACAGTAATTGCATCGGGATTGAATACAACAGTCACCATGCGCTCTTTCCTGCATTGAGAGTAATGTCTCAGACAGTCTACGCTTTGATCGTGCCCTGGAAGACGAGTAGTAGTTTCCGATGAACATCTGGAGGCATTCTGTAATCTGTGGACAATCAGAGTGTTGATGAAACACAGAAATTGAATCGGGACTGAATACAACAGTCACCATGTTCACTTCCCTCCATGGGTGTAATTCTCAAAGAGTATACGCTTTGATCGTTCACTGGAAGACCAGTAGTAGTTTCCGATGCACATCTGGTGGCATTCTGTAATCTGTGGACTACCAGAGTGTTGATGAAACACAGAAATTGCATCGGGATTGAACACAACAGTCACCATGCGCACTTTCCTCCACGGGAGGTATGTCTCAAACAGTCTACGCTTTGATCGTTCCCTGGAAGACCAGTAGTAGTTTCCGATGCACATCTGGAGGCATTATGTAATCTGTGGACTATCAGAGTGTTGATGAAACAACAGAAATTGCATCGGGATTGAATACAACACGCACCATGCGAACTTTCCTCCATGGGAGTAATGTCTCTAACAATCTACGCTTTGATCGTTCCCTGCAAGACCAGTAGTAGTTTCCGATGCACATCTGGAGGCTTTCTGTAATCTGTGGACTATCAGAGTGTTGATGAAACACAGAAATTGCATCGGGATTGAATACAACAGTCACCATGCGCACTTTCCTCCATGGGAGTAATGTCTCTAACAGTCTACGCTTTCATCGTTACCTGCAAGACCAGTAGTACTTTTGATGCACATCTGGAGGCATTCTGTAAACTGTGGTCTATCAGAGTGTTGATGAAACACAGAAATTGCATCGGGATTGAATACAACAGTCACCATACACACTTTCCTCCATGGGAGTAAGGTCTCAAACAGACTACGCTTTGATCGTTCCCTGGAAGACCAGTAGTAGTTTCCGATGCACATCTGGATGCATTCTGTAATCTGTGGTCTATCAGAGTGTTGATGAAACACAGAAATTGCATCGGGATTGAATACAACAGTCACCATTCGCACTTTCCTCCATGGGAGTAAGGTCTCAAACAGTCTACGCTTTGATCGTCCCCTGGAAGACCAGTAGTAGTTTCCGATTCACATCTGGAGGCATTCTGTAATTTGTGGACTATCAGAGTGTTGATGAAACACAGAAATTGCATCGGGATTGAATACAACAGTCACCATGCGCACTTTCCTCCATGGGAGTAGTGTCCAAACAGTCTACGTCTTGATCGTCCCTTGGAAGACCATAAGTAGTTTCCGATGCACATATGGAGGCATTCTGAAATCTGTGGACTAACTGAGTGTTGATGAAACACAGGAATTGCATCGGGATTGAATAAAACAGTCACCATGCGCACTTTCCTCCATGGGAGTAATGTCTCAAACATTCTACCCTTTGATAGTTCCCTGGAAGACCAGTAGTAGTTTCCGATGCTCATCTGGAGATATTCTGTAATCTGTGGACTATCAGACTGTTGATGAATCACAGTAATTGCATCGGGATTGAATACAACAGTCACCATGCGCACTTTCCTCCATGGGAGTAATGTCTCAAACATTCTACCCTTTGATAGTTCCCTGGAAGACCAGTAGTAGTTTCCGATGCTCATCTGGAGATATTCTGTAATCTGTGGACTATCAGACTGTTGATGAATCACAGTAATTGCATCGGGATTGAATACAACAGTCACCATGCGCTCTTTCCTGCATTGAGAGTAATGTCTCAAACAGTCTACGCTTTGATCGTGCCCTGGAAGACGAGTAGTAGTTTCCGATTAACATCTGGAGGCATTCTGTAATCTGTGGACAATCAGAGTGTTGATGAAACACAGAAATTGAATCGGGACTGAATACAACAGTCACCATGTTCACTTCCCTCCATGGGTGTAATTCTCAAACAGTATACGCTTTGATCGTTCACTGGAAGACCAGTAGTAGTTTCCGATGCACATCTGGTGGCATTCTGTAATCTGTGGACTACCAGAGTGTTGATGAAACACAGAAATTGCATCGGGATTGAATACAACAGTCTCCATGCGCACTTTCCTCCATGGGAGTAATTCTCAAACAGTCTACGCTTTCATCATTCAATGGAAGATCAGTAGTAGTTTGCGATGCACATCTGGAGGCATTCTGTAATCTGTGGTTTGTCAGAGTGTTGATGAAACACAGAAATAGCTTCGGGATTGAATACAACAGTCACCATGCACACTTTCCTCCACGGGAGTAATGTCTCACACACTCTTTGATCGTTCCCTGGAAGACCAGTAGTAGTTTCCGATGGACATCTGGTGGCACTATGTAATCTGTGGACTATCAGAGTGATGATGAAACACAGAAATTGCATCGGGAATTAATACAAAAGTCACCATGCGCACTTTCCTCCATGGGAGTAATGTCTCAAACAGTCTACGCTTTGATCGTTCCCTTTAAGACCAGTAGTAGTTTAAGATGCACATCTGGAGGCATTCTGTAACCTGTGGACTGTCAGACTGTTGATGAAACACAGAAATTGCATCGGGATTGAATACAACAGTCACCATGCGCACTTTCCTCCATGGGAGTAGTGTCTCAAACAGTCTACGCTTTGATCGTTCCCTGGAAGACCAGTAGTAGTTTCCGATGCACATCTGGAGATATTCTGTAATCTGTGGACTATCAGAGTGATGATGAAACACAGAAATTGCATCGGGATTGAATACAACATTCACCAGGCGCACTTTCCTGCATTGGGAGTAATGTCTCAAACAGTCTACGCTTTGATCGTGCCCTGGAAGTCCTGTAGTAGTTTCAGATGCACATCTGGAGCCATTGTGTAATTTGTGGACTATCAGAGTGTTGGTGAAACACAGAAATTGCATCGGGATTGAATACAACAGTCTCCATGCGCTCTTTCCTCCACGGGAGTAATGTCTCAAACAGTCTACGCTTTGATCGTTCCCTGGAAGACCAGTAGTAGTTTCCGATGGACATCTGGTGGCATTCTGTAATCTGTGGACTATCAGAGTGTTGATGAAACACAGAAATTGCATGGGGATTGAATACGACAGTCACCATGCGCACTTTCCTCCATGGGAGTAATGTCTCTAACAGTCTACGCTTTCATCGTTACCTGCAAGACCAGTAGTACTTTTGATGCACATCTGGAGGCATTCTGTAAACTGTGGTCTATCAGAGTGTTGATGAAACACAGAAATTGCATCGGGATTGAATACAACAGTCACCATACACACTTTCCTCCATGGGAGTAAGGTCTCAAACAGACTACGCTTTGATCGTTCCCTGGAAGACCAGTAGTAGTTTCCGATGCACATCTGGATGCATTCTGTAATCTGTGGTCTATCAGAGTGTTGATGAAACACAGAAATTGCATCGGGATTGAATACAACAGTCACCATGCGCACCTTCCTCCACGGGAGTAATGTCTCTAACAGTCTACGCTTTGATCGTTCCCTGCAAGACCAGTAGTAGTTTCCGATGCACATCTGGAGGCTTTCTGTAATCTGTGGACTATCAGAGTGTTGATGAAACACAGAAATTGCATCAGGGTTGAATACAACAGTCACCATGCGCACTTTCCTCCACAGGAGTAATGTCTCAAGCAGTCTACGTTTTGATCGTTCCCTGGAAGACCAGTAGTAGTTTCCGATGGGATTCTGGTGGCATTCTGTAATCTGTGGACTATCAGAGTGTTGATGAAACACAGAAATTGCATCGGAATTGAATACAACAGTCACCATGCGCACTTTCCTCCATGGGGGTAATGTCTCAAACATTCTACCCTTTGATTATTCCCTGGAAGACCAGTAGTAGTTTCCGATGCTCATCTGGAGATATTCAGTAATCTGTGGACTATCAGACTGTTGATGAAACACAGTAATTGCATCGGGATTGAATACAACAGTCACCATGCGCTCTTTCCTGCATTGGAAGTAATGTCTCTAACAGTCTACGCTTTGATCGTGCCCTGGAAGACGAGTAGTAGTTTCCGATGAACATCTGGAGGCATTCTGTAATCTGTGGACTATCAGAGTGTTGATGAAACACAGAAATTGAATCGGGATTGAATACAACCGTCACCATGTTCACTTCCCTCCATGGGAGTAATTCTCAAACACTATACGCTTTGATCGTTCACTGGAAGACCAGTAGTAGTTTCCGATGCACATCTGGTGGCATTCTGTAATCTGTGGACTACCAGAGTGTTGATGAAACACAGAAATTGTATCGGGATTGAACACAACAGTCACCATGCGCACTTTCCTCCACGGGAGGTATGTCTCAAACAGTCTACGGTTTGATCGTTCCCTGGAAGACCAGTAGTAGTTTCCGATGTACATCTGGAGGCATTCTGTAATCTGTGGACTATCAGAGTGTTGTGAAACACAGAAATTGCATCAGGGTTGAATACAACAGTCAGCATGCGCACTTTCCTCCATGGGCGTAATTCTCAAACAGTCTACCCTTTGATCATTCCCTGGAAGACCAGTAATAGTTTCCGATGCACATCTGGAGGCATTCTGTAATCTGTGGACTATCAGAGTGTTGTGAAACACAGAAATTGCATCGGGGTTGAATACAACAGTCACCATGCGCACTTTCCTCCACGGGAGTAATGTCTCAAGCAGTCTACTCTTTGATCGTTCCCTGGAAGACCAGTAGTAGTTTCCGATGGACATCCGGTGGCATTCTGTAATCCGTGGATTATCAGAGTGTTGATGAAACACAGAAATTGAATCGGGATTGAATACAACGGTCACCATGTTCACTTCCCCCCATGGGAGTAATTCTCAAACAGTTAACGCTTTGATCGTTCCCTGGAACACCAGTAGTAGTTTCTGATGCACATCTGGTGGCATTCTGTAATCTGTGGACTACCAGAGTGTTGATGAAACACAGAAATTTCATCGGGATTGAACACAACAGCCACCATGCGCACTTTCCTCCACGGGAGGTATGTCTCAAACAGTCTACGCTTTGATCGTTCCCTGGAAGACCAGTAGTAGTTTCAGATGTACATCCGGTGTCATTCTGTAATCTGTGGACTATCAGAGTGTTGATGAAACACAGAAATTGCATCGGAATGAATACAACAGCCACAATGCGCACTTTCCTCCATGGGAGTAATTCTCAATCAGTCTACGCTTTGATCGTTCCCTGTAAGACCAGTAGTAGTTTCCGATGGACATCTGGTGGCATTCTGTAATCTGTGGACTATCAGAGTGTTGATGAAACACAGAAATTGCATCGGGATTGAATACGACAGTCACCATGCGCACTTTCCTCCATGGGAGTAAGGTCTCAAACAGTCTACGCTTTGATCGTTCCCTGGAAGACCAGTAGTAGTTTCCGATGCACATCTGGAGGCATTCTGTAATCTGTGGTCTATCAGAGTGTTGATGAAACACAGAAATTGCATCGGGATTGAATACAACAGTCACCATGCGCACTTTCCTCCATGGGAGTAAGGTCTCAAACAGTCTACGCTTTGATCGTTCCCTGGAAGACCAGTAGTAGTTTCCGATGCACATCTGGAGGCATTCTGTAATCTGTGGACCATCAGAGTGTTGATGAAACACAGAAATTGCATCGGGATTGAATACAACAGTCACCATGCGCACTTTCCTCCATGGAGGTAGTGTCTCAAACAGTCTACGTCTTGATCGTTCCTTGGAAGACCATAAGTAGTTTCCGATGCACATCTGGAGGCATTCTGAAATCTGTGGACTAACTGATGGTTGAAGAAACACAGGAATTGCATCGGGATTGAATAAAACGGTCACCATGCGCACTTTCCTCCTTTGGAGTATTGTCTCAAACAGTCTACGCTTTGATCGTTCCCTGTAAGACCAGAACGAGTTTCCGATGCTCATCTGGAGGCATTCTGTTATCTGTGGACTATCAGAGTGTTGATGAAACACTGAAATTGCATTTGGATTGAATAGAACAGTCACCATGCGCACCTTCCTCCACGGGAGTAATGTCTCAAACAGTCTACGCTTTGATCGTTCCCTGGAAGACCAGTTGTAGTTTCCGATGGACATCTGGTCTCATTCCGTAATCTGTGGACTATCAGAGTGTTGATGAAATACAGAAATTGCATCGGGATTGAATACAACACTCACCATGCGCACTTTCCTCCATGGGAGTAATGTCTCTAAGAGTCTACGCTTTGATCGTTCCCTGCAAGACCAGTAGTAGTTTCCGATGCACATCTGGAGGCTTTCTGTAATCTGTGGACTATCAGAGTGTTGATGAAACACAGAAATTGCATCAGGGTTGAATACAACAGTCACCATGCGCACTTTCCTCCACGGGAGTAATGTCTCAAGCAGTCTACGTTTTGATCGTTCCCTGGAAGACCAGTAGTAGTTTCCGATGGGATTCTGGTGGCATTCTGTAATCTGTGGACTATCAGGGTGTTGATGAAACATAGAAATTGCATCGGGATTGAATACAACAGTCACCATGCGCACTTTCCTCCATGGGGGTAATGTCTCAAACATTCTACCCTTTGATTGTTCCCTGGAAGACCAGTAGTAGTTTCCGATGCTCATCTGGAGATATTCAGTAATCTGTGGACTATCAGACTGTTGATGAAACACAGTAATTGCATCGGGATTGAATACAACAGTCACCATGCGCTCTTTCCTGCATTGGAAGTAATGTCTCAAACAGTCTACGCTTTGATCGTGCCCTGGAAGACAAGTAGTAGTTTCCGATGAACATCTGGAGGCATTCTGTAATCTGTGGACTATCAGAGTGTTGAGGAAACACAGAAATTGAATCGGGATTGAATACAACAGTCACTATGTTCACTTCCCTCCATGGGAGTAATTCTCAAACAGTATACGCTTTGATCGTTCACTGGAAGACCAGTAGTAGTTTCCGATGCACATCTGGTGGCATTCTGTAATCTGTGGACTACCAGAGTGTTGATGAAACACAGAAATTGCATCGGGATTGAACACAACAGTCACCATGCGCACTTTCCTCCACGGGAGGTATGTCTCAAACAGTCTACGCTTTGATCGTTCCCTGGAAGACCAGTAGTAGTTTCCGATGCACATCTGGAGGCATTATGTAATCTGTGGACTATCAGAGTGTTGATGAAACAACAGAAATTGCATCGGGATTGAATACAACACGCACCATGCGAACTTTCCTCCATGGGAGTAATGTCTCTAACAATCTACGCTTTGATCGTTCCCTGCAAGACCAGTAGTAGTTACCGATGCACATCTGGAGGCTTTCTGTAATCTGTGGACTATCAGAGTGTTGATGAAACACAGAAATTGCATCGGGATTGAATACAACAGTCACCATGCGCACTTTACTCCATGGGCGTAATTCTCAAACAGTCTACCCTTTGATCATTCCCTGGAAGACCAGTAGTAGTTTCCGATGCACATCTGGAGGCATTCTGTAATCTGTGGACTATCAGAGTGTTGTGAAACACAGAAATTGCATCGGGGTTGAAATCAACAGTCACCATGCGCACTTTCCTCCACGGGAGTAATGTCTCAAGCAGTCTACGCTTTGATCGTTCCCTGGAAGACCAGTAGTAGTTTCCGATGGACATCCGGTGGCATTCTGTAATCTTTGGACTATCAGAGTGTTGATGAAACACAGAAATTGCATCGGGATTGAATACCACAGTCACCATGCGCACTTTCCTCCACGGGAGTATTGTCTCAAACATTCTACGATTTGATCGTTCCCTGGAAGACCAGAACTAGTGTCCGATGCACATCTGCAGGCATTCTGTTATCTGTGGACTATCAGAGTGTTGCTGAAACACAGAAATTGCATCGGGATTGAATACCACAGCCACCATGCGCACTTTCCGCCATGGGAGTAATTCTCAAACAGTCTACGTTTTGATCATTCTCTGTAAGACCAGTAGTAGTTTCCGATGCACATCTGGAGGCAATATGTTATTTGTGGACTATCAGAGTGTTGCTGAAACACAGAAATTGCATCGGGATTGAATACAACAGCCACCATGCGCACTTTCCTCAATGGGAGTAATTCTCAAACAATATACGATTTGATCATTCCCTGTAAGACCAGTGGTAGTTTCCGATGCACATCTTTAGGCATTCTGTAATCTGTGGACTATCAGAGTGTTGATGAAACACTGAAATTGCATCGGGATTGAATACAACAGTCACCATGCCCACCTTCCTCCACGGGAGTAACGTCTCAAACAGTCTACGCTTTGATCGTTCCCTGTAAGACCGGTAGTAGTTTCCGATGGACATCTGGTCTCATTCTGTAATCTGTGGACTATCAGAGTGTTGATGAAACACATAAATTGCATCGGGATTGAATACAACAGTCACCATGCGCACTTTCCTCCATGGGAGTAATGTCTCAAACAGTCTACCCTTTGATCGTTCCCTGGAAGACCAGTAGTAGTTTCCGATGCTCATCTGGAGATATTCTGTAATCTGTATACTATCAGACTGTTGATGAAACACAGTAATTGCATCGGGATTGAATACAACAGTCACCATGCGCTCTTTCCTGCATTGGGAGTAATGTCTCAAACAGTCTACGCTTTGATCGTGCCCTGGAAGACGAGTAGTAGTTTCCGATGAACATCTGAAGCATTCTGTAATCTGTGGACTATCAGAGTGTTGATGAAACACAGAAATTGAATCGGGATTGAATACAACAGTCACCATGTTCACTTCCCTCCATGAGAGTAATTCTCAAATAGTATACGCTTTGATCGTTTCCTGGAACACCAGTAGTAGTTTCCGATGCACATCTGGTGGCATTCTGTAATCTGTGGACTACCAGAGTGTTGATGAAACACAGAAATTAGATAGTTATTGAACACAACAGTCACCATGCGCACTTTCATCCACGGGAGGTATGTCTCAAACAGTCTACTCTTTGATCGTTCCCTGGAAGACAAGTAGTAGTTTCCGATGTACATCCGGTGGCATTCTGTAATCTGTGGACTATCAGAGTGTTGATGAAAAACAGAAATTGCATCGGGATTGAATACAACAGTCACCATGCGCACTTTCCTCCACGGGAGTTGTGTCTCAAACATTCTACGCTTTGATCGTTCCCTGGAAGACCAGAACTAGTTTCCGATGCACATCTAAAGGCATTCTGTTATCTGTGGACTATCAGAGTTTTGCTGAAACACAGAAATTGCATCGGGATTGAATACAACAGCCACAATGCGCACTTTCCTCCATGGGAGTAATTCTCAAACAGTCTACGCTTTGATCGTTCCCTGTATGACCAGTAGTAGTTTCCGATGGACATCTGGTGGCATTCTGTAATCTGTGGACTATCAAAGTGTTGATGAAACACAGAAATTGCATCGGGATTGAATACGACAGTCACCATGCGCACTTTCCTCCATGGGAGTAAGGTCTCAAACAGTCTACGCTTTGATCGTTCCCTGGAAGACCAGTAGTAGTTTCCGATGCACATCAGTAGGCATTCTGTAATCTGTGGTCTATCAGAGTGTTGATGAAACACAGAAATTGCATCGGGATTGAATACAACAGTCACCATGCGCACTTTCCTCCATGGGAGTAAGGTCTCAAACAGTCTACGCTTTGGTCGTTCCCTGGAAGACCAGTAGTAGTTTCCGATGCACATCTGGAGGCATTCTGTAATCTGTGGACTATCAGAGTGTTGATGAAACACAGAAATTGCATCGGGATTGAATACAACAGTCACCATGCGCACTTTCCTCCATGGGAGTAGTGTCTCAAACAGTCTACGTCTTGATCGTTCCTTGGAAGACCATAAGTAGTTTCCGATGCACATCTGGAGGCATTCTGAAATCTGTGGACTAACTGAGTGTTGAAGAAACACAGGAATTGCATCGGGATTGAATAAAACAGTCACCATGCGCACTTTCCTCCTTTGAAGTGTTGTCTCAAACAGTCTACGCTTTGATAGTTCACAGGAAAACGAGTAGTAGTTTCCGATGAACATCTGGAGGCATTCTGTAATCTGTGGACTATCAGAGTGTTGATGAAACACAGAAATTGAATCGCGATTGAATACAACAGTCACCATGTTCACTTCCCTCCATGGGAGTAATTCTCAAACAGTATACGCTTTGATCGTTCCCTGGAAGACCAGTAGTAGTTTCCGATGCACATCTGGTGGCATTCTGTAATCTGTGGACTACCAGAGTGTTGATGAAACACAGAAATGGCATCGGGATTGAACACAACAGTCACCATGCGCACTTTCCTCCACGGGAGGTATGTCTCAAACAGTCTACGCTTTGATCGTTCCCTGGAAGACCAGTAGTAGTTTCCGATGTACATCCGGTGGCATTGTGTAATCTGTGGACTATCAGAGTGTTGATGAAACACAGAAATTGCATCGGGATTGAATGCAACAGTCACCATGCGCACTTTCCTCCACGGGAGTAGTGTCTCAAACATACTACGCTTTGATCGTTCCCTGTAAGACCAGAACGAGTTTCCGATGCACATCTGGAGGCATTCTGTTATCTGTGGACTATCAGAGTGTTGATGAAACACTGACATTGCATTTGGATTGAATACAACAGTCACCATGCGCACCTTCCTCCACGGGAGTAATGTCTCAGACAGTCTACGCTTTGACCGTTCCCTGGAAGACCAGTAGTAGTTTCCGATGGACATCTGGTCTCATTCCGTAATCTGTGGACTATCAGTGTGTTGATGAAATACAGAAATTGCATAGGGAATGAATACAACACTCACCATGCGCACTTTCCTCCACGGGAGGTATGTCTCAAACAGTCTACGGTTTGATCGTTCCCTGGAAGACCAGTAGTAGTTTCCGATGTACATCTGGAGGCATTCTGTAATCTGTGGACTATCAGAGTGTTGTGAAACACAGAAATTGCATCAGGGTTGAATGCAACAGTCAGCATGCGCACTTTCCTCCATGGGCGTAATTCTCAAACAGTCTACCCTTTGATCATTCCCTGGAAGACCAGTAGTAGTTTCCGATGCACATCTGGAGGCATTCTGTAATCTGTGGACTATCAGAGTGTTGTGAAACACAGAAATTGCATCGGGGTTGAATACAACAGTCACCATGTGCACTTTCCTCCACGGGAGTAGTGTCTCAAACATACTACGCTTTGATCGTTCCCTGTAAGACCAGAACGAGTTTCCGATGCACATCTGGAGGCATTCTGTTATCTGTGGACTATCAGAGTGTTGATGAAACACTGACATTGCATTTGGATTGAATACAACAGTCACCATGCGCACCTTCCTCCACGGGAGTAATGTCTCTAACAGTCTACGCTTTGATCGTTCCCTGCAAGACCAGTAGTAGTTTCCGATGCACATCTGGAGGCTTTCTGTAATCTGTGGACTATCAGAGTGTTGATGAAACACAGAAATTGCATCAGGGTTGAATACAACAGTCACCATGCGCACTTTCCTCCACAGGAGTAATGTCTCAAGCAGTCTACGTTTTGATCGTTCCCTGGAAGACCAGTAGTAGTTTCCGATGGGATTCTGGTGGCATTCTGTAATCTGTGGACTATCAGAGTGTTGATGAAACACAGAAATTGCATCGGAATTGAATACAACAGTCACCATGCGCACTTTCCTCCATGGGGGTAATGTCTCAAACATTCTACCCTTTGATTATTCCCTGGAAGACCAGTAGTATTTTCCGATGCTCATCTGGAGATATTCAGTAATCTGTGGACTATCAGACTGTTGATGAAACACAGTAATTGCATCGGGATTGAATACAACAGTCACCATGCGCTCTTTCCTGCATTGGAAGTAATGTCTCAAACAGTCTACGCTTTGATCGTGCCCTGGAAGACGAGTAGTAGTTTCCGATGAACATCTGGAGGCATTCTGTAATCTGTGGACTATCAGAGTGTTGATGAAACACAGAAATTGAATCGGGATTGAATACAACAGTCACCATGTTCACTTCCCTCCATGGGAGTAATTCTCAAACAGTATACGCTTTGATCGTTCACTGGAAGACCAGTAGTAGTTTCCGATGCACATCTGGTGGCATTCTGTAATCTGTGGACTACCAGAGTGTTGATGAAACACAGAAATTGTATCGGGATTGAACACAACAGTCACCATGCGCACTTTCCTCCACGGGAGGTATGTCTCAAACAGTCTACGGTTTGATCGTTCCCTGGAAGACCAGTAGTAGTTTCCGATGTACATCTGGAGGCATTCTGTAATCTGTGGACTATCAGAGTGTTGTGAAACACAGAAATTGCATCAGGGTTGAATACAACAGTCAGCATGCGCACTTTCCTCCATGGGCGTAATTCTCAAACAGTCTACCCTTTGATAATTCCCTGGAAGACCAGTAGTAGTTTCCGATGCACATCTGGAGGCATTCTGTAATCTGTGGACTATCAGAGTGTTGTGAAACACAGAAATTGCATCGGGGTTGAATACAACAGTCACCATGCGCACTTTCCTCCACGGGAGTAATGTCTCAAGCAGTCTACGCTTTGATCGTTCCCTGGAAGACCAGTAGTAGTTTCCGATGGAAATCCGGTGGCATTCTGTAATCCGTGGATTATCAGAGTGTTGATGAAACACAGAAATTGAATCGGGATTGAATACAACAGTCACCATGTTCACTTCCCCCCATGGGAGTAATTCTCAAACAGTTAACGCTTTGATCGTTCCCTGGAACACCAGTAGTAGTTTCCGATGCACATCTGGTGGCATTCTGTAATCTGTGGACTACCAGAGTGTTGATGAAACACAGAAATTTCATCGGGATTGAACACAACAGCCACCATGCGCACTTTCCTCCACGGGAGGTATGTCTCAAACAGTCTACGCTTTGATCGTTCCCTGGAAGACCAGTAGTAGTTTCAGATGTACATCCGGTGTCATTCTGTAATCTGTGGACTATCAGAGTGTTGATGAAACACAGAAGTTGCATCGTGATTGAACACAACAGTCACCATGCGCACTTTCCTCCACGGGAGTTGTGTCTCAAACATTCTACGCTTTGATCGTTCCCTGGAAGACCAGAACTAGTTTACGATGCACATCTGGAGGCATTCTGTTATCTGTGGACTATCAGAGTGTTGCTGAAACACAGAAATTGCATCGGAATGAATACAACAGCCACAATGCGCACTTTCCTCCATGGGAGTAATTCTCAAACAGTCTACGCTTTGATCGTTCCCTGTAAGACCAGTAGTAGTTTCCGATGGACATCCGGTGGCATTCTGTAATCTGTGGACTATCAGAGTGTTGATGAAACACAGAAATTGCATCGGGATTGAATACGACAGTCACCATGCGCACTTTCCTCTATGGGAGTAAGGTCTCAAACAGTCTACGCTTTGATCGTCCCCTGGAAGACCAGTAGTAGTTTCCGATGCACATCTGGAGGCATTCTGTAATCTGTGGTCTATCAGAGTGTTGATGAAACACAGAAATTGCATCGGGATTGAATACAACAGTCAGCATGCGCACTTTCCTCCATGGAGGTAGTGTCTCAAACAGTCTACGTCTTGATCGTTCCTTGGAAGACCATAAGTAGTTTCCGATGCACATCTGGAGGCATTCTGAAATCTGTGGACTAACTGATGGTTGAAGAAACACAGGAATTGCATCGGGATTGAATAAAACGGTCACCATGCGCACTTTCCTCCTTTGGAGTATTGTCTCAAACAGTCTACGCTTTGATCGTTCCCTGTAAGACCAGAACGAGTTCCGATGCTCATCTGGAGGCATTCTGTTATCTGTGGACTATCAGAGTGTTGATGAAACACTGAAATTGCATTTGGATTGAATACAACAGTCACCATGCGCACCTTCCTCCACGGGAGTAATGTCTCAAACAGTCTACGCTTTGATCGTTCCCTGGAAGACCAGTTGTAGTTTCCGATGGACATCTGGTCTCATTCCGTAATCTGTGGACTATCAGAGTGTTAATGAAATACAGAAATTGCATCGGGATTGAATACAACACTCACCATGCGCACTTTCCTCCATGGGAGTAATGTCTCTAACAGTCTACGCTTTGATCGTTCCCTGCAAGACCAGTAGTAGTTTCCGATGCACATCTGGAGGCTTTCTGTAATCTGTGGACTATCAGAGTGTTGATGAAACACAGAAATTGCATCAGGGTTGAATACAACAGTCACCATGCGCACTTTCCTCCACGGGAGTAATGTCTCAAGCAGTCTACGTTTTGATCGTTCCTTGGAAGACCAGTAGTAGTTTTCGATGGGTTTCTGGTGGCATTCTGTAATCTGTGGACTATCAGACTGTTGATGAAACATAGAAATTGCATCGGGATTGAATACAACAGTCACCATGCGCACTTTCCTCCATGGGGGTAATGTCTCAAACATTCTACCCTTTGATTGTTCCCTGGAAGACCAGTAGTAGTTTCCGATGCTCATCTGGAGATATTCAGTAATCTGTGGACTATCAGACTGTTGATGAAACACAGTAATTGCATCGGGATTGAATACAACAGTCACCATGCGCTCTTTCCTGCATTGGAAGTAATGTCTCAAACAGTCTACGCTTTGATCGTGCCCTGGAAGACGAGTAGTAGTTTCCGATGAACATCTGGAGGCATTCTGTAATCTGTGGACTATCAGAGTGTTGTGAAATACAGAAATTGCATCGGGGTTGAATACAACAGTCACCATGCGCACTTTCCTCCATGGGCGTAATTCTCAAACAGTCTACCCTTTGATCATTCCCTGGAAGACCAGTAGTAGTTTCCGATGCACATCTGGAGGCATTCTGTAATCTGTGGACTATCAGAGTGTTGTGAAACATAGAAATTGCATCGGGGTTGAATACAACAGTCACCATGCGCACTTTCCTCCATGGGAGTAATGTCTCAAGCAGTCTACGCTTTGATCGTTCCCTGGAAGACCAGTAGTAGTTTCCGATGGACATCGGGTGGCATTCTGTAATCTGTGGACTATCAGAGTGTTGATGAAACACAGAAACTGAATCGGGATTGAATACAACAGTCACCATGTTCACTTCCCTCCATGGGAGTAATTCTCAAACAGTTAACGCTTTGATCGTTCCCTGGAACACCAGTAGTAGTTTCCGATGCACATCTGGAGGCATTCTGTAATCTGTGGACTACCAGAGTGTTGATGAAACACAGAAATTGCATTGGGATTGAACACAACAGTCACCATGCGCACTTTCCTCCACGGGAGGTATGTCTCAAACAGTCTACGCTTTGATCGTTCCCCTGAAGACCAGTAGTAGTTTCCGATGTACATCCGGTGGCATTCTGTAATCTGTGGACTATCAGAGTGTTGATGAAACACAGAAATTGCATCGGGATTGAATACAACAGTCACCATGCGCACTTTCCTCCACGGGAGTTGTGTCTCAAACATTCTACGCTTTGATCGTTCCCTGGAAGACCAGAACTAGTTTACGATGCACATCTGGAGGCATTCTGTTATCTGTGGACTATCAGAGTGTTGCTGAAACACAGAAATTGCATCGGGATTGAATACGACAGTCACCATGCGCACTTTCCTCGATGGGAGTAAGGTCTCAAACAGTCTACGCTTTGATCGTTCCCTGGAAGACCAGTAGTAGTTTCCGATGCACATCTGGAGGCATTCTGTAATCTGTGGTCTATCAGAGTGTTGATGAAACACAGAAATTGCATCGGGATTGAATACAACAGTCACCATGCGCACTTTCCTCCATGGGAGTAAGGTCTCAAACAGTCTACGCTTTGATCGTTCCCTGGAAGACCAGTAGTAGTTTCCGATGCACATCTGGAGGCATTCTGTAATCTGTGGACTATCAGAGTGTTGATGAAACACAGAAATTGCATCGGGATTGAATACAACAGTCACCATGCGCACTTTCCTCCATGGGAGTAGTGTCTCAAACAGTCTACGTCTTGATCGTTCCTTGGAAGACCATAAGTAGTTTCCGATGCACATCTGGAGGCATTCTGAAATCTGTGGACTAACTGATGGTTGAAGAAACACAGGAATTGCATCGGGATTGAATAAAACGGTCACCATGCACACTTTGCTCCTTTGGAGTATTGTCTCAAACAGTCTACGCTTTGATCGTTCACAGGAAAACGAGTAGTAGTTTCCGATGAACATCTGGAGGCATTCTGTAATCTGTGGTCTGTCAGAGTATTGATGAAACACAGAAATTGAATCGCGATTGAATACAACAGTCACCATGTTCACTTCCCTCCATGGGAGTAATTTTCAAACAGTATACGCTTTGATCGTTCCCTGGAAGACCAGTAATAGTTTCCGCTGCACATCTGGTGGCATTCTGTAATCTGTGGACTACCAGAGTGTTGATGAAACACAGAAATGGCATCGGGATTGAACACAACAGTCACCATGCGCACTTTCCTCCACGGGAGTTATGTCTCAAACAGTCTACGCTTTGATCGTTCCCTGGAAGACCAGTAGTAGTTTCCGATGTACATCCGGTGGCAATGTGTAATCTGTGGACTATCAGAGTGTTGATGAAACACAGAAATTGCATCGGGATTGAATGCAACAGTCACCATGCGCACTTTCCTCCACGGGAGTAGTGTCTCAAACATTCCACGCTTTGATCGTTCCCTGTAAGACCAGAACGAGTTTCCGATGCACATCTGGAGGCATTCTGTTATCTGTGGACTATCAGAGTGTTGATGAAACACAGAAATTGCATTTGGATTGAATAAAACAGTCACCATGCGCACCTTCCTCCACGGGAGTAATGTCTCAAACAGTCTACGCTTTGATCGTTCCCTGGAAGACCAGTAGTAGTTTCCGATGGACATCTGGTCTCATTCCGTAATCTGTGGACTATCAGAGTGTTGATGAAATACAGAAATTGCATCGGGATTGAGTACAACACTCACCATGCGCACTTTCCTCCATGGGAGTAATGTCTCAAACAGTCTACGCTTTGATCGTTCCCTGGAAGACCAGTAGTAGTTTCCGATGCACATCAGTAGGCATTCTGTAATCTGTGGTCTATCAGAGTGTTGATGAAACACAGAAATTGCATCGGGATTGAATACAACAGTCACCATGCGCACTTTCCTCCATGGGAGTAAGGTCTCAAACAGTCTACGCTTTGGTCGTTCCCTGGAAGACCAGTAGTAGTTTCCGATGCACATCTGGAGGCATTCTGTAATCTGTGGACTATCAGATTGTTGATGAAACACAGAAATTGCATCGGGATTGAATACAACAGTCACCATGCGCACTTTCCTCCATGGGAGTAGTGTCTCAAACAGTCTACATCTTGATCGTTCCTTGGAAGACCATAAGTAGTTTCCGTTGCACATCTGGAGGCATTCTGAAATCTGTGGACTAACTGAGTGTTGAAGAAACACTGGAATTGCATCGGGATTGAATAAAACAGTCACCATGCGCACTTTCCTCCTTTGAAGTATTGTCTCAAACAGTCTACGCTTTGATCGTTCACAGGAAAACGAGTAGTAGTTTCCGATGAACATCTGGAGGCATTCTGTAATCTGTGGACTATCAGAGTGTTGATGAAACACAGAAATTGAATCGCGATTGAATACAACAGTCACCATGTTCACTTCCCTCCATGGGAGTAATTCTCAAACAGTATACGCTTTGATCGTTCCCTGGAAGACCAGTAGTAGTTTCCGATGCACATCTGGTGGCATTCTGTAATCTGTGGACTACCAGAGTGTTGATGAAACACAGAAATGGCATCGGGATTGAACACAACAGTCACCATGCGCACTTTCCTCCACGGGAGGTATGTCTCAAACAGTCTACGCTTTGATCGTTCCCTGGAAGACCAGTAGTAGTTTCCGATGTACATCCGGTGGCATTGTGTAATCTGTGGACTATCAGAGTGTTGATGAAACACAGAAGTTGCATCGGGATTGAATGCAACAGTCACCATGCGCACTTTCCTCCACGGGAGTAGTGTCTCAAACATACTACGCTTTGATCGTTCCCTGTAAGACCAGAACGAGTTTCCGATGCACATCTGGAGGCATTCTGTTATCTGTGTACTATCAGAGTGTTGATGAAACACTGAAATTGCATTTGGATTGAATACAACAGTCACCATGCGCACCTTCCTCCACGGGAGTAATGTCTCAGACAGTCTACGCTTTGACCGTTCCCTGGAAGACCAGTAGTAGTTTCCGATGGACATTTGGTCTCATTCCGTAATCTGTGGACTATCAGAGTGTTGATGAAATACAGAAATTGCATAGGGAATGAATACAACACTCACCATGCGCACTTTCCTCCACGGGAGTAATGTCTCTAACAGTCTACGCTTTGATCGTTCCCTGCAAGACCAGTAGTAGTTTCCGATGCACATCTGGAGGCTTTCTGTAATCTGTGGACTATCAGAGTGTTGATGAAACACAGAAATTGCATCAGGGTTGAATACAACAGTCACCATGCGCACTATCCTCCACAGGAGTAATGTCTCAAGCAGTCTACGTTTTGATCGTTCCCTGGAAGACCAGTAGTAGTTTCCGATGGGATTCTGGTGGCATTCTGTAATCTGTGGACTATCAGAGTGTTGATGAAACACAGAAATTGCATCGGGATTGAATACAACAGTCACCATGCGCACTTTCCTCCATGGGGGTAATGTCTCAAACATTCTACCCTTTGATTGTTCCCTGGAAGACCAGTAGTAGTTTCCGATGCTCATCTGGAGATATTCAGTAATCTGTGGACTATCAGACTGTTGATGAAACACAGTAATTGCATCGGGATTGAATACAACAGTCACCAAGCGCTCTTTCCTGCATTGGAAGTAATGTCTCAAACAGTCTACGCTTTGATCGTGCCCTGGAAGACAAGTAGTAGTTTCCGATGAACATCTGGAGGCATTCTGTAATCTGTGGACTATCAGAGTGTTGATGAAACACAGAAATTGAATCGGGATTGAATACAACAGTCACCATGTTCACTTCCCTCCATGGGAGTAATTCTCAAACAGTATACGCTTTGATCGTTCACTGGAAGACCAGTAGTAGTTTCCGATGCACATCTGGTGGCATTCTGTAATCTGTGGACTACCAGAGTGTTGATGAAACACAGAAATTGCATCGGGATTGAACACAACAGTCACCATGCGCACTTTCCTCCACGGGAGGTATGTCTCAAACAGTCTACGGTTTGATCGTTCCCTGGAAGACCAGTAGTAGTTTCCGATGTACATCTGGAGGCATTCTGTAATCTGTGGACTATCAGAGTGTTGTGAAACACAGAAATTGCATCAGGGTTGAATACAACAGTCAGCATGCGCACTTTCCTCCATGGGCGTAATTCTCAAACAGTCTACCCTTTGTTCATTCCCTGGAAGACCAGTAGTAGTTTCCGATGCACATCTGGAGGCATTCTGTAATCTGTGGACTATCAGAGTGTTGTGAAACACAGAAAGTGAATCGGGGTTGAATACAACAGTCACCATGCGCACTTTCCTCCACGGGAGTAATGTCTCAAGCAGTCTACGCTTTGATCGTTCCCTGGAAGACCAGTAGTAGTTTCCGATGGACATCCGGTGGCATTCTGTAATGTGTGGACTATCAGAGTGTTGATGAAACACAGAAATTGAATCGGGATTGAATACAACAGTCACCATGTTCACTTCCCCCCATGGGAGTAATTCTCAAACAGTTAACGCTTTGATCGTTCCCTGGAACACCAGTAGTAGTTTCCAATGCACATCTGGTGGCATTCTGTAATCTGTGGACTACCAGAGTGTTGATGAAACACAGAAATTGCATCGGGATTGAACACAACAGTCACCATGCGCACTTTCCTCCACGGGAGGAATGTCTCAAACAGTCTACGCTTTGATCGTTCCCTGGAAGACCAGAACTAGTTTACGATGCACATCTGGAGGCATTCTGTTATCTGTGGACTATCAGAGTGTTGCTGAAACACAGAAATTGCATCGGAATGAATACAACAGCCACAATGCGCACTTTCCTCCATGGGAGTAATTCTCAATCAGTCTACGCTTTGATCGTTCCCTGTAAGACCAGTAGTAGTTTCCGATGGACATCTGGTGGCATTCTGTAATCTGTGGACTATCAGAGTGTTGATGAAACACAGAAATTGCATCGGGATTGAATACGACAGTCACCATGCGCACTTTCCTCCATGGGAGTAAGGTCTCAAACAGTCTACGCTTTGATCGTTCCCTGGAAGACCAGTAGTAGTTTCCGATGCACATCTGGAGGCATTCTGTAATCTGTGGTCTATCAGTGTGTTGATGAAACACAGAAATTGCATCGGGATTGAATACAACAGTCACCATGCGCACTTTCCTCCATGGGAGTAAGGTCTCAAACAGTCTACGCTTTGATCGTTCCCTGGAAGACCAGTAGTAGTTTCCGATGCACATCTGGAGGCATTCTGTAATCTGTGGACCATCAGAGTGTTGATGAAACACAGAAATTGCATCGGGATTGAATACAACAGTCACCATGCGCACTTTCCTCCATGGAGGTAGTGTCTCAAACAGTCTACGTCTTGATCGTTCCTTGGAAGACCATAAGTAGTTTCCGATGCACATCTGGAGGCATTCTGAAATCTGTGGACTAACTGATGGTTGAAGAAACACAGGAATTGCATCGGGATTGAATAAAACGGTCACCATGCGCACTTTCCTCCTTTGGAGTATTGTCTCAAACAGTCTACGCTTTGATCGTTCCCTGTAAGACCAGAACGAGTTTCCGATGCTCATCTGGAGGCATTCTGTTATCTGTGGACTATCAGAGTGTTGATGAAACACTGAAATTGCATTTGGATTGAATAGAACAGTCACCATGCGCACCTTCCTCCACGGGAGTAATGTCTCAAACAGTCTACGCTTTGATCGTTCCCTGGAAGACCAGTTGTAGTTTCCGATGGACATCTGGTCTCATTCCGTAATCTGTGGACTATCAGAGTGTTGATGAAATACAGAAATTGCATCGGGATTGAATACAACACTCACCATGCGCACTTTCCTCCATGGGAGTAATGTCTCTAAGAGTCTACGCTTTGATCGTTCCCTGCAAGACCAGTAGTAGTTTCCGATGCACATCTGGAGGCTTTCTGTAATCTGTGGACTATCAGAGTGTTGATGAAACACAGAAATTGCATCAGGGTTGAATACAACAGTCACCATGCGCACTTTCCTCCACGGGAGTAATGTCTCAAGCAGTCTACGTTTTGATCGTTCCCTGGAAGACCAGTAGTAGTTTCCGATGGGATTCTGGTGGCATTCTGTAATCTGTGGACTATCAGGGTGTTGATGAAACATAGAAATTGCATCGGGATTGAATACAACAGTCACCATGCGCACTTTCCTCCATGGGGGTAATGTCTCAAACATTCTACCCTTTGATTGTTCCCTGGAAGACCAGTAGTAGTTTCCGATGCTCATCTGGAGATATTCAGTAATCTGTGGACTATCAGACTGTTGATGAAACACAGTAATTGCATCGGGATTGAATACAACAGTCACCATGCGCTCTTTCCTGCATTGGAAGTAATGTCTCAAACAGTCTACGCTTTGATCGTGCCCTGGAAGACAAGTAGTAGTTTCCGATGAACATCTGGAGGCATTCTGTAATCTGTGGACTATCAGAGTGTTGATGAAACACAGAAATTGAATCGGGATTGAATACAACAGTCACTATGTTCACTTCCCTCCATGGGAGTAATTCTCAAACAGTATACGCTTTGATCGTTCACTGGAAGACCAGTAGTAGTTTCCGATGCACATCTGGTGGCATTCTGTAATCTGTGGACTACCAGAGTGTTGATGAAACACAGAAATTGCATTGGGATTGAACACAACAGTCACCATGCGCACTTTCCTCCACGGGAGGTATGTCTCAAACAGTCTACGGTTTGATCGTTCCCTGGAAGACCAGTAGTAGTTTCCGATGTACATCTGGAGGCATTCTGTAATCTGTGGACTATCAGAGTGTTGTGAAACACAGAAATTGCATCAGGGTTGAATACAACAGTCAGCATGCGCACTTTCCTCCATGGGCGTAATTCTCAAACAGTCTACCCTTTGATCATTCCCTGGAAGACCAGTAGTAGTTTCCGATGCACATCTGGAGGCATTCTGTAATCTGTGGACTATCAGAGTGTTGTGAAACACAGAAATTGCATCGGGGTTGAATACAACAGTCACCATGCGCACTTTCCTCCACGGGAGTAATGTCTCAAGCAGTCTACGCTTTGATCGTTCCCTGGAAGACCAGTAGTAGTTTCCGATGGACATCCGGTGGCATTCTGTAATCTGTGGACTATCAGAGTGTTGATGAAACACAGAAATTGAATCGGGATTGAATACAACAGTCACCATGTTCACTTCCCCCCATGGGAGTAATTCTCAAACAGTTAACGCTTTGATCGTTCCCTGGAACACCAGTAGTAGTTTCCAATGCACATCTGGTGGCATTCTGTAATCTGTGGACTACCAGAGTGTTGATGAAACACAGAAATTGCATCGGGATTGAACACAACAGTCACCATGCGCACTTTCCTCCACGGGAGGAATGTCTCAAACAGTCTACGCTTTGATCGTTCCCTGGAAGACCAGAAGTAGTTTACGATGCACATCTGGAGGCATTCTGTTATCTGTGGACTATCAGAGTGTTGCTGAAACACAGAAATTGCATCGGAATGAATACAACAGCCACAATGCGCACTTTCCTCCATGGGAGTAATTCTCAATCAGTCTACGCTTTGATCGTTCCCTGTAAGACCAGTAGTAGTTTCCGATGGACATCTGGTGGCATTCTGTAATCTGTGGACTATCAGAGTGTTGATGAAACACAGAAATTGCATCGGGATTGAATACGACAGTCACCATGCGCACTTTCCTCCATGGGAGTAAGGTCTCAAACAGTCTACGCTTTGATCGTTCCCTGGAAGACCAGTAGTAGTTTCCGATGCACATCTGGAGGCATTCTGTAATCTGTGGTCTATCAGAGTGTTGATGAAACACAGAAATTGCATCGGGATTGAATACAACAGTCACCATGCGCACTTTCCTCCATGGGAGTAAGGTCTCAAACAGTCTACGCTTTGATCGTTCCCTGGAAGACCAGTAGTAGTTTCCGATGCACATCTGGAGGCATTCTGTAATCTGTGGACCATCAGAGTGTTGATGAAACACAGAAATTGCATCGGGATTGAATACAACAGTCACCATGCGAACTTTCCTCCATGGAGGTAGTGTCTCAAACAGTCTACGTCTTGATCGTTCCTTGGAAGACCATAAGTAGTTTCCGATGCACATCTGGAGGCATTCTGAAATCTGTGGACTAACTGATGGTTGAAGAAACACAGGAATTGCATCGGGATTGAATAAAACGGTCACCATGCGCACTTTCCTCCTTTGGAGTATTGTCTCAAACAGTCTACGCTTTGATCGTTCTCTGTAAGACCAGAACGAGTTTCCGATGCTCATCTGGAGGCATTCTGTTATCTGTGGACTATCAGAGTGTTGATGAAACACTGAAATTGCATTTGGATTGAATAGAACAGTCACCATGCGCACCTTCCTCCACGGGAGTAGTGTCTCAAACAGTCTACGCTTTGATCGTTCCCTGGAAGACCAGTTGTAGTTTCCGATGGACATCTGGTCTCATTCCGTAATCTGTGGACTATCAGAGTGTTGATGAAATACAGAAATTGCATCGGGATTGAATACAACACTCACCATGCGCACTTTCCTCCATGGGAGTAATGTCTCTAAGAGTCTACGCTTTGATCGTTCCCTGCAAGACCAGTAGTAGTTTCCGATGGGATTCTGGTGGCTTTCTGTAATCTGTGGACTATCAGGGTGTTGATGAAACATAGAAATTGCATCGGGATTGAATACAACAGTCACCATGCGCACTTTCCTCCATGGGGGTAATGTCTCAAACATTCTACCCTTTGATTGTTCCCTGGAAGACCAGTAGTAGTTTCCGATGCTCATCTGGAGATATTCAGTAATCTGTGGACTATCAGACTGTTGATGAAACACAGTAATTGCATCGGGATTGAATACAACAGTCACCATGCGCTCTTTCCTGCATTGGAAGTAATGTCTCAAACAGTCTACGCTTTGATCGTGCCCTGGAAGACGAGTAGTAGTTTCCGATGAACATCTGGAGGCATTCTGTAATCTGTGGACTATCAGAGTGTTGTGAAACACAGAAATTGCATCGGGGTTGAATACAACAGTCACCATGCGCACTTTCCTCCATGGGCGTAATTCTCAAACAGTCTACCCTTTGATCATTCCCTGGAAGACCAGTAGTAGTTTCCGATGCACATCTGGAGGCATTCTGTAATCTGTGGACCATCAGAGTGTTGATGAAACACAGAAATGGCATCGGGATTGAACACAACAGTCACCATGCGCACTTTCCTCCACGGGAGGTATGTCTCAAACAGTCTACGCTTTGATCGTTCCCTGGAAGACCAGTAGTAGTTTCCGATGTACATCCGGTGGCATTGTGTAATCTGTGGACTATCAGAGTGTTGATGAAACACAGAAGTTGCATCGGGATTGAATGCAACAGTCACCATGCGCACTTTCCTCCACGGGAGTAGTGTCTCAAACATACTACGCTTTGATCGTTCCCTGTAAGACCAGAACGAGTTTCCGATGCACATCTGGAGGCATTCTGTTATCTGTGTACTATCAGAGTGTTGATGAAACACTGAAATTGCATTTGGATTGAATACAACAGTCACCATGCGCACCTTCCTCCACGGGAGTAATGTGTCAGACAGTCTACGCTTTGACCGTTCCCTGGAAGACCAGTAGTAGTTTCCGATGGACATCTGGTCTCATTCCGTAATCTGTGGACTATCAGAGTGTTGATGAAATACAGAAATTGCATAGGGAATGAATACAACACTCACCATGCGCACTTTCCTCCACGGGAGTAATGTCTCTAACAGTCTACGCTTTGATCGTTCCCTGCAAGACCAGTAGTAGTTTCCGATGCACATCTGGAGGCTTTCTGTAATCTGTGGACTATCAGAGTGTTGATGAAACACAGAAATTGCATCAGGGTTGAATACAACAGTCACCATGCGCACTATCCTCCACAGGAGTAATGTCTCAAGCAGTCTACGTTTTGATCGTTCCCTGGAAGACCAGTAGTAGTTTCCGATGGGATTCTGGTGGCATTCTGTAATCTGTGGACTATCAGAGTGTTGATGAAACACAGAAATTGCATCGGGATTGAATACAACAGTCACCATGCGCACTTTCCTCCATGGGGGTAATGTCTCAAACATTCTACCCTTTGATTGTTCCCTGGAAGACCAGTAGTAGTTTCCGATGCTCATCTGGAGATATTCAGTAATCTGTGGACTATCAGACTGTTGATGAAACACAGTAATTGCATCGGGATTGAATACAACAGTCACCAAGCGCTCTTTCCTGCATTGGAAGTAATGTCTCAAACAGTCTACGCTTTGATCGTGCCCTGGAAGACAAGTAGTAGTTTCCGATGAACATCTGGAGGCATTCTGTAATCTGTGGACTATCAGAGTGTTGATGAAACACAGAAATTGAATCGGGATTGAATACAACAGTCACCATGTTCACTTCCCTCCATGGGAGTAATTCTCAAACAGTATACGCTTTGATCGTTCACTGGAAGACCAGTAGTAGTTTCCGATGCACATCTGGTGGCATTCTGTAATCTGTGGACTACCAGAGTGTTGATGAAACACAGAAATTGCATCGGGATTGAACACAACAGTCACCATGCGCACTTTCCTCCACGGGAGGTATGTCTCAAACAGTCTACGGTTTGATCGTTCCCTGGAAGACCAGTAGTAGTTTCCGATGTACATCTGGAGGCATTCTGTAATCTGTGGACTATCAGAGTGTTGTGAAACACAGAAATTGCATCAGGGTTGAATACAACAGTCAGCATGCGCACTTTCCTCCATGGGCGTAATTCTCAAACAGTCTACCCTTTGATCATTCCCTGGAAGACCAGTAGTAGTTTCCGATGCACATCTGGAGGCATTCTGTAATCTGTGGACTATCAGAGTGTTGTGAAACACAGAAATTGAATCGGGGTTGAATACAACAGTCACCATGCGCACTTTCTTCCACGGGAGTAATGTCTCAAGCAGTCTACGCTTTGATCGTTCCCTGGAAGACCAGTAGTAGTTTCCGATGGACATCCGGTGGCATTCTGTAATGTGTGGACTATCAGAGTGTTGATGAAACACAGAAATTGAATCGGGATTGAATACAACAGTCACCATGTTCACTTCCCCCCATGGGAGTAATTCTCAAACAGTTAACGCTTTGATCGTTCCCTGGAACACCAGTAGTAGTTTCCAATGCACATCTGGTGGCATTCTGTAATCTGTGGACTACCAGAGTGTTGATGAAACACACAAATTGCATCGGGATTGAACACAACAGTCACCATGCGCACTTTCCTCCACGGGAGGAATGTCTCAAACAGTCTACGCTTTGATCGTTCCCTGGAAGACCAGAACTAGTTTACGATGCACATCTGGAGGCATTCTGTTATCTGTGGACTATCAGAGTGTTGCTGAAACACAGAAATTGCATCGGAATGAATACAACAGCCACAATGCGCACTTTCCTCCATGGGAGTAATTCTCAATCAGTCTACGCTTTGATCGTTCCCTGTAAGACCAGTAGTAGTTTCCGATGGACATCTGGTGGCATTCTGTAATCTGTGGACTATCAGAGTGTTGATGAAACACAGAAATTGCATCGGGATTGAATACGACAGTCACCATGCGCACTTTCCTCCATGGGAGTAAGGTCTCAAACAGTCTACGCTTTGATCGTTCCCTGGAAGACCAGTAGTAGTTTCCGATGCACATCTGGAGGCATTCTGTAATCTGTGGTCTATCAGAGTGTTGATGAAACACAGAAATTGCATCGGGATTGAATACAACAGTCACCATGCGCACTTTCCTCCATGGGAGTAAGGTCTCAAACAGTCTACGCTTTGATCGTTCCCTGGAAGACCAGTAGTAGTTTCCGATGCACATCTGGAGGCATTCTGTAATCTGTGGACCATCAGAGTGTTGATGAAACACAGAAATTGCATCGGGATTGAATACAACAGTCACCATGCGCACTTTCCTCCATGGAGGTAGTGTCTCAAACAGTCTACGTCTTGATCGTTCCTTGGAAGACCATAAGTAGTTTCCGATGCACATCTGGAGGCATTCTGAAATCTGTGGACTAACTGATGGTTGAAGAAACACAGGAATTGCATCGGGATTGAATAAAACGGTCACCATGCGCACTTTCCTCCTTTGGAGTATTGTCTCAAACAGTCTACGCTTTGATCGTTCCCTGTAAGACCAGAACGAGTTTCCGATGCTCATCTGGAGGCATTCTGTTATCTGTGGACTATCAGAGTGTTGATGAAACACTGAAATTGCATTTGGATTGAATAGAACAGTCACCATGCGCACCTTCCTCCACGGGAGTAATGTCTGAAACAGTCTACGCTTTGATCGTTCCCTGGAAGACCAGTTGTAGTTTCCGATGGACATCTGGTCTCATTCCGTAATCTGTGGACTATCAGAGTGTTGATGAAATACAGAAATTGCATCGGGATTGAATACAACACTCACCATGCGCACTTTCCTCCATGGGAGTAATGTCTCTAAGAGTCTACGCTTTGATCGTTCCCTGCAAGACCAGTAGTAGTTTCCGATGCACATCTGGAGGCTTTCTGTAATCTGTGGACTATCAGAGTGTTGATGAAACACAGAAATTGCATCAGGGTTGAATACAACAGTCACCATGCGCACTTTCCTCCACGGGAGTAATGTCTCAAGCAGTCTACGTTTTGATCGTTCCCTGGAAGACCAGTAGTAGTTTCCGATGGGATTCTGGTGGCATTCTGTAATCTGTGGACTATCAGGGTGTTGATGAAACATAGAAATTGCATCGGGATTGAATACAACAGTCACCATGCGCACTTTCCTCCATGGGGGTAATGTCTCAAACATTCTACCCTTTGATTGTTCCCTGGAAGACCAGTAGTAGTTTCCGATGCTCATCTGGAGATATTCAGTAATCTGTGGACTATCAGACTGTTGATGAAACACAGTAATTGCATCGGGATTGAATACAACAGTCACCATGCGCTCTTTCCTGCATTGGAAGTAATGTCTCAAACAGTCTACGCTTTGATCGTGCCCTGGAAGACAAGTAGTAGTTTCCGATGAACATCTGGAGGCATTCTGTAATCTGTGGACTATCAGAGTGTTGATGAAACACAGAAATTGAATCGGGATTGAATACAACAGTCACTATGTTCACTTCCCTCCATGGGAGTAATTCTCAAACAGTATACGCTTTGATCGTTCACTGGAAGACCAGTAGTAGTTTCCGATGCACATCTGGTGGCATTCTGTAATCTGTGGACTACCAGAGTGTTGATGAAACACAGAAATTGCATCGGGATTGAACACAACAGTCACCATGCGCACTTTCCTCCACGGGAGGTATGTCTCAAACAGTCTACGGTTTGATCGTTCCCTGGAAGACCAGTAGTAGTTTCCGATGTACATCTGGAGGCATTCTGTAATCTGTGGACTATCAGAGTGTTGTGAAACACAGAAATTGCATCAGGGTTGAATACAACAGTCAGCATGCGCACTTTCCTCCATGGGCGTAATTCTCAAACAGTCTACCCTTTGATCATTCCCTGGAAGACCAGTAGTAGTTTCCGATGCACATCTGGAGGCATTCTGTAATCTGTGGACTATCAGAGTGTTGTGAAACACAGAAATTGCATCGGGGTTGAATACAACAGTCACCATGCGCACTTTCCTCCACGGGAGTAATGTCTCAAGCAGTCTACGCTTTGATCGTTCCCTGGAAGACCAGTAGTAGTTTCCGATGGACATCCGGTGGCATTCTGTAATCTGTGGACTATCAGAGTGTTGATGAAACACAGAAATTGAATCGGGATTGAATACAACAGTCACCATGTTCACTTCCCCCCATGGGAGTAATTCTCAAACAGTTAACGCTTTGATCGTTCCCTGGAACACCAGTAGTAGTTTCCAATGCACATCTGGTGGCATTCTGTAATCTGTGGACTACCAGAGTGTTGATGAAACACAGAAATTGCATCGGGATTGAACACAACAGTCACCATGCGCACTTTCCTCCACGGGAGGAATGTCTCAAACAGTCTACGCTTTGATCGTTCCCTGGAAGACCAGAAGTAGTTTACGATGCACATCTGGAGGCATTCTGTTATCTGTGGACTATCAGAGTGTTGCTGAAACACAGAAATTGCATCGGAATGAATACAACAGCCACAATGCGCACTTTCCTCCATGGGAGTAATTCTCAATCAGTCTACGCTTTGATCGTTCCCTGTAAGACCAGTAGTAGTTTCCGATGGACATCTGGTGGCATTCTGTAATCTGTGGACTATCAGAGTGTTGATGAAACACAGAAATTGCATCGGGATTGAATACGACAGTCACCATGCGCACTTTCCTCCATGGGAGTAAGGTCTCAAACAGTCTACGCTTTGATCGTTCCCTGCAAGACCAGTAGTAGTTTCCGATGCACATCTGGAGGCATTCTGTAATCTGTGGTCTATCAGAGTGTTGATGAAACACAGAAATTGCATCGGGATTGAATACAACAGTCACCATGCGCACTTTCCTCCATGGGAGTAAGGTCTCAAACAGTCTACGCTTTGATCGTTCCCTGGAAGACCAGTAGTAGTTTCCGATGCACATCTGGAGGCATTCTGTAATCTGTGGACCATCAGAGTGTTGATGAAACACAGAAATTGCATCGGGATTGAATACAACAGTCACCATGCGCACTTTCCTCCATGGAGGTAGTGTCTCAAACAGTCTACGTCTTGATCGTTCCTTGGAAGACCATAAGTAGTTTCCGATGCACATCTGGAGGCATTCTGAAATCTGTGGACTAACTGATGGTTGAAGAAACACAGGAATTGCATCGGGATTGAATAAAACGGTCACCATGCGCACTTTCCTCCTTTGGAGTATTGTCTCAAACAGTCTACGCTTTGATCGTTCCCTGTAAGACCAGAACGAGTTTCCGATGCTCATCTGGAGGCATTCTGTTATCTGTGGACTATCAGAGTGTTGATGAATCACTGAAATTGCATTTGGATTGAATAGAACAGTCACCATGCGCACCTTCCTCCACGGGAGTAGTGTCTCAAACAGTCTACGCTTTGATCGTTCCCTGGAAGACCAGTTGTAGTTTCCGATGGACATCTGGTCTCATTCCGTAATCTGTGGACTATCAGAGTGTTGATGAAATACAGAAATTGCATCGGGATTGAATACAACACTCACCATGCGCACTTTCCTCCATGGGAGTAATGTCTCTAAGAGTCTACGCTTTGATCGTTCCCTGCAAGACCAGTAGTAGTTTCCGATGCACATCTGGAGGCTTTCTGTAATCTGTGGACTATCAGAGTGTTGATGAAACACAGAAATTGCATCAGGGTTGAATACAACAGTCACCATGCGCACTTTCCTCCACGGGAGTAATGTCTCAAGCAGTCTACGTTTTGATCGTTCCCTGGAAGACCAGTAGTAGTTTCCGATGGGATTCTGGTGGCTTTCTGTAATCTGTGGACTATCAGGGTGTTGATGAAACATAGAAATTGCATCGGGATTGAATACAACAGTCACCATGCGCACTTTCCTCCATGGGGGTAATGTCTCAAACATTCTACCCTTTGATTGTTCCCTGGAAGACCAGTAGTAGTTTCCGATGCTCATCTGGAGATATTCAGTAATCTGTGGACTATCAGACTGTTGATGAAACACAGTAATTGCATCGGGATTGAATACAACAGTCACCATGCGCTCTTTCCTGCATTGGAAGTAATGTCTCAAACAGTCTACGCTTTGATCGTGCCCTGGAAGACGAGTAGTAGTTTCCGATGAACATCTGGAGGCATTCTGTAATCTGTGGACTATCAGAGTGTTGTGAAACACAGAAATTGCATCGGGGTTGAATACAACAGTCACCATGCGCACTTTCCTCCATGGGCGTAATTCTCAAACAGTCTACCCTTTGATCATTCCCTGGAAGACCAGTAGTAGTTTCCGATGCACATCTGGAGGCATTCTGTAATCTGTGGACTATCAGAGTGTTGTGAAACATAGAAATTGCATCGGGGTTGAATACAACAGTCACCATGCGCACTTTCCTCCACGGGAGTAATGTATCAAGCAGTCTACGCTTTGATCGTTCCCTGGAAGACCAGTAGTAGTTTCCGATGGACATCGGGTGGCATTCTGTAATCTGTGGACTATCAGAGTGTTGATGAAACACAGAAATTGAATCGGGATTGAATACAACAGTCACCATGTTCACTTCCCTCCATGGGAGTAATTCTCAAACAGTTAACGCTTTGATCGTTCCCTGGAACACCAGTAGTAGTTTCCGATGCACATCTGGTGGCATTCTGTAATCTGTGGACTACCAGAGTGTTGATGAAACACAGAAATTGCATTGGGATTGAACACAACAGTCACCATGCGCACTTTCCTCCACGGGAGGTATGTCTCAAACAGTCTACGCTTTGATCGTTCCCCTGAAGACCAGTAGTAGTTTCCGATGTACATCCGGTGGCATTCTGTAATCTGTGGACTATCAGAGTGTTGATGAAACACAGAAATTGCATCGGGATTGAATACAACAGTCACCATGCGCACTTTCCTCCACGGGAGTTGTGTCTCAAACATTCTACGCTTTGATCGTTCCCTGGAAGACCAGAACTAGTTTACGATGCACATCTGGAGGCATTCTGTTATCTGTGGACTATCAGAGTGTTGCTGAAACACAGAAATTGCATCGGGATAGAATACGACAGTCACCATGCGCACTTTCCTCGATGGGAGTAAGGTCTCAAACAGTCTACGCTTTGATCGTTCCCTGGAAGACCAGTAGTAGTTTCCGATGCACATCTGGAGGCATTCTGTAATCTGTGGTCTATCAGAGTGTTGATGAAACACAGAAATTGCATTGGGATTGAATACAACAGTCACCATGCGCACTTTCCTCCATGGGAGTAAGGTCTCAAACAGTCTACGCTTTGATCGTTCCCTGGAAGACCAGTAGTAGTTTCCGATGCACATCTGGAGGCATTCTGTAATCTGTGGACTATCAGAGTGTTGATGAAACACAGAAACTGCATCGGGATTGAATCCAACAGTCACCATGCGCACTTTCCTCCATGGGAGTAGTGTCTCAAACAGTCTACGTCTTGATCGTTCCTTGGAAGACCATAAGTAGTTTCCGATGCACATCTGGAGGCATTCTGAAATCTGTGGACTAACTGATGGTTGAAGAAACACAGGAATTGCATCGGGATTGAATAAAACGGTCACCATGCGCACTTTCCTCCTTTGGAGTATTGTCTCAAACAGTCTACGCTTTGATCGTTCACAGGAAAACGAGTAGTAGTTTCCGATGAACATCTGGAGGCATTCTGTAATCTGTGGACTATCAGAGTGTTGATGAAACACAGAAATTGAATCGCGATTGAATACAACAGTCACCATGTTCACTTCCCTCCATGGGAGTAATTCTCAAACAGTATACGCTTTGATCGTTCCCTGGAAGACCAGTAGTAGTTTCCGATGCACATCTGGTGGCATTCTGTAATCTGTGGACTACCAGAGTGTTGATGAAACACAGAAATGGCATCGGGATTGAACACAACAGTCACCATGCGCACTTTCCTCCACGGGAGTTATGTCTCAAACAGTCTACGCTTTGATCGTTCCCTGGAAGACCAGTAGTAGTTTCCGATGTACATCCGGTGGCAATGTGTATTCTGTGGACTATCAGAGTGTTGATGAAACACAGAAATTGCATCGGGATTGAATGCAACAGTCACCATGGGCACTTTCCTCCACGGGAGTAGTGTCTCAAACATTCCACGCTTTGATCGTTCCCTGTAAGACCAGAACGAGTTTCCGATGCACATCTGGAGGCATTCTGTTATCTGTGGACTATCAGAGTGTTGATGAAACACTGAAATTGCATTTGGATTGAATACAACAGTCACCATGCGCACCTTCCTCCACGGGAGTAATGTCTCAAACAGTCTACGCTTTGATCGTTCCCTGGAAGACCAGTAGTAGTTTCCGATGGACATCTGGTCTCATTCCGTAATCTGTGGACTATCAGAGTGTTGATGAAATACAGAAATTGCATCGGGATTGAGTACAACACTCACCATGCGCACTTTCCTCCATGGGAGTAATGTCTCTAACAGTCTACGCTTTGATCGTTCCCTGCAAGACTAGTAGTAGTTTCCGATGCACATCTGGAGGCTTTCTGTAATCTGTGGACTATCAGAGTGTTGATGAAACACAGAAATTGCATCAGGGTTGAATACAACAGTCACCATGCGCACTTTCCTCCACGGGAGTAATGTCTCAAGCAGTCTACGTTTTGATCGTTCCCTGGAAGACCAGTAGTAGTTTCCGATGGGATTCTGGTGGCATTCTGTAATCTGTGGACAATCAGAGTGTTGATGAACCATAGAAATTGCATCGGGATTGAATACAACAGTCACCATGCGCACTTTCCTCCATGGGGGTAATGTCTCAAACATTCTACCCTTTGATTGTTCCCTGGAAGACCAGTAGTAGTTTCCGATGCTCATCTGGAGATATACAGTAATCTGTGGACTATCAGACTGTTGATTAAACACAGTAATTGCATCGGGATTGAATACAACAGTCCCCATGCGCTCTTTCCTGCATTGGAAGTAATGTTTCAAACAGTCTACGCTTTGATCGTGCCCTGGAGACGAGTAGTAGTTTCCGATGAACATCTGGAGGCATTCTGTAATCTGTGGACTATCAGAGTGTTGATGAAACACAGAAATTGAATCGGGATTGAATACAACAGTCACCATGTTCACTTCCCTCCATGGGAGTAATTCTCAAACAGTATACGCTTTGATCGTTCACTGGAAGACCAGTAGTAGTTTCCGGTGCACATCTGGTGGCATTCTGTAATCTGTGGACTACCAGAGTGTTGATGAAACACAGAAATTGTATCGGGATTGAACACAACAGTCACCATGCGCACTTGCCTCCACGGGAGGTATGTCTCAAACAGTCTACGCTTTGATCGTTCCCTGGAACACCAGTAGTAGTTTCCGATGCACATCTGGTGGCATTCTGTAATCTGTGGACTACCAGAGTGTTGATGAAACACAGAAATTGCATCGGGATTGAACACAACAGTCACCATGCGCACTTTCCTCCACGGGAGGTATGTCTCAAACAGTCTACGCTTTGATCGTTCCCTGGAAGACCAGTAGTAGTTTCCGATGTACATCCGGTGACATTCTGTAATCTGTGGACTATCAGAGTGTTGATGAAACACAGAAATTGCATCGGGATTGAATACAACAGTCACCATGCGCACTTTCCTCCACGGGAGTTGTGTCTCAAACATTCTACGCTTTGATCGTTCCCTGGAAAACCAGAACTAGTTTACGATGCACATCTGGAGGCATTCTGTTATCTGTGGACTATCAGAGTGTTGCTGAAACACAGAAATTGCATCGGGATTGAATACAACAGCCACAATGCGCACTTTCCTCCATGGGAGTAATTCTCAAACAGTCTACGCTTTGATCGTTCCCTGTAAGAATAGTAGTAGTTTCCGATGGACATCTGGTGGCATTCTGTAATCTGTGGACTATCAGAGTGTTGATGAAACACAGAAATTGCATCGGGATTGAATACGACAGTCACCATGCGCACTTTCCTCCATGGGAGTAAGGTCTCAAACAGTCTACGCTTTGATCGTTCCCTGGAAGACCAGTAGTAGTTTCCGATGCACATCTGGAGGCATTCTGTAATCTGTGGTCTATCAGAGTGTTGATGAAACACAGAAATTGCATCGGGATTGAATACAACAGTCACCATGCGCACTTTCCTCCATGGGAGTAAGGTCTCAAACAGTCTACGCTTTGATCGTTCCCTGGAAGACCAGTAGTAGTTTCCGATGCACATCTGGAGGCATTCTGTAATCTGTGGACTATCAGAGTGTTGATGAAACACAGAAATTGCATCGGGATTGAATACAACAGTCACCATGCGCACTTTCCTCCATGGGAGTAGTGTCTCAAACAGTCTACGTCTTGATCGTTCCTTGGAAGACCATAAGTAGTTTCCGATGCACATCTGGAGGCATTCTGAAATCTGTGGACTAACTGATGGTTGAAGAAACACAGGAATTGCGTCGGGATTGAATAAAACGGTCACAATGCGCACTTTCCTCCTTTGGAATATTGTCTCAAACAGTCTACGCTTTGATCGTTCACAGGAAAACGAGTAGTAGTTTCCGATGAACATCTGGAGGCATTCTGTAATCTGTGGACTATCAGAGTGTTGATGAAACACAGAAATTGAATCGCGATTGAATACAACAGTCACCATGTTCACTTCCCTCCATGGGAGTAATTCTCAAACAGTATACGCTTTGATCGTTCCCTGGAAGACCAGTAGTAGTTTCCGATGGACATCTGGTGGCATTCCGTAATCTGTGGACTATCAGAGTGTTGATGAAATACAGAAATTGCATCGGGATTAAATACAACACTCACCATGCGCACTTTCCTCCATGGGAGTAATGTCTCTAACAGTCTACGCTTTGATCGTTCCCTGCAAGACCAGTAGTAGTTTCCGATGCACATCTGGAGGCTTTCCGTAATCTGTGGACTATCTGAGTGTTGATGAAATACAGAAATTGCATCGGGATTAAATACAACACTCACCATGCGCACTTTCCTCCATGGGAGTAATGTCTCTAACAGTCTACGCTTTGATCGTTCCCTGCAAGACCAGTAGTAGTTTCCGATGCACATCTGGAGGCTTTCCGTAATCTGTGGACTATCTGAGTGTTGATGAAACACAGAAATTGCATCAGGGTTGAATACAACAGTCACCATGCGCACTTTCCTCCACGGGAGTAATGTCTCAAGCAGTCTACGTTTTGATCGTTCCCTGGAAGACCAGTAGTAGTTTCCGATGGGATTCTGGTGGCATTCTGTAATCTGTGGACTATCAGAGTGTTGATGAAACATAGAAATTGCATCGGGATTGAATACAACAGTCACCATGCGCACTTTCCTCCATGGGGGTAATTCTCAAACAGTCTACCCTTTGATCATTCCCTAAAAAAACCAGTATTAGTTTCCGATGCACATCTGGAGGCATTCTGTAATCTGTGGACTATCAGAGTGTTGATGAAACACAGAAATTGAATCGGGATTGAATACAACCGTCACCATGTTCACTTCCCTCCATGGGAGTAATTCTCAAACAGTATACGCTTTGATCGTTCCCTGGAACACCAGTAGTAGTTTCCGATGCACATCTGGTGGCATTCTATAATCTGTGGACTACCAGAGTGTTGATGAAACACAGAAATTGCATCGGGATGGAACACAACAGTCACCATGCGCACTTTCCTCCACGGGAGGTATGTCTCAAACAGTCTACGCTTTGATCGTTCCCTGGAAGACCAGTAGTAGTTTCCGATGTACATCCGGTGGCATTCTGTAATCTGTGGACTATCAGAGTGTTGATGAAACACAGAAATTGCATCGGGATTGAATACAACAGTCACCATGCGCACTTTCCTCCACGGGAGTTGTGTCTCAAACATTCTACGCTTTGATCGTTCGCTGGAAGACCAGAACTAGTTTCCGATGCACATCTGGAGGCATTCTGTTATCTGTGGACTATCAGAGTGTTGCTGAAACACAGAAATTGCATCGGGATTGAATACAACAGCCACAATGCGCACTTTCCTCCATGGGAGTAATTCTCAAACAGTCTACGCTTTGATCGTTCCCTGTAAGACCAGTAGTAGTTTCCGATGGACATCTGGTGGCATTCTGTAATCTGTGGACTATCAGAGTGTTGATGAAACACAGAAATTGCATCGGGATTGAATACAACAGTCACCATGCGCACTTTCCTCCATGGGAATAAGGTCTCAAACAGTCTACGCTTTGATCGTTCCCTGGAAGACCAGTAGTAGTTTCCGATGCACATCTGGAGGCATTCTGTAATCTGTGGTCTATCAGAGTGTTGATGAAACACAGAAATTGCATCGGGATTGAATACAACAGTCACCATGCGCACTTTCCTCCATAGGAGTAAGGTCTCAAACAGTCTAGGCTTTGAACGTTCCCTGGAAGACCAGTAGTAGTTTCCGATGCACATCTGGAGGCATTCTGTAATCTGTGGGCTATCAGAGTGTTGATGAAACACAGAAATTGCATCGGGATTGAATACAACAGTCACCATGCGCACTTTCCTCCATGGGAGTAGTGTCTCAAACAGTCTTCGTCTTGATCGTTCCTTGGAAGACCATAAGTAGTTTCCGATCTGGAGGCATTCTGAAATCTGTGGACTAACTGAGTGTTGATGAAACACAGGAATTGCATCGGGATTGAATAAAACAGTCACCATGCGCACTTTCCTCCTTTGGAGTATTGTCTCAAACAGTCAACGCTTTGATCGTTCACAGGAAAACGAGTAGTAGTTTCCGATGAACATCTGGAGGCATTCTGTAATCTGTGGACTATCAGAGTGTTGATGAAACACAGAAATTAAATCGGGATTGAATACAACAGTCACCATGTTCACTTCCCTCCATGGGAGTAATTCTCAAACAGTATACGCTTTGATCGTTCCCTGGAAGACCAGTAGTAGTTTCCGATGCACATCTGGTGGCATTCAGTAATCTGTGGACTACCAGAGTGTTGATGAAACACAGAAATTGCATCGGGATTGAACACAACAGTCACCATGCGCACTTTCCTCCACGGGAGGTATGTCTCAAACAGTCTACGCTTTGATCGTTCCCTGGAAGACCAGTAGTAGTTTCCGATGTACATCCGGTGGCATTGTGTAATCTGTGGACTATCAGAGTGTTGATGAAAAACAGAAATTGCATCGGGATTGAATACAACAGTCACCATGCGCACTTTCCTCCACGTGAGTAGTGTCTCAAACATTCTACGCTTTGATCGTTCCCTGGAAGACCAGAACTAGTTTCCGATGCACATCTGGAGGCATTCTGTTATCTGTGGACTATCAGAGTGTTGATGAAACACTGAAATTGCATCGGGATTGAATACAACAGTTACCATGCGCACCTTCCTCCACGGGAGTAATGTCTCAAACAGTCTACGCTTTGATCGTTCCCTGGAAGACCAGTAGTAGTTTCCGATGGACATCTGGTCTCATTCCGTAATCTGTGGACTATCAGAGTGTTGATGAAAAAAAGAAATTGCATCTGGATTGAATACAACACTCACCATGCGCCCTTTCCTCCATGGGAGTAATGTCTCTAACAGTCTACGCTTTGATCGTTCCCTGCAAGACCAGTAGTAGTTTCCGATGCACATCTGGAGGCTTTCCGTAATCTGTGGACTATCTGAGTGTTGATGAAACACAGAAATTGCATCAGGGTTGAATACAACAGTCACCATGCGCACTTTCCTCCACGGGAGTAATGTCTCAAGCAGTCTACGTTTTGATCGTTCCCTGGAAGACCAGTAGTAGTTTCCGATGGGATTCTGGTGGCATTCTGTAATCTGTGGACTATCAGAGTGTTGATGAAACATAGAAATTGCATCGGGATTGAATACAACAGTCACCATGCGCACTTTCCTCCATGGGGGTAATTCTCAAACAGTCTACCCTTTGATCATTCCCTAAAAAAACCAGTATTAGTTTCCGATGCACATCTGGAGGCATTCTGTAATCTGTGGACTATCAGAGTGTTGATGAAACACAGAAATTGAATCGGGATTGAATACAACCGTCACCATGTTCACTTCCCTCCATGGGAGTAATTCTCAAACAGTATACGCTTTGATCGTTCCCTGGAACACCAGTAGTAGTTTCCGATGCACATCTGGTGGCATTCTATAATCTGTGGACTACCAGAGTGTTGATGAAACACAGAAATTGCATCGGGATGGAACACAACAGTCACCATGCGCACTTTCCTCCACGGGAGGTATGTCTCAAACAGTCTACGCTTTGATCGTTCCCTGGAAGACCAGTAGTAGTTTCCGATGTACATCCGGTGGCATTCTGTAATCTGTGGACTATCAGAGTGTTGATGAAACACAGAAATTGCATCGGGATTGAATACAACAGTCACCATGCGCACTTTCCTCCACGGGAGTTGTGTCTCAAACATTCTACGCTTTGATCGTTCGCTGGAAGACCAGAACTAGTTTCCGATGCACATCTGGAGGCATTCTGTTATCTGTGGACTATCAGAGTGTTGCTGAAACACAGAAATTGCATCGGGATTGAATACAACAGCCACAATGCGCACTTTCCTCCATGGGAGTAATTCTCAAACAGTCTACGCTTTGATCGTTCCCTGTAAGACCAGTAGTAGTTTCCGATGGACATCTGGTGGCATTCTGTAATCTGTGGACTATCAGAGTGTTGATGAAACACAGAAATTGCATCGGGATTGAATACAACAGTCACCATGCGCACTTTCCTCCATGGGAATAAGGTCTCAAACAGTCTACGCTTTGATCGTTCCCTGGAAGACCAGTAGTAGTTTCCGATGCACATCTGGAGGCATTCTGTAATCTGTGGTCTATCAGAGTGTTGATGAAACACAGAAATTGCATCGGGATTGAATACAACAGTCACCATGCGCACTTTCCTCCATAGGAGTAAGGTCTCAAACAGTCTAGGCTTTGAACGTTCCCTGGAAGACCAGTAGTAGTTTCCGATGCACATCTGGAGGCATTCTGTAATCTGTGGGCTATCAGAGTGTTGATGAAACACAGAAATTGCATCGGGATTGAATACAACAGTCACCATGCGCACTTTCCTCCATGGGAGTAGTGTCTCAAACAGTCTTCGTCTTGATCGTTCCTTGGAAGACCATAAGTAGTTTCCGATCTGGAGGCATTCTGAAATCTGTGGACTAACTGAGTGTTGATGAAACACAGGAATTGCATCGGGATTGAATAAAACAGTCACCATGCGCACTTTCCTCCTTTGGAGTATTGTCTCAAACAGTCAACGCTTTGATCGTTCACAGGAAAACGAGTAGTAGTTTCCGATGAACATCTGGAGGCATTCTGTAATCTGTGGACTATCAGAGTGTTGATGAAACACAGAAATTAAATCGGGATTGAATACAACAGTCACCATGTTCACTTCCCTCCATGGGAGTAATTCTCAAACAGTATACGCTTTGATCGTTCCCTGGAAGACCAGTAGTAGTTTCCGATGCACATCTGGTGGCATTCAGTAATCTGTGGACTACCAGAGTGTTGATGAAACACAGAAATTGCATCGGGATTGAACACAACAGTCACCATGCGCACTTTCCTCCACGGGAGGTATGTCTCAAACAGTCTACGCTTTGATCGTTCCCTGGAAGACCAGTAGTAGTTTCCGATGTACATCCGGTGGCATTGTGTAATCTGTGGACTATCAGAGTGTTGATGAAAAACAGAAATTGCATCGGGATTGAATACAACAGTCACCATGCGCACTTTCCTCCACGTGAGTAGTGTCTCAAACATTCTACGCTTTGATCGTTCCCTGGAAGACCAGAACTAGTTTCCGATGCACATCTGGAGGCATTCTGTTATCTGTGGACTATCAGAGTGTTGATGAAACACTGAAATTGCATCGGGATTGAATACAACAGTTACCATGCGCACCTTCCTCCACGGGAGTAATGTCTCAAACAGTCTACGCTTTGATCGTTCCCTGGAAGACCAGTAGTAGTTTCCGATGGACATCTGGTCTCATTCCGTAATCTGTGGACTATCAGAGTGTTGATGAAAAAAAGAAATTGCATCTGGATTGAATACAACACTCACCATGCGCCCTTTCCTCCATGGGAGTAATGTCTCTAACAGTCTACGCTTTGATCGTTCCCTGCAAGACCAGTAGTAGTTTCCGATGCACATCTGGAGGCTTTCTGTAATCTGTGGACTATCAGAGTGTTGATGAAACACAGAAATTGAATCAGGGTTGAATACATCAGTCACCATGCGCACATTCCTCCATGGGGGTAATGTCTCAAACATTCTACCATTTGATTGTTCCCTGGAAGACCAGTAGTAGTTTCCGATGCTCATCTGGAGATATTCTGTAATCTGTGGACTATCAGACTGTTGATGAAACGCAGTAATTGCATCGGGATTGAATACAACAGTCACCATGCGCTCTTTCCTGCATTGGGAGTAATGTCTCAAACAGTCTACGCTTTGATCGTGCCCTGGTAGCCGAGTAGTAGTTTCCGATGAACATCTGGAGGCATTCTGTAATCTGTGGACTATCAGAGTGTTGATGAAACACAGAAATTGAATCGGGATTGAATACAACAGTCACCATGTTCACTTCCCTCCATGGGAGTAATTCTCAAACAGTATACGCTTTGATCGTTCACTGGAAGACCAGTAGTAGTTTCCGATGCACATCTGGTGGCATTCTGTAATCTGTGGACTACCAGAGTGTTGATGAAACACAGAAATTGCATCAGAATTGAACACAACAGTCACCATGCGCACTTTCCTCCACGGGAGGTATGTCTCAAACAGTCTACGCTTTGATCGTTCCCTGGAAGACCAGTAGTAGTATGCGATGCACATCTGGAGGCATTCTGTAATCTGTGGACTATCAGAGTGTAGATGAAACAACAGAAATTGCATCGGGATTGAATACAACACTCACCATGCGCACTTTCCTCCATGGGAGTAATGTCTCTAACAGTCTACGCTTTGATCGTTCCCTGCAAGACCAGTAGTGGTTTCCGATGCACATCTGGAGGCTTTCTGTAATCTGTGGACTATCAGAGTGTTGATGAAACACAGAAATTGCATCAGGGTTGAATACATCAGTCACCATGCGCACTTTCCTCCATGGGGATAATGTCTCAAACATTCTACCCTTTGATTGTTCCCTGGAAGACCAGTAGTAGTTTCCGATGCTCATCTGGAGGCATTCTGTAATCTGTGGACTATCAGAGTGTTGATGAAACACAGAAATTGCATCGGGATTGAACACAACAGTCACCATGCGCACTTTCCTCCATGGGAGGTATGTCTCAAACAGTCTACGCTTTGATCGTTCCCTGGAAGACCAGTAGTAGTTTGCGATGCACATCTGGAGGCATTCTGTAATCTGTGGACTATCAGAGTGTTGATGAAACAACAGAAATTGCATCGGGATTGAATACAACACTCACCATGCGCACTTTCCTCCATGGGAGTAATGTCTCTAACAGTCTACGCTTTGATCGTTCCCTGCAAGACCAGTAGTGGTTTCCGATGCACATCTGGAGGCTTTCTGTAATCTGTGGACTATCAGAGTGTTGATGAAACACAGAAATTGCATCGGGATTGAATAAAACAGTCACCATGCGCACTTTCCTCCATGGGCGTAATTCTCAAACAGTCTACCCTTTGATCATTCCCTGGAAGACCAGTAGTAGTTTCCGATGCACATCTGGAGGCATTCTGTAATGTGTGGACTATCAGAGTGTTGTGAAACACAGAAATTGCATCGGGGTTGAATACAACAGTCACCATGCGCACTTTCCTCCACGGGAGTAATGTCACAAGCAGTCTACGCTTTAATCATTCCTGGAAGACCAGTAGTAGTTTCCGATGGACATCCGGTGGCATTCTGAAATCTGTGGACTATCAGAGTGTTGATGAAACACAGAAATTGCATCGGGATTGAATACAACAGTCACCATGTGCACTTTCCTCCACGGGAGTAGTGTCTCATACATTCTACGCTTTGATCGTTCCCTGAAAGACCAGAACTAGAGTCCGATGCACATCTGCAGGCATTCTGTTATCTGTGGACTAACAGTGTGTTGCTGAAACACAGAAATTGCATCGGGATTGAATACAACAGCCACCATGCGCACTTTCCTCCATGGGAGTAATTCTCAAACAGTCTACGTTTTGATCATTCCCTGTAAGACCAGTAGTAGTTTCCGATGCACATCTGGAGGCATTCTGTTATCTGTGGACTATCAGAGTGTTGCTGAAACACAGAAATTGCATCGGGATTGAATACAACAGCCACCATGCGCACTTTCCTCCATGGGAGTAATTCTCAAACAGTCTACGATTTGATCATTCCCTGTAAGACCAGTAGTAGTTTCCGATGCACATCTGGAGGCATTCTGTAATCTGTGGACTATCTGAGTGTTGATGAAGCACTGAAATTGCATCGGGATTGAATACAACAGTCACCATGCCCACCTACCTCCACGGGAGTAATGTCTCAAACAGTCTACGCTTTGATCGTTCCCTGGAAGACCAGTAGTAGTTTCCGATGGACATCTGGTCTCATTCTGTAATCTGTGGACTATCAGAGTGTTGATGAAACACAGAAATTGCATCGGGATTGATTACAACAGTCACCATGCGCACTTTCCTCCATGGGAGTAATGTCTCAAACAGTCTACCCTTTGATCGTTCCCTGGAAGACCAGTAGTAGTTTCCGATGCTCATCTGGAGATATTCTATAATCTGTAGACTATCAGACTGTTGATGAAACATAGTAATTGCTTCGGGATTGAATACAACAGTCACTATGCGCTCTTTCCTGCATTGGGAGTAATGTCTCAAACAGTTTACGCTTTGATCGTGCCCTGGAAGACGAGTAGTAGTTTCCGATGAACATCTGGAGGCATTCTGTAATCTGTGGACTATCAGAGTGTTGATGAAACACAGAAATTGAATCGGGATTGAATACAACAGTCACCATGTTCACTTCCCTCCATGGGAGTAATTCTCAAACAGTATACGCTTTGATCGTTCCGTGGAAGACCAGTATTAGTTTCCGATGGACATCTGGTCTCATTCTGTAATCTGTGGACTACCAGAGTGTAGATGAAACACAGAAATTGCATCGGAATTGAACACAACAGTCACCATGCGCACTTTCCTCCACGGGAGGTATGTCTCAAACAGTCTACGCTTTGATCGTTCCCTGGAAGACCAGTAGTAGTTTCCGATGTACATCCGGTGGCATTCTGTAATCTGTGGACTATCAGAATGTTGATGAAACACAGAAATTGCGTCGGGATTGAATACAACAGTCACCATGCGCACTTTCCTCCACGGGAGTTGTGTCTGAAACATTCTACGCTTTGATCGTTCCCTGGGAGACCAGAACTAGTTTCCGATGCACATCTGGAGGCATTCTGTTATCTGTGGACTATCAGAGTGTTGCTGAAACACAGAAATTGCATCGGTATTGAATACAACAGCCACAGTGCTCACTTTCCTCCATGGGAGTAATTCTCAAACTGTCTACGCTTTGATCATTCCCTGTAAGACCAGTAGTAGTTTCCGATGCACATCTGGAGGCATTCTGTAATCTGTGGACTATCAGAGTGTTGATGAAACACTGAAATTGCATCGGGATTGAATACAACAGTCACCATACGCACCTTCCTGCACGGAAGTAATTTCTCAAAGAGTCTAGGCTTTAATCGTTCCCTGGAAGACCAGTAGTAGTTTCCGATGGACATCTGGTCTCATTCTGTAATCTGTGGACTATCAGAGTGTTGATGAAACACAGATATTGCATCGGGATCGAATACAACACTCACCATGCGCACTTTCCTCCATGGGAGTAATGTCTCTAACAGTCTACGCTTTGATCGTTCCCTGCAAGACCAGTAGTAGTTTCCGATGCACATCAGGAGGCTTTCTGTAATCTGTGGACTATCAGAGTGTTGATGAAACACAAAAATTGCATCGGGATTGAATACAACAGTCACCATGCGCACTTTCCTCCATGGGCGTAATTCTCAAACAGTCTACACTTTTATCTTTCCCTGGAAGACCAGTAGTAGTTTCCGATGCACATCTGTAGGCATTCTGTAACCTGTGGACTATCAGAGTGTTGTGAAACACAGAAATTGCATCGGGGTTGAATACAACAGTCACCATGCGCACTTTCCTCCACGGGAGTAATGTCTCAAGCAGTCTACGCTTTGATCGTTCCCTGGAAGACCAGTAGAAGTTTCCGATGGACATCTGGTGGCATTCTGTAATCTGTGGACTATCAGAGTGTTGATGAAACACAGAAATTGAATCGGGATTGAATACAACAGTCACCATGCGCACTTTCCTCCATGGGAGTAATGTCTCAAAGAGTCTAGCCTTTGATCGTTCCCTGGAAGACCAGTAGTAGTTTCCGATGCTCATCTGGAGATATTCTGTAATCTGTGGAGTGTACGACTGTTGATGAAACACAGTAATTGCATCGGGATGAATACAACAGTCACCATGCGCTCTTTCCTGCATTGGGAGTAATGTCTCAAACAGTCTACGCTTTGATCCTGCCCTGGAAGACCAGTAGTAGTTTGCGATGCACATCAGGTGGCATTCTGTAATCTGTGGACTATCAGAGTGTTGATGAAACACAGAAATTCAATCGGGATTAAATACAACAGTCACCATGCGCACTTTCCTCCACGGGAGTAATTTCTCAAACAGTCTACGCTTTGATCGTTCCCTGGAAGACCAGTAGTAGTTTCCGATGGACATCTGGTGGCATTCTGTAATCTGTAGACTATCAGAGTGTTGATGAAACACAGAAATTGCATCGGGATTGAATACAAAAGTCAACAAGCGCACTTTCCTCCATGGGAGTAATGTCCCTAATAGTCTACGTTTTGATCGTTCCCTGGAAGACCAGTAGTAGTTTCCCATTGTACATCTGGTGGTATTCTGTAATCTGTGGACTCTCAGGGTGTTGATGAAATACAGAAATTGCATCGGGATTGAATACAACAGTCAGCATGCGTACTTTCCTCCACGGGAGTAATGTGTCAAACAGTCTACGCTTTGATCGTTCCCTGGAAGACCAGTAGTAGTTTCCGATGGACATCTGGTAGCATTCTGTAATCTGTGGACTATCAGAGTGTTGATGAAACACAGAAATTGCATCGGGATTGAATACAACAGTCACCATGCGCACTTCCCTCCATGGGAGTTGTGTCTCAAACAGTCTACGCTTTGATCGTGCCCTGGAAGACCAGTAGTAGTTTGCGATGGACATCTGGATGCATTGTGTAATCTGTGGACTATCAGAGTGTTGATGAAACATAGAAATTGCATCGGGATTGAATACAACAGCCACCATACGCACTTTTCTCCATGGGAGTAATTTCTCAAACAGTCTACGCTTTGATCGTACCCTGGAAGACCAGTAGCAGTTTCCGATGCACATCAGGTGACATTCTGTAATCTGTGGACTATCAGAATGTTGATGAAACACAGATATTCAATCGGGATTAAATACAACAGTCACCATGCACACTTTCCCCCATGGGAGTAATGTCTCTAACAGTCTACGCTTTGATCGTTCCCTGCAAGACCAGTATTAGTTTCCGATGCACATCTGGTGGCATTCTGTAATCTGTGGACTATCAGAATGTTGATGAAACACAGAAATTGCATCGTGATTGAATACAACAGTCACCATGCGCACTTACCTCCATGGGAGTAATGTCTCTAACAGTCTACGCTTTGATCGTTACCTGCAAGACCAGTAGTAGTTTCCGATGCACATCTGGAGGCTTTCTGTAATCTGGGGACGATCAGAGTGTTGATGAAACAGAGAAATTGGCTCGGGATTGAATACAACAGTTACCATGCGCACTTTCCTCCATGGGACTAATGTCTCAAACAGTCTACGATTTGATCGTTCCCTGCAAGACCAGTGGTAGTTTCCAATGCACATCTGGAGGCTTTCTGTAAACTGTGGACTATCAGAGTGTTGACGAAACACAGAAATTGCATCGGGATTAAATACAACAGTCACCATGAGCAGTTTCCTCCATGGGAGTAATGTCTCAAACAGTCTACGCTTTGATCGTTCCCTGGAAGACCAGTAGTAGTTTCCGATGCACATCTATAGATATTCTGCAATCTGTGGCCTATCAGAGTGTTGAAGAAAAACAGAAATTGCATCGGGATTGAATACAACAGTCAACATGCGCACTTTCCTCCACGGGAGTAATGTCTCAAACAGTCTACGCTTAGATCGTTCCCTGGAAGACCAGTAGTAGTTTCCGATGGACATCTGGTGGCATTCTGTAACCTGTGGACTATCAGAGTGTTGATGAAACACAGAAATTGCATCGGGATTGAATACAACAGTCACCATGCGCACTTTCCTCCATGGGAGTAATGTCTCAAACAGTCTACGCTTTGATCGTTCCCTGGAAGACCAGTAGTAGTTTCCGATGCACATCTGGTGTCATTCTGTAATCTGTGGCCCATCAGACTGTTGATGAAACACAGAAATTGCATCGGGATTGAATACAACAGTCACCATGCGCACTTTCCTGCATTGGGAGTAATGTCTCAAACAGTCTACGCTTTGATCGTGCCCTGGAAGACCAGTAGTAGTTCCCGATGCACATCTGGTGGCATTTTGTAATCTGTGGACTATCAGAGTGTTGATTAAACACAGCTATTGCATCGGGATTGAATACAACAGTCACCATACGCACTTTCCTCCATGAGAGTAGTGTCTCAAACATTCTACGCTTTGATCGTTCCCTGCAAGACCAGTAGTAGTTTCCAATGCACATCTGGAGGCTTTCGGTAAACTGTGGACTATCAGAGTGTTGACGAAACACAGAAATTGCATCGGGATTAAATACAACAGTCACCATGCGCACCTTCCTCCACGGGAGTAATGTCTCAAACAGTCTACGCTTTGATCGTGCCCTGGAAGACCAGTAGTAGTTTGCGATGCACATCTGGATGCATTGTGTAATCTGTGGACTATCAGAGTGTTGATGAAACATAGAAATTGCATCGGGTTTGAATACAAGAGCCACCATGCGCACTTTCCTAAATGGGCGTAATTCTCAAACAGTCTACCCTTTTATCTTTCCCTGGAAGACCAGTAGTAGTTTCCGATGCACATCTGGAGGCATTCTGTAATCTGTGGACTATCAGAGTGTTGTGAAGCACAGAAATTGCATCGGGGTTGAATACAACAGTCACCATGCGCACTTTCCTCCACGGGAGTAATGTCTCAAGCAGTCTACGCTTTGATCGTTCCCTGGAAGACCAGTAGAAGTTTCCGATGGACATCTGGTGGCATTCTGTAATCTGTGGACTATCAGAGTGTTGATGAAACACAGAAATTGCTTCGGGATTGAATACAACAGTCACCATGCGCACTTTCCTCCATGGGAGTAATGTCTCAAAGAGTCTACCATTTGATCGTTCCCTGGAAGACCAGTAGTAGTTTCCGATGCTCATCTGGAGATATTCTGTAATCTGTGGAGTATAAGACTGTTGATGAAACACAGTAATTGCATCGGGATTGAATACAACAGTCATCATGCGCACTTTCCTCCATGGGAGTAATGTGTCAAACAGTCTACGCTTTGATCGATCCCTGGAAGACCAGTAGTAGTTTCCGATGGACATCTGGTGGCATTCTGTAATCTGTAGACTATCAGAGTGTTGATGAAACACAGAAATTGCATCGGGATTGAATACAAAAGTCAACAAGCGCACTTTCCTCCATGGGAGTAATGTCCCTAATAGTCTACGTTTTGATCGTTCCCTGGAAGACCAGTAGTAGTTTCCCATTGTACTTCTGGTGGTATTCTGTAATCTGTGGACTCTCAGAGTGTTGATGAAATACAGAAATTGCATCGGGATTGAATACAACAGTCAGCATGCGCACTTTCCTCCACGGGAGTAATGTGTCAAACAGTCTACGCTTTGATCGTTCCCTGGAAGACCAGTAGTAGTTTCCGATGGACATCTGGTGGCATTCTGTAATCTGTGGACTATCAGAGTGTTGATGACACACAGAAATTGCATCGGGATTGAATACAACAGTCACCATGCGCACTTTCCTCCATGGGAGTTGTGTCTCAAACAGTCTACGCTTTGATCGTGCCCTGGAAGACCAGTAGTAGTTTGCGATGCACATCTCAATGCATTGTGTAATCTGTGGACTATCAGAGTGTTGATGAAACACAGAAATTGCATCGTGATTGAATACAACAGTCACCATGCGCACTTACCTCCATGGGACTAATGTCTCAAACAGTCTACGATTTGATCGTTCCCTGCAAGACCAGTAGTAGTTTCCAATGCACATCTGGAGGCTTTCTGTAAACTGTGGACTATCAGAGTGTTGACGAAACACAGATATTCAATCGGGATTAAATACAACAGTCACCATGCGCACTTTCCTCCACGGGAGTAATGTCTCAAAGAGTCTTCGCTTTGATCGTTCCCTGGAAGACCAGTAGTAGTTTCCCATTGTACACCTGGTGGTATTCTGTAATCTGTGGACTCTCAGAGTGTTGATGAAATACAGAAATTGCATCGGGATTGAATACAACAGTCAGCATGCACACTTTCCTCCATGGGAGTAATGTCTCTAACAGTCTACGCTTTGATCGTTCCCTGCAAGACCAGTAGTAGTTTCCGATGCACATCTGGTGGCATTCTGTAATCTGTGGACTATCAGAGTGTTGATGAAACACAGAAATTGCATCGTGATTGAATACAACAGTCACCATGCGCACTTACCTCCATGGGACTAATGTCTCAAACAGTCTACGCTTTGATCGTGCCCTGGAAGACCAGTAGTAGTTTGCGATGCACATCTGGATGCATTGTGTAATCTGTGGACTATCAGAGTGTTGATGAAACATAGAAATTGCATCGGGATTGAATACAACAGCCACCATGCGCACTTTCCTCCATGGGAGTAATGTCTCAAACAGTCTAGGCTTTGATCGTTCCCTGGAAGACCAGTAGTAGTTTCCGATGCACATCAGGTGGCATTCTGTAGTCTGTGGACTATCAGAGTGTTGATGAAACACAGAAATTCAATCGGGATTAAATACAACAGTCACCATGCGCAGTTTCCTCCATGGGAGTAATGTCTCAAACAGTCTACGCTTTGATCGTTCCCTGGAAGACCAGTAGTAGTTTCCGATGCACATCTATAGATATTCTGCAATCTGTGGACTATCAGAGTGTTGAAGAAAAACAGAAATTGCATCGGGATTGAATACAACAGTCAACATGCGCACTTTCCTCCACGGGAGTAATGTCTCAAACAGTCTACGCTTAGATCGTTCCCTGAAAGACCAGTAGTAGTTTCCGATGGACATCTGGTGGCATTCTGTAACCTGTGGACTATCAGAGTGTTGATGAAACACAGAAATTGCATCGGGATTGAATACAACAGTCACCATGCGCACTTTCCTGCATTGGGAGTAATGCCTCAAACAGTCTACGCTTTGATCGTGCCCTGGAAGACTAGTAGTAGTTCCCGATGCACATCTGGTGGCATTTTGTAATCTGTGGACTATCAGAGTGTTGATTAAACACAGAAATTGCATCGGGATTGAATACAACAGTCACCATGCGCACTTTCCTCCATGAGAGTAGTGTCTCAAACATTCTACGCTTTGATCGTTCCCTGCAAGACCAGTAGTAGTTTCCAATGCACATCTGGAGGCTTTCGGTAAACTGTGGACTATCAGAGTGTTGACGAAACACAGAAATTGCATCGGGATTAAATACAACAGTCACCATGCGCACCTTCCTCCACGGGAGTAATGTCTCAAACAGTCTACGCTTTGATCGTGCCCTGGAAGACCAGTAGTAGTTTGCGATGCACATCTGGATGCATTGTGTAATCTGTGGACTATCAGAGTGTTGATGAAACATAGAAATTGCATCGGGATTGAATACAACAGCCACCATGCGCACTTTCCTCCATGGGAGTAATGTCTCAAACAGTCTAGGCTTTGATCGTTCCCTGGAAGACCAGTAGTAGTTTCCGATGCACATCAGGTGGCATTCTGTAGTCTGTGGACTATCAGAGTTTTGATGAAACACAGAAATTCAATCGGGATTAAATACAACAGTCACCATGCGCACTTTCCTCCACGGGAGTAATTTCTCAAACAGTCTACGCTTTGATCGTTCCCTGGAAGACCAGTAGTAGTTTCCGATGCACATCTGGACGTAATCTGTAATCTGTGGGCTATCAGACTGTTAATGAAACACAGAAATTGCATCGCAATTGAATACAACAGTCACCAAGCCCACTTTCCTGCATGGGAGTAATTCTCAAACAGTCTACGCTTTGATCGTGCCCTGGAAGACCAGTAGTAGTTTCCTTTGCACATATGGAGGCATTCTGTAATCTGTTGACTAACAAAGTGTTGATGAAACACAGAAATTGCATCGGGATTGAATACAACCGTCACCATGCGCACTTTCCTCTATGGGAGTAATTCTCAAACAGTCTACGCTTTGATCGTTCCCTGGAAGACCAGTAGTAGTTTCCGATGCACATCTGGTGTCATTCTGTAATCTGTGGCCCATCAGACTGTTGATGAAACACAGAAATTGCATCGGGATTGAATACAACAGTCACCATGCGCACTTTTCTGCATTGGGAGTAATGTCTCAAACAGACTACGCTTTGATCGTGCCCTGGAAGACCAGTAGTAGTTTCCGACGCACATCTGGAGGCATTCTGTAATCTGTGGACTATCAGAGTGTTGATGAAACACAGAAATTCCATCGGGGTTGAATACAACAGTCACCATGCGCACTTTCCTCCGTGGGCGTAATTCTCAAACAGTGTACCCTTTGATCGTTCCCTGGAAGACCAGTAGCAGTTTCCGATGGACATCTGGTGGCATTCTGTAATCTGTAGACTATCAGAGTGTTGATGAAACACAGAAATTGCATCGGGATTGAACTTAACAGTCACCATGCGCTTTTTCTTCCATGGGAGTAATGTCTCTAACAGTCTACGCTTTAATCGTTCCCTGCAAGACCAGTAGTAGTTTCCGATGCACATCTGGAGGCTTTCTGTAATCTGTGGACTATCAGAGTGTTGTGAAACACAGAAATTGCATCGGGATTGAATACAACACTCATCATGCGCGCTTTCCTCCACGGGAGTAATGTCTCAAACAGTCTACGCTTTGATCGTTCCCTGGAAGACCAGTAGTAGTTTCCGATGCACATCTGGAGGCTTTCTGTAATCTGTGGACTATCAGAGTGTTTTGAAACAAAGAAATTGCATCGGGATTGAATACAACAGTCATCATGCGCGCTTTCCTCCACGGGAGTAATGTCTCAAACAGTCTACCCTTTGATCGTTCCCTGGAAGACCAGTAGTAGTTTCCGATGCTCATCTGGAGATATTCTGTATTCTGTGGACTATCTGACTGTTGATGAAACACAGTAATTGCATCGGGATTGAATACAACAGTCAACATGCGCTCATTCCTGCATTGGGAGTAGTGTCTCAAACAGTCTACGCTTTGATCGTTCCCTGAGAGACCAGTAGTAGTTTAAGATGCACATCTGGAGGCTTTCTGTAATCTGTGGACTATCAGAGTGTTGATGAAACATAGAAATTGCATCGGGATTGAATACAACAGTCATCATGCGCGCTTTCCTCCACGGGAGTAATGTCACAAACAGTCTACCCTTTGATCGTTCCCTGGAAGACCAGTAGTAGTTTCCGATGCTCATCTGGAGATATTCTGTATTCTGTGGACTATCTGACTGTTGATGAAACACAGTAATTGCATCGGGATTGAATACAACAGTCACCATGCGCTCATTCCTGCATTGGGAGTAGTGTCTCAAACAGTCTACGCTTTGATCGTTCCCTGGAAGACCAGTAGCAGTTTCCGATGCACATCTGGCGACATTCTGTAATCTGTGGACCATCAGACTGTTGATGAAACACAGAAATTGCATCGGGATTGAATACAACAGTCACCATGCGCACTTTCCTGCATTGGGAGTCATGTCTCAAACAGTCTACGCTTTGATCGTTAACTGGAAGACCAGTAGTAGCTTCCGATGCACCTCTGGAGACATTCTGTAATCTGTGGAGTGTCAGAGTGTTGACGAAACACAGAAATAGCATCGGGATTGAATACAACAGTCACCATGGGCACCTTCCTCAATGGGTGTAATGTCTCAAAGAGTTTACGCTTCGATCGTTCCCTGGAAGACCAGAACTAGTTTCCGATGCACATCCGGAGGCATTCTGTTATCTATGGACTATCAGAGTGTTGCTGAAACACAGAAATTGCATCGTGATTGAATACAACTGTTACCATGCGCACTTTCCTCCATGGGAGTAATTCTCAAACAGTCTATGCTTTGATCATTCCCTGGAAGACCAGTAGTAGTTTCCAATGCACATCTGGAGGCATTCTGTAATCTGTGGACTATCAGAGTGTTGAATAAACACAGAAATTGCATCGGGATTGAATACAACCGTCAAAATGCGCACCTTCCTCCACGGGAGTAATTTCTCAAACAGTGTAGGCTTTGACCGTTCCCTGGAAGACCAGTAGTAGTTTCCGATGAACATCTGGTGGCATTCTGTAATCTGTGGACTATCAGAGTTTTGATGAAACACAGGAATTGCATCGCGATTGAATACAACAGTCACCATGCGCACTTTCCTCCATGGGAGTAATGTCTCGAAGAGTCTACGCTTTGATCGTTCCCTGGAAAACCAGTAATAGTTTTCGATGCACATCTTTATGTAATCTGTAATCTGTGGGCTATCAGACTGTTAATGAAACACAGAAATTGCATCGCAATTGAATACAACAGTCACCAAGCCCACTTTCCTGCATGGGAGTAATTCTCAAACAGTCTACGCTTTGATCGTGCCCTGGAAGACCAGTAGTAGTTTCCGTTGCACATATGGAGGCATTCTGTAATCTGTTGACTAACAAAGTGTTGATGAAACACAGAAATTGCATCGGGATTGAATACAACCGTCACCATGCGCACTTTCCTCTATGGGAGTAATTCTCAAACAGTCTACCATTTGATCATTCCCTGTAAGACCAGTAGTAGTTTCCGATTTTCATCTGGTGGCATTCTGTAAACTGTGGACTATCAGAGTGTTGATGAAACACAGAAATTGCATGGTGATTGAATACAACAGTCACCACGCGCACTTTCCTCCATGGGAGTAATGTCTGTAACTGTCTACGCTTTGATCGTTACCTGCAAGACCAGTAGTAGTTTCCGATGCACATCTGGAGGCTTTCTGTAATCTGGGGACGATCACAGTGTTGATGAAACACAGAAATTGCCTCGGGATTGAATACAACAGTTACCATGCGCACTTTCCTCCGTGGGAGTAATGTCTCAAACAGTCTACGATTTGATCATTCCCTGGAAGACCAGTAGTAGTTTCCAATGCACATCTGGAGGCATTCTGTAATCTGTGGACTATCAGAGTGTTGAAGAAACACAGAAATTGCATCGGGATTGAATACAACCGTCAAAATGCGCACCTTCCTCCACGGGAGTAATTTCTCAAACAGTGTAGGCTTTGATCGTTCCCTGGAAGACCAGTAGTAGTTTCCGATGAACATCTGGTGGCATTCTGTAATCTGTGGACTATCAGAGTTTTGATGAAACACAGGAATTGCATCGCGATTGAATACAACAGTCACCATGCGCACTTTCCTCCATGGGAGTTGTGTCTCAAACAGTCTACGCTTTGATCGTTCCCTGGAAAACCAGTAATAGTTTCCGATGCACATCTTTATGTAATCTGTAATCTGTGGGCTATCAGACTGTTAATGAAACACAGAAATTGCATCGCAATTGAATACAACAGTCACCAAGCCCACTTTCGTGCATGGGAGTAATTCTCAAACAGTCTACGCTTTGAT